>NC_061817.1:9108435-9748935 GCF_021462225.1 Girardinichthys multiradiatus | reverse complement strand
ATACTAAGACGCTTGATATAAGGAAAACATGAGATATGCAATAATGTTGGTAAATACCAATAATGATATGATTTGCATTAAATGTAAAAGAAATATTTGAACACTGTTAATGTTTTTTCTGTTTCAGGTTCATAGCAAACATAGACCACAGATATTGAGTATCTTATCCAGCCACTGGCAAAAGTCCAATTCAAAATTTCCATCTTAACAACATGGTTTTAGAGAAAAGGTTGCGACAGCTGCTGTTTTGGTAATGAAACATGTTAGTTTTAGGTCCCTACCTAAAGGCTTACAACCTCTTTACCTTTCAGAACATTTTTATAATGCATCAAACAAGTGCTACCAAATACACCTAAGATATAGAGAGTCTGAATGCATGGTACCTAAATTATTAGCTAACAGTTATTGCAGTTTGCAATATGCCTATAGCATACAGTGATTCTGCAATAATAAATTTGTGATACATTGTGCCACCCTAACCCCTGGTCAATGTTATAGCTGTATCACCCTCAACCCACACTCTACACCAAGGGTACTCAAATACTAATTATAAAGGGCTACAGAGAACTTTTTGAATCCTTTTCAGTTTAACAAAAATAATTGACTCCTCCACAGAATTCTTTGGTGAACAAAAATATCAAGATCTCAGGAATAAAAATGCTGAAATGAAAAACTATTTATATCCCATGCCACTCAGAGTGAGCACTCTGTTGCTATTTGTTGATGTGTCATAGATGTAACAAGACTCCTGCTTGCAGCTTGATAAGACGATCTTAGTTCTTAATGTGGACTTTTGAGGAAATGTTTTTTCAAAATGCCTTTGCTTGGTCTCATAATGCCGTTTCAAATTGGAAACCTTTATCATAGCTATGGTCTCCTGGCAAAGCACAATGGTCTTGTGCTGGTACTAGGAAGAATGAATGCAATTGCTCTATCCATTTGTTTTTCTACTGCCGATTTTCACTGTCCACTTTTCGTTGTGCAGTATATTTGAAACACGTTATTTTCTTCCAATCTAGGCCCCTACTTCTGAAGAAGTATCAATTAATTAGAGTGAAAGTAAAAAGGTGCTGCTGGCGCTGCCGCAGTAATGTCTGAGTGACACTGTGACAGACTGTAGCTGACATACGGGCATGTGGCAGTCTTCTCGTTATTGTGAAGCATACAATCCTGCAGCGCCACGGTATGGAATATGCGGATACAGTGAATGAATCACTACTTGGGGGACATAAATATGCCTCTGGCCCGCGGGTTCCCTATTGAGAACCACTGCTCTAGACCTTTCGACAGTACCACATAATTATAAAAGCATTATATTGTTGTGAAGCCTTCTCTGTAATACATATAATTATGAGCAAGGATATATTGAACATGAATAGTTTATATTGCTCAAATGGAGAACCATACTAAACAAACAACAAAAAAAAACAATATTACATGTGGTTATTTTTTTTGAGAGGGTTGGGGATATGATCCAATATATGTGGATCTCTAGGATTTGATGCTAATAATAAAGCCAAAGGACCTTGTTTTTCACTTAAAAGACTCCGCAGTTAATAACTGAGTCAAACTGTGTGTTGCTAAGCCTGATAGATCCTCTCATTTAGCAGCCCAAGTGCCTTGCAATCATTTTAAACTTTTTTACATTTTGTCACCGAAAAAGTGCAAACTTTTATTAGGGTTTTTGCAAAATAGCTCAACCTCAGTCACATTTGGATTTTGTCTGAACAGTAATTTTCAAGTTTTGCCACAAATTCTCAAATGGATTTCAGTCTTAAATATTTTGCAGACTCTAACAGGAATGCCCAATATTTAGTACTGTCTATTTTCTCATCAACTTGTTTCACATTTTCCTGTCTTTGGCATTTCTACAGAAGCCCTGGGCAAGTAAAAAAAAAAATTATTTATAGACTAAGTCCGACCAAATTATCTTTTTCTCATGACTTTAGAAGTTAGCTGCAAGTAAAAATAGTCTATATCAAAATATTTCTAATTGTTTTTTGTTTTACCTTGAATGGCAAGTGAGACTTTTTTTTCTAAAAAAAAAAAAGCTTATTTTTCTAAGTGTTTGTTTTTGTAATACTTTGCTTATATATTCATGTGTGATATAGAATTGACTACAGTATTGATCAAGGATGTTTATTGAACACATGACAAATAACAATTTGACTTACAAATTGCTTTAAAACTTGCTGTCAGTACATGCGTGCTGCAATATAACTTGTTGCAATAAATTAGAAAGGGGTATGATAAATCACCAGGCAAACATTTTAATATGAACCTTTTAATAATTTATATATGTATGTATTTATTTGTTTGATTATTTATATTTTAGCGACAACAGTTGAATAAAAAGTTATTGGGAAAATTTAACAGTTTCTTCAACAGAGTAGGAAAAAAACTTTAATTATCACACAATATATCTAACTCTGTCCATAACAATAAACACAGAAGACGGAGTCCTTATATTCAGCTACCTGTAATTATCAATCACAATGACTTATATCTAACATATACCAACTATAAACATCAAACAAGTAGCGGTAAAATGAGAGTGCAAGTTCCGCTGAAGCCTGCATTGGATGCGGACCTTTGTTTTTCCAAAACCAACGCAGTGAATTTAAAAGCAGGGTCTTTTTTAAAGGACAGACTCCATATATGGCATTTTAAGATCTAATTCCTCATCTAAAAACACCCCAAAACTTTCACCTAACTGGCTGTGCCCCCTTTTTTGTGGACAGAACAGGTATTATGAAAAAAAACGTTAAAAATTAACCACGTTTTTTTTCCCGCTTTGTTGATTGAGGTAGAAAAACTGTTTATTTTTCCCAATGAGTTTTCATTCAGCTGTTGTCACTAAAACATAAATAAACAAACAAATAAATACATATATAAATCATTAAGGGTTCATGTTTTAATTTTTGCCTGCATGGTGATTTACCATACTCCTTTCTAATTTATTGTGACAAGTTTTGATGAGCATGTACCTCAGCAAGTTTTAAGGCCATTTGCAAGATCATGAGGGCAAATGTTATTCGTCCCACACACATCCTTAATAAATACAGTAGCCAAATCTTTATTGCACATGAATATACAAGCTTGGTATGATAACAACACAATGCTCTCCTGGTCCAATCTGTCATTTTAGGTGGTTTATGAATGTAATTGGCTGCACTGGATTTAATTTAGGGGTAGCAGAGTAAAAGGAGCTTAATAAAAATGCATGACACACTTTCCAGGTTTTCAAGTATAAAATATTTCAAACAATGTAATATTTTTCTTCCATGTTATATTTATGCACTACTTCATGCTAGTGTTTGATATAAAATCATCATAAAATACAGTGATCTTTGTGGTTGTAATGTGACTTAATATAATTGCTTTTCACAAGAAACTGTATGAAAGAGAAAGAACAAGGATCGATCACGGTTGCGGTGTATTTCCTAGTAAATTGACTTTCTAAGCTAGGAAGCAAGTAAAGGTTGATGAATCCACCTGATGGAGAACATGTTACAAAGTAACAACACTGTAGATGGCAGAACTACATTAAAAAGAACTAATCTGATAATATTGTTTGCTTTTATGCAGAAAACTCTGACAGCACACTGCATGTCACTGGTGCTCTTTAAAGTCTTATAGCCACAACCGGCTCACAGGACAGTAACATTTATTCCTTTTGACACCTTTTATTTACATGATTTATCACCATGGACACCATGAATGCACATAAGTGTTTACAATTCTAGGAAACGCTCCCCTTGACACCAACTCATGTTATACACACAATCATCACCTCTCCATTCCAGCCCCCTCATTCACACACAGACACACACAGACACACGTCATCTGTGGCTGAGGAAGAGCTGCGGACAAGCAGGTCATATTTAATTAAGATGTAATTAGCTGTTCCAGCTCCAGACCCACAGTGGGATAACTGTGTGACCCAGCTGTCTGCCTCTTCCTCTTGATGCTTTGACCACAAACATACACAAACACACACACGCATGCTCAATATAACCTCTCAATCCTTATGTGAATTGAGGCTTAAATTAGTGGACATATTTTCTAAGGGCTTGTTTGTAATGAGCCTGAAGGCATGTTCAAAGGACAAACATCCCCGCTTCCTTACAGTTATGCATTTCGCTTGTGGATGGGGGGGTGTTCTGTTAAAAGTTTGGCTTGTATCAAAACATGACAGATAAATGCTACCAGTCTTCAGTTAAGGTTTGCCATCTGAGGCAGCTGTGAAGCTGTTTGATGTCAAGAAACATGCTTTTTTTTTTGGTGTAAAGCACATGTACAGTACTGACACTGTTACAAGCCTTATTCGCGCTGCTCAGGTTCAGATGTAAATGATCCGAGTCTTTATTTCCCACCTTAACAAACTCAACTTGCACATACAGTGTTTCTGTTCTGCCTTTTTCTTATTCCTTCTGTTTCTTTAATTCTCTTAAATTCTTCCTTTTGGCCCTTTTAACCTTTTTTGTCACACATTCTATGTTTTTCTTGGCATTGGCTTTGTTCTCTTATGTTCTGCGTCATTAGCATTTAAGCACATGTTGCCGTGGCCCTAAGAGCCAAACACTCTGCAGCTTTAGATAATACATGCAAATAGACAAGACAAAACAGAATTACTGAAACACACAACCAATTTTTTAATTCAGTATGATTATAGCCTCACTTCAGACTGTGTTGGTGTACTGCCCAAAATATAAAAATTTTTTTAATTTACTAAACGTGTGGCTACAGAACCATAATATTTTCGTTTTGCTTAATGTGACTGTTGCCTGACTGATCAGAAATTTTTTTACATTTTAAGGGTCAAAATTCCTGCCTCAATGAAAACACCGGGAAGCAGTTGCAGTGCCATGAAAGAGTATTTGCCTCATTACAGATATTGCTTTTTATTGTCACACTAAAAAGTTTGAGATCCTCAAATAAACGTTTTAAATCAGACAAAGATAACCGCAAACTGAGTTTTTGTAAGTCAGGAAACGATGTAGAATATCTGAGTCCAGATTTGAATGAGATATAGTGTGCTTTTTTTGCTTGACCCAGTTAAAGGTGGTTCCAATGCTCAAAAAGCACTGAAAATGCTCCAATTTTTCCATTTCTTTCTTTGCACAAAAAGATGAAAGTTTCTTAAATCTAAAGTGTTTTTTTAAACGTTTCAGTGCAGAATAATCCAGCACAGATTTAATTTTTTTAAGATTTTATCAAACGCTGTCCAGATCCCACAAATATAATACATTTATTCATTTTAGTTATCAGTTATCTAGTTTAGCACTCTAGCACGCAGTGGTGCACAGCCATGTTTTCACTGTGCACAACCAGTACTGCACATGCATTTGAGCACTAGAAAAAACCTCTAAAGTGCATAATTGACAGAATTGTTTTGTATTGTTGGAGTGCTCACACCAACCGCTGAAGGAATGAAACCGGTTCACTTGAATCCCATAGCTTTAGATCTGTTTTATAACCATTTCCAGATGGATAGATATTAATGACTTTGCATCTGATCGGCTCTCAAGTTTCTTTAGATTGGGCCATGATTTTAGCCTACTTCATGTTGTCTGGCAGGTTCCCTTTAAGCGATTCTTGAGGCTGCAGGTCTGCCAGTAATTAGGCCTGGCTAGTTAATCATGATTTAACAAGACAGACTGTTGCTTTTTCCAGTTTTTGTTTTTTCAGATGGCTGCAATATTGCAGTATTTCATGAAAGAGAAGCCCCAAACAAGTATGAAGTGCACATAAGTTATAGTCCATGGACATAATATTCACTTGAACAATATTTCTGTATTAAAAAACATTTTTTTCTGTTGTATCATTTATTTCTCATTTTCTGAGAAACAGAAATGTTTAGTAGCTGTAAGCCACAATCAGAGAAATAAACAGAAATGCTGGAAATATATTGGATCTACTGTATGTTACATTTGAGTTTTACTCTTTGAAATGAAATACTGGAATAAATTCACTTTTTAAATAATTTTCTAATGTACTAAGATGCATTTGTATTTCATTTGTATTGTAAGAGGTCTTGATGGTGGGTGATTGTGCAAGAGTGTGCTTGGGGGACACTTGGAGGGCATTTGAGCATATTTTTATGAACAATGAAAATAAAAGGAGAAGGAAGTAAGTGAAGAGAAGAGAACCGGTATAATTAAGGATTAACAAGGCCATGTGTGTTTGCTGGTGGGGAGTGGGCACTGGCTGATGACAACCGCAATGATAAGATGAAGACATCCTGATCCTGCTGTGTTAGCCATCACATAATCACCTCTTAATTAAACACATTTAATCTGCCAGGCCACTTAGGTCACTTATTGAGAGTGTTGAAGAAGAAGACTTGGGGTTGTTTTTTCACAGTGATAAAACAACAGAATGATGTAGAATAAATTACTCAAGTGTTGAACATCAATGGAAATTTTAATACCACAGGTTAAGGGAATGCACTAAACCACCAGGAGAAGTCTAATGAAAAAAGCTAAACTAAGCATTTTACCTAAGATGGATTACTAATGCAAACGATATGCAGGAGATAATCAGCTGAAAATCCAGTTGTCAGTCTGTGCATGCTGAGGATTCTGCGTGGTACTGCTGCAAAGGACGACATAAAAGTATGAAAAATGTCTAAATATGGTGATCTATATGGTGATAAATATGGTGAATGTCGAGAATTAAGATTTTGTTATGGAACCAGGCAGATGCTTGTTCTGCTTTTACGTTGCAAGAAATGAGGCAAGGCCTGTGGACAAGTTCAGCCACTGATCTTGAGTTGAGCTGCTGCTTTATATGTCAGTTCATTTATTAAGCTCTGATTCACAAAAAAGTTCTTTTAAAGCACTTTACAAGACAAACAGATCCAATTTATATTGAGAAATTGTAAGTGTCGGTTAAATTCAATCACATACTGACAGGCTTAAATCAGTTTGATTTGGCCAACTATATCAAGTCTGATTGGATTAAGTCACAAACTTTGCTGCAATCGCTCGTCCTGAACACGCAAATGGTGACAGTAGGAACGAAAACTCCCTTTTAACTAAAACAACCTGGCTCAGTGTGAGCGGCCATGTGCCACAGCTGACTGGGGGTTTGAGAAGACAGACCAGGAAGAAAAAAAAACAAAAAACAGATGCATTGACCCAGGAGTACTTTCAATGTTATCTGAAAGTAGAGATAACATCAGCTGTAGTTCCTTGGGGGCTTTATCTAGGGGAGGGGGAAACACAGCTAAACAGATAAGCTCTTAACCCATTGTAACATCTATGGGACAAAAAACAGTGCATTTACAGGGGTTGGACAATGAAACTGAAACACCTGTCATTTTAGTGTGGGAGGTTTCATGGCTAAATTGGACCAGCCTGGTAGCCAGTCTTCATTGATTGCACATTGCACCAGTAAGAGCAGAGTGTGAAGGTTCAATTAGCAGGGTAAGAGCACAGTTTTGCTCAAAATATTGAAATGCACACAACATTATGGGTGACATACCAGAGTTCAAAAGAGGACAAATTGTTGGTGCACGTCTTGCTGGCGCATCTGTGACCAAGACAGCAAGTCTTTGTGATGTATCAAGAGCCACGGTATCCAGGGTAATGTCAGCATACCACCAAGAAGGATGAACCACATCCAACAGGATTAACTGTGGATGCAAGAGGAAGCTGTCTGAAAGGGATGTTCGGGTGCTAACCAGAAAACACAAAACCACGGCTGCCCAAATCACGGCAGAATTAAATGTGCACCTCAACTCTCCTGTTTCCACCAGAACTGTCCGTCGGGAGCTCCACAGGGTCAATATACACGGCTGGGCTGCTATAGCCAAACCTTTGGTCACTCATGCCAATGCCAAACGTCGGTTTCAATGGTGCAAGGAGCGCAAATCTTAGGCTGTGGACAATGTGAAACATGTATTGTTCTCTGATGAGTCCACCTTTACTGTTTTCCCCACATCTGGGAGAGTTACGGTGTGGAGAAGCCCCAAAGAAGCGTACCACCCAGACTGTTGCATGCCCAGAGTGAAGCTTGAGGGTGGAGCAGTGATGGTTTGGGCTGCCATATCATGGCATTCCCTTGGCCCAATACTTGAGCTAGATGGGTGCGTCACTGCCAAGGACTACCGAACCATTCTTGAGGACCATGTGCATCCAATGGTTCAAACATTGTATCCTGAAGGCGGTGCCGTGTATCAGGATGACAATGAACCAATACACACAGCAAGACTGGTGAAAGATTGGTTTGATGAACATGAAAGTAAAGTTGAACATCTCCCATGGCCTGCACAGTCACCAGATCTAAATATTATTGAGCCACTTTGGGGTGTTTTGGAGGAGCGAGTTAGGAAACGTTTTCCTCCACCAGTATCACGTAGTGACCTGGCAACTATCCTGCAAGAAGAATGGCTTAAAATCCCTCTGACCACTGTGCAGGACTTGTATATGTCATTCCCAAGACGAATTGACGCTGTATTGGCCGCAAAAGGAGGCCCTACACCATACTAATAAATTATTGTGGTCTAAAACCAGGTGTTTCAGTTTCATTGTCCAACCCCTGTAGTTAGTGGCAGAAATAGCGCCTTCAACTTATTTTTCTAATAGAAAGTGAGTTAAAATTTCTCCACATACTCCACAGAACATACCAAGCACATCTCACAACTTTTGGCAGTCTTTTTAAGCTGCAAACGTCCTGCATCATTCTGCTGCTGCTGCTGCTTTTCGGCGCCTCAGCATCCATTCATGGGCTCCCTGAGGTTAGAGACTGTCTCCTCATTTTCTGGCGTGCTGAAAGACATGTTCAGAGGGTGGAGATATTCCATCCCTCCATGACATGCTGAGCAGCATGGACATGGAGTAATGAGATCGTAAAGCCTAGACCCCAAAGCCCAAGGTTTATCTACAGGCTTGGATAGAGATGCATATTTAAACAACAAGAATCTGAAAAGTGTAGCATGCATTTGCCCCAATTATTCTGATATCCCTAAATAAAATCCACTACTACCACCTGCCTTCAGATGTTGCCTTCTTAGTAAAAAGTCTACATGTGTGTAATCACAAAGAAAGTAAAGCATTAATCAGCGAAGCTGCCAAAATGAAAATTTGGACTCATGTCTACAAATCTGGTCATTATGGAAGAGTGGAAGGAAAAAAGTTCTTTTTGAAAGAAAGCCTGTTTGCAGTTTGTCACAAGATGTGTAGGAGACACAGCAAATATAAGGAAGGAGGTGCTCTGGCCTGATGAGACCAACATTTATATTTTTGGCCCACATGCATAACACTGTGTGGCAGAAAACTAATAATACCAATCACACCTAAAACACCACCGCCTCGTTGAAACAAGTCCATATTGATGCAGGGATAACCCTCTTCAGAGAGAACAGGTAAGTTGGTCAGAGTTGGCAAAAAGTGGATGAAGCTAGATACAGGGTAATTCTGTTAGAGGCAGCAAAAGACTTGACTAGGGCAGAAATACTTTGTATAATGTGATGACTATGTGTAAATACAAAACTTCAGACTATGAAATTAAATCATAAAATTTTTTCATTAAGATAGAATGGCAATGAAAAAAATTTTATTTTATCTCTCACAGCAAAGTTAACTCAACATAATTAAAACTAAAACCATGAAATGTTGCCTGTAAGGATTCTGTTGCAAATTAGAATTGCTGGACAACCTGACAAAAGACTGGTGTGGTCATTTTATCACTCTATGTCTAAATCCTATGTATATTTTACACAGGAGGTGATGCACTGCAGCTACATTGGGATGAAGCCACCCAATTAATGAAGAACTTTGAGAATATAGCATGTGATCAGGAAAAAGATTGTTTCACTAAGAAATAAGATATATTTTTGTGCCTTTCTCCATAATAAAAAAAAAATCGTCCTATCTGACTTGCCCATTTCTCTGACTATAATGAGATCCACTTTTAATACAGGAACATTTTAATAGCATGAAAGAGATGGGCTAAGAAACAGAAAGGCTGACGGGAAAGGGAAAGACATGGGGTTGACGAAGTCTCATCCGACAATTATTTCGGTGAAATAGAAAGTCTTTGTGTAGATCAGGTATTGTTGAGAACAAAGAACATAAGGAGAGGATTGAGGGGTAGATAGAAATCACTCAGCAAAAACAGAGGGCAAGCACTGTAATAAATTACCATTTAAATTTGCCTGAATAAGCTGAGCAGATGGATTTCCAATTTTTTTCCCACTGTTTTCCCACTGTTTATTAACTTTAGCACATACAAAGATCCCGAATAACTTGTCAGCTTTCCTTATAGTTAGACAGGCAAAATCTTTTTTTCTAAGTTGCATACATATTATATTACATGCACCAAATCCATTATCGTTGTAACCTGGTATTCAAGTGTAAGAATGACTGCAGTTTTACACAAATAATTGCTCCTAAACAACAAGACAACAAAATTATTTTCATAAACTGAGCATGTGCAGAATAGAAGCAGTTGGTGTTTGGAGGCCTAGCTGTGTTGAACTAATTTAAAACCAAAATGGGATAAGATCTGTTTGCCAAATCAGACTGAAGATATTGCACACTGTCCTCTTTCTAGATTAAAAATAATGTGGAACCAGTATTAAAAAATAATCTTTATCCAAAAATGTTGTGCTTGATGAGATTTTGATAATCATCAACATTTTTTTTTTGCATAAATTAACAAACGTTTTGTGGTTGTTGAGGACCCAAACACAGACAGGAGGTGACAAGATAGTATTGTAGTGGAATGAACCAAAGAATAAAAGACTAATAGAACAGTGAGGGTTGCAGAGGGGGAACCCATAAAGAGCGGAAAGCCTGGTTAGATGTTTGGACGGGTTTAGAACAGTCCAAACAATTAACTGAGAAAACCAAGAGACTAATGGCCTGCAATCACTCAGACAGAGTCTGTCTCTTCTCTCAGGGCTGATAGAACAGAACTGCTTTATTTTCTTCTTGCAAAACTTGCAACTTGTCCGGGTCTTGAAATGAACAACTAGAGGAAAACAAAGATAATGGTGTGCATTGTGTCATGTAAAAACGAAAGTAAATAAAATACAAAGAAAGGAAAAGTTGGAACAAAATCTTATGACACAAACCCCCCTGATATTCTAATGCCACAATGTTTCTCATCAAGTCAAGTCTGCCTAGCAGCTGTCATTAAGTGACTTTTGTGAATACCAGGATGGACTAACCGTTAGCTGCTAATGACGCTAAAAGTAGCATCTACTTCATACCTTTCTGTTAGTTATTAATGTTGGAATGTGCAGTTCATATTTGACATCACAACACTGACGTTAATGTTAATCGTTTATATCCATTGCTGCTAACTACTTTACTATAGATTAATAGTGCTGCCTGTAAGTTTCTAATAGTTAAACAGATAAAATTGACTTAAACCATCAGGAATATTAAATACTAAGCTGTTATAGAAATGGAAACAATGGTGACCTTTTTAAATTACTTGTAAACAGCAGAATGTTTGGTATTAAGATGATTTGCCAATTTTGTAGCACAGCTAGCATAAGAATTCTCCACCATCCTTTGGCTTTTCCTGTCCTTCTGCCTTAGAGGCAAAATAACTCCTAACAATGCTTCTGCTTTTTGCCTTTTCGACTAAAGTGGGTTGCAGTGCTTTTGTCTGGGCATACTTCCCAGATAATGGGAGTTTTAACTCAGCTGCACAAACTCATTTATGACTGTCATCATGATTGTGGCAGCCTTGCTGGGGACTAGTCAGCCCTGGACTAGATTACTGATTATTCCTGATTGAGCAAATAAATAAACCGATTGTTTAAAACACAGTCTGATTGGTGAAAACTGTATTTGTGCAAATGAAGTTCAGATTCTTAGTTTTCTTCCAAATGTTGTTAAAATCTCATCTCATTTCTGTGAGCTGGATGTATTGTCACACCCCTTGCAGGAAAGGCTGAGGAAGACATGATTGATCCAAAGATAGAAGAGACAACATGCTGCTAGAGGGACAGCTGGTTGGCTGCTCTTTCTACACTGTTATGGTGTGGAGCGCAGCCTTGAGGACAGTTACATTACTCTGCGAGCAAACACCCCTCCTGTATCTGAAAATGTAATTCACTGAATGCAATTATCCAGTGTATACCTGTAGGCCTTCAGGATGGGAATAAATAAAGAAAAAATATTGTTAAAAAAAGTGATTTATATTTTATTTGAAAAAAATATGATATGCCATTCAGCCTACCTAAAGAGAACAAACACACAACTGGGTAGATTGGTATCGCTGTGTGCACCACATTAAATGTGGAACAGAGAAAGCAAAGGTGAAAGCTCTCAGAGGATCTCAGGAGGAAGACTATAGATATCCTTGTTAAAGGTAAAGGCTACATCTGCGAGTAGGGTCATGTTCCTGTGACAACTGCTGCCAAATTTTATTGGAATATTATAATGGTTTTGAAACTGTATCCAGAAATATAACCCCAGGCTGATTAGGTAGATCATGTGGATGGTAGAAAACCATCCAGAACCATTCAAGATGATCGTTAATGCTTCCATTAGACTACCTGGTATCTGCATCATGTTTCAATGGTGCTGGAAGATACACCACCTTAGGTAAATACCAGTCATTTTGACTGGTATTTAAATATACAGTAGAAGAAAAATAAATACAGCAAGATAGACATGTAAAATGTACCCCACCCTGATGCTGTTAAACACTGTGAGTTCCCAGTACATATGAAGTACACAAACCCAGGAGTCCTTCAGATGTGATACATATATTTCAAAGACATGACAGGACTTGATATTCTACATAATTTATATCATTTTTCCCATTTAGACCTGTATAACATGCATTTGTTTCAAAATCCCAACATACATGGGCTGATATGAAACCATTTAAATTTAAGGTAAAGGTGGGTGATTGTTTGATCACATCACCCTTCATTGTTAGGGCCTTACCGGGCAGCACTGAAGAAGAGTTAGGAGTCCTGCACTCTTGACAGAAAAGCATAAAAAAACCTGACCAGAGTTTGCCAAAAATGCATCTTGACAAGCCCCAAAGCTTCCGGGAGACTATCCTCTGGACTGATGAGACAAAACTGGAGCTTTTTAGCCAGCCACATCATCTCACTGTTTAGTTTCAAAGAAAAGACCACTAGGCCTGCAATTAAATATAGAGGGGACTACACTGAAGTTTTGTTTTGGGGCTGTGCTACACCTGGCTTGAGGGACCTTACATCTGTGCAAGGCACCATAAAGTCTTAAGACTACCAAGGCACCCTGAAGCGAAACATACTGCTCCCATTCAGACGGCTTAGTGTCACTTGCAGGCCATTAGTCCTTCAAGAAGATAATGACCTCAGACATACAGCTAAAAGTACTAGGGAATGGGTGAGGAAAATGGCTATTCTTAAATGGCTCTCAATGAGCCCAGATGTTAATCCCAGTTAATATATATATATATAGTATACAACACTACTGCCACAGTATTCTTTTTTTGACTAAGCAATTTTTAATAGTTTTTTTAATATATGAAATATTGAACTAATTTTCCTTTTAAAGTTATTTTAGAAACGGTTTTTTCTTTATTATCAACACTGGCGTACTGTAAACTTGAGACTACGTACAGTACTATGGACAGCTCCAGTGACATACAAATAATGGAAAAAAGTTAATGTTTTAAGCAAGTTTTTCACTTAAGTGTTTAAATTTAATAAAATGAATTTAAATTTGTAATTTAATGTGACCTTATCTTGGGTACACCTCTGACCAGAAGATCTACTTAAAAATAAGTAGACTTTACTTCTCAGTCTGCAGGGATGCTCCGATGTTAGGGTGAAGTTTGTTTTTTAGAGAAATGGTCTTTAATGTTGCAAACATGCTTTGAAGCTTGAAAGGTGAACATGATTATAACTCAGAGGGCTTTGTGATGCTAAACCTATGAGAGAGCATAACGAGAAGAAATGATACAAGGAAACAGAGGAAGAAATGCAGGAAATGGGCAGAAAAACTGGGGCAAAGGGGATAGTGAAAGGATGAATAGCAGTGAAATCAAAACAAGAGAATGAGCACCATGGGAGCCTGCAGAACAAGTGTCAAGAAAAATGATGTACCATAGGTTGGAGGTATATGTGTACAAGCATCTGTGTCAGAGAGAGTATTTGTTTACATCTCTGCATCCCTGATTTGCATGGACTGTTATTACAGTGCCACCAGGGGCCAATGCCAATTATATCCACACTGAGCTCGTCAATAATGCACCAGAGACAGAAAAGAAAACGTGGTAGTTAAACAGGAAAGAGACATTTTAGGGAAACATTAATGTTAGTGCCTTCATTACAGTTACAATAAAAACATTACAGCATACAGCATAGTTCTTGCATGAACTGATCCCTGGGTGATCCTGTCTTTTGCCACCCCACCAGCCAATTAAAATACATTAAATGATGCACGTAACCTAATCTCCTTATTCTCAGCAACAGGCAGGGGAGACTTACTCAAGACCCGTGAGTGCAACCTCTCTTTGACCGCACATGTTCAAAAGCAATAGCAATAGTCGCCCTGGGCAACTGCCCATATGCTCATATAAAGAATGAAGGCGTGTAAATGTACCATAATCCAGTTACTGTTGTGCTACTATGTATAACTGACTGCAAATCTCCAGCTCAGTTTAAGGTTATCTCTGTTTTTATTCTACACTTGACTGTGAACTCCTGAATCCAAAAACTCTGTTGATACTTAACAAATCTGTAGTTCATTCTTAGGTGTCATAACCAATGTTTTCTTAACTAACTCTGGGATTCGTAAAGCAGTGTCTTGACCACAAGACAAAGGCATTCTCAGCCTCCGCTCCTGCTTCAGTCTGTTGTATTGACCATGTAGCCTTCTACCTGGTGTCAGCCGCGGTCTAACCCACCACTGGGGGGGCTCTTCTCCTTCCTCTTCGAGGAAATAGTCTTCTTCTAGCTATCAGCAGCTAGTGTTGATTTTCCAGTTCCAGTACCAGTACTGTAGCTGCTCTACCTTGAACATCTATGTTGGAACTTATCCTCAAGCACAGTGATGGGCCTTTTTATTATATCATGATGGAATATCCCACAAATTGTAAAAAATAGTAACGAATTCAAATGTATTGTATCTGATTCTGTGATGCATTCGGCCTATTGTCAACAGATTACTAACCTATTTGTAACGTTTGTGCAGTAGCCTTAAAATATTTTTGTAAATATTACTTAATTCCCGACATGTGAATCCTGACATGTGAATCAAGCCAAATCTCACAATTTACCTTTAGCTTTCATACCTGTGTGGTGACTGAATCTTAGGGCTTCACAAATTGGACCAGAAAATTTGCTAAATTCCAAGGACCCTCATGAATCCAATTTGTGTTATTCAGGGTCTGTTGAATAGTAGCATTAACTCACAGATCAGGCAAGGAGAACAATAATCAGAGAAGTAGCCAAGAGGTCAATGTTAACTTTGGAGGGGCAACAGATCTACAGCTCAGGTGGTAAAATCTGTCAACATGACAACTATCATGCACTCCACAAGTCTTCCCTTTCCGGGAGATTGGCTAGAAAAATTGCCCCTGAATACATGCCATGGACAGCAGGTGTTTATTTTTAAAAAGTTAGGAACCCATGTTTTATTTTCCTGGACATCATGGAAATGTTTTTTCTTTATAGTTTTATATAATTTTTTTGTTCAGAGAATTAAGCTGCTAGATGACAGATGTTATTTGCCTACAGTTTAACATACATTTTGTAATTCTTATACGAGTTTAATCTGGAGGATAGTATGCTAGAAATATGATCTTAGCATTTGTTTACAGTGCTCTGCCAAAATGTTATCAGAAATTAGTGCCTTATTGTAATGCAGAAGTAACAGATAAAATACAGTAAGCGCTTACCGCAGCTCATGTTCAAGGTAAACCATCTAGTGCAGGTCTTTTGCATATTCCTGCTTGGCTCTTTATCAACCCTAATTTGTCTTATGGGCAATGCCATTCCCATTCATCTCCAAGTTTTAATATCTCACTCTCCTATCTTGGTTAGACTCCTACTTCCAATTTCTAGTTATTGCAATTCCTTGTGTTGTTTTTCTTACTTTCTCGCTCTGGGTTTTACAATCTTTCTTTTGACCTTATGATGAGATTTGAAAACATGTCTTATTGTTTGAATATGAAAGCGGCTACGTTAGATGGCTTTTCCTCCCTTTTCTTTTTATGAAAAGCTACATACTCATTCATAATAAAAATATTTTCTGAGTTAAATACACGTACATCTGAATAAATTATGATATCCTTAAAAAAATGATTTATTTCATTAATTCAGTAGTCACAGGGATCTCTGATGAAAACTGATCTGTGACCCAGCTACATTTACATTTAAGTTTTTTTATTTGTTTATTAGTTTACGTCATCTCTTGTTAGATAAATAAATAGAAAAAAACTGAAGAAGCTCAAAAAGTAAAAATCATAAATTACATAGATTCATCACACTTTAAATGCTTGAAATATAACCCTCATATTTCAAGCATTTAAAGTAATGGCAATGATAATGGCGTAGAGCCAATGAAAATCCAAAATTATCTTACAGAATGAGTCTAAGCTCCAAAATCATAGGTAAAGTAACTGGCTGTTCACATAATGCGTTATCCAAGCATATTAATGTAAAGTTGAGTGGAAGAAAAAAGTGTGATTGAAAAAGGTGTAAAAGTATTTTGCTTATTTCTGTTCAGCTTTATTTCAGCTCTGATTTACTGTATGAGCAATGTCATCTCTGTGTTTTAATATTTCTTTCTCTGACAGTGATTTGAAAGCAATCATTGATGTGTTCTTTCATACCCCTTCCACTGGCTTTTAGGGTCTTTGCTTTGACCTTAAGATTTCCACAAATTTCAAAGCTTCTTCTTTTTTGCAACACAGTTTAACTCATACATAATGAAGTTCTTTTCTGAGTTATATATACTGTAGTTGAGACCAAGTTACATTTTGTTTTTCTAACTGTCTGACATTAAATAACAGACATTAACTGATCTATAATGGGACTAGTTACCATTATAGATCAGTTGAAGTTACCAGTTATTAAGCTATTTGCTAAATGCCAAGATGGGGAGAGTGAGATATAGATTTTACGTTTTTTCTCTCACTTTAAATTTAGAAGCTAACATACATTCTGTAGTATTTGGGAGAATTGCCTTTCAAAGTCTATGACTTTTGTGTTCCCTTTCACAAGCTTCTCACAATAGTTTGCTGGAATTTGGGCCCATTCCTCCTAACAGAACTGGTATAACTGGGCCTGGTTTTTAGGCCACCATGCTCACATACACCTTTTAAGTTCTTTCCAAAATATTAAAGCCTCGAAATCATTATAGGTTTCCCAAACTGTTTAAAGGCATGGTCAACTTAGTGTTTATAAGTATTTGACTTTGAAGAAAGTAAAATAAAAGTATGTTAAACAATCTCTCTTTCATTATTATGGCATTAAGCAAATATAAATAATTTTGATAATCCTTACTGACCTGAAACAGGAAGTTTAGTCTGATTTTACGTCCGACAGTGAGAAAAATAGTGTACAGTGTATGTAAATATCTGGTTTCATCTGTGTTAAACATTTTTTCTGGTCTTCCCATACCATAAATTCAGTGGATTAGGATACTCTCTCTTACTGCTAAGCATATGTTCAGTATAAATCTAGCTAATGATTCAATGGCCCAATAACTTCATTCCTTGATCTCTAATCTCATCTTCGCATTGTCCTCCTCTGCTTTCTCTCATTCATACAGGTCCTTCTCAAAACATTAGCATATTGTGATAAAGTTCATTATTTTCTATAATGTAATGATGAAAATTTAACATTCATATATTTTAGATTCATTGCACACTAACTGAAATATTTCAGGTCTTTTATTGTCTTAATACGGATGATTTTGGCATACAGCTCATGAAAACCCAAAATTCCTATCTCACAAAATTAGCATATTTCATCCGACCAATAAAAGAAAAGTGTTTTTAATACAAACAACGTCAACCTTCAAATAATCATGTACAGTTATGCACTCAATACTTGGTCGGGAATCCTTTTGCAGAAATGACTGCTTCAATGCGGCGTGGCATGGAGGCAATCAACCTGTGGCACTGCTGAGGTCTTATGGAGGCCCAGGATGCTTCGATAGCGGCCTTTAGCTCATCCAGAGTGTTGGGTCTTGAGTCTCTCAACGTTCTCTTCACAATATCCCACAGATTCTCTATGGGGTTCAGGTCAGGAGAGTTTGCAGGCCAATTGAGCACAGTGATACCATGGTCAGTAAACCATTTACCAGTGGTTTTGGCACTGTGAGCAGGTGCCAGGTCGTGCTGAAAAACGAAATCTTCATCTCCATAAAGCTTTTCAGCAGATGGAAGCATGAAGTGCTCCAAAATCTCCTGATAGCTAGCTGCATTGACCCTGCCCTTGATAAAACACAGTGGACCAACACCAGCAGCTGACACGGCACCCCAGACCATCACTGACTGTGGGTACTTGACACTGGACTTCTGGCATTTTGGCATTTCCTTCTCCCCAGTTTTCCTCCAGACTCTGGCACTTTGATTTCCGAATGACATGCAAAATTTGCTTTCATCCGAAAAAAGTACTTTGGACCACTGAGCAACAGTCCAGTGCTGCTTCTCTGTAGCCCAGGTCTGGGGAATGCGGCACCTGTAGCCCATTTCCTGCACACGCCTGTGCACGGTGGCTCTGGATGTTTCTACTCCAGACTCAGTTCACTGCTTCCGCAGGTCCCCCAAGGTTTGGAATCGGCCCTTCTCCGCAATCTTCCTCAGGGTCCGGTCACCTCTTCTCGTTGTGCAGCGTTTTCTGCCACAAATTTTCTTTCCCACAGACTTCCCACTGAGGTGCCTTGATACAGCACTCTGGGAACAGCCTATTTGTTCAGAAATTTCTTTCTGTGTCTTACCCTCTTGCTTGAGGGTGTCAATAGTGGCCTTCTGGACAGCAGTCAGGTCGGCAGTCTTACCCATGATTGGGGTTTTGAGTGATAAACCAGGCTGGGAGTTTTAAAGGCCTCAGGAATCTTTTGCAGGTGTTTAGAGTTAACTCGTTGATTCAGATGATTAGGTTCATAGCTCGTTTAGAGACCCTTTTAATAATATGCTAATTTTGTGAGATAGGAATTTTGGGTTTTCATGAGCTGTATGCCAAAATCATCTGTATTAAGACAATAAAAGACCTGAAATATTTCAGTTAGTGTGCAATGAATCTAAAATATATGAATGTTAAATTTTCATCATGACATTATGGAAAATAATGAACTTTATCACAATATGCTAATTGTTTGAGAAGGACCTGTACAAGTCCTGCACAGTGGTCAGAGGGATTTTAAGCCATTCTTCTTCCAGGATAGTGGCCAGGTCACTACGTGATACTGGTGGAGGAAAATGTTTCTTGACTCGCTCCTCCAAAACACCCCAAAGTGGCTCAATAATATTTAGATCTGGTGACTGCAAGCCATGGGAGATGTTCAACTTCATATTCATGTTCATCAACCCAATCTTTCACTAGTCTTGCTGTGTGTATTGGTGCATTGTCATCCTGATACACGGCACCGCCTTCAGGATACAATGTTTGAACCATTGGATGCACATTGTTGGACCACTTGTTTGCTGAATATTGGACTATCTGCACGTTGTTGGACATCACTGTGCCTCTCCAATGGCATCGGCCATTTTGTATCCAGGACAGTCCGCTCCTACATATCCTGTCGAGCATTGCGACTGATATGACGGGGCGTCCCAAGTCTGACGTCACAAGACGCTATATAGGAAGGCCTCCGTTTTGAACACCCCGCCTTCAGCTGGAGATCGTGACCCGATCACCAACATCTGAAGCATCACCTGGAGAAGATTCCTGAGTGGATTTCATTTATTATCATCATTATTATCATCATTCGGAAGAGCTAATGGTTTATGCCTAAACCTGTTTTAAACATTCGGGTTTTTTTTTTAGATTATACACCGCAAACCGGCAGGTTAAGCGTTTACAGGCCAGGATTGATTCCCTCACATTCATTCCCCCACGGTTCATAGCACCACCTTTGCCAATGACACAGCCAGGTTCCAGTGCCTAATAGAAGTTGGACGAATAAGCTACGAACCATGATTTTGTTTTCTTTTTATATATATACATATATATGTACAGTATCTTTTATTGCTGTTTCATTTTGTCTCAAGGTTTCCAAAGCTGATGACCAAGGAATGTAATGATGATATGAATGTATTGTCCTTTATTTTCTCATTGAACAACATAGAAAGGTATGAGTTAGTCAGAGTTTAGTCCTGCCCAGGCTAACCTCTACTCTGCCCAGTCATAGGTTTTGAGGAACACATAGACAGTTTTGTTTGTTCTGCTTCGTCATGGATCACTGATTGTTCAGCAAAGGACAGACTGGTCCCAGTAGCTTCAAAGACTGCGATTCATCTCACCCTTTGAACCTAGGGGGGACTGTTGGACCACTTGTTTGCTGAATATTGGACTATCTGCACGTTGTTGGACAACACTGTGCCTCTCCAATGGCATCGGCCATTTTGTATCCAGGACAGTCTGCTCCTACATATCGCGTCGAGCATTGTGACTGATATGACAGGGCGTCCCAAGTCTGACGTCACAAGACGCTATATAGGAAGGCCTCCGTTTTGAACACCCCGCCTTCAGCTGGAGATCGTGACCCAATCACCAACATCTGAAGCATCACCTGGAGAAGAGTCCTGAGTGGGTTTAATTTATTCTCTCTCGTTGGCCAACGAACAATTCATAACTGAGGTTTCTGGACTAAGAAGGCCAGAAATTTTACTTTGCCGATCGAAGGCGTGAGTTTAACATGTAACTAAAAACACGGAGTTCGAGGAAACGAACCGCCACCGTGTTTCATCCCAAGTCGACTTTGATGGTCAGATCATATTTTTCCTTTTCGCCAAGAAGGCCAAAGGACGAGGACTGACCGCTTTCTTGGAGTTTAACTGCGGACGCGCAGCAACGCTTCACCCCCCTTTTTTTTTCCTCTCACTCGCTGCCTCAGAAGGAAACTTCACCAAGTAAAACCCATCCTTTATTTTAATCTTTTATTTCTTTATTAGGAATAGCCGGGCAGGGTAGAGGAGATTTTTAGTGCAGTCAGAATCTAATGTGTTCTGAATGATATGTGCATGTAACCTTATTTATTGAGACTTTGATGTACTGTGTTGATGTCTGAAGCCGCTGCACTCCTAGCTCTGGGCGTGTTTTACCATCTGAGAGTCAACGCAAGTGCGCTGTAAGACTTGACTGTTAGAATAACCTCATGGGGAAATTCCCCATTTTCCTTTTTCTTCAATCTCACTGCTCGCTAGCTTGCCGCCAAAAGTTTTATAACTCTTTGTGTGCTAAGGAGTTGGGGGTTTTATGATTGGACATCACTGAGTTACAGTGGAGCTGCACCCCATCTCCACTCGCTACCACACCCCTTTTTCATATTCTCATTCCTTCTTTCTTTTTTTTGCCATAACTGCTGGTTGATTCAATACACACCCACTGCTGTTTGCTTTATTTTTGCTTAGTTAGATGTGTTACCCTTGTTATGTAGAACTTTGCATGTTGAGTAGGTGAAGATTAATAAATATTCACATAGATGGTAACAGAAGGCGTTTTGTGTTCATTGTGTGCAAAAGTGATTCGTCAGTCAAGATAAGGTTAAAGTTCCACACGTTTCGGCAGAAACGGTCGATTAAACAGTGACATCTCCGGCAATAGTTATTAATTATTATGGAGTATTTAACAGTTGTAATTGTCAAAGGCGTTGAGCCACAATTACAACACCAGAAGCATCTCTTGTCTCGATTCATAAATGAGGATTTTGGTTAAGAAGTTGATTTTGTCAAATTATGATTTTTAATTATAATTATTGATCAAGATTACTTAATCAATAATCATACTTCCAACAACATGGTCCTCAAGAATGGTTCGGTAGTCCTTGGCAGTGACGCGCCCATCTAGCACAAGTATTGGGCCAAGGGAATTCCATGATATGGCAGCCCAAACCATCACTGATCCACTCCCATGGTTCACTCTGGTCATGCAACAGTCTGGGTGGTACGCTTCTTTGGGGCTTCTCCACACTGTAACTCTCCCAGATGTAGGGAAAACAGTAAAGGTAGACTCATCAGACAACAATACATGTTTCACATTGTCCACAGCCCAAGATTTGCGCTCCTTGCACCATTGAAACCGACGTTTGGCATTGGCATGAGTGACCAAAGGTTTGGCTATAGCAGCCCGGCCGTGTATATTGACCCTGTGGAGCTCCCGACGGACAGTTCTGGTGGAAACAGGAGAGTTGAGGTGCACATTTAATTCTGCCGTGATTTGGGCAGCCGTGGTTTTATGTTTTTTGGGTACAATCCGGGTTAGCACCCGAACATCCCTTTCAGACAGCTTCCTGTTGCGTCCACGGTTAATCCTGTTGGATGTGGTTCGTCCTTCTTGGTGGTATGAAGACATTACCCTGGATACCGTGGCTCTTGATACATCACAAAGACTTGCTGTCTTGGTCACAGATGCGCCAGCAAGACGTGCACCAACAATTTGTCCTCTTTTGAACTCTGGTATGTCACCCATAATGTTGTGTGCATTTCCATATTTTGAGCAAAACTGTGCTCTTACCCTGCTAATTGAACCTTCACACTCTGCTCTTACTGGTGCAATGTGCAATCAATGAAGACTGGCTACCAGGCTGGTCCAATTTAGCCATGAAACATCCCACACTAAAATGACAGGTGTTTAAGTTTCATTGTCCAACCCCTGTAATTAAAATGAGACTGAAAAACAACAGAGTTTGACAGCAAAGCTGGAATTGTTTGATTGAAAGTGTTTGTTCATATCATAATGTAAACAACACTTTGGCAGAGGGAGGAAGAGTAAAGAAAGGTATGTATAATGTTGGTCTATAATGTACTTCCTCCAATGTTGTTGTGTTTACTCTACATCAGAAGATCTCAGAAGAGATTTGTAGCTGTTTTTTTTTTTTTACATAACACACTTATGTTCAACATATTTTAAATAATTAAGCACTCTAAAAATGTGTTATGAGAAAATCCAAAGTTTTTCCTACTGCTGATATCTAAACACAAGAGACAAACATTACTTTTAACTAATTCATGTGCACAGCAAACATTTTCTGATTAGATTTGAGCAATAGTAAAAGTTTGCATATGATTAATATGCTGTGCACCATTCCTGCATCATACCTGTGTTAGGTGGATTCTTGATATGCAGTAGCTGGTCTATTTTTAAATTAAAAAAAAACAAACACCACATTAGGGCTTCTTCTAGATGATGGTGGGGAAAAAAACGATTTCTCAGCTGTCGCCATGTTGTAGCCAGGTCACAGCTGAACATACTGTCAATAAGGGTAAAACTGAATTAAGATGAGTATTGTCCATTTTGAAGACCCATTTGTACGTGTTCCTTAATTACCTGGCTGATGGGCTGAGACGTTGCTTCAATATTTCCACACAATCTTCTTTCCTCATGATGCCATCTATTTTGTATAGTGTACCACACATAGCAGGACGGTGGCACTTCTGTGTTCCACAGTTGGGATGATGTTCTCAGGCTGGCAAGCTTCCCCCTTTTTTCATCAAAATATAAAGATTCAATTTTAGCCTCTGTCAGTACAGGGCTCTTTTCACCATGGATGATGACACTCAGCTATAGCCAGCATCTTCACAAGGTGTTTTACTTCACTTTTGTATGCCCACTGTAAAGCTTTACTTACATCCAGATGTGCTTTAAGCTAAAATCAAAGCTATGTTAAATGACAGAGAGCCACAGAGATTGTGTTTATCTCAGTTTTGTAATTAGCACTGTTGCATGGTATTCTTTGAGTTGTACAATAGAGGTGATGAAGAAGAAGCTTAAAACTGCAGTAAAAGAGACTTTATCCGAGGTAAAACATTTTTTAAATATTTATCCCAGAAACTGAAGTTCTTCATGCGTCACTAACTAAAAAGGCAAAAGATGGCAGCAGCCACAGGTAAGGACACAGAAATATCTGTTTATAGGGGACTCTATCACATTTAAGGATGAACATTCATTATTGTTATCTATAATTGTTGCCATGTTAGGACTCATAGTATTACACTCTTGTGTCATGGCTTAATGTGGCATACAACTGTCATAAAAAAGGCAAAAGAGAAACCCGTTCCCAACCAGGGTGTGAAATGGGTGGGTATGAATGTCAGATTATCAGATGCAAAAATGCCCTCAAATTGCACAAGTGATGGCTTGAGAAGCTTTTTAACCATCCTGTCGGCAGATCATACATACTCGCATACTGGCAGCTTCCTGGTGGCACTATCCACAGAGTCAGAAGGATAGGAACTCTAGGGTACCTTTGATGTCGATACAAAGACTGGATGGGGCTGTGAAGTACACAAATCTCTGCTCTCTCCTGTGCATAAAGTGAAGCTAATACTCTCAGGCCCCTCCAGAGGACATCTATATAACACAAAAAGGGCCTCAGAGAATGTCCAAGCACATCAACATTTACACACGGAGTGAAGAGGCTTGTTTGTGTCAGTGTGTGTATTTGTGTGTGGGTTTGTGCATCGATATGGTGCCGTACGGCAGATTTTCTCTCAGTCATTTGAAGGACACCAGACCCCACTTTGTGGCTTCAACCACCAAGCAGTCATGACACCCCAGTTACACAAACTCGCACACAAAGCAGTAGCATCAGCATCTCTCGCATTGTGTGTAGTGGAAGCAGATGATTCATGAACTACTGCGGAGTGGAGAAAAACAGGAGCGTGCATTGATGAGATGTGTAGCCTGTCTGCTCTGTTTGCTGTGCTTAAAATGTTGTGAGACGTTAAGGGGGGCTTGACTACCCCTTTCTCCCTGCAGGCATCAGGGGAGACAACTATTATAGATAGACACATTTTTACTCATTTGAACATAAAACTTATTTTAGAAGGTGAGCTGAGGCATGAACAAGGTCTGATTCAAAATGGTAATGTGCAATAATTTGCTCTCATATCTGTGTTTTCATCAGAAAAATATAAGATCAGCATTCTATTCCATGGGTTTATTATGGAAATAAGTAACATATATGAGGTTTAAAAGGTGCTTTGCAATTCTTGTTTAAAAACAGATGAACCTATTATATAAAAAACAATGAGGAATGAGACACCTCAATGAGAAAATGTTATTATGTGTCAGTTGAAGTATTTGAGCCACTGTCAAAACTCTGACTAGGTGCCATGTGTGGTTATATATTAAATAATAAGGATTAGCCCTGACTGATGCAGGCCCGCTGATAGTTTTACTGTTATGGATTGACTATGAGGGATCCGGCAACATTTCAGTTCTGTTACTCTGGTATAGTGAGGTGTAACCCCTCTCAGGGAGGACTCAATGATTTCCTGATTAATGCAATAGGTTAAAGGTGCTATGAATCAGAAAAAGGCGGACCCAAGATTTAGCCAGACACAGTACTTAAAGTTTAAAAGGTTTATTCAGCCACAGGAAAACGTCACACAGGTAACACTCCTCACAGCTTCCAGGAATCACTGAGGCAGAAAGAGGGATTAGTGACTTGTAGTCTCTCCAGATTTTGCAGGGATCAGAAAAGCCACTAACCTGCTTTTGTCTTGAGTGGAACTTGAAACCCAGAGGGGAAACCTCAGTGGGCGGCAGGCAGTGATCTCCACAGCACAGGTAAGAAGTGACTCCAGGCTGAATAATCCGAGGGCTAGGCTGGCTCAATAATTCAAGGACAGAAACAGGGTCAACGATCGGAACAAGAGGCGTCAGGCAAGGGGCAAGCAGAGGCATAAACCAGATGCAGGAAACAAGGTCGACAACCAAAATCCAAATAGTCCGACAGGGAGCAGGCAGAGGCATAAATCCAAAAGGCAAGGCAAGGTCAAAAACAATGATCAGACAGGAAGGAACGCTGGATATCTACTCACACGATGCCTTTCAAAAATCTGGCACCGTCTGCTTGTCAAAGTCAGTATATATCAGGGAAGACACAGGTGCTTGGCATTCCACAGATTGCAAGCCCCAAGTCGGGGCTCCACGAAGGGCTTGACCTGAGAAACGTGGAGCGTGGGGTGAATCCTCATGGAATTGGGTAATCTCAGTCGTACAGCGACAGGGTTGATGATCTTGGAGATTGGGAAAGGTCCAACAAATCGGGGTGCCAATTTCCGGGATTCTACCCTTAATGGGAGGTCCTTGGCGGAGAGCCAAACTTTCTGCCCCACCTGGTACTTAGGGGCAGGGATCCGTCTCCAGTTGGCCGTTCTTGACTGAACCAGTGACATTCTGATCATCGACCTCCTGGCCTTTCTCCATATTCTTTGGCATCTTAGGGCACCCGCTTAGGCGGACGGAACATTAGCTTCTCTCTCCTGAACTGAAAACATGGGTGGCTGGAAACCAAATGCAACATGAAAATGGGACAAACCAGTGGCACTTGATTGCATAGAGTTCATGGCGTATTCAACCCAGGGCAAATTGTGTGACCACTTGGTCGGGTCAGACTCACATAAGATACGAAGTTTGGTTTCAGCTTCTTGGTTGGCTCTCTCGGTTTGGCCATCAGACTGAGGATGAAACCCTGAGGAAAGACTAACAGAAATTCCCAACAAAGAACAAAACTCCTTCCAGAAACGTGACACAAATTGGGGTCCTCTATCAGAAACAATGTCATTTGGAATTCCATGGAGCCTGAAAACTTCTCGGGTCAGTATCTCACCCATCTCCTTGGCAGATGGAAGCTTCTCCAACGGCACCAGATGAACCATCTTTAAAAATCTGTCAATTATGTTAGTAGTACAAAGTGACCAATAGAAACCGGTAGACCTGTCACAAAATCCATCGCAATATGTGACCATGGGCAAGGGGGAAGTGGCAAAGGGTGCAACAACCCCGCAAGGGGGCAACGAGAAGGCTTGGCACGACAACATTGAGTGCATGCAGCAACAAAGTCTTTGACATCCTTGACCAGCGAAGGCCACCAAAACTGAGGTCGAACTGTCTGAATGGTTCTGCTGATTCCTGAATGACAAGCTAAACGAGAGCAATGACAAGACTCCAGTACCTTAGGCATAAGGCGTTCAGGGACAAAACAGCGGTCAGGTGGACATGATGGTGAGATAGGCAGATCCCTAATGGCTTCCTGGACCTCCCTTTCCACCTCCACTCGGGACACAGACAACCTGACGGTTTCAGGAAGGATAAACTCCTCTTCACCCGCAGACTGAGATTCTTCAGGCTCTTGAATCCGGGATAGGGCGTCAGGTTTGCCATTTTTACTCCCTGGCCTGTAAGATAGGGAGAAATTAAAACGACCGAAAAACAGAGCCCATCTAGCCTGTCTGGGGTTTAGCCATTTTGCTGATTTCAGGTACTCCAAGTTCTTATGGTCAGTCCACACCATAAACGGCTCCTTAGTCCCCTCCAGCCAATGTCTCCACTCTGTCAATGCCAACTTGACAGCCAATAACTCTCTGTCTCCCACGTCGTAATTCCGCTCAGCCTGTGACAGAGTCCTAGAAAAGAAGGCACATGGGTGAACATGATCATCCTCACCTCTTTGGCTTAATACAGCTACGACCCCAGTACTTGAGGCATCCACCTCCACAATAAACTCTCTCTGGGTCAGGAGACCGTAACACTGGAGCTGACGTGAAAAGTTCCTTTAACCTATTGAAGGCCTTCTCTGCATCCTTATTCCACACAAATTTCACCTTGGAAGAGGTAAGAGCGTTTAGGGGAGTAGCAACCAGGCTGTAATTTCTAATAAACCTCCTATAGAAGTTAGCGAAGCCCAGAAATCTTTGAAGCTGCTTGCGATCAGTTGGAACAGGCCATTCCAATACGGCCTTAACTTTGGAGGGGTCGACAAGCACTTGATCTGGGGAAATGATGAACCCCAAAAAGGAAGTGGTAGTTATGTGGAACTCACATTTCTCTGCCTTGACGAACAACTGGTTTTGGAGAAGACGCAGGAGAACAGCTCTGACATGTTTTCTGTGGGTTTCCAGATCTTGAGAATAAATCAGTATGTCATCAAGATAAACAAATACGAATTGACCCACCACGTCTCTTAGGACGTCATTGACCAATGACTGAAAAACTGCAGGAGCGTTAGTAAGTCGAAATGGCATGACCTTGTATTCATAATGGCCCGTAGGCGTGTTGAAAGCCGTTTTCCACTCATCTCCTTCTCTGATTCGGACCAGATGATATGCATTCCTTAGATCCAGCTTAGAAAATATCTTGGCTCCCTGGATCTGATCAAAAGCTGTGTTCATGAGTGGTAAGGGATATCTATTTTTAACTGTTATCTCATTAAGGCCTCTATAATCAATGCATGGTCTCAATGAACCATCCTTCTTCCCAACAAAAAAGAAACCAGCACCTGCAGGAGAGGAAGAGGGTTGAATGTGCCCTGCCTTCAATGCCTCATCAACATAACTCTTCATGGCCCTGTGCTCTGGACCAGACAATGAATAGGTTCTGCCTTTAGGGGGTGATGTGCCAGGAAGCAAATCAATAGCACAATCATAAAGTCTATGGGGTGGCAGAGCTGTGGCCTTGATTTTATTAAAAACCTCCTTTAAATCATGGTATTCTTGCGGTAACTTGGATAAATCCGGATAGGTCTCCTCAACCTCATTCTCCACACTGACCTCCGTAGCAGCAGACAAAAGACAGTCAGCGGAACATGACTCAGACCAACCCAAAACTTATTTTTTCTTCCAGTCGATGTGAGGGTTGTGTTTCTGCAACCAGGAGGCTCCTAGGACTACAGGAAGTTCAGGTGAATTAATGATCATAAAAGTTACTTTTTCTTGATGATTACCTCCAACTGTTAAGGTAATCTCCTCCGTCCTGAGATGTGAATTGTTCATGCTGTGACCATCCAAAGCTAGCACGTTTCTTGTGTCAGCTGACGGAATAAGTTTTATGCCATTCTTATTTGCAAATGTTTCGTCCATGAATTCAGTATCTGCTCCTGAATCAATAAACATGGCCCCCTGGAGAGACAAAGAAGAGGTTTGAAAATGGGCCGGAAACAAGAAGGAGGAGGCAGATAGTTGACTTCGGCTCAGTAGAGACCTCCCTTCCTCTGCTGAGCCTGTCCTTTTAGTGGACACCTGAGTGCAAAATGTCCCTTCTCTCCACAATAAAAACAGAGCTTGAATCTTCTCTGGCGATCTTTCTCCTCAGGGGTAATCTTGGTTCTGCCCAATTGCATGGGCTCACAATTATCATTTTCCTCAGTGAGAGGTGACCGACTCCTTCTCTCATACCGGTGTGCAAAAACCTGAGTTAATGATGAGCAACCCTTCTCATGGCGCTTCTCCTTCTTTGTCTCTGCCAGCCGAATATCAATGCGAGCAGCCAAATCCTCAAGTTGTTTCAGGGAAGAAGGATAGTCACGGGTCGCTAGCTCATCCTTGATGTCTTCGTTTAATCCTTTCATGAATGCATCCATTTGTGCTGCGTCATTCCAACGGCTCTCTGCAGCCAACAAATGAAAGTCAATTATATAGGTCGAGACAGGCTGATCACCCTGTTTGAGGGACAATAATCCTCTTGCGGCCTCACGACTTGGAATGACCAGGTCAAAAACTCGAATGAGTTCCTTGGAAAAAGTTTCATAAAGATTACAAGATGCAGACCTGTTATGCCATTCAGCAGTTCCCCACTGTCTTGCCTTTCCTGCCAGCAGAGATATAACAAACGCCATCTTGGAACGTTCAGTAGGAAAGGATGACGGCTGAAGCTCAAAATGAATTTCACACTGAGTTAGAAAAGCTTGACATTGGTCTGAGTCTCCCCTGAACATCTCAGGCGGAGATGTTCAGGTTGTCCGTGTTACTTGGGCGTGGTTTCTTTGTGACGGTGGTGGCTCGAAGACAAGATTGCCAGAACGTAATGTGGAAATTATTTCCTCCATGCCGGAACCCAACCAGGAAAGGGTCTCATCAACGTGGGTACGCCACTGTTGTGCTGGCGATGGGTCCATTTTTGGCCAGATTTTTCTGCTATGAATCAGAAAAAGGCGGACCCAAGATTCAGCCAGACACAGTACTGAAAGTTTAAAAGGTTTATTCAACCACAGGAAAACGTCACACAGGTAACACTCCTCACAGCTTCCAGGAATCACTGAGGCAGAAAGAGGGATTAGTGACTTGTTGTCTCTCCAGATTTTGCAGGGATCAGAAAAGTCACTAACCTGCTTTTGTCTTGAGTGGAACTTGAAACCCAGAGGGGAAACCTCAGTGGGCGGCAGGCGGTGATTTCCACAGCACAGGTAAGAAGTGACTCCAGGCTGAATAATCCGAGGGCTAGGCTGGCTCAATAATCCAAGGAGAGAAACAGGGTCAACGATCGGAACAAGAGGCGTCAGGCAAGGGGCAAGGGGCAAGGGGCAGGCAGAGGCATAAACCAGATGCAGGAAACAAGGTCGACAACCAAAATCCAAATAGTCCGACAGGGAGCAGGCAGAGGCATAAATCCAAAAGGCAAGGCAAGGTCAAGAACAATGATCAGACAGGAAGGAACGCTGGATATCTACTCACACGATGGCTTTCAAAAATCTGGCACCTTCTGCTTGTCAGAGTCAGTATAAATCAGGGAAGACACAGGTGCTTGGCATTCCACAGATTGCACTACACCGCAGCAGCCACCAGGTGCATCTAATCTGCTGATTGCAGCCAGGGAGACAGGGTAGAGCAGATGTGCCAGAATCATAACAAAAGGTAGCACTGGAGTTGATTGCCAGCATGGGAACAGACACAGAAAATAAGTTAGCAAGACATTATATTCTATGAATGATTGCTAGAAGTGTACTCACTGAGGGGCCTTTGAGCCCATGTTGGTACAGGAGTCGTTTGACTGTGAATAATGAAAGTGTCTTACCTGCCTTGGCCAGCATCTTCACACATTTAACACCAAAACACGTTCATGTCTGGGACACAGAAACCTTCTCCTTCCTGAACAGTATAATGGCTGGACATTCCCTTGGTGTTTTACCTTTCATGTAACTGTTTTAACTGATGAATGCGGGTAAACCAAGACATGTGAAAGTCCATAATTCTCTTCATCATTGTGGTGGATTTCGTTGCATTTTTATGTTGTCACACAAGAAAACAGTTTCTCTGAGCTGTTGCTTTTAAATGCATTCAAATGTGTGAGTGTGAATAAATCAAACGTTGCATATTAACCAATTAGAAGCTTGAAAGGCCATGACATCAACATCTTGGCTTTGCAGACCTTATTAAAAGGCATAGTAAACTTCTGACTTTGAAGGAAGTCAATTTTATTTTATTTTCAATAATTCAATAATTATATTATATTTTTACACTATGATAAAAAAAATTTCATCAGCTTCTAAATATTTTTTTGTTTTTTACAATCAGCAAACAGTTAACTTCTCACTTATTCTTTAAAAGGTGAAATGTGCACCCTCACATTGAGTATCTTTCTTGCATTTCAAAGGGATATGAAGATACATGGCTTTAAGTAAATTCTACATCATTAAGTTGTTGAAGGAGGAGCACAAAGAGACTGAGGGAAATAAACTAATGAATAACATGAATAGAGCTCAGCTTGGACACAAACAAATGATCAATCAAGGGAAGAAATAAATAGAGATGTAACACAATAAATACTAAAAGTACAATGAAAATAAAGTACGAATTAAGAACTAAGGAATAACTAATATGGCTAAAGTAAAGAACATAATGAACAACATGGAAATGATGAAAACAAAAAGAAATGAAAACCATCACCGACCCCCTCCTGGACCCCCTGCAGTTTGCCTACAGAGCCAACAGGTCTGTAGATGATGCAGTCAACCTAGCCCTTCACTTCATCCTCCGGCACCTGGACTCCACAGGAACCTATGCCAGGATCCTGTTTGTGGATTTCAGCTCTGCCTTCAACACCATCGTCCCAGCTCTGCTCCAGGAGAAGCTCTCCCAGCTGAGTGTGCCCGACTCCACCTGCAGGTGGATCACTGACTTCCTGTCTGACAGGAAGCAGCGCGTGAGGCTGGGGAAGCACGTCTCTGACTCCCTGACCATCAGCACCGGTTCCCCCCAAGGCTGTGTTCTCTCTCCTCTGCTCTTCTCCCTGTACACCAACAGCTGCACCTCCAGTCACCAGTCTGTCAAGCTTCTGAAGTTTGCGGACGACACCACCCTGATCGGACTCATCTCTGATGGTGACGAGTCCGCGTACAGATGGGAAGTGGACCATCTGTTGGACTGGTGCAGCCAGAACAACCTTGAGCTCAACGCTCTAAAGACAGTGGAGATGGTTGTGAACTTCAGGCAGAACCCAGCCCCACCTGCCCCCATCACCCTCTGTGACTCCACAATTGACACTGTGGAATCTTTCCGCTTCCTGGGAACCATCATCTCCCAGGATCTCAAGTGGGAGCCAAACATCAGCTCCCTCATCAAGAAAGCCCAGCAGAGGATGTTCTTCCTGCGGCAGCTGAAGAAATTCAACCTGCCAAAGACTATGATGGTGCACTTCTACACAGCCATCATTGAGTCCATCCTCACCTCCTCCATCACCATCTGGTACGCCGCTGCTACAGCCAAGGATAAGGGCAGGCTGCAGCGTGTCATTCGGTCTGCTGAGAAGGTGATTGGCTGCAGTCTACTGTCGCTCCAGGAACTGTACACCTCCAGGACCCTGAAGCGGGCAGGGAAGATTCTGGCTGATCCCTCCCACCCCGGTCACAGACTCTTTGAGACTCTCCCCTCTGGCAGGAGGCTGCGGTCCATCCGGACCAAAACCTCACGCCACAAGAACAGTTTTTTCCCATCTGCCACCAGCCTGGTTAACAAAGCCCGGAAACCACCCTGACACTCTCCCTTTCCCCCACACCCCCCCTTTTTTTGCTGACAGGACACCTGTAACCTGTAACTCTATGCGTTACATTAACGCTCAGCTTGGACTCCTGCTTACTTGCACTGCTTTACTTGCACAATGATCACCTGCACTGTTGTATTGCTCTTGCATCTTATACTGCTCTACATTTACTCTCACTCACTTAAAACTGTGCACTTATATTTATATTATATTGTAGATATGTTTGTACTGTTTAATTTGTACTGTATTGCACCGACTACGCCAAAACAAATTCCTTGTATGTCCAAAAACGTACTTGGCAATAAAGCTTTTCTGATTCTGATTCTGATTCTGATTCTGATAACCTAACACCCATGAATCACAAATTACTTTATCTCATACAAACCTATGTAGGGACTGACTATCTGCACTAATGAAGACCACAGGATGTAGGGAAGTTGAACCTATTTTCTGATTAATGCAGCTAACAATTATGTTTACAAATAGACTGAGCATTAAACTTCAATGTCCAAAACAGTCAGGCAATCACTTAGTATGTAAAAAGAAATAAAAGAAAACACGTCTAATTCTCTGAAGTAGCGCACTGTAGATTTCACACTCTTCATCCCAATATACATGGTACATTCAATATAATGGCAACAACTCAAATTAAATCCACCAAAAGGGCCTGGGGAGTGATTAGTTAAAACAAAAGCAACATTTATTTCTTAAATACATATAAAACGATTTATGGAATCCTAATTACACAGTAGCTGTAAAAATTACTTTCAAAAAGATTGGGCTAAGCACAAATTTCATCATGTTCACAGAGAAAATGTAACTACTATCTACTATATGTCAGGGTTTCAACTAACAGTGCTGTCGAAAATCACCTCCTTGGTGTAAAAATTCTGATTTACATCTGGCTTACTGTGTGTTTGTGTGTTTTTCAAGGAGCTTCATTTAAAAAATAGGATCAACTTGTGCGTATGCAGAATCATGCTGGTAGCAAAATTAATTTTTGAGTTTTATGCATGACTGATCCATGGGTCAGAGTTAAGAGGCTTAACAGACAAAAGAACATCTCTTTGTAAATTTTCTGGTACTGAACTAAAACTAATTCAGAGGTGTTTTGTAAAACTTGGACCGTTCAATAAACTTGATGAAATATTGATATTGAAGACTTATTTAAAAGATTACAGTTAATTCTGGCACATTTAAGCAAATTATAAGCAATTCATTTAGTCAGTCATTTTGTATACCGCTTGCTCCACAGTGGGTTGTAGGGAAGCTGGTGCCTGTCTCCAGCAGTCTACGGGCGAGAGGCAAGGTACACCCTGGGTCGCCAGTCCATCGCAGGACAAGAATTATAAACAAATGCAAGATGAATCAAGACATCATTTCACAGTTCTGCATATGCTCCAAAAGAGCGTATGCAGCACTGTGGAGATATGGAGATATGGAGATAGCAGAGGTTTGTGGAATAATAGTTTTCTGGTATGTTTTTTTACTTTGATTCTTTCAGACAGACCATGTGTTATCACAGGGATCAATTTGCTTGCTCTGCCTTTCACAAAGAGTCTATACATGTGCTCTGCTGTGTTTACTGTCAAACAGGGAAATCCTCCATAATCAGCCAAACACCTTCCACAGACTCAGTCTTAATGTTTCAAAATAATGCAGTGCCTTTCAAAAGCTTTCATTTCAAAATAAGTCTTTCCTGTTTTGTAATGTGACAGCCACAAACTTCATGTAAAATGTGAATTGGAAGGAAACTGATACATTGTTTTTAAAATCTATACAAACCAAGCAAGATGATCAGGTCAGATGAGACTGAATAAAAGCCTCAACAGAAATCCAAATGAGAATCAATGGCAAGTCTCTCAAACACTATCTGTCCATTCTGAATGAGCTTGAGACAATTTGCAAGAAGAATGGGCAAAACCTTCAAAGTAAAACTGGTAGAGACATACCTCAAAGAAAGGTGGTTCTACAATGTATTGACTTAAGGGATGAATGCAAATGTAAAGTTTTCAGGTTTTTATTTTTGAAACATTTAGAATACCACTTCTGTTGACATTAGATGAGAGGACGTTTTGGACCTAACTGCACACCCTTTGTCGCAGTTTTATAACTGTGGCGCATTTAAAGTGAAAAACAAAGTATGTGGAGAATTAATATGTGAGACATATTGTAATATGACTGAATCATATTAACAGGACTATGCAAATAACACATAATAGGGAAGGATAAGCTTTGATAAAAATGGCTCCTGTCTCTAAAGGTTGCTCCCACAGAGAGCTTAAATTGATGCAGTTATCACTAAAGACACAGTGGCAGAGCCAGCTATGTGTGAGTGAGCGTAGGTCCGAGCAAAGCAAAACAATGGTGTAACATATCTGATTAAAATCCTCCTCACAACAAAAAGCCTGAGCTCTTAGAAAGCAGCAGGGGACGTCTGGGACACACAGAGGAAAGAGAAAACAGAGAGAGCAACACACACCTTCAGAGAACACAAAGTCTTCATGGCACACATGAGAAGTGCACGTAAAAATGACAACACACTTGAATGACTAATATTCTCTCCTTAAGGTGCAACACACACACACACACTAACACAAACGCACTGTGCCACATCGCATCAAGTCAAAGTTTGAGAGCATGTTTAACCTAATCACACTCAACCATGCGTGATCCTCAGAGGGGGAGTCAGGTCTGTTATGACAGCTGATGGGCTTTGTGACGGCCAAGGGGTTCAGAGAGCACCGACCAGCAGCCTGCTTTCAGTGCACACACAGACCACTGTCACTTCACATCCGCATGACAACAACCGGAGTGGGGTGACATGTAGACAGACATATAGAGAGAAGATGACCAACCAAATCCAACAAGTGACTAATTGCACGGTTTGTTTCAGTATCGCTGACCAGCAGAGGAGACACACATAACGGCAGCCGCAGTTCTGTCGGATCAAATTCGTACCATAAAAAGTCTCAGGGAAATGCTTTGTGATTCATTGTATACCTGTGGGGAGGTAACAATGGTAAGATGGCTGTCTGAATGAGTCTGCATTAGGTCTTGGCTATTAATACTGCAAGATGGATTCCCACAGTAACATAAAAGCTGAAATCAAACATGAACACTGAGTCCTTTCAGTTATTCAGCCTTTCTACAAAAAATATAGAGCAGGAAACACATCTACAGCAGGCAGCGCAGAACCAGAGGCGATGCACAAATCAAGGGCTTCAGGCAATGTCATATTTACCCTCTATTTTACATCAGGTCAAGTCTTTAAAGAAAGTTTTTATTTTACCAGAATTAGACCAGCGGAACATCTTGAACATAATGAACTAACAATGGGAATACCAGGTTAGGAACAATACTCATACTACTTGCAATGTTTTACATTTCATTACATTACAACCTCTAACTTCAATGTATTATATTGAGATTTTATATAATAGACCAACACAATGTAGTGAATATTTGTAAAGTGGAAAGAAAAGCATATATGATTTTGTCATTTTATTTTACACACCATTCCCATAGTGAAACATAGTGTTAGCAGCACCATGCTGTGGGGATGCTTTTCTTCACAGAGACAAAGAATCAGGTCAGAATTGTACACCACAGTTTTCAGACTTTTATTTCTAAAACAAATTAGAAATCCATCAACTAATGCCTTTTATATACTGATGCATATTTTTTAATAACATACATATATGTTATTAGAAAAATAAACATTTTACTAGTACTGTTTACTATTAAAATAAATCATATTACAACTGCATAAAACTGTAAAATGTAAGAAAACATCACAATGTAATAAAGAGCAAATGATTTAGCTCAATTTTCCATAAAACAATGTAAAATATTTGCAATTAAAAAAATGCTCATTTTAATGTTTTACACAACAATACAGTTTAGTGTTGCACATATTTACATTCAATTCCTTCAGCAGGGACAGGGACAGGGACAGGGAAGGTGGTCAGGGGGAAGATGAATACAGGATGAATACAATCCTGGAAGAAAACCTGCAAGAGGTTGCAAAAGACTTGTTACTGTGGTAGAGGTTCCCATTCTGAAACAACCCTAAACATTGCCAGAGCTAGAATGGATTGGCTTTTAGCTGTGATGTGAGAAGATCCAAGGTACTCGAATTTACTGCTCAAACCCTTACAACAGAACCCCACTTTAAAAAAACATCTGAATCACAGCTCTTTATATATTAGAAGTAGATGAATTGTGATCCAAATGAACCCTGTTTGATGTTGACATATGTGCTCACATCAGCTGATGAACTAAATTATACCTTCTGAACTACTGACTAGAAACAACTGTTGATCTGTAATCTCAATTATATAATTAAAAATATAAATAATATTTTTTTATTCTACATCAGCATGCATTTTAAAATAAATGGTATATTACCCTTCCTGAACAGATATAGTGGCTCTGAAAAGGCAGTTTAGATTTTTGTATTTCTAGCTTTATTCCTCACAGAATCCACCTGTCTCTGCAGTAACTGCTACTGCTTCATAGCACACGGAGAGCAGTAGGTTTTTAGGGATTTTATATTGAAAATGGTAGCATGCGCAATCTAAAATGATGACTGAATCAAAACTAATTGTTGGGTTGGAAGTCATTTTGGAAGCTATATTTATGAATACCTAAAAAAAGCACTTTTATAATAAAAAAATCATAAAAATGCTTTAAATCATTGCTTTACTGAATATCTGAGAAACATTAAAGCCAAAGAAAACCAGTTTTTTCCTCATCTTTGCTGCTTTTTGCATCGACTCCTCTTTGTCTCTGTGAAGCAGGATCACTTCTCTGGGTTTAGTTGTGCAACAGATGCGACGACGTTTCCATCAATCAGTGGACCCAGCAGAAACGAAGCTTCACAGCACACATGTATATCTGTGCAAGCCAGACAAGGTGACACATTATAAAAAAGTGAAGCCATAAAGCAAAGCCAGGCTGCCGTGACAGATATTACTTATCCACCACCTGCAGAAGTGGAGATATTCCCTCTCTCTTGCTCTCTGTCAATGTCACAAACATACGTTCAGACATTAACTGCAGCATTTGTTTGTGAGGATTAGGTAAAAACTCTTCAAACCAACACACCAACAGTCATTTTTCACTTCCACTGCTGCAGCTTTTAGATCTTTATAGTAAAGATCCAGCACTCAATCATCTACGTACACAACTGTAGCCTATATTTTATAAAAATGGTACTTACACTATATAACAACTATAATGTATCATCCACAGTTACTGGCACCCCTGGTAAGGACGATGTATTCAAACTATTTCAAATAAATGGTTGCTAAGGAGACTTGGTGACCCCAAAAGCCACCCTGTGTTGCAGTTTTTACCTCACTGACCCTTGTCCTCAGTATGTGTGGTTGCACAATACACTCGACTACTCATCAAGCCTTGTTAGTCCCAGTTCCAGGTGCTAGACACCCATTTGCCCTATTTGAAAGGGGTGTTCTCCTGTCTTTCCCATTTTGAATCGTTAAACCCCAGGGAAACAGAAAGGCTTGAATTACAAACAAAAGTTCTTCAGCAATCTCAACAAAATGCAAAAGTTTAATATGAATTACAAAAATGTGTCTATTAAACCTTGGAGTTGGTAATGCTGCAAAAACTATGAATTCTTTAAACCAGTGGTGTGCAAAAACTGAAATCTTCAGTTTGAAAGTAATTGTTATTAACAATAAGTCGCTGGATGTCACATGAAAGCAAACAACCTGCTTAACGAAAGACCAACACTTTCTTATCTTATCTTATCTTATCTTATCTTATCTTATCTTATCTTATCTTATCTTATCTTATCTTATCTTATCTTATCTTATTGTACCTAACATTATACATTTGAAGAAAGATAATAATTGGTCTACATCTTTATTGAAAGGCCTCGCATGAGTAAAGATTTCACTCTAAAAACGTTCTAGAAAAGTGTCGATCTTTATCAAACCCCTGTGCTGGCAGCTCAGATTTGTCCCATTTTTGAAATTGTGGCACTGGGCCGTGCAAAATCACTCCAAGGGCCACAAACACCACCCAGGCTGCACTTTGGACATGCCAGCTTTAAACATTCATGCACAAAAAAAGATCCTTTGCTTGTTCCCTATTTGGTACACCTGAAAAGTAGTAAATGAATTATTGTGTTGTGATAGAAAATGTTTAATTGAAGCCGAGTTTTACTGTTGATGCAAAGATCTATAATAATAATAACAATTATTATTATTATTATTATTATGGATCATATTCAATTGCAGTTATTCCTGACTTTCATTGCAATAAACTAAACTAAAACAAAAGAAAAATAAATTCAGACAGTAAACACTGCTATCCATGAAATACTAAGTTCAAAAATGAAATATTAGCTTCCTAACACAAAATCATAATTCTAAGCATGTAAAATGTGAATTACATAAATTACATAGATTAAAAACGTAATGTAAAAAGTGAAAATAAATGCAACATTAGTTAAAAAGTTAAAAAGCTGTTAAAAGGTGTCAAAGATCACAGGTAGAGAAAAGAAAGCACATCATAAATAGTAAGAGAAATAGCTTATCAGACAGAGTGAATGGACCAATTGAGAGAACATTTCCCCGGTGATGCAGCTCAATTGATCCCAGCTTGTTGCATGGAGAGAACTCCTCTGAGATCAGACTGAGTGTTGACACAGCCATCACAATGCATTATGGTGGGGGATCAAACAGAGGCCAGCCTTGGACACTGTGCATGAGCCGATACCCGAGGGAGGTGGGCGAAAACAGAGGAGGAGAAGAAACAAGAGGGAAAGAGAGGAGAGGAAAATGCTTTCTGCTAAACCACATCATCAGTCGCACAGTGTCTTTCAGAGTTCTGTCTCAATCCCTCACCATCGAAGTGTAGCTGGACAGGATAAAGGGAGGGGTGGAGGTGGAGGAGATGGAGGTGTGGATGAAAAACATAAGAGGGAAAAAGGGAAAATTGGAGCAGGGAAGAGCCAAAATATTTCAGATGTGTGTCTGAGAGTGCACAAAGCATATGTGTGTGACAGATGGAGGCAATAGGGTGACGATGAGGTTGGAAACAAGATGGGATCGGGGAATGAGGCTGCATGCAAAGAGGTAGAAGAGGGGAGGAAAATGAGGTGGGTTTGCAGGCTGGAGAGCATTCTAACCAGAATTAGGATGTCTGCATTTAAACACACATGCTAATAAAAGCTCTCTATTCTCGCTCAGTGTGGGCTGTTTTTGTTTTTGTCCGTGTCTCTCTCCAACCCAGCAGTCAGTGTGTCAAATGTCACTGGACAGCTTACATGTGCCGGCTGCAGACTAAGAGAAATGTCAACCATGGTAAAACCGCTGACGTACTTAACTACGTGTGTGAGCTATATTAAGCAGCTTGTGTTTGTCAGTGCAGAAGACACACAGTAGTAGCATCCAAGGAATGGCACATTATATTTTGCATGTGTGAAATTATAAATCATTACAAAGGCATATAACATTTATCTGGATCTCCAAAAAAGCTATCTATTATTTGCTGTCAGCTTGAAGCAACAGCAGTATTAGGAAGAAACCAGAATAAACAATGGGGAAGGAATATAGGGGGAAATATGTTGTTACATTTAGATTTGAATTGTAATGTCAAACTAGTCTGAAATAATTTATATAATAGCCAGGAGCTGTTTGGTATGGCAAGATTTCAAAACAATTTAATACAATTTTTAGTTTAACTAGTAAACTCATTGTAATGAGATGCCTAAAACTCCTGCTGTACAGAGCACACTGTAATGCAGGGCCATCCCTCCCCTACTTGTTGCTGAGCACTGCCTGTCAGTATAAAAGAAGTGTGAAAGATGGCTATTAGACTTTTTTTTTGCATTCAACTATTACAAATTTGAATGTTGGAGATATTTCCTGTTGCAACAATGGTCAAGATGTTGAAACTAAAGGAATACCAAACACCACACCTATTAAGGCACAGTTGACCTAAAACTAAATTTAAAAAGCTTCTCTTCAGCTGCTGTCTACAGACTGGCTATCGGAGCAGATAGACTGACTAATTAACCAGCTTATAAATTTGCTTATTATGTGCTACTCTATGAATCAAGTATAATATGCTCCACAAAAAGGTATTTAAAAGTACTATTAAATTAAGCAAGTGTTTGTTTTTGCTTTGTTTAAGGCAACATCCTTTTAAATCCTGGAAATCATCCAAAGATTGATGTTTTATCTTTTTTTTTGCATCAGCAGTTATTTCTGCTGGTAAAATAAATGTAATTAAATTACATTTTTTTGGAACCTTTCTGTAAATATTGTATTAATGTGATGCTTATATTTTAATCTGAGGTATCGTACTGAGAATCTCATGTAAGCCTGTGCCTTGCTGCACCTTCCAAATATTCCAGTAATTAAATGCTCTAATCGAATAATCTCAAAATTAATTGAATAATCCTATATGTGTGTGCAAAAGCAGATGTTCTCAATCATCCTTTTTTTAACCCCCTCTACATAAATTTACAATAACTGCTGTGTCTGTCCAGACTCTGATCTACATTAGCAATTCACTACAAGCAGTGGTGATTTTTGATATGGGCCATATGAGCAGTTGCCCAGGGTGCCATAGCCGCCCTTTCTTACCTGTCAGTTGTGCTCTGAAAAAGTTTTCTATTGCTTTTATGAATGAGCAATCAATGGGGAGCTGGCTTCCCTGAGTGTTAAGTAGATGTTACTGCTTGCTGATGAGAATTGGGTGACTAGCTTCATGTGGGACTATGAGGCATTTTATCCCAACACAGAATGCCATTTTTCTTATTTTAATTGGTTAATGAGGTGGCTGAAGGAAGGGCTTTCCCAGGGTGCCATTCATTCATGAACTGCCACTGACTACAAGTCAGTCTTGACCCAGTCAACACCTTACTTTTAAGGCTCTATTAGTTTTTGGGATGCAGAAAAGGTTGATCAAATCCTAAAACTGGGCTTATATTTATGTGGTATATCCTAGGATGTGGTCATTAAGATTTGATCAAACAATAATCTAATCCATTTATTAGTGTACCCTTCACAGTCAGCCATAAAAAGTAATAAAAGTTGATGAAGACTAAGGTTTTATAAGATTAGTCCACTCATTTTGCTTTACTGTAAGAAAATTAGAGCAGCTTAGGGTCACAAAACAAATAATTGTAGGTAAATGTGTAATTTATTTTGGTTGTAATTTTTATGCAAATTTATTCAAAGGGATTTGCTCATAACTGGCTATTTCAAAATCTTTGACCTAATCTAAAATAACCCACAAAATGAGCCTTTGAGCTTAAGGTTTGAGAACCCTTGGTTGTGTACACTTCTCTTTTGCTGCTTATAAACCAAGTTTATGACACCTTGAGATTTTCCTTTATTTTTTGGTCTTTGTCCTCTGTCTTCATTCATTATATAACTGACTCATATAATGAATGACTTATATAATGAATGAAGCATTATATGCATATAAGCATTACGCGCAATATGGGCACCAGTGAATGTCAGTGAAAGCCCAACAGTGTTTGGTCATGTGAGTTGAATAAATAATCAATTCCCAGAGTTTGCTTTGGGGATTTCATAGGTAAATGACTCCATGAAATTTTTATAGCCCTGTTGTAAGCAACCCATATCAAGCCTATTTCACAGTTTCAGAGCGGGTTCACCTTTGTTGCTCTTCTGTGTTGTGTGACAGCGGTGAGGCAGAATGTTGGAGCTGGTCCACCACTAACACGGCTCACTAATGAAGGTAAAGTGTGAAGGTCTGAGGGGATTATAGCTGCCCTGATTCTGCAACACCAACGTGTTATGTGTGAGCGTACACTGATGCCCTGACCAGCCTCCTCTGTTTGGAATACAAAGTATTTTTTGCACCGTGGTGATCTTTAGATCAGTTAGTGTTTGTTTGAGCTTAGCCCAGACTATGTGAGTGCGTTTTATAACACCCAGAGGTGGTACACTTTACTCACTCCATCTCTATCAGTAATACACTGGATCCCATGCTGGAAATATCAAAAACCCAAATTTGGTTTGTACAGTCACGGCCCTGCGTTTTGGACATGTAGTTGTTCAGGAAGCTGTGGATGATGCTGCTGTCTTTCCACAAAAAACTGAATGGTTTTTACATAAGGTAATGAAGAGCCATTGATCTTTTTTTTTTGTCCAATCACTTAACCTTGCTGAGAAACTGTCTGCATAACAGAGGAGTTATTGTAATGAGAGTAAATAGACAAAATGTACACAGACCTTGATGACTAAAAGTAAAGGAAGCCTTAAACAGTGTCAGCAATGGTCAGTGTGTGTCATTTGCAAAGCATGTTCCTTCGTTTGTAATTTAAATGTCCTTGATCTAGAGGTTTTTCTCAGGTGTGCATCAATGAAATTTACTGTGGGACTAAGCTGGAAAACTGTCATCGCAAGGGTTTTTTATTACACTTCTCCTTTAGTCATGAAATGTCTTTGAATGAATAAATGTGAGGTAGATAAATAAATATAAATTACACTTTTACAATTTATCTACAGGTTTTCTATAGGATTTAAGTATTGGGACTCAGATGGCATTCAAAAATCTTCAATTCTTTGTCCTGTGAAGCATTTCCATGTATCCCTCAATATTCTGCCAGAACCCAATACATTTTTATTTAAAATGTTCTATTTCAAAGTGTTCACAATAGTGCCATGCAATGGAACAAGGTTCCCCAGGCCTTTAAAAAGAGAAACAGGCCCACAGCATCATAGATCTGTACTACACAGTAAGCATGAACCCCGAATTCCTTAATTTTAAGGTGAGAAAATCCACACTTTCGAGCAAAGAACACAATTCAAGTTGAAGTCAATGTAACATTTTTGCAAAATCAACAAATTTACAGTTGTAATGGTAGCAGACAACATGAATGAGTTGGCATGTAGATAGTGTCTAATACTAGTTAATAAGATTTTATTCACCCAAATTTGCAGTTTTTGTTGTGTTTTTTTTTTTTTTTTTGCTGCAGTTGCCTGCAAGCTTTGAGGTTGTTTTTCCTGCCTTACCATCTGTGTGTGCTGGCGAACCCATGTGCCCTCATCCTCGCTTGTTTGTCAAAGTTACATTTTTTGTACTAGTGCTCTGACTGTAAACGTTGGCCTGTTTATGAGGTACCTGTTTTGCTGCATTCATTTCTTGACCTTTAAAGGTTAGTAGAAGACCTGCCTTAGTTAAATGATATTCTGTCTTGTCTTTCCTGTTTTCAAGAGTGCCTAGTAGAAATGGGAAACAGGAGGTCACGTTACTGATTAATTTGACTTGGGTGGTAGTAGGTCACTGTTCATTCCATCCATCCATCCATCCATCCAATTAGGACTGTAGAACTGCATTTATACTACGTATAAAATATATCATGCAATCCTAGAATACATGGTCATTTCACCATTTTGTGTCCCTATTAGTTTTGGTCCTTTTGTACCTGACTCTTTTGACTGATAAATGGAGCTGTCTGCCACAGGCATGAAAAAGCTGTGATTATTGCCATAATCTCAAGTGTCAAATGGAAAAAACAGGGTTCAGAACTAGAATACAGATATAGGGTGTGAAACAAGGTCTTCAGATGTTAATATGCAATTAAATTAAATTATACATAAGACTTTTTATCTTATTGTATCTATCTATAAATGAATTTATTTGCTATAGTACATCATCATGGGTTCATGTATCCTGGTGTTTTAAAGGAATGGATTTTATTAGGGTGTGTGTTTCTTTTCAGACCCTTTGGCTCTGTATGTTTTTATACTGGTATCACTGATGTGGTTTTCACTGTGTTCTGACCAGGTATGTTACTTTTTTGTGATGTCACTGTCTAAGTTTAAGAACCACTAGTTCAAAGTATATTCATGTGTAAAGGCAAGGGTTGCAGTATATAAAAAAAAACATGAAATAACAATATTATTGAGTGTTTAACATGACATTGATTACAATTAATTCATATTTTCCTCACCACGTTCTTTGCTTTCCAGTATTTCCCCACCATGGTCACACCAGCTTGTGTGTGTGTGTTCAAGGTGTGACATTTTTTGCAAGGCACTTTATATTGAAAAATACTAATACAACTGGATTAAAATATACTTCAACTATCCATCCATTTTCTATACCTGTTTCTTCCGTATAGGGTTGCGTGGGAGCTGGTGCCTATCGCCACTAGTCTATGGGTGAGAGGCGGGGTACACCCTGGACTGTCGACAGTCCATCACAGAGCAACACAGAGACACACAGGATAAACAACAATGCATAAGATTTTCTAACCATGCCTAAGGCCAATTTAGAAAGAGGTCAATTAACCTAACAGTCATGTTTTTGGACTGTGAGAACCCATGCATGCAAGTTGCATGAACCCAGGACCTTCTTGCTGCAAGGCAACATTGCTGCCAACTGTGCAAATAAATTCATTTATAGATATTTTCTTCCAAATCCCAGTACAAAAAATTATCTTCCAGTTTTTGAAAACACATTATGAAGTGAAATGATTAGCTTTTATTGTTAATAGCAGTTAGTCTTGCCTGATCAGCTTACCTCTCCCTGCTATAACAAACGCCCACAGCATGATGCTGCCATCACCATGTTTTACTGCAAAGAAAAAGTTCAGTTCAAGTTTCATCTGACCAGAGCACCTTGTTACAGACGTTTGCTGTGTCCCCCACAAGCAGATTTATTCTTTTTCCCACTTTTCCATCAAGGTGACTTTTAAGATTTTTATTTGTAAAACAAAAAAAATTGTAAATTTTATTTTATTTTCTGTACACTTCAGATATATGCATTATTCTCTGTTAATTTATTAAATAAAAGATACAGCCTCCCTGGTAAGGCCTACGCCAGGGTATTGGAGAGGAGAGTCCGACCGATAGTCGAACCTCGGCTTCAGGAGGAACAGTGTGGTATTCGTCCCAGCCGTGGAACACTGGACCAGCTCTATACCCTCTACAGGGTGCTCGAGGGTTCATGGGAGTTTGCCCAACCGGTTCACATGTGTTTTGTGGACCTGGAGAAGGCATTCGACTGTGTCCCTCGTGATGCCCTGTGGGGGGTGCTCCAGGAGTATGGAATCGGGGGCCCTTTATTAGGGGCCATCCGGTCCCTGTACGAGCGGAGCAGGAGTTTGGTCCGCATTGCCGGCACTAAGTCAGACCTGTTCCCAGTGCATGTTGGACTCCGGCAGGGCTGCCCTTTGTCGCCGGTCCTGTTCATAACTTTTATGGACAGGATTTCTAGACGCAGCCAAGGGCCGGAGGGGGTCTGGTTTGGGGACCAGTGGATTTCGTCTCTTCTTTTTGCGGAAAGAACGAGATCACGGATACAAGCGGCTGAAATGAGCTTCCTCCGTAGGGTGGCCGGGCACTCCCTTAGAGATAGGGTGAGGAGCTCGGCCATCCGGGAGGAGCTCGGAGTAGAGCCGCTGCTCCTCCACATCGAGAGGAGCCAGTTGAGGTGGCTCGGGCATCTATACCGGATGCCTCCTGGACGCCTTCCTCGGGAGGTGTTCCAGGCACGTCCCACCGGGAGGAGGCCCAGGGGACGGCCCAGGACACGCTGGAGGGACTATGTCTCTCGGCTGGCCTGGGAACGCCTTGGGCTCCCCCTGGAGGAGCTGGAGGAGGTGTCTGGAGAGAGGGACGTCTGGGCGTCTCTGCTGAGTCTGCTGCCCCCGCGACCCGGTCCTGGATAAGCGGAAGACGACGAACGAACGAAAAGATACAGTCAGTTTTCTGGTTGTAACATGACAAAATATAAAAAAATTCAAGTCATATGAATACTTTGCAAGGCATCAAACCCACAACGTGGTAATGGTTATATTTGCACAGTGAAATCCAAAACTGTGACAGCAGTGCTTTTAAACATATGAACACTTTTAAAAATGGGGAAGTCATACAGACAAAAAGTAAGAGCAAACCTTGTCAGTGGTCTGTAATATTTTTAGTATGGCGGCCTACATTTCACACTACCTAAAAGATGACAGCATATGGACAGAGGGGATGTGTAATTATTCAGAGCCAGACCTTTACGTGCTCTCATGCCCACTCTCCCTGCCTATCTCTGTCTTCTTCTCCTCCCTCTCTAAGGGAGACAGACAGAGGATCCAGCTGCAGGAGCATGACAGATCCACAAATCACTGCCTTGGGGGAGCATAGAAGGGGGTCGAGACAAATATTGCTGGAGGAGGAGGAGGGAGAGGCAAGATGAAAAACTGATGGGCAACATGATTAGTTAATAACAAAAGAGTGGAGGGAAAAATAATTAGTGGCATCTCAAAGTGTTTAGAGAAGTACCACAAAGAGTGCTGTCCGGCTATTTAAACTGATGGGAGGATGATTAAAAGAGAAAAAAAGTACTTAAAAACATAAAAAAGATAACAGATTGTTTCTCTGCAAGAGAAGACAGCAGCTGGATGCAGCGATGTAGTTTTCTGTTCCTTTGTCACCCTCATGTCAGCCACTTTTTTCTAAGCCATCTGCTCCCTCTGTTCCTCCTCAGTGCAGAGCTCCTCACCATCTCCTCATCGTTTCATCCAACCATCACATCCCACTAAGTCACTCTGTTTGATGTGTTGTTTACTACTTTATAAAATCCCCTCCCACCTCCACATCAATCCATACTTTGTTCCTCCCCTTTCTGCCAAGCACCATAGCAGCAAATTAACAGTGCTTGCAGGGCAACCTATTGCCCCTCACCCACTTCCGCACAACATAGCCTGGTTTTTTCCCAGGTGGCCTTCGAAGTACTTGCCCGTGCTAATAGGATATTGGTCAAAACATACTGAGACACAAACAAGAAGGGTGGGAGGTGGTGGTGCAGATTGAGATACAGGAGCATTTGAAGGTCAGCGTACCCTCATCCCCATGAAGTCATGGATGTATGCACGGTCGGTTAGAAAGTGCGTCTTCTGCAGCATCAATCACTGTTAGACTCGGTGGGTGGGTACAGCAACAAGAGATCCATGCTATATGAAGCACAAGGAGGATCCCATCTAAGAAGACAAAGGAAGAAAGGGTGGGAGCAGCTGCATGAATTTGAAGGACTGAGAGAATGAAGGTACAGTGCACAGTACAGTACATGCAAAATTATGCATTTTTGTTTTACACGTTTCGTCATGTTGCAACCACAAACAATAATGTTTATTTACTGGAATTTAAGTGCAAAGTTTGAGTGAAGCTAAAATAAAAGTGAAGCAGTGCTCTGCACAATTTGCACATCTAGGAGCTGACGTTGTGTCAAAATAGCTCAAGCTCAGTCAGACTGTGTGCAGAACAACTATAAACAGCAATCCCCAAGTCTTGTCACAGTCTCTCAGTTAAATTCAAGTTTGTACCTTGACTAGGCCATTTTAAAACCTGAAAGTCCTTATCGCTTAAGTATTTTGTAGCTTCTAACAGGTTTTATTCCATCTTTCCATCAACTCTGAACAGCTTCCCTGTTCCTCCTGAAGGAAAGCATCCCCATAGCCTGATGCTGCCATCATCATGTATCATTGCAGGGATGATGTGTCATCTTTTTCCAACAGAAAGCATTTTGCATGTAAGCCATAAATTTCAGTTTTGCCTTCTTCTGACCAGAGCCTATCTTTTGAAATGTTTACCGTTACATGACTTGTGATAAAATTCAACTGGAATGTACATGGCTTTATAATAATAATTGTCTAATCAAATTTTTTCGTCACCTATACCAATTCAGTGAAGATTATGCTTTTCACAAGGCCATTTTCAACAGCAGGTGAATAAAATCAATGCCATGTAATTGCTTGAAACCTAAGCAGCTTTAAAGTGCATAAATAAAGTAAAATGGTGATTAGTTTCCTCAGAAATCCATGGGCTGCATTATTATTATGATTGTGCCCTGCTTTTGGCTGTAGATGCTGCAGCGGATATTTTATGTAAACCGAAGTTTCTGCAGATACACTGTTTTTTCTTTGGCTCAGTAAGGTCAGGAAAACCGCAATAACTTTCTGACGGTCACCTGAAAAGTGCATATATATGATTTTTTTTCTAAAGTTAATTTGGCACATACAACTGCAGTTTCCAATAAACATATATTTTTCTCCTGCGGACAATATTTTTATGGTTAGTAGTTAACTGAAGTGCTAGGCTAAAGTTAGCATGTGTACTCTTTTTTTCGATATTACTTCTTGATAATTTGGGTTGTAACATATTTCAGTTTGTCTCAAGTCTATTGCATGTGGGAAAACCTGGAAAACATTTGGTCTCTTGGTTCATATACTTTCATCAAACCCCTTTGCATTAAGCAGTGCACCTGCAGCAACCAATACAGTCTCGCCTTTACTCTGAACGTCTTTAATAAGAATAAAAAACAATTATATTGTAACAGAAAAGCCAGATTTTTTATATCATCAAAAGAATGAGCTTGTAATTCAGGTCTGCAAGTGAAAAGAGGCTGAGAATTTTACACACTGGTCGCTCAAAACACGACTCACTTGGCTCACTGGTTATCTATGGTGCAGCTGGCATAAAATCACTGACAGTAAACCCACAACAGGGATCAAGAGTTGAGTTTAGTGATGTATGATATTTCTGATCATCTAAACAGTCCACATGGCATTTATGGTTTGCATCTTTTTCAGACTTGCACATCACTGTAGGTTTTGTAATATAGCTGCAGTATTATGAAACAGTTTAGCATACAGTACGTGCATAGTCTAAAAGTTGGAAAGGTAGAAAAATGCTCATGCTCTGTGTTTCGTCTGTGGAAGATTTTACAAAGCTCTTTCTGTGATTTAGCAGAGGGATAAGTAACACGTCATGCACCGTTTCTTCACCTTATGGCGCCAACATTTTTGAGAGGCTGCAAACAACCCTCTTCCAACCATAGGTACACAGTTAATATTCTTGATCAGTTGCCCCTTGCCAAGAGTTGTAATGGGAGCAATTTAGTGAAGGACAATGCTGGCTGCAGAGGTTTTATGATGCTACATGAAGTCAGCGAGCTGAGTGATTCCAGTGCCACCGCCTGGAGAATACGGATGAGGTCATTCCCACACATGCATAGAAACAAGGCCGTACCTCTACACTCAGCCTAAGAAATGGCCTCAGATGCCTCTGTATAATATAATCGGTGGTATATGCAGACACATAGAAAAGAGCTTGAGCTTGAACACACACACCAGCACATAGAGATTTTAACACAGTAATGCATGTGCATGTGTGGTTAGAGTGTCACATCACATGTAGCCACTGAAATAAAGTGACAGGCCTGCTCCAAAAAGTAAAGCGCCAGCACTATGTAAAGAGAAGGAACACAATTACTTAATGCTTGTCCATTTGGTAGCAGCCTTTATATAATAATAGGTTTATATAACTGTGTTTATTGCTAATGCTCTCCTACAGTGCAACTTCTAAAGATATTGTTCCTTTAATCCTGTTCCCAACTGATCCAGTCAGCTCCTCCTGGATTTGTGACCAATTATGCATGAGTCTATCTCATTCTGGCTATTCACATGATAGTCTTATTGATTTAATGTATTTTTCAATCTTGCATGTAATGCCTTAAAAATGAACCTGACGTAATATTTAAAATTATAGTGTTAATTGTCCTCTCAGCTTCTTGTGCTGACTGATTCATTTCAGTTAAAGTGTGAATATGGTGCTCCTGTGTTGCTTCCAATTGCTGGATTGCGTTTAACCTGCCAGGGCCGTCCTCTCAAAACTCACTTTTTATTTGCTGTTGGTTGGAACTTTGTAGACTCCCATGGATGAAGCACAGAAAACATATGCAGAATATTATTTGAAAACTTTTTAAGATAGTCACTTGTGACTATTTAAAAAAAATAACCTTTTGCCAGTAGGCCACTTCCAGAGAGGCCATGTTCTGACTTTTACAACCTGAGCTGAGGTCCTAAGTTTCCCTGGGCCTCTTGGCTGCTTCTGTGATTATTGCTTCCCTTGCCCAACCAGTCAGTTTAAGTCAGCCTAAAAATGGCCTCAGATGCCTCTGTTTCATACAATACATAATGCATTTGGTTCTATATATGCCATGTTTTTTCTATTTTAGATGATGGATGGAACAGTGGACCTGCCTACTGTGTTCCTCAGTCTTCATGATGCTGGCCGTCATGGAACAGTTGGATTTATACTTTCCTGATAAGATTAAATTCTGGTGGCAGTTGGTTGCAAGGGACTTTTTAGGGGTATTAGACTAAAGGGGGCAGAAACTATGTATCACTTACCTTTCAGTTCACAAATATGCCCTACTTTGCATTGTTCTGTCAAATGAAATCCAAATAAAATACACGGGTTTGTGATTATGTTACAAAATATGAAAGGGTTCACGGAGTGGTAATTTGTTTGCAAGGCACTACGTAAGAACTTCAATCTATGGGCCAGTTAAACTAGACTGAATTATTCTATGTGGATTAGATTGTTTAAAACACAATTTATTATTTGTGAAATCATTCTTTGTGGGGAAAAAAGGAGAATTCTTAGTTTTTACGCAAAATAATGCTTAAATCTCATCTTGCCTCATGAAATGTGCATCTTGCCATTAGCTGGATGTATCATTCACACTACACTGTAGCAAATTTAAACTTGTTTCAAGCCAGCTCCCATTAAAAATGTTTGTTACAACCATTATCCGCTAGTAACGTATAATTGGCTGTACAACAGATAAGGTATAGGTGTATTTTTAGAGATATTTAAATCAAGAGAACTGTCTGGTTATTAGTTCCCACACAGGTCAGTGTGTATTTTTGGCTCTCCTTGTGCCTTTTCAGAAAATGCATCAGTGGCTTATGTCCATTATACACGAAGCATCCATTTGTGTGGTGAGTGTATCAGAGAATTTAAGTACACCCTTTCATCAAACTTTTTGACAGGTGGGTGGGACTTCCGGTGAGGGCGGGATTTCCGGTGGGCGCCATGTGGGCGCCATGTGGTTGCCATGTGGGCAGGAGGTCACGTGGTCAAGCAGGTGGTGTGTCCAAGGGGGCGTAACCGTGGTTGCTGATTGGTTGTCGTCATTAGGAGCAATACCTTAAATGAGTCAATTAAAACACAGGGGTGTGTTTGTTATAAATAGAACAAGACAAATATGGTATTATCGGAAACTGTTTGGCATCAGCACCAATTAAAAATAGAGGGGGTGTGTTTGTAAGCATCGTTAAACCTTGAATAACCCAATGAAAACAATAGGGTGTGCCTTAGTGTTTACTTTAAATACAGAGATAAAACTCTGCACTTTACATGCAGCATTCGTTGGAAAAAAAGAACACCCATTCAACAAAGGCTAGAGTTAAGAGAGTTTATCGTCAAGCGGAGGAGAAACGCAACGCGTGCCAAGATGATGATGATGAACAAGCAACTGCATCATATACTTCCTCAACGGAGATACCTATTGATGATGAACAAGCAACTGCATCATATACTTCCTCAACGGAGATACCTATCGGAATTCCCGTCTTGACATACTCTACCGATGATGAGGATCCAACATCAACTTCAACAACCATGGTTGAAAATCAGACCTCGGTTCGGCCAAGAGGTATGTCAGTTCTGTGCGAAACCCCAGTGACCGTCTACCAGTATTCATCCCGTGAATTGAATGCTCCTAAGAAATCAACATACTACATCTGCAGGGTACAAAGACCCCCGTTCGACACTCTGCAGGAAGAATGGTCTTTGGAGCCATATGGCCTGGTTGGCAGCTGGGGTTATATTTTCATGTATGAAATAGGAGAGCTTTGCCTGTATCAATTGGATCAAGATGAGGTATTTAATGGATCACTGGCTCTGTGTACACTCACCCACAGCGACTGGCCTGTGTTAAAGCTTGCAATCCCGCACCTTAATGATAGCCCTGAAACAGTCTCAAGGCAGGAGAGGGAGGAAGAAGAAGAAGAAGAAAATGAACTGTCTCCTCGACCTGTAAAACGGGCGAGAATGTTTCATATACCATCCGATGTTGAAATAGCTGAGAGAGAACCTCTCTTTAGCGCAGTGTGGGGGTCAAAAACCACAGCAAATGGCCGCTGGTCTTTTCGGGCAAGCAGACGCAGGAACAACCGGACGAGTCCCTCAGATCTGTTTGTGTTGGAGGCTTTCAATCAAGACTGCGGCGTATTCAAGACAATGCTGGCTCTGCCGTTTGAAGCTTGGGCAGAGAAGATGAGTGAAATTGGACATCGTCTTTCCGACCTTTTCCAAAAGTCACGAAGTTGGATCGATGTCATGTCAGTGAAAAAAACGCTGACGTTTCCTGTTTTACGTTTAGAACGAACCCTCTTCTGAGGACACGCCCCTTCCTATGATATATATACGGGGGGATAACTGCAAGCTCACAGACACTGAGAATCGTATCATGAGAATGAGTGGACCGACACCATACAGGGATCTCTACAACCACCGAGCAGAGATCCACTTCTCTCCTGAGCACGATGAAAGCTTCAACATTGGACCATATCATCCGCCTTCCCCTGACCTCTTCTCACCATCCACCTCAACATCCTCATTCTCAGAGAACCACTTCAGTCCTGCATCACCTACAGGATACAACATGAAATATCTACCGCTTTCTCCAGACCTCTGCTCACCATCACCGCTATTCATGGCTGAGTCTGTAGACGCGAATGTCCTGCCTGAAGACATGAAGGTGGTCGTGGAGGAGGAGGTAGCCACCGGCTACTCACCCTCTACCGAAGCCCCTACACAAACCCTGGGACCGATGGAGGACCCTCAGCCTTCAGCAGAGGATGAGAGTAACCAGGAGGACGAAATTGACGGTTGGTTCTCAACCACCCTCATCAATACGGTGAAAACAGCGATACTTCATTTATTCAACATAACCTCTTTGAACTATCTCAGAGAAACCTGCTATGGATGTATAACGAACCACCCAAGCCAGCGTCAACACCATTGCCTGGAGGTACTGGGGGAGGATTATTACCACGTCAACTTTCAACGCATCGTACGACGACTCGTAACCCCCAAACTCATTCCTGCTATTCAGAATCTTCTGGTACTTCGAAGCATACAAGCGGATGACTTCAGAGTGAAGACGATTGCCAAGACGGTTTTATATGAACTGAAATTGGTACAAGGCATCCACAGTGCAATAGCGCACGTTTATGATCGCATGGTAGATGAGAAACATCTCAAACAACTTAACTCTGTTTCAGAGTGCTATGGACTGACAAACTGATCTCACATGTTTGATGACTTGTTGTATCATTTTTTTTTTTTTTAGTATTCCAGTACTTTAGTTAATCTGCATTATATGATTTTTCTTCTTTTTTCTTTTTACTATTAAATACAATTAAAGTAGGAACATAGTAACCTTTCCCAAAAGTGTTGTTTAAAAGCTAGTAGTGTTTGAATTCATCTGCATTTTATCTGATTTTGTTTTCTGGTTGTTTTTTGTTTATATTAAATACAAAAATAAAATAAAAAAAATAAGGATAAATCTACCCTCCTGTGTGTTTTTTCTCATTATTTAACAAGTAATCGGCAGAGTGAGCATAAGGCAGAGATGGCAGGAAGACGGCTGATGAAGAAAGTATATTATAGCCCTTCAAATCCGGGAAGTTTGGGGGGTGTAGATAGGCTGAGGAGGGTTATGCAAGATGAAACGGGAAAGAAGGTTGCGGTTGAAAAAGTTAAAGATTTTTTATCAGGAGAAGATACCTATACTCTACATAAACCTGCAAGAATAAAGTTCCCGAGAAACAGAGTTTTTGTCACCAGACCATTGAGGCAGTTCCAGGCTGATCTCTGTGACATGCAAGCTCTGGCCATGGAAAATGATGGTTATAATTATTTATTAACGGTCATTGACATCTTTTCAAAAAAGGCGTATGTACGAGTTTTGAAGAGGAAAACAGCCGCTGAGGTGGTAAAGGCATTTGAATCAGTTTTTACAGAAAGTTAGATCCCCAAAAAACTTCAGACTGATGCCGGTAAAGAATTTTTTAACAAGAAATTTAAGGTTTTAATGGAGAAACAAGGTATTGAACATTTTGCCACAGCGAGTGAAGCAAAAGCTTCAGTGGTCGAGAGATTTAACCGCACATTAAAAACAAGGATGTGGAGATATTTTACAGCTAACAATACCCGGCGGTACGTCGATGTACTGCAAAACCTAGCTAGAAGCTACAACCATTCCTACCACTCCAGCATTAAAATGAGCCCTATGGAAGTGACCCCAGAAAATGCCTTTCAAGTGTTTCAGAATCTGTATGATGTCAAGTCCAACAGATATTGCAAGGACTCAGTGACAACGTTTAAACAAGGGGATCTTGTCAGAATATCCAAGGTCCGTGGAGTGTTTGACAAAAAATACGAACAGAGTTTTACGGATGAAGTGTTTACAGTGTATGACCGGATACCCCGTTCTCCTCCTGTATACAAACTCAAAGATTTGGATGGAGAACCTATCGAGGGTTCCTTTTACGCTGAGGAACTTCAAAAAGTAAAATTATTTAACGACAAGATGTATCAAGTGGAAAAAATATTAAAACGACGCACGGTCAAGGGAGTCAAACAGGTTTTTGTAAGCTGGAAAAACTGGCCTGAGAAATTCAACAGTTGGATCAAGTTTGATGAACTTCGAAACGTATAAAAAAGGTTTGCACTAAACCTCACAGTTGACACAGCATCATGAACCGTCAGGTAGAGGATGATGGCTTTTACGTTACTCTTCCATCTAATGCTAGCATGGAAGTGTTTAAAAATAATACCAGTTCAAGTTTCCGTGTAAATTTAGCTCAACATATTGATTTAGAAGGCCAATGGATGGTTGCATTAGCCGAGATTTCATATCCTCATACATGGCATAATTTACCGGATTATGATGCCTACTTTGAATGGAGGAAGGTTGGTGATGTGGAGATCAATACGCAAAGGATCAGAAGTGGCTACTATAACAGCGTTATTCAACTCGAGACAGAGATGGAAATGTTTTTCAAGAAATTGAAATCGGGTTTACGCATTCAATTCAGCAAAGTTCAAAAGAGATTTGCATTTCAAGCAAACAGTCCGTATGAAATACGCTTCTTCAACACTCTAGCTTATATGATGGGCGTGAAACCAGGGGAATGGATTCATGTTTTTGAACCAAAACTGGCTCCTTTTCCGGCAGATATAAAGGCTGGTTTCTATCACCTATACTGTTACAGCGACGTGGTCAGCCCTCAAATAGTAGGCGACACTTTTGCACCTTTACTGCGGACCGTCAAAGTACAAGGCACATTCAGTGATATGATTACTCAGACGTTTAACCCCGCCCACTACCTTCTAGTCTCCAGAAGACATATTGAAAATATCAATATAGAAATTAAATCGGACCAAAACGTTCCTGTAAATTTCGTCTATGGAAAGACCGTCATAAGACTACACTTCAGACCGGTGATATCACAACGTAGCCTGAGATAAATTTTATTTGTATAAACTATTCCAGAGATATGTATATAACCTCTAAGATTGATTGGTTATCATTCATATTACGCTGGTCATTCAACACTGCATCAAGCAGGCAAGAGAGAACATGGCACAGCTAAGTCTGAGACGTGATCCAAATCGCTTTGTAAATTACTATGTAAGTCAATCAGGCGGTAATCTGCCAGGGTTTTATGGGGCCCCGGTCATGTACGGATGCGGAATTGGATCATTCTTTTCAAAATTATTCCGCTTCGTATCCCCTCTGGTTAAAAAAGGATTTGCAATTGCAAAACCCCATCTTAAAACGGCTGCATCAAATATCGCTTCGGATGTCATCGGTAGAGCCGTGAGTAAAATGAGTGGTTCTACACACACCGACGGTCAAGAAGGTTCAGGAATTATGGTTTTATCCAAAAGACCCAGAACAAGACCCCCTGGTGATCGTTTAAGGACGGTTAAAAAACAACGACAAACGCGAAAAAGGAGATCAGTCGCAGCTGACAAACGAAGAGGAAGGAAGTCATCCGCAAGTTTTGATATATTTAAATAATGGCTCTTTTACATAACAAATCATCAGAGTGCACGCTGGCAGAGTTGGACTTATTTTCTGCCCCGATGACACAGCTATCGATCGAAGATAAAATTTACACCGAGATCCAGCCTTTATCAGCAATCACTGATGGAGGGCCGATCGAGTTTTTCATTCCGGGAGACGGAGAAAAGTATCTGGATCTCACCGATACGCTGTTGCATCTCAGAGTGAAAATTACTAACGAGAATGGAACAAACCTGCCAGATGATGCACCTGTAGGGCTCATCAACTACCCGTTAAACACCATCTTCAGTCAGTGTGACGTCACTCTCGGAGATCGAATGATTTCACAATCCAGCGCTACACATCCATATAGAGCCATGATTGAGACATTGTTAAACTTTTCTGAGGATTCTTTAAAAACCCAGTTTAGCTCTGGTCTTTTTATAAAGACACTGCAGGTGCTCTGAACTCTATTGTTACAACTAACGGCCCTAACCAAGGTCTTAACAGCAGAGCAGGCTTTACGGCAAATTCCAGGGAGGTACATCTCCTAGGCCCCCTGCATGCAGACATATTTTTCTGCGAGAGACTTCTTTTAAACTCTGTTGACCTTAAAATTAAACTTACAAGAGCCAACGATGCCTTTTGTCTCATGGCCGCAAGAGACTCCACTTACAAACTCAGGATATTAGGAGCATCTCTTTTTATCAAAAAAGTTACTGTCTCTCCAGCTGTACGACTGGGGCACGCTTCAGCTTTAATGAAAGCAAATGCTCTGTATCCACTTTCACGTGTGAATGTAAAAACATATTCCATCCCTGAAAATTCAAGGGTATGCAACCAAGAGAATCTTTTCTTAGGCGTCTTTCCCAAGTATGTGGTGATTGCGTTACTGGATCATGACGCTTTTACAGGAACACGCAATCTCAATCCGTTTGACTTTAATCATTTTGATATGGAATATTTAGCTTTGTGTAAGGATGGCAGACAAATTCCTGCTAAAGCCTTCCAGCCAAATTTTAACCAAGGTCATTCAGTGAGAGAGTATTACAACTTGTTTACAGCTAAAGGACGACATCTAAAAGATCTTCCACTGAGTATAACACGTCAGGAATTTAATCAAGGATACTCTCTATTCACATTTAATCTTAACCCGGGTGAGGACACAGATGCTCTATCTCCAGTTTCCAGTGGGAATTTAAGATTGGAAATGCGCTTCAGAAACCCGTTGCCTCATACCACCACGCTGATCATCTACGCTTTTTATGATTCTATTTTAGAGATTGATTCAAAGAGGCGTGTGCTGGTGGATTATTATTAATCTAATCAGGCATGAATAATCATGAAATTGAGAGCCTGATGCGTCATCTGCTGGGAGATTCGTTTTGCGGTGTGTGGCCATGCGACCAGCTGCCGCTGCTAGCTGACAAATTCCCAGGGCCGGCCTACTTTATTGTGAACACACATCCTTCACACATGCCTGGAGAACACTGGCTAGCTCTGACATTGGATGAGAATGGTCAATCCAGCTTTTTGACTCTTATGGATTCTCTCCGGATTTCGAGTTCTACCCGTCAAGCATCGTAACATTTTTAGAAGACAGATCCTCAAAAATATTGTATCATAATAATCAGCTTCAAAACACTCTGTCCACTGTGTGCGGTCACCATTGCATTTTTTATCTATGTCATAGAGCGTGCGGATTATCAATGCAGCAAGTGTTGTCGAAATAGACCGGAGATGTGATTAAGAATGATTTAATGGTCTCTAACTTTGTGAAAAAATATCAGAAATGTGTCATTAATCAAAGTTGTACATTTTATACTCACGGAACATGCTCTTTGGAGATGTTTCTGGATTGTTATGGAATTTAAAATGTCTTTTTTTTTTTTTCATTGTTTTTTTTTTTTTCTTCTTATGATTTAATATTTGTGTAATGATATCATATGTTAGTGTGTGAAGTAGAGAACGAAGTTAGACTTGAAAAATATAATCAATAAATATTTTATTGAATAAAAGAAATAAACTACATGTTTCATTTTCTTATAACGGTTTATGGTGAAAATGTAATCCAGTCGTCTTACGAAGAGACCTTTTTGATCTCCCATCAGCAATTTTGGATCTTCCAGCTCAGATCTCGACCAGTAGGGAGAATGAGTTATCTGCCTTCTTCTTCTTTTTCTTCTCTGCTTAACGCTGGGGGGTGTACCCCCATTTTCAATCGATGTACCCTCTGTTTTGAAACGTCTATATTCTTCACGAGCATAAGGGTTAATGACTGAAGATATAGGTATGTTTACTTCTGACATGGAGTGTAGAAAATCAGACCATCCTCGGGTTTGTGATGCTCCAGATTTTTTAAATGGAAGCATGAGATTTTTCAACAAATCAATCATGTGGGACCCTTTTATAACATTTCCGTTAAATACAAATTCACCTCACGAAGTCCAACTCTCACTTCTTTCGGATAATTTCTTCAAAATGTACTCGGCATTTTTACGATTGTGTTTAGGAAGGCTTTTCAGTACTTCCGTAAGAACCTGATCCTTAGGGGCCTCGTCCTGCCCTGGGCCTTGTTTTTCTTGGGACCGCTCATGTTCAGGAACCTCTGTGTCACGCTGCAGCGTTAAACTGACCCGCTGTTTTTCTTCTTTGACACCTTGCTTAAGTAAAGTCAGATACCTCTGGAGAAGAGCATCGTATCTCTTGATTTTTTCATAAGAAGTCAAACCCGGCTCGTTTAATATCGCTCTCATTTCAGCATCCAAATTCTCCTCCGCCGTCTGTCTGATGGACGTGTCTGACTGGGTCAGACGCTTGAATTGATGAGGTGAAATGAGAAACATCTTCTGCGATGTTCTGAGAGACATTATCTCCTGATGATTCCACCCACTAGATCACCGATCAAGGGTGCAAGAGCCGTTAAGATGGGGAGAATAAAACCACCTCGTTGCTTTTTGAGAGCCAACTGTTTAGTTTTTATCCCGGTTCTTTTATCACCCAACAATCTGATGATCTGATGATATTTCTTTGTTTCTTCAATTGTCGGTGTTGAGAGGGTGATAGTTTAATGTTACCTTTTAGGATATTCAGTGCAATCTCGCACAGAGCCTGAATAAAGTCGGGAGAGCAGTGTGCGAGAATATCTTTACGTTTCTGTGGACAGGCCTGGTACAAAGCTCTGAATAATGGTAAATTCCTTTTTATACGCGCAGACATGATGACTTACTTTGTTCTGGGTACGTACACAGCAGGCCACTGCTGAGGAAGTATCCCCGTTCTCAGTCTGAAATGTTCTGGGCAGGTAGGCGTAAAATCGATGATTAAATATCCATGAGCTTCTCTCGTTGCGTCTTCAAAACTCTCCAAGAAGAGACCCTTTTGAGATGGAAACATTTGGCGGGCCAGTATGTTCAGCTGGAGTTTATCTCTCGGGTTCTTAAACAACACCATATAATTACAGTTCAAACTAATAGTGCGACTGAACTTTCCCTGATGAAAAACATTCTGAGTCAACATCATAACACTCATATTACGATGGTGACGAAACTGGGTAAAGACCTTCATCACGTTTTCATCATCTGAGGCTTGAGCAATAACATCGTCTAGAATAATCAGATGATTCTGATCAGGAGGAAACAGGTTTTCATCTTCAAAAGAATGAGGCAATCCTTCCACAAAGGTAATATTTTTATTCATCTTCTGCAATTCAGCATACACGGGTTGAAAAGATGTGTAAATCCATACAATACAAAATTTCCCCCAAAAACTGTTTAAACACAATTTTGCAACCTGCCTTTTGGCAGGATTCATCTCGATTTTCTCAGGGTCTAATTGGATGCCCTGATGCAGTTTGTAGTCGCTTATATACTTTGACTTACTCTCCTGATCCACTGCTTCAGACGGATAGCCTGAAGCCTCCTGCTTACCCTTTAAAAAGCAATGAATGTAACCTTTAAAAATTGTATCACTTCTCTTTTCAAAATGCCACACCTCTGTGATTTTAGCAAGACGATAACTACACTCCAACGCTTTACAGAGTTCTACACTGGCCCAAACTCCCGTCAGAGCTCTGTCCTGATCATTATGCGTGCAAGGACCTGACTGGTAATTTAATTCAGCGCATGTGCGGCAGAGAGTGAACACAAGTTTACCTTGGGATGTTCTGTAAGGTAAAACAGGGAACAACAGGTTACGTGGTGGGTAGACCACAGCTTTGATTATACCGAAGTAGCTGCTGGGGTCATCAAAATCTTTGTAAATGATGGTGGGGTGTCCGAGGGGAAAAACGCAGTTGGCGTTTACATAAGGGTACAGAGATGTGTAATCCACATAGTGTACAGTTTCATCCGGTTCCACTGTGTACCTCAACTTCATAGGACAGGTTCGTCCACCATACAGAGCATCCCGGGGGGATAGCGGTTCGGGTGCATTAACTTTCTCAAGAAAGCTGATCACCCCTGGGTCTGATTTTTTCATTTCAATCCACTCATGCTCCCATATGACTTCAAGACGAAGGCCGTACACAGTTTGTAACACCTTGCTTCTCTCAACAGTGGCTGCGTAAAACTGTTCAAATGCGACCCCTCTCAATGGACACTTGTCATGAGGCATGTAACACTTTTTACAGCCGTGGAAAAAACAGCCGTAAAATTCAAACGCAACTTTGACACCGTTAATCTCTGCATACCCATCCACTGAATATGGGCCGATTTTCTTTTCACCCCTATTTAATGCATGCTCGATAAATATGGCTCTGCTGTCTGCAATCCAGCCGAGCCATTGAATGGACGCGCTGGAGAACGTTTTACTGCTACGTCTGTAGTCCAGAGGTGATGGAATGGCTAAGGTTTGAGGAGGAAGGAAATTGGTTACAAAAACCTTCATGCAGGCTGATGCTATTGTGATACTTTTAAACGGATCCACACTTGTCTCCTTAAAGAACTCGTCTCTGAATTTTAAGCATCCTTGAAAAAGAATTTCAACGTCATTTTTACAATAACGAATAGCTTCTTTCTTAAAGTCAAAGACCTCTTTGCTCGCTTCTCTGTACCAGCTGTTAAACACCTGTTGTTCTTGAAGACTCATGCGTTCTACAGCGTAGCAGGATGGAGGAGGAAAAGCCTCCACATACTGGAGATGTTGTTCAGAGGAAAATAGGTGGGGAAAAAAACCCTTGCTTTGATCGGTAAAGCCTAACGCTTTCGGCATGGCACTAAGCTTCATGCACATGAAGGACAGGCTATCAATGTATTTTAACCTGTAATCAGGGTCGGTTAAACAGAGAAGTTTACTCCCTACCATGACGATATGAGGTTTAATCCCTAACTGCAGCATTGCTGTGAGAATCAGGTAACCATCGTACCCCCGCGCATTGTGCGCTATTAAGGTGTAACCTCTGTACTTTGGCCTCCTGAAATGCAGGAGAAATTTTTGGGTGCAATTCAGTCCATAAGCGTACCATTAATCACCTTTCAACGTTTTAGCACAGACCAGAAAGGGGGTATGCATGCCGCTCTCATTGACGAGGCATTCGAAATCATAAAAAATCAGTTTATCATCAAGCTGATTAATTGCACTGCAAGGCAGAATGTAACACTTATGATCATCGCATGTAATGTCTGGGCTGGGGGGTACATTTTCACCGCAAATACTCCATTTTACATTACACACGTGTGGTTTATTCGGTTTACTGATTGGAATAACGTATATCCGTTTGCATACTTTACACAGTTTTACCAACTCACAGTCACTCATAGGCCTTTCAGCACTATTTCTGATGCGTGGTTCCCTGTGTCTACTGAAACATGAGGAATTACGACAGATTCTTTGACAGCCTGCACAGCTTACAGGATTGCTAATCTCTTGCATACATTTATATGTTCGACACACTGGACAATAACCTTCACAATGGTGTGTATTTGCATTATCATAGCTGGTGTAACAGTAATTACAAATATATCTGCACCCCATAAAACCTTTGAGATTTTTTATCCCATAGTAATGACCTTGAAATAACAGCAAAAACAGAGGGTTTGAACGATCAGGGAAACTGGTCTCAAATTTACACAGAGCAGTAGAGCCCGTGGTTCTGTGAAACACTACAATTTTTCTCTTCAGAATGGTTTCAAATTTACCAATATCACTAAAAGTAACTGCTGTTTGCTCGTCGAGGCCTGCCTGATGCTGCCATCTCCTCCCCAGTTCTACAGCACGGTGATCCGTGAGCTCAGGATCAGAGACGTGTGCGAGGCTGATTGCAAAACATAACTGATTACCGGTATTGTTTATAATATACAAATGACGCATTTTCTTATTAAACAGTTCACAGTCTAACGTTCCTGCAGCTTTACGCTTAGAACCTCCTGCTGGGTCATTAACAACCTGAATAACAAATTCCATGTTATTATCTACAGGTATATTTGCATTCGATTGTACTAAATCGTCGAGGAAGTTTTCGAAAGCAGGCAGGATCATATTTCCATCATCTGTAACAGTAAATGTGATGTGACGATTGAGATTTTCACCCACTAATTCCAGCTGCACAACGTCGTTACGTCTGGTTAAAGATCTCGCAGCGTTGGCTAATTCAATTATAATACGCATGATGTCTGTATAGAATGCGGCTAAATCTGGAACGTTACTTGGACAGGGCGGCGGTATGGTAAAAGGTCTCCTTATTTCATGGTTATTAAAATGTTCATGTTCAACCACAGCTGGAGGGTTTCGTCCTATTTGATCAGAACTAACTGCTACGTCCGTATTGAAATGACCCCCATGCTGATCTGCGGCGTGTGACGTAGAAGGATTCTGATGAGTGTCAGGTGAATCATTTTCCTCAATGCTGCTGTGTGGAGATGGTGCTCTATTTAAATCTTCAAGAGCCTGATTGATTACGTTTAAAACGTCACCGTGCCGATCTGTGGCGTGTGACGTAGAAGGATTCTGATGAGTGTCAGGTGGATCATTTTGCTCAATGCTGAGTGGATACAATGCTCTATTTAAATCTTCAAGAGCCTGATTGATTACGTTTAAAACGTCACCGTGCTGATGTTCATTTATTACATTTTCACTGTTAGCAGGAGATGCATTTAAAACGATGTTATCTGCTACTTCTGCATTAACGGGAATTTCGTTAAGTTCATTAACTAAATTTCTTATTTCATCCAGGGCAAGTCTGATTCGGTTATCCATTTCTATGAACATAAGAAACAAAATAAAATAAAACTAACCTACAGAAAAAAAACAAAAAAACAAAACAAAACACAGTGATCAGTTCAGTTTAAAATCACCTTGATGTCACCAAAATGCTTCTTTAACAGAATCTGACATGCTGCCAGAAGCGTTAACGATGAGGCCTTATTACGAAGATTCCGTGAGGCTGTAGAGACTGTCTTCCTGCGCTGTCCGTTTCTGTGGCCAATCTGTCCTACCATCAACGTTACCTCTGTAAGGAGAATGAACAAAAAATAAATAAATAGATAAATAAATATATATATATATATATATTGAAATAATCACATTAAAGCTGGAAAAAAAACAAAGGAATTCAAATTAATTCAGTATGTATGTATGAATTAAAACGTACCGTTCATTAATCCACTCACTAGCGTTGCTCTGCTTTGTAGCGCAGAGAGTCGCTGTCTTTTGGCCGGGGTTAAATATTCTGTAAAAACAGAAGACAATAAAAGTTATCTTACGCTGCGCAGCACAGCGTTCATAAATAAAACGAAAAATAGTTTTTAAAATACACAAGTTTTTTTTTATTTTTTATCTTACTCCGATTCTTTGCGGTAAAACCTCCAGATTTCACTTCTTGTTGGACTGAAACGGTGCCTCTCTGCTGAAAGCTGTCTTGATCTTTGAAAAGCGACCTTCTGGTGGGCGGATTCAATGTGGCATCTTTGGATGTATCTGTAAACAGGTTTATATGACATTTTATTGAACTATGCTTAAAATACATATATATTGTTTTTATTTAATTTTTATTTATTTTTTCTACCCTGCTGCTGCTGCTGCTCGACAGCTGTGTCTTCCACAGAGCTCTCAGTCGAATCTGTAAACAGTTTTTATCTGAGGTTTAAAATACATTCACTCTCAAAGAAAAATAGATAGTTCCTAGGACTTACTTACTTTCTGGTGGTGCTGGTAACTTATCCGGTGTGTCTTCAGGGGAAATGATGATAATTGACGGGGGAGTATTCAAAGAATCAGTTTTAATTTCAGTTGTTGTTGTTGCGGGTTTCTCTTTTTTGGAAATAATTCACCTTCTCAATTTTGACTGTCGATTCCAGCCACTGAACCCTCCAACTTGATAATTCGGGTTTACCTCTCTCATCAAATCTATAAATTGAAACATTGTCAAGGGTTAACTATAATATATATATATTTATATATATATATATATATTTTATTGCATTTAACATTTACTTACCATAATCTGATTGTGTCAAGATGAAATCATCAAGGTCATCAGCGGTGGGTTCTATGACAAAGAAACAAATATATATATATATATATATATAAACAATATATATAAACAAAATTAGAGAACATTCACATGCATTTAATGATTTCTTAAAAATGAATACTTACTTACTTACTTACGTTTAAAGATGTCATTGTGCTTTTGTGAATTATCAGAAGTAGATTCCACAATTTCCGGGTTTCCTGAAATATTTACCGACATTTTTCTTGTCAGTACTGGTATTTTCAATGTAACAAGTGTTATGGTTCAAAGACATTCAGCATTTGAAGACCCTGACACTGAGGTTAGCCAATGAAACAGAGCCCCCGGACAACATTTACTCACAGTATTTATACCAGAACATGACAGTGTTATCTCAACTGCAAAGACTATGTTTTTAAGACCAAAACCCTTTCTTGAGTTCAAAGGTGATATGGTTATCTAAGGAACAGACCTAACTGCCCTTCCTGACATCACCCCTAACAGTTGTATATAGTATAACTGTAACCCCCCCCCCGAATAACCTTTTACTCTAAGATGAAAAAGTAAATGTTTTAGAAAAGCTACAGGTAACTAAAATTATCATTCCTTTTTCCTAAAATGGAGTCTCTCATGATTCAAAAACAAACACATCATTGCTAGTCAATTTGTAACTTGGAAACAGTATACTGAAGTTCTTTTTTTTTTTCTGTTAATCTCATATTCGTCTTACCTCTTTCAGCTGCTTTTCCAGTATGTTGACGCAGAAGCTGAAGGTTTTTCTTGTTCCATCGATGTAGTGAAGCACAATCTTTTAATTGACTTTTTAGGTCTTTTCTATTTTGAACTGATTTAGACTGGCTCATATATTCAACAAATAGGTCCTGCTGTAAAGCAAAATGAACTTACAATTCTGTCAGGTTACACAGTTCATTTATTAGGATTTCATGTGATAGGTCAACATTAAGTTGATTATACCTTTAAAATATAAAAGGATGCATGTCTTTCTTGTTTTTTAGATGTATTAACGCCTGAAAAAACATACAGATTATTAATAACACCCTTAAACACACTGTTACGCCCCCTTGGACACACCCCCCTGCTTGACCACGTGACCTCCTGCCCACATGGCAACCACATGGCGCCCATATGGCCCCCACCGGAAGTCCCGCCCACGTGTCAAAATGTTTGATGAAAGGGTGCACTTAAATTCTCTCTTGTATCAGTGTGCATATGTGTTTAGCAATGATTTTTTTCATTAAGGGGGGAGTATTACAAATAGATCACCCAGCTCATTGTAAATCAACATACACACGGAACCCACGCATGGAACGACTGCTGTCATTACCCATCACACATCAAATTAGAGCAACCAGAAGATTACTCTTGTGTAATAATGTCCTGTAGCATGTACACCACACACATCCACATACATACACAGTATATGGTTTCTTTTTTTGTATTAGTTTCATTTCAAGCTTCAGACTCCCAACTTTGTTTTTCTAATATGTTTTACATCAGCCTTAAAACTTACTAGGTCATAACATCTCTTTCCTTCTTTTTTCCTTTTCCTCCTTAAACACCCTCCCTTTGAGTCATCCAAGCTCTTTCTTCTCCTCCATCCCTTCTCTTCCTCTCCCCGTTCTTTCTTTATTGCGTTCCTCTGGCTGCATCAAAGGTCTTTCATCCAATATTTCACAGAGGAGCTAATATGCCTAGCCCCTGCCCTTTCCTTTGCTCTGCATGCATGCATAAATAATTACGTTAATATGTGACAATCCTCTGTCACACAACCTGGCAAATCATGTGTGTGTGTTTTCTTTGTCCTTGACCCTGTGTGGGTTCTTTTCGACCTTCATCTGCTAGTAATATTTAGAAGTTGATTGACTTCACAAACCTGTACTGACCTCAGTTCATTATGATACATGCAGATTTAAGATTCATCTCTCTAAAATGACAAATCTCTGCTCATTAAGAATTCATCATTCCTGCAAACCAATAAACTACTAATGAACCACAGATGAAGCTTCCCTTTCATTAATCAACCTGCAGCTAATTAAATTAGAACTTTTGTTGATCATTTAAAGGGATTTAAATCAGTCTTAGATAGTGTTACCATCCTGACAGAAACATTTTCTTTCTTACAGCTTTATTAGAACATGAGATGAAACATCCTTGAGATCATTACATAGTAGTTTTAAACCATATACAGGTCCTTCTCAAAATATTAGCATATTGTGATAAAGTTCATTATTTTCCATAATGTCATGATGAAAATTTAACATTCATATATTTTAGATTCATTGCACACTAACTGAAATATTTCAGGTCTTTTATTGTCTTAATACGGATGATTTTGGCATACAGCTCATGAAAACCCAAAATTCCTATCTCACAAAATTAGCATATTTCATCCGACCAATAAAAGAAAAGTGTTTTTAATACAAAAAACGTCAACCTTCAAATAATCATGTACAGTTATGCACTCAATACTTGGTCGGGAATCCTTTTGCAGAAATGACTGCTTCAATGCGGCGTGGCATGGAGGCAATCAGCCTGTGGCACTGCTGAGGTCTTATGGAGGCCCAGGATGCTTCGATAGCGGCCTTTAGCTCATCCAGAGTGTTGGGTCTTGAGTCTCTCAACGTTCTCTTCACAATATCCCACAGATTCTCTATGGGGTTCAGGTCAGGAGAGTTGGCAGGCCAATTGAGCACAGTGATACCATGGTCAGTAAACCATTTACCAGTGGTTTTGGCACTGTGAGCAGGTGCCAGGTCGTGCTGAAAAATGAAATCTTCATCTCCATAAAGCTTTTCAGCAGATGGAAGCATGAAGTGCTCCAAAATCTCCTGATAGCTAGCTGCATTGACCCTGCCCTTGATAAAACACAGTGGACCAACACCAGCAGCTGACACGGCACCCCAGACCATCACTGACTGTGGGTACTTGACACAGGACTTCTGGCATTTTGGCATTTCCTTCTCCCCAGTCTTCCTCCAGACTCTGGCACCTTGATTTCCGAATGACATGCAGAATTTGCTTTCATCCGAAAAAAGTACTTTGGACCACTGAGCAACAGTCCAGTGCTGCTTCTCTGTAGCCCAGGTCAGGCGCTTCTGCCGCTGTTTCTGGTTCAAAAGTGGCTTGACCTGGGGAATGCGGCACCTGTAGCCCATTTCCTGCACACGCCTGTGCACGGTGGCTCTGGATGTTTCTACTCCAGACTCAGTCCACTGCTTCCGCAGGTCCCCCAAGGTCTGGAATCGGACCTTCTCCACAATCTTCCTCAGGGTCCGGTCACCTCTTCTCGTTGTGCAGCGTTTTCTGACACACTTTTTCCTTCCCATAGACTTCCCACTGAGGTGCCTTGATACAGCACTCTGGGAACAGCCTATTCGTTCAGAAATTTCTTTCTGTGTCTTACCCTCTTGCTTGAGGGTGTCAATAGTGGCCTTCTGGACAGCAGTCAGGTCGGCAGTCTTACCCATGATTGGGATTTTGAGAGATGAACCAGGCTGGGAGTTTTAAAGGCCTCAGGAATCTTTTGCAGGTGTTTAGAGTTAACTCGTTGATTCAGATGATTAGGTTCATAGCTCGTTTAGAGACCCTTTTAATGATATGCTAATTTTGTGAGATAGGAATTTTGGGTTTTCATGAGCTGTATGCCAAAGTCATCCGTATTAAGACAATAAAAGACCTGAAATATTTCAGTTAGTGTGCAATGAATCTAAAATATATGAATGTTAAATTTGCATCATGACATTATGGAAAATAATGAACTTTATCACAATATACTAATATTTTGAGAAGGACCTGTAGAAGTTAGCACATATAACTGTCAGTGGGTTAAATCAGGCATTTCTACATTTAGGTTTTAGATTTTGTTTTCTACTAATAGAACCACACATGGTTGACAGTGGTAGGGGTTGGCCTGTAACCAGTGGGTTAGACTCCCGCTCTGTCTGTCTCAGTTGTCATGTCCTTGGGCAAGACACTTCACCCGCCTAGCCCGCTGATGGTGGTCAGAGGGTTCGGTGGCACCGATTGTAACCACGCTTCTGTCAGTCTGCCCCAGGGTAGCTGTGGCTACAATGTAGCTTACCACTGTCAGAGTATGAATGTGTGCATAAATGTGTGGATAGCTGATTGTAGTGTAAAGCCTTTTGGGGGCCCCAGACTTGATAAAGTGCTATACAAGTGCAGGCCATTTACCATTTACCATTTACCATTTGTATTCAGTCCGCTGAGCCACCTTTCGATTCAATTACAGTTCCAAGTCTTTTGGGGTTTGTCTTTACCTGCTTTGTACAACTTAAGGCAGTCTCCTTTTCTCTCCTAAATGGTGGAGCTCAGTCTGTGAACATCAATTTTTGAGTTTCCCACCAATTCTCAGTTGGATTTAGGTCTGGACTTTGAGTGGACCATTTTAACACATGAATATGCTTTGATCTAAACCATTCCACTGTTGCTCTAGTTGTATGTTTACAGTTATCCTGTTAGAAGTTGAACCTCCACTGTAGTCTCAAGTCTTTTGCAGCCTCTAGCAGGTTTTCTTCCACGATTGCACTGTTTTCACCCTCATCCATCTTCTCTTTAGCTCTGACCACAATCCCTGTCCCTGCAGAAGAAATCCATCCCCACCGCATGATGTCAGTACCACCATGTCTCCCCATGGGGATCGTTTGTTAAAGATAAGATGCAGTGATAGTTTTTCACCACATCTAACATTTAAACTGCTTCTCTGATTAATGCTCTCCCTATTTCGGTGCATGGCAATTTCTATAGGTTAGCAGTCAGGCCATACATTTTCCATTTAGGATGATGAATTTAAAAGTTATCTGTAAGCTGTTCAAAGCTTGGGATTTTTTATAACCTATTGCTGCTTTACTTTAACACAACCTTCTTTCTGAGCAGTCTGTTGGGTTCCTTGGTCTTCACTAGTCTGTTTTTCTTACTAATGTTCTCTGACAAACCTCTACGGCCTTCACAAAATAGTTATTAGTAATAAGGGGACTTTTAAAGGCATTAAGTGTTTGGATTTTATGTTGGAGTATCAGAGTAATAGGAGCTGAAAGCAAATGCACAACATGCCATCAGAATACTATTTGCAGAAAATCTGGAAAACACTTTTTTTTTCTCAGTTTAGATACAATATATGATGTAACTGGCAACAGGATGTTCCAATAGCCGGCGTTGAGCAGATGTTCAGAGATTAGTGAATGTAAATGAAAGCCCCCGGAGCTGCTCGGCTCGGCCTCTGTGATGGAAGGGCCTGTTCAGCTCTCAGATGAGTTTAATAATCCAACAGTTCTACAAGTTTAGATGGGAATAGTATACCTGTACCTCATATGTACTTACACAAATCAGCACACATGCTTAACTGCCAGACAGGTTGCTGGCAGGTTGACAGATTATTGTTTGCTAACAACTGTTTGTATTAAAGGTTTAATTAAGCAGACTGGTTGATGGTTGGAGTCTGTGTTCCCTTTGTAAACTATATTTACCATCACATATTTTATTTCAAAACTTTTAGCATATTAAATGGAAGGTTGTGAGTTTTTAATAATAGATACTGTTGGTTTACTAAAATGAAGTCCTTGTGAGAAGGTCAAAGATGTGGCAAAACTGTATTAGTAAAGAAACCTAGACTCCATTTTTAAGTGACAATTCACATTCTCCTCATAAATTTCCAGCACTTACCTCGATTAATCATCCTCTAGTATTGATGTAATTAATCCCATCCATCCATCCATCCATCCATCCATCTTCTATATCTGGCAGTCGGACAGTGGACCTACTTGCTGCAAGGCAATAGTGCTAGAAACTCCGCCACAGTGCAGCCAAATGTAATTAAATATTTTGGTAATTTTTTTATATTTTTTGTTTGTTTATTTAGTTTGATGATTTGAAGTTTTGTTTTTGTGTCTATCTGTAAAACCCTTTCTCTCTACAAATAAACTTTGAATAGTTGAGTGAATAATATATCATTAAGTTTGTCCTAAGGTAGAATCCAAGTACTTCTTCAGATCAGTGAACATAAGTGGACATTTTCACTCAATATCAATAAAGATTTTGGAGATTATCAAAGTGTATGGTTGGTTTTTGGCCTTTTTTGTATAGTTCAACCTACCCAAACCACAATTTAAATGACTCTAAATGTTAGAATTAACCATTTTTTGAAAGGCATTTTTTACAGTGCAGGAACAAAATTTTATTTAACTGAAACTGAAAAATCCAGTTTTCAAGCTGGATTTGGCACCAGTAATGATGGATGTTAGTAGATTACATATTTTTAAATCAGATTTTGCTGTCACATATTGGCCTCAACGAAATGCCTTCTATTTGTGCATAATTGGTGCAATGAATACAACTTTAATTGACTTTTGTTGCATACCTGAGTTTCTTTACATCTACAGATTCCTGTAGCTGGTAGACGGAGGTGAAAGTGATTGTGCAACAAACTTGCATTCATGCAACAACAAACTGCACATGCAACAGAGCAGGAAATTCAAAGCAGAAAAGGATGCACCTAAAACATCAGTGAATGTCTTGGCATTGGTGAGTGAGTCTTTGATAACAGTACGGTACAGGTACTCTCGGTAGAGCTGCTCTGAGGAGTGAGGCCTCAACTACCACTACACCATGCGCCACTCCCCAAACCTGTAGGACTTTAACCTGTTTTAGGATTATGAAACAGAAATAAAGGGATCTACTCTCACAATGTTTGCTTCACTGTTAACACATGCAGCCTCCATTAAAGAAACTATTTATATACACACCTGTTATTATACTGAGAAAGATGCAAAGATGAAAATTGACTTTTTTTCTTGCTGAGCCAGACTGACTATATTTAGGTTAGATTCTTACCGATGCTGCATCCTCATATTTAAACACTTTGATAATGCTGATTGTTTTTGCTCAACCCTGGTGATTTAGGCTGGTGATAGCACCAGATTCTCAAGAGCTAAATACAAATCCAGTAACCCTAATTTAATCGGTCATAATGGAAACAGGTGGAAACAATGAGTAAAATTCTCACAGCTTGCCTGGTTTATTACTCTTGATCTAATTACAGTGTTGGGCACAATTAAAATTAGAAGTTGCCAACTGTTAGCTGAATGCTTACATCCACTTCCCCGGTTGTTCACTGAAAGACTTTTAAGACTAACTTTTGATTTTCTTATGCAGCAGGGAGTTGCAAATGCCTTCCTTGATGGGCTAGTTGTCTGCTGTGTGTGTAGCATAAGATCAGAATGTTAACATGTTCTGAAAAAAAATCCTTCTTCACTCTGTTCAAAGTTAACTTTAAGAACTAAAATGCTTTGCACATTCCAAATTTTGCTACATTACAACCTCAAACATTAGTGTATTTTACTGTACTTGATTACCTTAAGTAAATCAACAGAACGTTGTGGATATGTATGAAGGGAAAAGAAAGGGGTGCAAGTTTTCACATTGTTTTACAAAATGGAATCTAAAATGTGGTGTGCATTTGTATTCAGCCCCCATAAGTCAATACTTTGTATAACCACATTTTAGGCAAAATACAGCTGGAGGTCTTTTGAGGTATTTCTGTACCAGCTTTGCACATCTATAGTTTAAAATGTTTTCCATTCTTCTTCGTAACAGCTCAAACTCAGATGGGATGTAGTGCATCTGTGAACATTAGTTTTAAAGTCTTACCACAGATTTTCAGCTGGATTTAGATCTAGACTTTGACTGGGCCATTCTAAGGCTTTGATCAAAACCACTCTACAGGAGCTCTGGCTGTATGTTTAGGGTTGTTGTCCTACTGGAAAAGGAACATCCACCCCAATCTCAAGCCTTTTACAACCTCTAGCAGGTTTTCTTCCAGGATTGTTCTGTATTTAGTTCAATCCATCTTCCTATCAACTCTAAACAGCTGCCCTTTAACTGCTGAAGAAAAGCCTCCCGAAAGCATGATGCGCCACCACCATGTTTTATTGGTGTGTTCAAGGTGATGTGTAGCATTAATTTCTCATTTCATTACATATTTTTGCTGTTTTCACTATTTGGCTTGTGGCAAATTTTAAATGGGAGTTCTTATGGTTTTCTTTGAACAGTGACCTTCCTCCTGCCACTCAATTATAAAAGACAAGTTAGTGGAGTGCACAACTAAAACATTTTCCACTTTGCAAATTATTTCTGCAGCTCCTCCAAAGTATTCATGGACCTCTTATCTGTTTCTTTGGTTAATTCACTTACTGTATACTGAGATTAAATTACCCACTTTTGAAAGCAACTGGCACTGGATAATATTTAGGGGTAATACAATAAAGGACATAGAATATACATGCACTCTTCCCTTTGTAGATTTTAATTTGAAAAATAAAAAGTTCAAAGCCATGTTTCCATTTCTTTCCGCTTCTCAGAACACACAGGACAATGCAATTCATGTATCAAAACGTCCAGCTATTGCTTAGATACGCCTCCATCCCAGATTCTACACACACTCTGAATGGTCACAGTCCAGCCACAGAGTGAGGCTGGACCTTAGCATGCTTTCACAGTAATGAGAAGAACGTGAGATTGGAGTCTAAATAAGAATTTCAAGACTTTCTGCCACTTCCAGCTTTCTCTCAGATTGATCATCCAGCAATCATCAAGCTCACAGAGCTTTGAAAGTGGCCAGGGTAAAAATGTTTTCATATCAAATTAATGGAAACTGGTGGGATGAGCAGACTGGTGGTGCAGTGGATAAGTTAATTAACATGTGACATAATTTTGCAACATTTGCCAACTTTAGAAAGGAGCCAAACTCATAAAATCTAATAATTGAATTGTAACTTGTTATCTTGGGACTAAACTTAGTTAAAACCTACATATAATTATCCAAGCCCTCTACCATCTGTGGAATATTTGAGCATCTTTCATCTGATTGTTTTTTTTTACAGAATCCCAGGCTTCAGCTGCAGCTGTAAGCAGTTGGTTTAAAGAAAACCAAACAATTATTAGGAAGAAAACAGAGTGCCAGGTACTATTCTAATATTATACTTAAGACATGCTATCTTTAGGTATGAATGCCAAGAGTTGCAGAATCTTCCCTGTATTTGCTTTAATGTCTCTTTGTTTTACATCCCTCGCTCCATCTCTTTGATTCCACCATTTACTATTCTGTTTCTCCTTCACTCGGAGCTCAATATGCCTTCCTCAGCTATCTGCTCAGTTGATCTTTTTAGGTTAAAACTACTGTCCAGTCTTTACTGCTAGTTAACTGTGAGTGTGCATGAGTGTATATGCATGCCAGTTTACTGCATTGTGTGAAGTGCTGACTAGCAGGACTCTCTTTGAAATGTGCAGAATAGAGACAGAAAATAATGGCCTATTTGGAGGCTAAGCCTTCATTTACTCAGCAAATGGAGTGAGAGAGGAGGAGAGTGAGGAGAATGGAGAAGGAGATTGCAATGTAAAAATCAGTGCTCTGACATTATGCCATTAAGCACCAGTAAGACCAATTTATTAGAGGATGTAAATATTTGGAGCTTTGAATTATACAAAAACAATCAAAGACCAAGTTAAGCACCCAGAACAAATTGTACAATTTCTGCGTAATTTGGTAAACATGCAGATAACCAATTGGTATGTAAATGATTGAATTTTTTAGGAGCAGACACGTGTGGAACAGGCACCAATGGGAATAATTGGTGGAATCAAGAGTCACGCAAAAATGTAATCCAAGAGTCAAAACACAGAAGGTGTTTCATGTCCATATCAGTCAGGACTCCCATGAGGAAATAAAATGACATGAAATGTTTGTATTATAATTATTAACAGTTATCAATATTATGACAGTTTTCTAAAATAGGTTGAAAGCATCCAAAATGTATTATCTTAAGCTCATTATGATGGATGGATGGATGGATGGATGGATGGATGGATGGATGGATGGATGGATGGATGGATGGATGGATGGATGGATGGATGGATGGATGGATGGATGGATGGATGGATGGATGGATGGACTATTATTGTCATTAGTAATAATAGTAGTAGTAGTGGTAGTAATAAAACCCTCACTAGCACAAACTGAACATCTTTCTTACATGTTTTTATATTTTTGAATGTAAATTCTTTTCAGGAGGAGACATGAATAAAGAATAAGGTATTTTGATAATTACTAAGAATAAAATAACTTATATAGATCTGCTAAATTCCTATATGAACTTTTAAGGCACTAATAGTAAGTCAGATCAAATGAATCTAGAGGCCAGCCACAAGAAAGTTTTGTGCAAATGACACATTTCTCACTTTTGGAAATACTTGTGAGTCCAACAACTGCTGTACAAATGTCCACCCAGCACACTGTGGCAGCTGTGAAAGTTGTGGGTTTGATTCCAGCTTTCTCCTCTGGATAATAACCCAGAGTTGCCTTCCAATCTCTGTATTAGTGTATAAATGTGTGCACGTTTGGGGGACGATATGACTTCAACAGCCCTAATGTCAGATCAGTTTGGTTAGCACCAGGATTGTTTCTATTGTTTTAACAAACTTGACAGGTATATTTTATTAAATGATGCCATCAATTACAATCTGCAACCAAAGCACATAGTATTCTCAACATTCACACTGTTGTGTTTTTAGAAGCAAAAAGATACTGTAATCTGTTTTATGTAATAATTTTTTTGTCACTCATACATGTTTCAAATCATCAAACAAATTTTATTACCAGACAAAGAAAACCTGTGGAGTAGGTAGTAAGCTGTCCAGTGCCTAAGCTGCAATGCTACCCCATACCATCACAATACCACCACCATGTCTGACTGCAGGTATTTGTTTTCTGAAATGCTGTTTCAGTTTGACTCCAAATGCAACAGGACCTACAACTTACAAAAAGTTCCACTTTTGCCTCAACAGTCCACAAAATTTCTTCTTATACTAGATGAGGGTCGAGATTCTTGAGGTAGGACAAAGGTCTTCTTTGGACAGTTATTAAATCTATTATAAATCTACATTTGACCCTTGTGCTCTTTGAAATATCCCCAGTTTACTCACTCCGCCTTCTCCTTGTCTCTTTAGAAAAGCATCTGAAACGTTACCTTTTATTAACATTCATTTAACTTAATAGACACCAAGTATAGTTTGAATTGTAATTTTTATCAAGAAGGGCAGTACTAACTGTGAAAAATGCTGTCATCATGAAGTTTAAAACTATTAACCATTTCATCCTTATTACCAACACTTTGATCAGGTTGGTATTTTTGGGTTTGTGTGAATCCGGATGGTTGCATCATGTGATTGTGGGGCTCAGGGTTGGACTAAGTGGTGCATGAGGTCACCCATGTGTGTTTTAAAACGTTTACCACACACACATCCACTGTGGATAATGTTTGAGAGGAATAATACACACAGACGCACACACAAGCCCACTTTGCTTCAAACGTTGGCAACAGATGGCCCCTCTTTCATTCACAAAGAGAATTATAAGGTGAAACAGAGAGCTGCAGAAATAAGTAGGTGAGCAAAAAAAGATCAAAAGTGGCAGATCAGAGGTGATATAGAAATCTGCTCATTCTTAGTTGCTCTGATTTGAAGAAAGAAGACATTATCTTTAGCCAAACCTCATACATTATGTGTGCTTTGAAAGAAGCAGAGAAGTACAGAAAGAAGAAGATTTCTTGTGCAATAAAGACTGGTAAAGCGGACCAAACAAACAGCAAGAAATTCTACCCAATCTATTCCAAAAATATAATAGTCAAAGACAGATGTGGACAATATTTGCCAATGATAGGCTTTTTCCATCACTTCTGAAAGGATATGTTTGGTCATTTTATTCACAGGAAGCAGGTTCAGTGACTTCTTAAAGGCATTTAAGACATATTTTCTGGTTACTCTGTAAAAAAATTCAATTTAGGTTGAAACACAATCGTTTTTTTTCTCCTTACCAATTTTTTTGTGACATTGTCCACATAAAACAGCAACTAAAGACAAATCAACCAAAATTCAAGATGGCTAATCGCAGATTTCTGCACAAAAATCTGCAGTAGTAAAAATTACAAATAGGAAGGAAATGCTGCACAGGTCTGCATATATCCTGACTTCTACTAGTACAGGCAGTGTCAACAAGTACAACAATCATAAGGTTGTGCAACAACACAGAAAAAATTTATATAAATCAGTGTTCATTTTAACCAAATATTTTCTGTTTTTCACCATTTTCTTTTTTTAAACGGTGACGGAAAAATCTGAAGGCCATCTGTCATTTTGACAGATTGCAATTCACACTGCTGACCACTTGGTGACAAGTTGGCAAATTTATTAGCTATTTGCTCCCACAAGGGCGCTGAAGCAGTGCTTGCCAGGATCAGGAAACCCCTCGATCAGAGAGTCCTGCTGACTTCTAATCAGTTAATTTAAGGACATTTCAAAACTTTGGCTGAAGTGCGCTTGTAATTCCAGTCTAGTGTGGCGGCAGAGTGCGGATTCAGCCATCATCAAAAGAGCCACCAGAGGTTGTCTGTCCGGGGCAAAAGTCCAGAACCTCATGACATGTAGCCTCTGCAACAGTCCCACTCAAGACATTTAATTGTGCACAAAAACCTTCACAATTCAGGTCCATGCAGACCAGGAGGAAGTTGTGAGACTGTGCGTTCAGGCTAAAGCAGGCTAAAACAAGTATTTATTTGGCTGATGTGGAATCTCTGTTCAGCTTGTTCGTACTGAATATTAATTATGACAGGATTTGTTTGAACCAGTCAGTCAAAATGACCAACAATGAAAACGTCTAGCACAACCTCTGATATAAACATGTAGTGCTTTGAAAATTACATATTTCTTTAGTTTTTGCTTTTTTGTCAGACTTTAATGTTTTCAGATCATCATGAAAATTTTTTATTTGGACAAACACTACCTAAATAAATGCAAAACCCAGTTTTCAAATAATGATTTCACTTATTAAAGAAAACAAAAAACCTGCCTATATGTGAAAAAGCAATACCAAGTTCAATTTCAGAGAACAAACGTGTAGTTGGCTGAAAAATCTCAACATATCATTCTGGATTTTCAACAATGGAAGAGAAACTTTCACATGGATCAGTCTGAAAAGGGTTACAATTACAACACACTCAGACTGTTTCAAACAGCTCTGCCTTACTCAGCAGTGTATGTGAGAAGGTTGAAAATGCTACATAAGTTAGTTTATTATTGTGCACGATCATAGAACAGTGAAAAACAGAATGTGCCACATGAAGAAGATCACAGCCTCTCAGCTTTCACAAATTGTTCACAATTTACAATCCTTCACGATCTCACATTAGCATATCGCCCAACCCTCCAGGTGTCTGCAATACAAAATATTATGCAGCAACAGAATAGGCAAATCAGCACACCCACTACTTCAAACTTTATGATCAGGCATATCTAAATTAATTTTAAATCAAGATATCCTATGTTGAAATAAGGCATGTTAGAAATTATTAGGTAACTCTATTCTTAAAAGTTAAAAGTTAAAAGATCCGGTCACATTTTACAGTGTACTTGATGCATTAAACAACACAGTGCCCTCCTCACTTAATCTCCTACCTCATTGCATCTATTTTTCTTTATTTCTGTTTGTGTGTGTGTGTGTGTGTGTGTGTGTGTGTGTGCGTGTGTGTGTGTGTGTGTGTTTGTGTGAGACTGTAGTCATGTCAGAGTAAGGCCGGCTGAAACCCTTACAGCAGTCAGCCTCTTTGATGTTGAGCCCTGCCGAATTAGGCCATCACCCAGCGGTGCTCTGCTGACTGCCTGCACCCACACACTGTCTCTCGCACACAAACACATACATAAACAAGGTACACACATACCAACCAAAACAAATGCATCCTGGCAGGAAAGCACGCACAAGGAAAATAAACTTTCTGTGCTGCTGTTCATACAGGAGCTGCGGACACACTGCCGCACAAGGCAAAGCCTCAGATGATGTGCTCAGAAAACATGTCCACAAACATTTCATCACTCTCGCAGTTTCCACACATTTCAACTAACGCTTTACACTCACTTTCTTGCGTGCTCTCTTTAATAAACATAAATGTAAATCCTTATGAGTGCTTCCCCTCTGAGGCTTCTGTACCATGGTGCATCAAAAACATGCGCACACTGACAAATACACATGTTGGCAAAATGTGGGACATTCATAGAGAATTTCTTCAAAATTGCAGAACACAGGCGAGGATACATTCTTTTTGGTCACATGTTGGCACCACAGTGCCATAGTGACTGCAACAGAAAGCTTCTCGAAACAGCGTGCAAACACTTAATAAAATGGACAAAGGGTTGTCGCCCCCTGTTATTTCTTGGATAGTTAATGTGAAAAGGAAATCTGTTAGTGAATAAATACTGCAAAACACAGCAATATGTTCTCTTTAGTCAGTATGAAATTCCAGTAGAAGCCTCTTAGAGACTAGTACTAAAACCTGTTATAGCAATATGAGGCAGCCATGTTTCCTGGGAAAACTGAAACACAGTGTAAAAAACATACCTTACTTGCATCTGCAGTGCCTTGCAAAAGCAGCGGAGTACACAGCTCAGGTGGGAGAAACTGTTAAAAAGGAAATTATATCATAATTTCCATAAATCTGTAGCTAATAGCAGAGCAGCAAGGACACAATGCTCCAAGACTGAAACTAAACTTTTTTCTCTGCATTCAAAACACAAATTGTTGTAAGAAACTGACACGGCACTCCACCATAAATACATCATCCCCAGCAGGAAACATGAAAGTGGCAGCATCATAGTGTGGAGATTCTTTTTTTTAGTAGGGAAATGGAAGCTGGTCAGAGTTGATGGGCAGATGGAAATAAATAAATAAATATGGGAAATCCTAGAAGAAAACCTGCTGGAGGCTACAAAAGACTTGAGACTACAGCAGAGGTTTACAACATGTGTTAGAACATCAAAATGAAAGTTCGAACCTAAATCTGATCACTAATCAGTCAATCTGACTGAGTTTGAACTATTGCAATCAAATGGGCAAAGATTTCTGTTTCCACATGTGCAAAGCTGGCAGAGACAAACCCCAAAAAACGTTCTACGGTAGGTACAGCAAAATGTGATTCTACAAAGTATTTAAATTTGACTGAGATCGAATAATTTATCTATAGACATTTTTTCCCTTCACAAATATGTAACTCTTTGTGCTGATCTACCATAAATATTCCCAATACATTTTACAGGTTTGTGCTTCTAAAGGGAGCAAACAATGGATAAGGTTCAATGGATTGTAATGGGAATCAGAGTTGTCCTAGTATTGTAGACCAATTTCATAGAGGAATTATGTAATACAATAGGAACATTTGTCCATATCTCAGAAATATAACAATGTGTCAAACTCCAGGGTAAGTCGGAGAGCTGTTGTCATGAGCAAAGCGGAATCCACATGAAATGGTGCAAACTGCATCCTTGTGATTTGATGTTTTAACTTCTAAAATTTCCATTTTGACTCCACACCATAAACACTGGCAAGTGGGAGTGTAGAAAACTGAACTGTGAGAAACATCCCATCTGACCCTCCATTTATCTGCTCAACTTTTTTTCAAGCATTTCTCGACATATTAAACATGCCAAATGTCCGGAGTTATGATGCAGCCAAACATCAAACATTAGGAGAGTTTGAACATCCATGTCAACAGATGTTTGGTGGCTCTGTTGCTTTAAATGTTGAATTTATCAAAGGAAACTGGAAAGATAAAATGTTATATTTCTTGCTTTGAGAACATGAATGACCTTCGTTGTGGGTATCTGTTCAGTCTCCTCTAAGATGAAGATAAAAGCGGAACAAAAGGAGCAAGTGATCTAAGAAGTTAGTTTGTTGAGCCTGCCAGGGCTTGTTATAGAGTCACAATTAAGATTTTCTCTTTAAAACAGACTCAAGTACCAAATGCAGTTGTTTACCTGTGATTAAAATACTGTTGTAGAGCTTTCTGTTTTACTTTTTTACACTTGAAGATGAATGTCAAACTCCAGTATGAAAGTAGGTGCTTTCTGGGTGCCTTTCTGGGATATTTGGTGTGTATCGGTAGGAATTCTCGCCAATTGTGTGAGAGAAAAACAGAACATGAAAAACAGTTTACTTGAGGAACAAATACTGACTGAAACTGTATCTTACTAGATTGGGGGGTGTGAACCGCCAGGAGGAGAGTACGTGGGGAACTGGAAGCAGCTGAGGTCGACAAAGGTAAGTATGAGGTTTGTCTCTAGTAACTTGGTCCAGGAGGATAGTGTCGGTTGTCGGGCGTGGGCATGGGTGTGGGCGTAGTGGAGGGTGGACAGGGTTCGCTCTAGTTATTCTTGATGGTAGAAGTCTTGGAAGCGGCCAGCTGATGAATTTGTCCGGTAGATCCATAGCTTGATTGCAGGTTGGAAACCCTCAGGTATCTTCTGTAATCTGAGAAGCGAGGTAGGAACTGGAACAATCAGTCGGAGGCGAGTCTGGGTAAGAACCAGGTCGTCTCAGCATAACACTGTTAAAGAGGACACAAGAGGTTAGACGAGAACGAAGCGAGAACTAAGGTTTACAGCAAGGATACTTGGCTTGAGCTTGTAACACGGTTGGCTAACACTCAAGCAGTGAGATGCTGGCCGCTTCCTGGTTAAATACTCCAGGGAGTAATCATTGGGGATGGAGTACACCTGTCACCTCACACCACGGTCACCAGCGCCTACTAGAGGTTGGACACAGACAATAGCTGACAGGAACAATAACAACACACACAACCAGAACCCCGACATTACTCCCCCCTCAATGGCCACCACCTGGCGGCCCAGATGATGTGAAAGCCCAGAAATCAGCGACCAAGGTCGGGTCGCAGATAAAAGATCTAGGTACCCAGGAACGATCCTGCGATCCAATGACGGACTCTATAATATAAGGACCAATGAAACGAGGAGACAACTTCTCGGACATGGCCTTAAGGGGAATATCCTGAGAGGAAAACCAAACCTTTTGACCGGGACGGTAGACTGGAGCCGGTCAACATTTGAAATCCGCAATTCTCTTGTTCTGGGTAGCTATACGGTGAAGTGCCTGAACCGTCGCGGCCCAAAGCTGTCTACAACGGCGGATATGACAACGAACGGAGGTAACGGCAATATCACCTTCATCCGCAGCAAACAGGGGTGGTTGGTAACCCATGGAGGCCTCAATCGGGGTGACACCGGTAGCAGAAGAAACTTGCAAGTTGATGGTATATTCCACCCAGGGAAGGTGTTTACACCAGTCCAGGGAATTTGAAGAGGTCAGACATCTGAATGCCCATTCAAGCTGTTGGTTCAATGTTTCAGTCTGACCGTTAGACTGGGGGTGATAACCCGAAGGTAAAGATACCCTGGCCCCATGGGTAGAAAAAAACTGTTTCCACACCTGGGAAATTAATTGGGGCCCACGATCGGACAAAATGTCCTGAGGAATGCCATACAGTTTGAAAACATATTTCACCAATAACTGAGCAGTATGGAAAGCAGAAGGAGGGTGTCTTAGTGGAACTAAGTGATAAGCCTTAGGAAAACAATCCACAATGGTAAGTATGGCAGTCATGCCATTAGATCTGGGTAACCCTGTCACAAAATCTAAAGCTATATGAGACCAAGGTCGTTTTGGGATGTTCAGAGGTTGCCTGAAGGAGGTTGAGTGCTGTGTTTGTTTCTAGCACACACCGCACAAGAAAGTACATATTCCTTAGTGTCACAGTGAAGGGATGGCCACCAAAACCGCCTACATATTAAGGCAAAAATTTGGCGATGTGAAACCACCAGATAAGCTGAGTCCTCACAACAGCTGGTACATAAGTACGGTTGGCAGTCCCTGTTCCAGGATCTGGGTCAGTCTACAGAGCCTGAGCTATCCTATCTTTAATCTCCCAAGTTAAAGTTCCAACTGTCCAATTGGGAGGTACAATGGGTTCCGGTACCTTGTCTGGGAAAGTGCATCTGGTTTGATTTTCTTGGTACCTGGTCTAAATGAAATAGAGATGTTAAAATGAGAAAAAAAAAAGTGACCAACGTGCCTGTCGTGAATTCAGTAAGGAAAGCGCCTTACCAAGGGAAACCTAACACTATGTCATTAGAGGCTATAGGAAACACGAAGAAAGAAATCTCCTCTCTGTGATTACCAGAGAGTAACAACACTAAAGGCTTGGTGCGATGAGTTATACACTGAAGTCCTTGTCTGTTTAACGTGGAGGCTAAGCAGGATGAAGCAAGAGGTTCAGTTTCGATCTGGGCTCTTTTAACTAAATCTTCCTCTATAAGATTTTGCTCACTACCTGAATCTATTAAGGCGGACAAGTTCTGGGTAGAGTGATGCGAGGGTACCGAGGCGGATAAACAAAATCTGGAGGCTAACGGGCACGTCACACAACCACACAACCAGAACCCCGACAGCTCCACAATATTGGGAAATCAAACAATTACAATAATATTTCTTGACTATTTAGGATCTCATATCTATATTAGGTCTGGGGGTCAAGGGTAGTGTGTCTGTTCCACTGACCAATTTATAACTAACTCGCAGAGCTTTTATGCATGGCGTCTAAAAAAATCCTAGCAGTCGTTTGCAATTGCAAAGGTAAGTAAAAGTTGAAAAATATTTAGTGATTTGGGGTCTTACAGTTTATCTTGAGTACACTGGTACAGGATGACATTTTATAGAATGTAAAATCGGACCCTTATGGAGATCAATATCTGATATTTTATGGGTTTTTTATAACCGGACATTTTATTGGCATAATATAAGACTTTAAATCTGTCATTCATTCTGTGACCTTCTGGCTGTAGTTAGGTTTGACATCTGCATTAAGATTAAAAATGCAAGCTCTTTGACTGGCTGAGCTGGAAATGGTTCCCCCCCTCTAAATATCTGAAGAGTATTGTTTATTATTGCAGCTTTCACAAACACATAACCGCTGCTTTTCCACAACCTGCCTACACAGATTGAACAGTGAAATAATGCACAGACAGATACTGTATTGACAAATGCAATTCAATATATTGTGCAGCTCTACTTTTCTGCTATTTCACTGCCTCAGTCTTTTCCCCATATTTATTGATGACCTGGCCATCTATTGATGAAAAGTCAATATGCTCTGTAAGCAGTCTGTAGTGCTCTTAAGTGGTCAAATAATTATGAGCTGGACTGATCAGAAAATATGTACTTTTCTTTTGCCATGTCTCAATCTGCATCCTGACAGGTGTAGGGTGAGGTGGGAGTTTAACAGATATGTAATATTGTGTTTTATTGCAGGTTTCATTGTAATGGCCCTGTTAGATTTGACACTATTATCAGGTCATTGCTGTTTTTACTTACAGGGCCCTATGTAACAGTTGCACTTTTGTTCGATATATATGTTGTGACGTACATGGGAGGGAATATTTATTCTTGTCCAGGAAAATCCATTACATCATGGCTTAATTTGTGATTAAATGACTTGGATCTCAAATGTGTATGTTACGGTCTTATATGTGTTAAACGGTTTTGTGTGCCAATAAAAAGCAACACATTCAAAATGCTCTGATGAGATTTTATCTCATGATATATAATTTATCATTCTTCCAATTTTAACATGATCTCTACGCAGTCATTGACAAATTACCTAATCTGTCCTTAATGGACAAAAAACTTTGAATCTGATTTTAAATAAAGTTTAAACACTAGATATTTGTTTCTCTAACTTTGAAATTTTCCTAATTTTGATAAAACTATTTTGAATTTCAGACTAAAAAGGCCTATTAGGGCCTTGTTTTCACCTGTGTCATGCTCTATTTATACTCTTCCATTCTGTTTACCTCTTGCTGGAGAATACTGTTTGCCCTGCCACACCTATGGATGATGGCTTGGCTAGACATGTTTGTTCATGCCAAGCCAAGCTTGTCCATGTCCTTGACTGTTACGTGCCAAACATGCCTATTTTCATGCCTGCATCTGCTACCACCTGCCTGTTGTGACTTTTTCCTTTTTTATTAAAACCTTAATTTACTCACCGCATCAGTGTCTGCCTGTCTGCACTTGCGTCCACTCCCAGTGCCACATCCTTGACAATAGAAGTTATTTTTAAGACACTCAAGCTGACATTTTTGTAAGTATGAGGAAATGAAAAAGCCTTCTTTCAGCCAGCTGACCAGCAGTACACTGCAACAGATCGGGAAAGCCCTGCACTGTTTTATTTTAAAACTCTGGTCACTCTGGCCCTTGCATCGGCATCTCTTTAAACAGACTTTAAACCATAGAAACAGTATGAGGGAAAAGTTTTAGATTTAAAACTTTTTTATACCAAACGTCTTTATACCGAGCCTAAATAGAGTCAGTCAGAATTAACACTCATCATCATTTGAAAAGGAAAATAGATGGATTAAACAAATCCCATATTTCCCTGTTTGGTTTAATGGTTTTATTTGTTAGGTATTGCATCTGCTGAATGAGGTGTCTGAAAATCCAATTTAGTAGTGAAAGATAAGGCTGATCTGCGCATTACAACATCTATGCTGTAATAAACAAACTCTCCCTGTCACTCTCTCCAGTGGCCAGGAACAGCCCCCTGGTCAAACTGGAGAGCAGCCAAGGACCTTTCCATCAATTAGGTGGTGTTTTTTTTCTCTCTCTGTCTATCTGTTCTTTCAGTTCTTCTGTCTTTCAGTTCCTCTGTCTATTTCTACCCCTCTGTCTATTTAATTATTTCCACTGTTGTTTATCTTGTATGAAAACTTGGTGTAGGATGCCTAAGGAGCCAAACTATCACTTTAAATGTTATGTAATCACTTCAAAATAGCTTAGAACACCACCAACACTATCATACACAGACAATGAAGTTTTGATTAACTGTGATATATAGTTAGTTCAGTTAAAGTTGTGCAATTTAAAATTTCTGTCTGAGTGAGAAGAGCAGGTGCTTGTCACAAAAGACAAAAACCATCTCACATTTTATACACACAGCAACACGCAGATAAAATTACATCGCACAGCCAGGCCTCCCTTGCTCGCCACGCCACACACAGCGTGTCACTGCTGCATATCAATTACAGGGGAATGAAGATCTATTTCTAATTCAATCAGTCAGCACTGGTGTGACATTCCTCATTCTCTGGCTTTCTCTCTGCCTCGTCATCCCATTTCCCAACTCGCTTGATTCTCCACCGATGCGTTTCAGTTATTGTAGGTCGGGTGTCAGGTTTAGAGCACTTGTTTATGCACGTGTGCGAGAGACTGATTCTGCAACTTATTCCCTACTGGGAACAGTTTTATTTACATTTATTACTTTTAGGGATGACACTTCAAAGGGAAGTGACCCTGATGCCTTGGATATCATTTAAGGTTAAAGTTAAAGACTTGTTTTTCTTCTTATCTTCTGCTTCTGTAATGTTTTCAGTTGTCTAATTTCCTCCGTAATAAAGACTTTCCCTTTATAGTAATTTAAACTTTATTGATCTCACAATGGAGAAATTGTCCTCTGCATTTAACCAATCCGTTACGGAGCAGTGGGCTGCCATTGTGAGGCACCCGGGGAGCATTCAGGGGCTATGGGTCTTGTTCCGGGACACAGAGTGGCAGGCTGTGGGAATCGAACCAAGGTAATTGTGGCTTCTCCAGAACACAACTGTCCTGCTTTCTAACCACTTGGCCATCACTCCCCACTTTTTATTATTTTTTTTATAATAACATTTTTAATATAATAATAACATCTAACTTACTCATGGAGAAAACTACTAAAACATTTTCTGAGATTTTGTATCAAAAAAGCTGCTGGGTTAAAAAAAAAACAATCACCCAGTTGGGTTATTTTGCTAACTTAGTTCTGGGTCAAATATGTACTGATCTAGGCCTGGATTGATTTAACAGTACGAATTTTAAGTTTAAGCAAGTAACCCTGGGCAGGTTGCAATTTTATCACAAGGCAACATAGGGCAAATAAAAATGCATGCATGCAGTGACACCTAAAGGCTGTTTAGAGTGGCCGATGGATGGGACCCAAAATGAACCCATATATGCACAAGACAAGAAAACATGAAAACTTAACCTAAAAAGATTTTCTTGCTGTCAAGCAACAGAGCTAACACATTCCCCAAAATATAAAATAGACAACAACTTCATAATGTCAACACTTTTATCAGGGTTAAGAACCTTTCAGTGGAGGCTGGAGTGAGTGGCTTAGGGCAGTCTTGTATGTGATTTTGCTAGTAGTTTTATCATTGGACATAACTACAAATTTAGTTTTGTTCAATAGTACTTTACTAGTCTTGACTTTAAGTTGCTTTTGTTAACTTCACTCCCTACTTCCATCTCTGAATGCTCTTTTTTCTTGTTAAGCAATTTCTTCTGGTCACTGGTGATTCAGGCTTTGTCATTGAGGAAACCCCTCATAGTTCTTGTGGGGCTAGTGTTGTCCACACAGAACCATAACTAGTCAGTCACACGCTCATGTATGTCATCTCCATGGGTCTTGCAGAGTACATACTAGTCTTTAGCCTCTAATTATCAATGTAGAGCTTCTTCAACTGCTTGTGACTCTCTCCTCACAGTTCTTTTCTATCACAGGCCACCTCTGAACAAGAGCTTTATTCACTGCAATGAGAAAGACAAGATAAGGATCAGATTTGCCAAGAGCAGGTTTTGCAGAGCAATTGAATGCATCCCAGACATTTCGCTAAAACAAATCCAATATTTTGTTTTCTTTGGTAGAGTGCCTAACAAACTGTTGACACATTGTAAGAGAGGTGTGGTTAAACTCTCCAGATGTTGTCACAACTGCATTGACATTTTGATTCTGTGGACAAAACCAAATGAGCTGATGGTATCATTTGCAGAGTTGGCAATAGATGATGGTAGAATGTATACTGTTGCTACAGGATAGTTTCCCTATAAACACTGGGGAATTTCCTAAGTGAAAAATAAAGACATAAATGTACAGTTAACAGTTCAATATCTGGGCTGCATTCACACTAAAATGTTCTGAATTACACCATCTATTGTTGACTGTTAGGTATTAATTAGTCAACTCAGAGGCAAGAACGATACAGAGTCAGATTTACTTGCAGCAAGGGTAGCTCACTCTCTGCAGTGCACACTACAAAGTGTTGGCACCCCTCTCTCTTTATTTATAAATGCTGGTCAGAAAGGTTAGGGTTCATGTGTCTTGATTTTGAACAGAGAGGGAAAATGGGACTTGGTTGAGCAGCCCTTGGATGCTGCTGATAAAAGCATAACTCACTCCTGTCCCCATCTCCCTTCCTGTGGCATGTAGGAGGGAAAGGCACTTAGAGCAGACATGAGTGATAAACAATACAAAAGTTTTCAAACCCTAACATTGACAAACTGTTAATCCACCTCCTTTGGTTTTGCCACTTATCTTCAAATGTCTATTTACTTGTTTGGTCAGAAAGTCGAGTAGACAAATATTGAGTTTATGCTATAGTCTTTAATTGAACAAACTATCCCATCACTTTGTGGGAGGATTTGTAATGCTACCTTTTAACTTTTGGTCATTTGTTATGATGTGTAACCATAGCAATACCATAGTTGTTTACAAGAGTGGGCAGTTGATCTCAACAGCTAAAACAACACCCAAATTACAACCTGATATGTCTAATAACATTAAGGAAAGATGTAATTCAGCAGTTTTTAGTCCATGTTTTTCTATGGATTTTGGAGCAAATGCATGTTTATTTTCTATTGGATTTTAGTAGGAAATGCATCAAAAGAGGGCATACTAAAGCAAACAAAATAACATTTAAATTCAAGCTGTTATGAATGCAGTTTTACCTCCTAAATCCTGAGTAACTGTAAAAATAGAGCTCTCTGCTTTCTTTAAATACCTGTCACATTAATTTTAGCCTACCTGCCAATATAAAATTTCTATTAATTTCATAATGAATTTATCTTTATTTACAATTGACAAATTACTGTCAAATAACAAATGCCCAAATGTATATCATGCCTGCATTTTCCATTTTTGCTTTGCATTCTGGATTTGGTGCAAACTGATTTCTCTCTCTTTTTTAATGAAAATACTCAGCAGTGCTTCGAGGTCATGATGTACCAGCTTCTTTTTTTACTTTTCTCAAAGCTCTTGCTTCGTTGTGAGAAAATGACTCACTCTATTTTCTCCCTCTGTGTCTCTTTTAGATCACAACCATTTGAACAATGCAGCTTTATCCCCTTTGGGACCTGCCATGGCCTTGTCTCACCCTCACAATAACCTGGGAATTGGCTTCAATAAGTACACCTCGCTCAAGGCTGTAGGTGAGTTGAACTCCACAAAAACACTGACAATCATCCACTCCAACTGCATTGAAAACAGTAAACCTTAACAACCATATTATTTGGATGCACTTGTGAATGCTAACAAATGTAACTACTGATATGGACGTAACAAGAAATGCATAAAACGTGGCTTTATGCAAAGGTGGGACTGAAAGAAAAGTGTAGAAAGGGCCAGCCTCGATGATGACACAGATGGGTGTCATCATGGGTCATCATTCATTTCTGATTGCTCAGTCTGATGCCCGACTTTCTTATTAATACGGAATATAGCAGTCATGATGTGAATAATGTGGCTGAATTAACCTGTTCACAAGAAAGAAACTCCAACACCCTGCTTTTATTACCTACCTGGTTTTAAATATATTTGTTTCACCCCCTGATGTTTATTCTAGCCATTTTATTGATAGTGGTATCTTCAGTGGAGGGCTACTGAAAAGCTGTTTTCTTGCTTGTCTGGGTGCTCATGGTATACTTAGATTCAAGCCACTTCACAGGAACCTTGTGTGTCACTCCAAACTTCGCAGCCTACTGGTCAACCAGTGTAAGTTAAACATGTTCGGCAGTCAGACAAAAACAAGCACCTCGAGTATATCTTGCAAGTCCTTTTATAGTATAAGAGCTCTACTAGTAAATTGGTGACATCAATCAACAACAGACTAATATAGTTTGTAAAAAGGTTTAATGGATGGTATGTATATTAGCAGAAAATTTCCAATAATCATCTGTCCATTAAAGTGGACATCATGCATCACTGTTTATATGTTTACTAACATTTTTATCAGTTCTGGTGCTACAGGTCCTTCTCAAAATATTAGCATATTGTGATAAAGTTCATTATTTTCCATAATGTAATGATGGAAATTTAACATTCATATATTTTAGATTCATTGCACACTAACTGAAATATTTCAGGTCTTTTATTGTCTTAATACGGATGATTTTGGCATACAGCTCATGAAAACCCAAAATTCCTATCTCACAAAATTAGCATATCATTAAAAGGGTCTCTAAACGAGCTATGAACCTAATCATCTGAATCAACGAGTTAACTCTAAACACCTGCAAAAGATTCCTGAGGCCTTTAAAACTCCCAGCCTGGTTCATCACTCAAAACCCCAATCATGGGTAAGACTGCCGACCTGACTGCTGTCCAGAAGGCCACTGTTGACACCCTCAAGCAAGAGGGTAAGACACAGAAAGAAATTTCTGAACGAATAGGCTGTTCCCAGAGTGCTGTATCAAGGCACCTCAGTGGGAAGTCTGTGGGAAGGAAAAAGTGTGGCAGAAAATGCTGCACAACGAGAAGAGGTGACCGGACCCTGAGGAAGATTGTGGAGAAGGGCCGATTCCAGACCTTGGGGGACCTGCGGAAGCAGTGGACTGAGTCTGGAGTAGAAACATCCAGAGCCACCGTGCACAGGCGTTTGCAGGAAATGGGCTACAGGTGCCGCATTCCCCAGGTCAAGCCACTTTTGAACCAGAAACAGTGGCAGAAGCGCCTGACCTGGGCTACAGAGAAGCAGCACTGGACTGTTGCTCAGTGGTCCAAAGTACTTTTTTCGGATGAAAGCAAATTCTGCATGTCATTCGGAAATCAAGGTGCCAGAGTCTGGAGGAAGACTGGGGAGAAGGAAATGCCAAAATGCCAGAAGTCCAGTGTCAAGTACCCACAGTCAGTGATGGTCTGGTTGCCGTGTCAGCTGCTAGTGTTGGTCCACTGTGTTTTATCAAGGGCAGGGTCAATGCAGCTAGATATCAGGAGATTTTGGAGCACTTTATGCTTCCATCTGCTGAAAAGCTTAATGGAGATGAAGATTTCATTTTTCAGCACGACCAGGCACCTGCTCACAGTGTCAAAACCACTGGTAAATGGTTTACTGACCATGGTATCGCTGTGCTCAATTGGCCTGCCAACTCTCCTGACCTGAACCCCATAGAGAATCTGTGGGATATTGTGAAGAGAACGTTGAGAGACTCAAGACCCAACACTCTAGATGAGCTAAAGGCCGCTATCGAAGCATCCTGGGCCTCCATAAGACCTCAGCAGTGCCACAAACTGATTGCCTCCATGCCACGCCGCATTGAAGCAGTCATTTCTGCCAAAGGATTCCCGACCAAGTATTGAGTGCATAACTGTACATGATTATTTGAAGGTTGACGTTTTTTGTATTAAAAACACTTTTCTTTTATTGGTCGGATGAAATATGCTAATTTTGTGAGATAGGAATTTTGGGTTTTCATGAGCTGTATGCCACAATCATCCGTATTAAGACAATAAAAGACCTGAAATATTTCAGTTAGTGTGCAATGAATCTAAAATATATGAATGTTAAATTTTCATCATGACATTATGGAAAATAATGAACTTTATCACAATATGCTAATATTTTGAGAAGGACCTGTATACTGTTCTTGACAATATTACAGCAGTAACTGTTTTTGATGTTTATAAAAAACCTATGGATTAAAACATACCATTTTACTATCAAAAAATAGATTTTCTGTACATTAGTACCATTGCATGCGTTACAGTTTGTGTATTTTTATTTTGTAATGCTGAGATGCAATACATAACAAAAAGACAAACAGGTGTCATGGTGGAGCGATTATCTAAGTCAAATGAGGATGATGCAAGTTAGATTAACTTTAAATGTATCTTCAGTTGGAATATACTAGATGTGTGACAGTGGAGTTGAGGATGCTGAAGTAGTCTAATATTCAGAGGAAGCTGAGGATTTGCCACCTTACAAAGCTCCAGGACTAAAGAAAGCAAAATATGTTTTTGTGTTCCTTATTTGTCCTGCTGGATTATTGTAATTATGTTTATGAACTATTGAGTTCAACTAGCACTTTTACTTCTACCACCAAATTTTTGTTGTTTAGGTATAATCTCATGGTTGTTTAAATTCCGAGTTCAGGAGGGAAGGTCTGAATAATTGAGAACAAAGAGCAGAATTAGCAATAAATGGGTCAGGAGCATGTAGAGAGCACAGGCTGAGGAGTTATTGTTTTCATAACACCAAACAACAACGGTAAAAGATGTTGCCACAGTAGTTTAACAGCAATATTTTTTATGTTATTTATATAGTTTTTTCTAAATGTATTTATATAGACAGCACTCTGCGCAAAAACTCTTTACCTGCACACTCTCCATTGCTGATAAGCTGATAAAAATGTTGTTTTTTTTCTTTATTATTGCAAGGCTGAAACTGATGGTGGAGGCACAAAGGCCACCCACATTTATAGGAAAATCCAACACATTTGTAAAAGTTCAAGGAAATTCCCTCCAGAAAGTTGTGTTTGGTTGCATGAAATGATCTTCTAGCTTGTAGTGGACTCATCCCAAATAAGGGCCTAGATGAGATGGGATTGTCTGTGTAGATTTTAGGATTATCACAGAGCGCGGGGCCCTTGCCTTGCCGTTGCGGCGTGCTGTGTGGTGGGGGAGCGGGGTGCGGCGGGGGTTCTTAGAGCGGGGCTGTGTGTGGAGCTTGCACTGTGTGGGTGTGGCTTCATCGGCTTCTTGGCCATAGAGTTCACCTGTGGGGGTGTGCTCCTGTGGGTGTGGGGATTCGTGGCGTTTGGGTTCGGGGGGATGTGTTCGATATCGGTGTCCTTGTTGGGGCTGGCCCTGTGTGGAGGTTCTTGTTGGGGTTCACTGGGGGTGGGAGACTCATGGGGTTGGGATCGGAGCTCGTTGGGGGGTCGGGACTGCTCCATCCTGGGGCGGCTCCGGTTGGCGGGTTGCTTTGGGCCATGTGGACCCCTCTTTTGTACATAGCCCCTTCTCCGGAGGTGAATGGGGGTTGTTGGGGACTGGGTTCGGGGCGGGTGGGGGGCAGGAGCCGGGCCGGGGTCACCCGGGTCTGGGCAGTACCGGCGCTGTCTGCCTGCCTCTGCCCCAGGAGGGAAAGGGACCACCTCCTGGGTCCGGGGGCTGGTTGTCCCTAGGGGGTACCATTGCCTGGACCTGGGAGTTTAGAGTATGCATGGGGAGTGTGAGTGAGTGTATTACGTCCATTGTTGTTTATCCTTACGTTGGGTGTGAGTGATTTTATGTGTATGCATGAGGGTGGGAGTGGGTGATTGTGACTGTGTGTGTCTGTTTTTTTTTTTTGTTGGTTTTTTGGTTGGTTTTTTTTGCGACAGGTTGGGTCTTGGACTGCTCCCTCTCCTGGATCAGCTTCCTCCCCGCCACACCACCTGCCGGTGGTTGGAGTCTCTGCCCGCTGGTGTACCTGTGGTTCTTGGTGTCCAGGGCCGGGTGCTTTGGTGTGTGCTGGCTCACTCCCGGTGGCTGCTTGCCGGGGCCTGGCCCCCTGGGCTCTGTCGGGCGTCTGCTTGGGGGATGGTGTGTCCCGGGGTCTTGGGCCTCTGGGTCCATGGCTGGATCTGCTCGGGCGTGGACGGCTGCCGGCGGGGCCTGTGGGCTCATTGCTGCGGTTCCGTGCTGCTTCTGCACTGTCACTGCTGGGTGGTTTCCCTGGGACTCTCCACTGCTCTTCTCTGGGGGGTTTGCGGTAGTCCCGGCGGTGGTTCTCCTGGGGTTCCTGTGCATTGGGGGGCCTTTAGATGTCTGTGGCTCAGATCTCCTCAGTGTCCGTCCAGGGACCATGGGGCAGGCCTGTGGGTCCTCACACTCGCTATTGCATATTTTTGTGGAGAAACCTTGTATACAAAAGCGCGTCCACACCCATACTCACAGGTGTTAAGCTTCAGGTGTTGACAGATACACAGATGTTCTATATGGGGCTGCACCTCTCAATAAGTACATTTTACATTCAGAATTACCGTGTACTATTTTGTTAAAAAAACAAAACAGCTTTAGGTGTATAAGCGAGCAGGTTGTAATCTTGTATTCTCTTCATCCTTCTTTCTCTCCTCCACTCTTTCCTCCTTTTCTCCCCTTTTTCCCCCATCTCTCTCTTCTTTTTTCCTTTTCATTTCAGTCTCCGTGTCCGTAACAATTGAAATATTCCCAAAGAAGTTTATAATAAAGTTTATTTTATAAATATCAAGCAGAGCTTTAAAGCATTAGCTGTGATGCTCTGCTTGTGAAAGCAAATTTCTTGGCACTCAGACAACAATTCTGAGCGATTCTCTGCCGGACAGGACACAGTAAAAAAAAAAAAAAAAAAGGATTATCACAGGAACTTGTTGCTGATGTATATTATTTTAGTAAGTTCAGCCTAGCAGTTTGCAATTGCACTCACGCAGAACTTCTTTTTTAATTTGTTGTATTTGTTTATTCTTAATTTGTTGTCTGCAGACACGTTTTAATAGCTAATGTACAGGTCCTTCTCAAAATATTAGCATATTGTGATAAAGTTAATTATTTTCCATAATGTCATTATGAAAATTTAACATTCATATATATATATTTTCACACTAACTGAAATATTTCAGGTCTTTTATCGTCTTAATACGGATGATTGTGGCATACAGCTCATGAAAACCCAAAATTCCTATCTCACAAAATTAGCATATTTCATCCGACCAATAAAAGAAAAGTGTTTTTAATACAAAAAACGTCAACCTTCAAATAATCATGTACAATTATGCACTCAATACTTGGTTGGGAATCCTTTTGCAGAAATGACTGCTTCAATGTGGCGTGGCATGGAGACAATCAGCCTGTGGCACTGCTGAGGTCTTATGGAGGCCCAGGATGCTTCGATAGCGGCATTTAGCTCATCCAGAGTGTTGAGTCTTGAGTCTCTCAACGTTCTCTTCACAATATCCCACAGATTCTCTATGGGGTTCAGGTCAGGAGAGTTGGCAGGCCAATTGAGCACAGTGATACTATGGTCAGTAAACCATTTACCAGTGGTTTTGGCACTGTGAGCAGGTGCCAGGTCGTGCTGAAAAATGAAATCTTCATCTCCATAAAGCTTTTCAGCAGATGGAAGCATGAAGTGCTCCAAAATCTCCTGATAGCTAGCTGCATTGACCCTGCCCTTGATAAAACACAGTGGACCAACACCAGCAGCTGACACGGCACCCCAGACCATCACTGACTGTGGGTACTTGACACTGGACTTCTGGCATTTTGGCATTTCCTTCTCCCCAGTCTTCCTCCAGACTCTGGCACCTTGATTTCCGAATGACATGCAGAATTTGCTTTCATCCGAAAAAAGTACTTTGGACCACTGAGCAACAGTCCAGTGCTGCTTCTCTGTAGCCCAGGTCTGGGGAATGCGGCACCTGTAGCCCATTTCCTGCACACGCCTGTGCACGGTGGCTCTGGATGTTTCTACTACAGACTCAGTCCACTGCTTCCGCAGGTCCCCCAAGGTCTGGAATCGGCCCTTCTCCACAATCTTCCTCAGGGTCCGGTCACCTCTTCTCGTTGTGCAGCGTTTTCTGCCACACTTTATCCTTCCCACAGACTTCCCACTGAGGTGCCTTGATACAGCACTCTGGGAACAGCCTATTTGTTCAGAAAGTTCTTTCTGTGTCTTACCCTCTTGCTTGAGGGTGTCAATAGTGGCCTTCTGGACAGCAGTCAGGTCGGCAGTCTTACCCATGATTGGGGTTTTGAGTGATGAACCAGGCTGGTAGTTTTAAAGGCCTCAGGAATCTTTTGCAGGTGTTTAGAGTTAACTCGTTGATTCAGATGATTAGGTTCATAGCTCGTTTAGAGACCTTTTTAATGATATGCTAATTTTGTGAGATAGGAATTTTGGGTTTTCATGAGCTGTATGCCAAAATCATCCGTATTAAGACAATAAAATACCTGAAATATTTCAGTTAGTGTGCAATAAATCTAAAATATATGCATGTTAAATTTTCATCATGACATTATGGAAAATAATGAACTTTATCACAATATGCTAATATTTTGAGAAGGACCTGTAGGTCTTCAAAAGCATAGTGATTTTGACTCTGGTTCTAAGAGGATCTTGGGGTGTCTTTATGCTCTTCTTTATCTAAAACTGAAAAAGCAGCATTTATCTTTAAGCCACACAAAATAGTAGATTTGTTTGTCAATGGGATGTCTTTTTGTATTTTTTGACAATTCTGCTAACAATACCCAGAAAAATTGAAACATGAGAACTGCCCCATACTTTAGTTAGATTTTGCTCCTTTTTCAGACTCCAAGAAAAACAAAAAAGTTAGGTAAGGCAAAGAACCTTGTCTTTTAACATGAACATGGTTTTTTGGATTAAACAAATAGAACATTCAGATTGCTGTTGCTCAAGAATCATTACAACACTGTGTGCTGTCTGTTCTGAGTTGCTTCAACCATTATTAACTTGACAGTTATTGACAACTGTGCTCACTGTACATAGTAACTGTAGCTGTGCTTTGTGTGGGGGGGAAAAGGGAAAGATGATTGAATAAAACCAGACCTCACGATGATGATATAACGTGAACCAGAACACTGTCAACTGTTTCACAAAATAAAAATATGTAAGACATATCCACACAAAGAAGCAAATTTACAGCGCAACATTTACAGGTCCTTCTCAAAATATTAGCATATTGTGATAAAGTTCATTATTTTCCATAATGTAATGATGAAAATTTAACATTCATATATTTTAGATTCATTGCACACTAACTGAAATATTTCAGGTCTTTTATTGTCTTAATACGGATGATTTTGGCATACAGCTCATGAAAACCCAAAATTCCTATCTCACAAAATTAGCATATTTCATCCGACCAATAAAAGAAAAGTGTTTTTAATATAAAAAACGTCAACCTTCAAATAATCATGTACAGTTATGCACTCAATACTTGGTCGGGAATCCTTTTGCAGAAATGACTGCTTCAATGCGGCGTGGCATGGAGGCAATCAGCCTGTGGCACTGCTGAGGTCTTATGGAGGCCCAGGATGCTTCGATAGCGGCCTTTAGCTCATCCAGAGTGTTGGGTCTTGAGTCTCTCAACGTTCTCTTCACAATATCCCACAGATTCTCTATGGGGTTCAGGTCAGGAGAGTTGGCAGGCCAATTGAGCACAGTGATACCATGGTCAGTAAACCATTTACCAATGGTTTTGGCACTGTGAGCAGGTGCCAGGTCGTGCTGAAAAATGAAATCTTCATCTCCATAAAGCTTTTCAGCAGATGGAAGCATGAAGTGCTCCAAAATCTCCTGATAGCTAGCTGCATTGACCCTGCCCTTGATAAAACACAGTGGACCAACACCAGCAGCTGACACGGCACCCCAGACCATCACTGACTGTGGGTACTTGACACTGGACTTCTGGCATTTTGGCATTTCCTTCTCCCCAGTCTTCCTCCAGACTCTGGCACCTTGATTTCCGAATGACATGCAGAATTTGCTTTCATCTGAAAAAAGTACTTTGGACCACTGAGCAACAGTCCAGTGCTGCTTCTCTGTAGCCCAGGACTGGGGAATGCAGCACCTGAAGCCCATTTCCTGCACACGCCTGTGCACGGTGGCTCTGGATGTTTCTCCTCCAGACTCAGTCCACTGCTTCCGCAGGTCCCCCAAGGTCTGGAATCGGCCCTTCTCCTCAATCTTCCTCAGGGTCCGGTCACCTCTTCCCGTTCTGCAGCGTTTTCTGCCACACTTTTTCCTTCCCACAGACTTCCCACTGAGGTGCCTTGATACAGCACTCTGGGAACAACCTATTCGTTCAGAAATTTCTTTCTGTGTCTTACCCTCTTGCTTGAGGGTGTCAATAGTGGCCTTCTGGACAGCAGTCAGGTCGGCAGTCTTACCCATGATTGGGGTTTTGAGTAATGAACCAGGCTGGGAGTTTTAAAGGCCTCAGGAATCTTTTGCAGGTGTTTAGAGTTAACTCGTTGATTCAGATGATTAGGTTCATAGCTCGTTTAGAGACCCTTTTAATGATATGCTAATTTTGTGAGATAGGAATTTTGGGTTTTCATGAGCTGTATGCCAAAATCATCTGTATTAAGACAATAAAAGACCTGAAATATTTCAGTTAGTGTGCAATGAATCTAAAATATATGAATGTTAAATTTTCATCATGACATTATGGAAAATAATGAACTTTATCACAATATGCTAATATTTTGAGAAGGACCTGTATTTGCATCCCCAGTAAAGACGTGTGAAGAGATAGTGAAGATTCCTTTTTCATTTTCAAGCAGCGTCCGTCAGATGTTTATTTAAGAGCTCCTGGTATTTTAAAGAGTTTAACAGACCATTCAAAACAGGCCCACTGCCCCATGGATCATCTATCATACTGAACAATGGGGATAAGGCATTCCCAGCCCACCTAGAGTGTTTGCTGCTGAAAAGATCAATCATAGTCCCATTTGAAAGGGAGAAAATACCTCATCCTGGCATGTATCCTGGCAGCTGATATGCAGATAATGTTGAACAACCACAACATGTATGGAAGCCTTTCTGTAAGACTTTTTTTGCCCAGCTTACCATCCTGATCCCTTTGTATTGTGGCAAGATAAAGATAGACCAATCCATCCTTGTTTGACACATTTGTTTCAAATATTTTATTGTTGCTCTGATTGCAGATATGAGTGTAGGCTAGTAGCTATTGTTTTGCAGGCATTTAATTACACTGAAAGATCAACATATATACTTAAAAGATATGTTCTACTGTCTTTCTGATTTTGAAGAGTGGCCAAGAGATATAGGCAAATGTCTCACAACACATTTATAGCCCAGCAAAATAGAATGTTATTGCTTACAAGGTATAAATTAAAGGTTAGAACAATTCTACTAAACAGTAAAAATGTATTCCTTTATTTTTAGAAATCTTCCATAAACTTTTCATGGGAAGTTAAATTGTTTTAAAGTTGGAAACTTTCTATAGTAATAACAGGAACTATTCTGGTAATTATGGGTGAGTTAAGCGGTAGTTGAGGGTATTTCCAGTGCATACTATGCACTTTGTTTATGACATTCATATGACATTCATATGATATTTACAAGATAAAGAGTATGATATACCAAATACATTAACCCAATAATATCAATTTATTTAGTCCACGGGCACAAATGTGTGGCTACAGTAGACTTGTGCTCTGGGCGCATAAAAGTAGCTGCAGCAATCATGTGTTTGTGATGGAAGAATGCACAGTGCATGTAGGGCTTGTGGTCTCAATACCCCTGCAGTAAGCAATACACTGTGTGTGTGTGATTCACGTACTGCATTGATATGCTGAAGTGTAACTCACACCAAAAAGTATTGTTTTAGTCAAGATTATGCTAAAATATATGTTTCTCAACAATGAAAACACCTGTTAATAAGAGGCAGCCTTCAATATTTTGAACTCCAGGACCATCCCCATAATATTATCCCCATATATTTCACAACCTAATTTAAAAGTGCTGAGAAACTTTGCTATACTTACGCTCTGTGTGTAAAACCCACTGGCTGTTCCTCCTTCGATGTAGGGGTGCAATCACAGAAGCTATCAATAATTTTTTTGCAAACAGTCAGCAGGACACAAGAAAGGTGATGAGAAAAAAATGCAAATCAGCTGCCAAACATTTAAGAATCAAAAATGAATATACCAGGAACCCATTCTCCTCCAGTGCTGTCATATTCTAGAGCTGTAACCTACCTGGAGTGCTTAGAAGTACAAGGTGTTTAGTGATGAGAGACATGGCCATGGTAAAGAATGCTGAAATCCGACCACCACTGAACAAGAAGCAAACGTTGAAGCGTCAAGACTGGGCCAAGAATGATCAAAAGACAACTTTTTCAAAGGTTTTACGGACAGATGAGATGAAAGTGACTCCGGTTGAATCAGATGGGTGGAGCGGACGCTGGATCAGTTTTAGCGCACTGAGATCCATTTTGACTCAGATGCCAGCAAGATGGAGGTGGGTTACTGGTATGGTCTTGTATTATTAAAGAAGGTCTAATTGGACCTATTTGGTTTGAAGACTGATTTGAAATCAACTCCCAAACCTAATTCCAGTTTTTAGAAGACATTTTCTTCAACCAGAGGTGCAAGGAAAGGTCTGGATCTTTCAAAAAGGCTGAGTGTGCATTCCCGACAATGCTCCATCTCTCTTATCAAAGTGGCTAGCCAGTAAAGGCCTTAAAGATGAAATATACGACACTGCCCCTTTCTAACCTTATCAAAACCCTATTTAGAACTTGTGGGTCCTTCTTAAACAGGTAATTTTGTCAAAATCAACAAATCAAGAAACTGATGGACTTCATAAGTGGAAGACAAGCTACCCTTCTTTTAATAGATTCTTTTTTATGTCAGAAATGTTTATTTGTAAATTTTTTAGTTGTTTTTTTTATTATTGGCACTTTAACAGATAAAATGGTAAATGGACTGAACTTATATAGCGCTTTTCCAGTCCTACAGACCGCTCAAAGCGCTTTACACTAGAGCCACATTCACCCAATTGCACTCTCTAACACTCACACATTCATACACCGATACGCAGATCGGTAGGCAACTTGAGGTTAAGTGCCTTGCCCAGGGGCACATCGACCTATGGCAGGAGGAAGCTGGAATCGAACCCACAACCTTCTGATTGCAAGACGACTACTCTTCCTACAGTAGATGGGACATTTCTTTTTTTATTATTTCTTTGCATAATAATTATGCACATTAATAGTGTACACAGATATTTTCCTAATCAAGCTAAAACCTCACACTTTTTTACATATTCAGGTTGGAGGTCTATTAAAACTCTAGCTTGACTAAGAGTACAGTAGTCACTCAATAATGAACTGAATCCTCAAACATAGAATTTGTCTTACAATTGTCCATTGAGTATTAAACTAAAATATAATTTAAAAAATATTCAATTTCATTTATTTCATAGGAATTTCTAGAGTTACAATATGTTTCCTAAGTTTCTAAATGGTCTTGTTTTTATTGCTTTTGTAATTGCTACTGGATCAGATCTCAACCCTGCAGCAACATAAACATAACCTCCACAGTCTCAATATATAAAACCTTCTTCTGTTAATGCAAAGACATTTATATGTGTGGAGATAGAAAAACAGTCTACATCTGATCACTGCAGACAGAAGAGGACATGGTGACAAAGATGGGGAAGGACAGCTTGACACATGTATGTGTGCTGTTCATTGGCTCAACATGCAAATAGGGATGAGAGGGGCCAACAGAGCAGGAGAAAAATACATGAGATGAAGAAACCAGGATCAACAAAGTTTTGAAGGGCAAACTGACTAATTGCAACAGAGAGTTTTTATTATTCAACTTTTCGCAAATATAAATAGCATAGAAGTTCAATTAAAGCATGTAAGTGGGAAAAGGAAGGAGAATAATATGTAGTGTAGCTGTGGCTGAGGAGAAAACAGAGACATTCCTATCTCATTATTCTGTTCTGAGTGAAAAACAAAGGCTGATTGTGGCTGCAGCAGAGAACCAACTACTGGAAAAATGAGCGTCAGACACATTTCACTGAAAATACTTCAAAGTAACAAATCCCTCACACACTGAGGTGCAATATGCTCCATTCCCGCTCTCTCAAGTTATAAGTACTGAGCTCAGTCTTGGTTTAAGGACACACATGTGTCTCTGTTTGCTACCTGCTCTTAACAGCACAGTGCTGCAAGTAAGAATATAGGCACAGACAGGGCAGTGTTTTCTTTTTTGTTTGCTAAGCTTTAGCTTCATTACTTTGTTTTTCTTAAGTATAATTTTTGTTAGAAAATCATCTATCCATCTAAACATTGAAAAAATAAATTCCTGACCAGTAGGTGGGGACATTAACATAAATTAAATGTTAAAACTCAACAAAAGAAAATTCTAAGCATTCTAATGATGATTTTATGATTTTCATTGGAGAAATTTCTACAAGTCAGACTTTAAATATGGAACCCATAAAATACACAGGCTGGATGGATAGACGTTTGGATGAATGGATGTATTAATGGATGGATGGATGGATGGATGGATGGATATAAACAAATTAAACAAGCCACATTCAACATTCTCATTCAACGTTTTCACCACAAGATTGTACATTTCCATAGCATAAAACTGGACTAATTGTATTTTATTTCTGAAATTCGGAAAGCCTTCTTTAAAATTTCAGTTTTTATCACCAAAAATGCCTCTTGAAAATGGACAAGAGGTGTAAATGCAGCAGGAGCAGTTAGGTTAGCTAAATATCCATGCTAGGACCAACTGGGCAACTCTATCTTCTCTTAACCTTGATTTAATATTTATTTGTTCACAAAAGCAAATTTCCATTATCAATAATAATTTAGGTATGGAATAAACGGAATTTCTACTAATAAAATTTTCTAGGCATGTAATGATACATCCAGCTCACTGCTAGAGATGGTAAATCATATTGAGTTTACAAGAACCCAACAAGATTTTAGCAATATGTTTAGAAAAACTATATTTTATGTTTTCACAAATAAAGTTTTCACAAATCAAAAACCTTGTTTCAAAGACTAATCAGTGCAGAATTGCATTCAGTCCAGGTTTGACTAATCCATTTAATATTGTAAAGAAGGAAAGCTACAAAACAGATGTCTGCTTTAGCAGCTAATGGTTAGCCAAAGGTGGCTAACTGTTTGCTATAAACAATTCAAAGGTGGCGGAGACGTCTTCAAACATTTTAGGACTGAATGTTGTCAGCTAACAGAAAGTCGTTTTTAGTAGCCTCTGTCTTCACACTAATTCCTTTAATACTTAAGGATTTGAGTCTCATGGACTCCTCATGGCTAAGTGGAAGAGCAGGTGCACCATATCCAGAGGCTACCGTCCTCAACACAGTTGTATCTGATTTGATTCCCGACCCTCGGCCGTTTGCTTCATGTCTTCCCTTTCTCTCTACCCTTCTTACCGTCCCATACGTCCCATAGATACAGGATGTAAGGTTGGAAACACTCACCATCATTTCCTGGGCTTAAAATACTTGTGTACACTTCCAGTGTAGCGCACAATTAACTATACCTATGCCAAATTTTGATTTAAAATTCTAATTTCAAAAATTATTTTGAACCTAAATCTGCCCCAAGTATGAATAATTTTAAGCCTAATTACTTTTCTAACCAAAATTATATCCTTATTCAATGCAGAACTTGGGTAGACACTCTTTTTATCGATACAAGTCAACTTTAAATATGCTTTTTGGATACTTTGACTTCTTTTGAAAACAAACATGTTTTCCACCCTTTCGACTTCACACAAGTAAAGGAATTGTTTTTTTTAAATGGACAAACAAACACTTTTTTTCACTGGATTTTTCTATCTGCATTTTTTTCCCCCTTGAACGTAAACTGTCAGCAAATTACACAGATAGGAATTGCAGCAAATACTCACCATTCATCTTTTCACACCTGGTTATCAGCTCCATCAATGGATAATAAACAAGCCACTGGGTCCAGAGATTCTCACTGTGCACACAAAGTCATGGCTAGGGCACAAAACAGTTTGGAAGGGAGAGCTGACCATTTGCCAGGTGAAACAGCAGGTCCTGTGGACTGAGCTCTTTTGAAATATTTTTTAATATAACACGGTTGGCCGGCAGCAATAGAGATTAATTCTAATCAGAGCTGAGCCAGAGCAGGCTTAATATGTATTAACCCAGATTTAATATTAGTCAGAGCTCTGTTTATGATAATCTGGATGTAAATCAGAAAGCTTCACTTAAAGTTGGTGTCAGGACCTTGTTAGAAAAGGAGATAAGGAGATATTAAGCTACAGCTTACATTGCTAATGTCTTGGATGCCATGGCCAAATATGACTTTAATGTTACTTTGATTAACATAAAACGTCCTTGAGAAGTTAATGCATCAGTGGCAGAGCTGCAAATATTTTTATCAGCTCTTATTTTTGAATGTGTTACACCTCATTCAACTTTTTAGCTTGAGAAGAATTTGTCAGTAGCATAAAACTCAGAGCAGTCCTTCCCAAAAGTATTAATGAGAAGCTTGATTATTCTGTTCAGTTCATGCTAATGAATATGTTTCTTTAAAATGAAACCCCCTTGAACTGTGATTTACCACTCAATCACTACGGACTGGAAGTTTAAGATTAAAAGAGACTGAAAGAGATATAAACAGACCACAATTAAATTTAGCTTTAAAATCCACAAATAGGAGGATTAGCAAAAATATCAGGAAATTATGCTACAACAAAGCTCTGCCAGAAGAAAGCCACAGAACATTGGCAGGAGCAACTCTTATATACCTATGTTAATTAAAGAAGTAAGACAAGAACAGGTGCGCTGGCAGGCAGAAAACGTATTGAAGAGGAAGCAAGAGGGTAGAATGCAGAAACCAAACACTAATAGAGAACAGACAGTAGTTGCAGGATCATTAGAATTGTTTTTTATCACTGCCGTGTCTTTGTAGAGCATGCAGCAACAATTTAAGATATTCACCAATGCCTAATGTGTTATTGATCAAAATAATCTCAACTCAACAATTTCCAGTTGGTTCTGATCGCGCCTTTGGACAGACCAATTCACCTTCTGTGTGTACTCAGACATATCACCAATCTGACACCATACGATCCTGATTTTCTGGTGCTGAAAGAGCGTATTTTCATCTTCTCCAAAGATCTTTAGTCCAGGCAGTGGGTCTGTGGAGAGGAGGGTGGTTGGTGCACGGGGATCTTGAGTGTTTCAGTGACATGTAGACACGTTGGTGGTAGGTGTTATGGCTGTTTTTTAAACCTGCAGTAGATGCTGTTAATGTCGTCTACCAGACAAGGGTTCTGCTCCAAATAGGAGGATGTGCTCCTGTAGTTGGTGATGTTCTGCAGGCCAATCCAAACTGACGCTGATCATTTGGAGAGTTTTTGGGTTTTTTTCTGACACAAGTCAGAATGGTAGGATGTAAACACCGGCCAAAACAAATGGAGAGAACTTCCTCAGTGAATAGAAATGCTTACAGCTGATAAAAAATGTTCTCCAGGTGAGGGCGACATGACGTCCGTAACACACTGTCATCGGTACACCAGCCATCATTTACATAAAAACAGATTCCACCTCCTCTGTTTTCCTCCAAGAGCTCCGCACTGCGGCCTGCTAAAATAAACTACAGAAACCGACAAAAACAAGTAAAGTGCCAGAGAGCAAAGCACCAAGGTTTATTGGCCATAGGACGTGAAGTTAAGTTTCCACCAAATACACTTCTTTTCTTCATGTTTAGACATGTGTAAAAAGTTTGTTGCAAGATTTATAAAAAAAAATAGTGTGACAGGTGCTTTCTTATCCTAACATTTTTAGAAAATAGTTGGTGTAACTTTTTTAGGAAAATCCTTTTTCAAAATTCATAATAGGGTTCTAAAAATAGTAATTGGGAGGAAACTATGCAGAGCAGATATTAGTCAGAGAAATGGTGAACAAATATCTGTTGAGTAATAATCACATACACCATACAGAAGATAATTTAAAAATAAGGTTCACAAAACATATCAGTGAAGTTTTAGACTTCAGATTTTCACCGACATGTTATTAATTAGCACTCTATAGAGCAGGCACTCTTAGAATAGCGCCTTCAACATAATGTACTGAATTACAATTAGTCCAAACAGAGCATAGTGTAAAACTCTGAAATCCTTCTGCGGCTCCAGCTTATGCATATATAATGCAGTGGCTCAGACTAAACCCAGGGACATTGTTTTAGGTTGCCACTGGGAAGAGAGCAAAAGCTAATGTTTAAGAAGAGCATAAAACACGTGAAATACGGAGTCAAAAATAAAACAGAGAGTTAGGAAAAAGAATGACCAGATAGGAGATTCTGTGAACTGATGAGGATGTTGAGTAATACTGTCACAGTGAATCTTGCTGTTGACTCTGCCTGGCAACAACATGTGTGGGAACACTTAAATGGACAGCAGCAGATGTTGTTGTTTGAAGGGACGGTCTGTTTAATTCATTGTCCCTGTTCTGTACCAGATTTTCCAACAGCGTTTGCGCTGCCATTTCACCCTCCGCAGGAACAACAGTAGTTCAAAGTTCAGCTCACACAGATTTAAACTGAAATTATTTTATTGTTTACCAGCTAAACACAATGTCATGCACCAATCAACAGGACTGGTAATGCCATCAGGTAGCAAACTAGCTCCTGCCATCTTATTTCCATCAAACTAGTCCTCTTGTATTAACTGTATTTTAACTTAGCTTAATAATTCAAAAAGGCTGCCCTAGATTACACATTTTACAATGTTTTATTTAAATTCTACTTCAACAGCCACTTGGCAAAAATAGTCTGAAATTTTAACTGAGAAGCAGCTCTCTGAGACAATGTTATCACTTGTGACCACTTTCAGTCTACTAGCAGGTTGGTGTTTGATAAAATCCCAATTCTGTTAGGGCATGTCAGCTGACAAAATTGTTCTGTAATTACGACAACATCTGTGCTGCTGTTTCATGAGTACTTACCACTGGTGTGATCAGGGAGAGAAATTAGAAGTGACAAAAAACAATACGTTTATTCTTATTTCTGCTAGGAATTATTAACAATTATGGTCTCCCTACCTGCACCAATGTTTCATGGATGCTGGTAACTTAGTCTCATCAGCATTTTGCACCTTTGTTGTTCAACCTTTTTGGGGAATGAAGTGGAACAGGATATTTCATACTCTCCAATATTTTACCACCAGGGGGATGTTGTGAGCCCTCTATGACATGACTTAGTAATCTATAATATACTAGCCTGCTGTAAGGAAATATGGTTATGTGATTCCAATAATTAATATCTATCAGAAGAAGGTTGCTTAGATTTTAAACGACGTAAGTGGCCACAATGGGTATGGGATAACAGGATAAGTGGTAATAAGGTGTAACATAAGGTGTTAAGAGGTGTTAAGACAATTATAAATCAAGTTATATGTCAAATTTGAACATTTTATTATTATTTATTTCCCTATTTAATGGAAATACACATGTACAAAGGAAACTAAACTAATGCGATGGTTTGAGTAGATTGGTAATAAATGGCACACAAAGGAAGTAGGAAGGGATGAAATGGAAATGGATGTGTTCAAAATGAGGGCAAAAAATGGCAAAAGAGCAAATTGAATCAGAGCGTCGTCTGAAAACTGTCAGGAGAGTAAACAAATTTGCAATAAGCAGGATTTCTAATTAGGTGTCTCTGTTTAGAATCAGCCAATACTTATATAGTAATCACATTGAATGTATTTTAACCAATGTCCATTTTCTGTTGTCTTCTGTTTTCCCATCATCCAGACACAGGTGCTAGAGAGTACTACAAGAGCTACCCGATGGTAGATTACACCCACCGCCAGTCACCTCCAATTTTCCAGCCAATCAACTTCCACCCCAAGGACAAACCCTTTCTCCCACCTCCTGATGTCCACGTACCTCTGGCCATCACCATCAATGCCTCCCAGATGCCCAAGCCCAAGATCTCCAAAACCAACACGCACCCGCTCACCTCCAGCTCGGCCTTCAAAGCGTGGGACCCGAGTAAGAGCCACATCCCGCACCCGACGGCCACCCACATGAGCATCGGCCCGCAGCAGCATCACCCCATCCAGCAGCAGCACCACCAGTCGCTGCATCAGCAAAATAGCCGGCGCCAGGCTTACTCTAACAAGAGGCAGTTCAGCATCGAGACGTTGCCCGAGCTCTTCTCGCAGCCGCTGGGCTACGGCCACTCGCCACACATGCACCCTAAGCACAAGGGACTGGCCACCAACAGTAAGACGGAGGTGACGGTGTGAATGAACAGAGGAGGGGACGGGACAAAGAAACGGAGTGGAGGAGAAGCTCTCTGATATCCTTTATATCCACAGCTACGATGTTGTGTTAGAGCAAGCAAATATCACATCTGGGATTTTTATTAACTGCATTTTCCTCAACATTTTTAGCTAAAACAAAAATAACAGCGTGTGTGTATTGTAAATTTCTAAGACCACCGGATCGAAAGTCAAGCGGATAAGCCGTGAAGGTGACGGAGCAGCAGGTGTCAGCTGTGACCCTTTGAACCTGGCAGCTTTTCTAAATAATTGAATGGCCTCTCGCTGTGTTGACACACCTCTCTGCATTGTCTCCTCTTGCATCTCTGTGGCATTCTGTTCCCCTCTGTAGCACCTGTCCACCACGTTCAAATGGTCAAATCCAACACTGAGACTTTATTTACCCCTAAATCCAGAGTCCAGACTCTGAGGCTTAGAGAGAGGCTGGCAGGGGAATGTTTTTTTTGTTTTGTTTTTTTTTCCCTGAAACTTTGGCTTCTCGTCAGCTGAAACAATATCATAGTGTTGTCAGCTCTCATTGCCCTCCGGTTTTCTGCAGAGTGAGATATCAGCCTTGCAATTCATACCACAGAGGAGGGCAGGGGGATGTGGGAACTATTCATCTCAATCCAAAGGCAACCGTGATGAGGGGGATCCAAACCGTGTACAGAATCACACATGCATACATGCACACACTTGTCAAATATTATGAAGAGTTTTCTGCCATGTCAGAAAGTCTGCAGAATCCACATCTCCCCCCTGGAGACAAACAGAAACACAATTTTCTCTCAAAACACAAATTGTCAGAGACTTGTGAAATGAATCAGTGAGCTGTCTGATTGTGTGCGGGAGCTTGATGAAATGTCTCTTACTCTGAGGATGTTTATAGCTGTAAAATAAAACCACTGATTCTTGAAAATGGGACATAAAAGTCCCATTTGTCCATCAAGATTATGATTGTGAAGTTCCCTGGTAGCTTCACAAATGTGCCAAAAAATCTGTCATCTGCATCTCTGCACCTACATCCTCTGATATTGATTTTGCTATTTTCAGTACAATGGTTTGTACTGTATATGCATGAGGTATTTATACGCCTTTGGAGTTATTCACATTTTCTCACAAGTGCAAACGTTATTGTATTTTATTGGGATTTTATGTTACAGGCCAAGGCTAACTAGGGCATAAAATAAAACTAGGGCAAAATCTGAGAAGTGTGTTTTGCATTTGGATCCAACCCCTTTTACTCTGATAACCCTAAATAAGATCCAGTGAAACCAATTGCCTTCAGAAGTCACATTATTAGTAGACAGAGTCCACCTGTGTGTAATTAAATCTCAGTATAAATCCAGCTGTTCTATATAGGCCTCAAGAATTGTTGGAGAAAATTAGAGAACAATCAGCTGAGTAAGAAGTGCATTAATCAGAGAAGCAGACAAAGAGATCTGGCATAACTCTGGCGGAGATAGAGATCCCCAGATCAGGTGGGAGAATCTGTAAACGGGATAACCATTGATCATAAACTGCTCAAATCTGGCCTTTATGGAATAGTGGCATAAAGAAAAAAATAAGAAAGTCTTACATTTGAAGTTTCCATCAAGCCATGTAGAGGAACAACAAATAAGTGGAAAAAGGTGTTCTGACCAAATAACACTATATAATTGAACATTTTGGCCCACAAGCAAAATGCTAAGTGTGGCAATGCACACAATCATGATCACACAACCTCCTAGCGGTGTGGCAGCAGCAGCATACTTTTTCTTTAGCATGGACAGTGAAGCCGAACAAAGGGCACTTCTGAAAGAAAATCTATTAGATGCTGCAAAAGACTTGGAACGACATTTACTATCCTTCAGGACAACCCTAAACATACTGCCAGGGCTACACTTGAAGGGTTTAAATCAAGGCATATTTAATTGTTAGAAGGGCCCAGTTATAGTAAAGATCTAAATCCAATTGGGAACTTGTCGCCAAACTGTTTTTTAAAGTCGCTTTCCATCCAATCTGACTCAGCTTGAGCGTTGTGGAAGGAAAAATAGGTGAAAATGTCAATCTCTAGATATGCAAAACTGGTACAAACACACCCCTTGGAGTGGTATCTGCAGCAAAATGTGACACAGTATGTATTCTAGGAGGCTTAATAAAAATAGAAACCCCACTTTTCAGATTTTTATCTCTGAAACATTTAGAAAACAATTAAGTTTCACTTTCCTTCTAATTCCCAACTTGATGTTGTTCCGTCATATAAAACCCCCAAAAAACAGAAGTTTTGGATTGTAACATGACAAATGTGAAAAAGCTCAAAGAGTATGAACACTTTTTGTGAGGCTCTCTATTCAGACAGGCATCCTACCAGATTATTAACAACGTTGAGTATTTCTGGATCTAAGGAGTAAAAAGCCCTGGTGCACACATGAGCACCTTTTCCAGGGAGGCCTGAATAGAGCCGTTTATTGCGAGTGTTTAGTGCAGCTGCTTGTGCTGCAGTTTGCTTCACTCCCTCTTAATGAAGTGTCTCAGCACTACAAGTGATTGACTGCTAGCACTTAAATAAATCACTAATGTAATTCATGCCTCAGATGCATACAGCTTACACATCAAGAGAGCTACTTAGTCGGAGGCTATGCTTTCATCCAAATGGAGGAACAACAAAATCAGGACGTTTCTCCATTCTAATACCTATCCAACAATTTAGGAGATGTTCGGATTTACAGTGTTCAGTGTGACCTAAAATCTGAATTTTTGTTTTTATGTTCCTACTGGCAAAATATTTTAGGAATATAGTTTCTCTCAATATTTTGTCAGTTTGAAATCTTTCTTTACTATCTCTTTATTTCAAAATCTTTACTGCAGAGCTGTTGTGCATGCAACACATTCACATTCTCAGCATGTCACACGCTGACGCTTGATCACAGGCCCTTGGCGTCACATTTGAAGGCCTCAGAAATCCCTTAGGGCTGCTTTTCAGTGTACCTGGTAGTGAATTACACCAGCAGCTCTTTGAATGAGAACAGTTCATTTGCTTGTCAGGATGCTGCAGAGGCAGTTGAAGGTTTGGACACCCTTCTTTGGTTTGAAGATGTGAATCTTGAAAAATAACATCATCTACTACTATCAATAAATTGGAACAAGGCTTGTTTAACATGTTCTCCTTTTTTACTTAATAATTGCAATAATTGCAGTTGGTTGCATTTAGTTGTAATAAAACAATTTAGACACAGAGCCCTCCATATGTATTGGTATCTCTGGTACAGATATTGCAGAAGCATGATCTTGCATGGAAAAATCCAACATTTAATCTGGGTGCATTTATTCAGTGCAGAAAAAAAACATGTTGACAACAAAATTCCTAATGCCCCTATCAATTGTTTTAATATTACTATAGCATTGACAATGTATTCCTTAGTTTTTAAGATGATTAGAGCTTATCTGGGGTATAAACATGCCATGACACAAAGGCAATTTCTTTTAGACACTGGCCACTCAGCTTGATGAGAACTAATACTTACCTTGCCACCATGCACAGTGAGCAGGTTGGTATGGAAGGTGAAGAAAGCTCACTGTTAAAGAGCTGCCGCTGCATAAATGGCATCTTGTGTTCACCGTTTGATGCTACATCGACAAGCCAACTGTTAGTTTTAGAGGTATGCCAGGAAAAAAAGCCCTGTCACAAACAGAAACGTGTAGTTTGCTAAACTCTACTGGGACTTAAACTGGAGCCGAGTGCTTTTGTCAGACGAGACTTAAGCTGGAGTCACACTGCTATTACATATCTTGTCATGTATGCTGTATGTTGCAATACTGAAGAATGTGGTTTATGCTGGTCTAAGCACAAGGAAACTTTTTGGAACATCATGTCTTGCCACCTCTTTGAAGTGTGCGTTCTAAATAGTGCATGCATATAAGGATCAAGGGTGGGGGCTTCAGGGTTCTGTGCTCGATACCTTAGCTGTGATGTCATCATCTCGTTGCATGTTTTTCCTTATATTTAAGGATTGACTGACAGGAAATGTTAATGCTTTACGAGTTCACCCAAGTGATTTGAAAATTATTAGTCATGCCATCAATTTCATTTTCAGCTTCATGCGTTCAGCATGCCTGGGTGAGTGAAGAGCCTTCATTGCGTATGGTGGGATTACATATTGTTATTATTAGGTCACTGCTGCGATATTTGAGTCATTTTTGTTGCAGTGGTGCACATGTGCAGTATACATGGTGTGAGCGCGGGACAGCTTTTGACATGTCAAAACAAAAAGCAGTGGCAGCCTGGCTTATCTGGCGGATGCTGCAGCTTCCAATAGTAAAGCAATGCGCAAGTGTTATTTTCCTTTGGTGGAATTTAAATGAAGGGCAGATGAGCAACAGTGTGACAGGGACATGACATGGAGCTTACTGGCAGCAGACACTCAATGGGGGTTTGGTGTGTGACAAATTTCGAATATCTGCAAAAGCCCCTAATGCCCAATGTTAAGTATGACGGAGGATCTGCAGTTCTGTGGGCCTGCATCTCTACTCTGCCAAAGGCCCTTTGAACCCTTTAAAATGCAGTACACTTTGAATTCTTTAAATTACAATCAGGATTTTCCACCACTGAATAAATGTACCTAAAGGTTTGTAGTTTTGTTTTTGTTTTTTTCGTTTTTATAGCGTGTGATTATGCTGCTGGAATAAAACTGTAATTCACTTTAAGACTTTGCACACATTTATCACAGGGACTAGGAAATGTGGAGGATTTTGTATGAGTATATCTTGCAGGTGAATTGGGCTGGATGAATCTCTGGTGAAAACTAAACTCTGTGATTTCCACATTTTGACACACTTTGTGTCAGGCAGAGCTTTGGTGTGTTACCACCATCTGCTGGAATGGACAAAGGATTAGCAGCTTAGTTTCACATTTACTTTAGTTGAAAAGATGTTTTTAAAGCACAGAAAGAAAGCAGTTGTGTTTTGTGCTTGTATCATCTTGTTAAACAAAGACCCTTTGTGAAGGTCCAAAGAGTTTCACAAGTTAACAAAAAAGAGGACCTAAATCCACTTGTTTATGTAACAATAGAGAGTTTGAAGTAATGAATCAGGTTTTCACATGTTATAAAGTCAAAATGCTTCAGTTAGTGAAGAGGAGACTTTGGTGTATGCTTGAGAATTCAGTATTTTACCTTCAGTAGACAGTAGGCAGAGTGATCTCAGTTTACAGAATCATACAAGGGTTTGCAGCCATTGAAGCTGCAGATTTTCCAAAGCTGTTTTGAATCAGGTAGCATCTTTGGCTACATGAAATAACAGCTTAACTCTAAGATTATTTTAACACAGAGATGGTGTAAAGGGTACATATCCATCTAATGCAGTGATTGTGGGGTATAAAAGAACAACTCTAACTATTATGAAATTCCAGAGATTTAGGTTGTGTCTGAAGGACAACATGCACTGGCGGTATCAGACACACAACTGTGTTATTTTCTATTAACAAACACACACTGGCAGCATCTGGCCTGAAGCCGATACTCCAGTTCGTGGCGCCCAGGTACCATTTTGAACCTATTCAATGCAAGATGCCGTCTTTGACTAAATCTATCCACATGTGAAGTCCAGACCCGTCTATTGATGTTCAAACACAGTGCTCTTGGTATGTGTTACCCTTGATGGTGGATTGTTTTTAAATAGGCAGAGCTTTAAGTAGGGATTGTATTCACCTTCTAGTTGTAACCCTAACTTTATAAAGTAGAACAGCTTTTACTAATTATGAGTAGTTACTGACTACTCACAAGTACCCCACACAACCCTGCTTTAAAAAACAGAACAATGTCTTTCTGAGGAGTAATTATATAAATAGTTTATGAAATATTTAGTGAACATATTTAGCAAAGTGATTCCTCCTCATACTAATATTCCTCCAAAAATTTATTTTTCTAACAGCCAGTCCCACTTACTGATTGACTTCATTGTTATCATAAGGACACCAGATATGCCACAGTGGATAGGTCTGGCACATGCTACAGCACATCAGGCAGGTGATGGAACTTCATCAAACTGCACCATTTACCATAGTCACACACTACTTAGCTCTTTTTTATCTTTCCCTCTCCTCTCTCTTTCCATCATTCTGTCTGCCTTTCTCTCCCACGCCTTTTTTTCCCCCCTGACAGACTTTGTTCTGCCGCCTGCACCCCCCTCTGTGCTTCCATATCCATGAAAGGCTGAGCAATGGGTACCAAGAGCTTGTCTGGTGTTTGGTGCCCACTGCTTTCAAGCTGTGATGAACCATGTGAATCTCTCTGGGTCCTCCTAGTGTGCAAGTGACTGTGTATTGGGAGTCAGCTATGATAGACGACAGTGTCAGAGAACGTATTGCAAGCTCCAGATTCACTCCCCGCTGAACAGTAAGACACAAACATGATAAGATTTGCACAAATGCAGACTGCAATTGAAATTTGCCACATATTCTTCAAATCTGGATAAATGAAATTACACTCACATGGAAGTGGGAACCATTTATTTGTCTGGATGAAATTTTAGTCAACCCAGTTTGCGTTTAAGTTTAATAGATGCAAATGAACACAAGCAGATAAAACAAGCAATTAAGTAAAACTTTAACAAGTGAGAATAAATTAGCAATATAATGCACACTCAAACTGCTCCAGTGGCTTCTCCAGTTTACCTCTCCAAGATGTCAAAAACCTGTTAGGCAAGCTGCTGGAGTGCTGCTTGGGGCCCGCTGGCACGCCTTTGTAATAAGGGATCAGCTGAGAGTGGGGATCATGAATACAAAAGCACCAATGGGATATGCATGGTGTGAATATGCATCAAACGCATCTGTGCTTGTGCTTTTTCTTGCTCTGCAGCGTATTTAATGTGCTGTGTTGTAGCCACGGTTCTCCTCCATGACATCCCTCTTTCCTTTTGACTTTTTGTCCCATGAGCTGCAAACACTTTTAGTGGGTCTCTTCATGTGAAAAAGCTTTCTGGCCTTTGAAACCCTAACCGAACTGTCTCAAATCACTCCTGATGCATTAGACCAGTGGTTCTGAAACTTTTTCTAACAAGTACCGTCTCAGTATTAGGCTTCAAAGTGCAGACATGCTGACAGACATTTCGCAACTGTTACAGAAATTGACTTTTGGGGTTTAAGAAGAACATTAAAAAAAATACAATTTGTATCTGCTCTATGTTTGGTTGAAGGATACAATTTATCTGCAGTTCTTTTCTTATTTTTTGCTTTCATACATAAAAGTTTTTGCAAAATAAACTGGGTTCAAAAATTTAATCAGCCCAGGTTTGATTAGACCATATATTGAGATTTGCTTATGTCTAATTATAAGCTGGCCTTTATGCCCAAAAACTTTGAAAACATATTTCAGTGTCTTAGCAAATATAATAAATGTTTTATTAATCTCAAACTGTGCTTTAAAGAACCTCTCCTCAGTGTAGAATCATCTTGTTAAGGTTTAAGCAATTTAAAGAATTTAGATTTTGAACTTGGAATAAACAAATACAGATTCGATAAAAAAAAAAATGACATGTGTCTTTATTTTAGCACTAATAGGAGTTTCTGAAACGTGCTAATTTTACCATCATTAGCAGATAACACTTATCACCAGTTTCCATTTTTACTACCTTTATCTTAGTTTTACTTTTTGTGCCAAGTACCCAAAATGCCGCCACATAAACAGTTTAAAAATATTTATGCAACTGGGAGCTGTCAGCCAGGTCAATGAGCAACACTTTTGTTTCTGAAAAGTTGCAAAATATAACAACAAAAATGCTAAGTTGCAACAGCACAGTCAACACAACGAGGCACCACAAGGTCTACTAAATTTCTTTTTTCAAAATAAGAGACTCAAACATATGTGTTGTCAAGGTTCAACCACTCACCTTCATATCTCAAGCTAATAACAGTAGGTTACATTACTTCACCAGATGCTGACAGCAGCTGTATAGCTCTTAAAAAGAATGAACTTTGACTAGATATATTGTGGCTCTGTAATATTGTTAGATTTTGGACCACGTATTTCTCACTAATGTTAACCTAAACATTCAATCTCGCTGCGGTGTGTTTGAAACAGTCATAGTTAAAGTAATAACCTGTTTATCTACACTTTTATTTTTCACTTTAATGAATTATTGCCCTGTTGTTAATGACAGAATTGGCTAACTATCATCGTCAGGTTTGCCGACAACATTTGGTTGCATAAAGCTCTTCAAAGAGCATCTTCTACCCTAGTACCTACCCTGTACTTCGCTACCCCCTCTACATAATCTCTTTCTTCACCCTTGACTCTGAGAGAGCCTGACTAGTGGTCCTTCATCTAAGTAACTTATTGTTAGCTTTTAGATTAAGCTTGTTGTTTTATCCTCATTTATTTGTTTATTGTTTTATTTATTTGAGTACCCAAAGACAGGCTACCAAAGTATTTATTACCTGTGGTATTTGTAACAGTCTGAAAACTTTGGCATTAGAGGTTGCAAAACAAAGGACAGCAAATAATCAAGCAATATGAATCGGTAGAGCAATAAGCACTCACCACACATCACCCTCTCCTCAACTCTGTGTCTGTTTGCCCATCCAGATCTCTTCTCACAGTTTAAGGGTTAATGCCATTGAGCATGTGGAGTTTAAACAGAGGGGAACACTGAGCAGAAGAGGAGACTCTACAGAGGGTCTGAGAGAGGATGGAAACCAGAGTGAAAAAGATTATCAGGCTTGCATGGACATACCATATTGCACTGGTTGTTTTTTTTTTTATTCGGATTTGTCTGCAGTATCTTGAAACATTCATCCTGACTTCTTTCTCTTTGATGTATTCAAGCAGCCAGCTTTATAAAGGATTCTACCACTGCAGCTGCAAGGAGAAGCCGGACCGTACTCTGATCTGCTGAATGCTCACAGCAGGACCTGGACCCTTTTTATTCTCTTCACACACTGACAGATCTCAAACACTGCAATCTTAAGAATGAACAAACAGCACTGGAGGTGTGACACCTGCTGCAGGATTTGCAATTAGGGGAGAGAAACAAGTCCTTCAGGACAGACAGAGCCTGAGGATAAGCTACCAGCAAAGTCAAAAAGACAACTTTTCTAAATTTGTCTTGCTGCCCATTTGTCACAAGGATTAGCTGGGAGTATAAGCGCTGGCTGACTTTAACTTCTTCCTGCACTTTGGGAAATTTTGCTTCCAAGGTGCCAGAATTTCAAGAAGCAATCCAATGCTGACACACTGGAAAGAAACTGACACATTTTAGTGTTGATTTCCCTGTGCTCCAAAAGCTCTGGATGTTTTTGTTATTATTTTGTGTATGTGTGTGTGTGTGTGTGTTGTGTGTGTGTGTGTGTGTGTGTGTGTGTGTGTGTGTGTGTGTGTGTGTGTGTGTGTGTGTGTGTGTGTGTGTGTGTGTCTTCAATTCAAGCTGGACATCTTTGGCTACCTTCAGGCGAAGACTAAATTAAAAAACAGCTGGTGAAGCTAAGATAATTGGACTGGAAAAAGCCTCTGATGAGCCACAGTTTTGCCTCTGTTGTGAACAATGTACAACACACGCACAAGCATCCATGCACGTACAGACAAAGAGCTCACATCTACATACAAAGACCACAGTTTTGTGGAATGAAACAGGACCAAAAGCCTTGAATCAGGAGAAACTGAGTACACCTAACTGATGCTTTAACATTCAAAACAGTGGGAATGCTGAGACTGTTTTGGATCGTCAGCTTAGAGTGAGTTTACTCAATCTCTCCTGATGAATGACAGACTATGGCACCGCTCGCTCATCTACGAGCAAACTGACTGTTGTTTGTGAACGTTCCTCTCCAGAAAATACACAATGCAAGTATTGTACCAAAGGTTTTGTGAATGCAACCTGGTAGACATACTTGGACTCCATGATCCTTAGCAATATGTAGACTATTGTGTGCTTTTCAGTTGTTTCCTGGTCCTCTGTCGGTTTTCGTACGGTGTCCTTCCAGGACTGAGCACCTGTTTGAAGCATTAAAACGTTAGTTTGACCAATAAAAAAATTGATGAAGCGCTTCCAGATTTTAGACTCATGGCTGCACACTCTTCTAGATCTAGGCACCCACTTATCATACGTCACACAATATAACTCCAAAGGTCACAGATGATCTTTCAAATTTCATTTTATGTCATGTATACAGTATGAAGCTTGTGATCTTTGTGAGTTACATTGTTTGGTATAGACATGCCCTTGTGTATTTATTGTTAAAGATATTGCATTGTATCTAAGTGCTTTGTCAACACGTTAGCTAAAAAAAAGAAAAAGGGAAGATTTAATTATTTCTTGTATAGTTTTTGCACCTCCAAAAAACTGAAGAAAAAAATTTGCTTTGTTTCATGATAATTTGTACTGGGCAGCATTAGGCTGCTTTGGACTGCTATGTACTACTTGTGTATATATATGAATGCGGTACCATTTGTCTGCTGTGAAAGTTGTTCACTACTCAGCTTATATAAGGGCTTTTTATAGATTTAAAACCAGACAGGCATCAGTCTCTGTAATTAAAAAAAATCTCTGGAGGGTTTGTTTTGTTTGTTTTTTTATTTAGAGATGAAGGGATATGATAAGAATTTTCATGCATACAAAAATGCTGTATAAATAAAGTTTTCAACTGACTTACTGAAGTGTTTTTAGGTACTCATGTTATATTTGCCCATGTGTCATGTTTGAATAAATCGTTCAAGAAATATCGTATATATCGTACTTGCGTTGAGTACTACACCTGCTTCTTTTGGACCATGCAGTTTGTGAGAAAGATACACTACTGTTCAAAGGTTTGGACACACTTTTGTCATTCGATGACTTTTCCTTATTTTCATTACTTTTTACATTGTAGACAGATAGTGAAGACATCAAAACTATAACGCAAAAATATATAGAATTATGTAACAAAGAATAAACTGTGAAATAACTCAAAATATCTTTAATCTAGTCTTCAAAATAGCCCAATAGGTACGATATTCGGACTCAGGTCCCGGTTAAGAAGCCTAATACTTAAGTAAAAAGAAAACTAAGTGACACAGAGATCCAACTTCTGAACTCAGGATCTTTATATCATGTGGCAGCATTTATAATCACCACACCACAGTTCTTAAAACCAGCAGGTGCCCCTCATGCTTCCCAATAAAATCTCTTCAAAAAGTTGAACAATAATGAGTAGATACACTCCTCTAAGGCATCCGCCCTTTTAGGATGTTCTTCTTTGGTACATTCACAACAGTAGGACGAATGCTGAAGTCAAATAAAAACATGGAATTTCTACATTGCAACATGTCTTGATAAAAATTAATCGTATTGAGGGTCCATTCCACAATTTTTTTTTTCATTTGTTAAATTCACATATTAGGAGCATGAGAAATAGTCATTGCTAAAGGTCATAAGTGAGATCCATTGTCTGATGAACGGAGGTGGGATGTGGGAAGCATTGCACCGTGGGGATTCAGACGCCTGTACTGACAACTTCTGTTAATCACACGAGAAAGATCTCCGGCATGAACTTTTATGTCCTTGAGGTAGTCAAGTTGATCATCTTCTTTATTCTTTGTCAGGCCTGTACCAGACTCCAGCAGGGCCTGTTGGAGGCCCGAATAAACCATCCAGTTGCTACTAGATTTTAACTGTGTGCATAACAAACAGATCTGTTCTTTGCAAATGACTAGAACATTTTTCAGCGACAAAGCAGGCATTTCCTGTCTAAACTTTATAGTTTATCTGATTGCACTGGTTATCACTCAACTGGTTACAGTAGTTGATATCCAATATGGTGGCATATATGATGCGTTTGGCCCCATGATGTAGACACAAATCCCCTAAAAACCATCAACAGCAGTCCAAGGATAAAACATACACAGCTTTTTCGTGTGTATTCTATGTGTTCTGGCAGGTCCGTGGGCATTATCTCAAGCTGCCACTGATGTCACAGTTCATCTGTGTCTCCAGGGTTTGGACCAAATCCATCACAGAGAGCAAATAGCCAAATGCCACAAACCATCCACATTAATTCCCTCTCCATCTCCATCTTTGTTCCTCTCCTGCACATCAGCCACCCCGGGGTCCGGTGCCAGTGAATAAATGTTTTTTTTCTTTTTGTATTCGGGTCACAGGAGACTGGAACTTTCCTTTTACCATCGTGTACTCAGTCATCCTGCTAATACTCATGCTGGGGCTCTGCACTGATGCAGTAGAAGTGGGAACTCTCAGCAACCCTGTTTTTACAGCAGACATTCCCACCAGCTCCAGTTGGAAAACTGATTGGGCATCCTCCCAGTGAGCCGTGACGCTGAGGCACTCACCCAGCATACGAGCATATAGAAAGGGTTCAGCTATAATTGATTTCATCTACAGTACCAGTTGTGCCTTCTGCTGTTGTTCCATGTTAAACACTCTAGATAGATTGGAAAAATAGTCATAAAATGTGCAAAAAATGAGCTGCAAAAATGTTTTTATAGTTTGTTTTAAAGGTTTGAAATGAATCATGCATTGCGTTATCATGTGAAATATAAAAGAAACCCTCTGAGAAACGTAGATTTATTTTCTCCACATTCCCTGTCCACAGACCATTGTGTTGTCTGTCAGCTCATTGTTTTGGCTTAGTACACAACCATATAGCTCGGGATGATGCTTTCTTCTTTCATGAGAATCATCCCCTCGCAGAGCAAAGCCCACACCAACAGGAATAAAAAATACCTAGCAGGCACTTTGAGGGATTTAACACCTGAAGAGTGTTAATAGAGATCAAACAATCTTAGGATCAAAACTGTCACAGACCAATAAATAATTTGTTAAATAAATATCTATGCATGCAATCATTTAATGAAATTTCAAGAAATAGAAAAGTAATGTACAATTATTCAGATATATTGCTAATTTATTAAAAAACATGTAATTTAAAATCAAAATAATTCAATGACATTTTATGTCCTAACATGTTGAAATTATATATCATTATTTTAATATTCGTTTAATCATTTCACGTTTCCTGTGCTACATTTCATTACTATAGTTCATACAATAGACTCTAGCCTCTGATTGGTTGACCTGCCCAGCAACTAACCAGTAGACCAATCACAGTGTGATTAGCCCTGTCTATTGATGTTCATGGATAATGTTAAAAACAAATTCATGATATAAAAGAAATAACAAATGGCAATTTTCCTTACTTGCTTTTTAATTATTATCATTTTTTTTATGAATTTAAAATAAGATTATATTCATGTCTTGAATTGTGTCACTTTTTTAAATTGTTAGATCTGATGCATATTATAAATTTATAATCAGTCCATCAAAGTAAATTCAGGTCAATTAGATGTGGTGGTCTGTTTGTCAGAAATTATTTCACGAGAGACCATGGCACAAGAAACACTTAATATTTAATATATTTATCTAATTTAAGGCTCTCAACACAAACAGACCAACTAACAGATAATAAACAATATAAAAACAGCTGCATTGTTGACAAAGTATAGCTGAAGCTGTCTGATCTTACAGTACAATGTGAACTGATTATGAACCAACAAACTCTGGGTTGTTCACAGCTTAGCCATAAATTATTCAAACCCCACGCAAATTTAAATTTAAAAGTATTTTCATTCAGCCAAGAAGTTTCTTTCTGAGAGGAAATGAGAGAGGCATGTCTCCAAAGAAAATAAAACTATGTAAAAGTGTCCATTTTAAGAAAATAACCATTATGTTTTAATTTACATTTTATAAAAAACACGTCAAAAATTATTTACACTATTCTCAATAATCAATGGAAAAATGTAGGACGTTACAGCAGTCAAAGCCTTCTTATATTTGCTGACGAGCTTTTTGACTTTTCCGCTGCTGTTTCCACAATTTATGTTTGGCAATGAACTTCATGTCTCTGAGGTTGGAAGGCCTCCTTACCATCACCTCTTTAGAGTCAAGTCGGGTCTCCACCTGGGCCAATCCAAAACTTGAACATTACTTCCAATAAGTGGAAACATGTACCTAAATTTGAAAATGACTTTAAACCTAAATCTGCCAGGGGTATGTGCTTAACAGCAGATGTAGGTTATATGAACATAAGACCACACATTTTTTACAGAAAAACACTGTGAATTAATTATTTTTCAAGGATATATCTGGTCCCTGTCCCACAGGTATGTTGCCTTATAATGAGAATGCATAACCTTTATACAGAAACGTATAACATGGCTATTTGCAACTATACAGCCAATGAAATAAAATAAATTCACATTTCAATGTTACTCCTAGAGATTGCCAAATGGTTGTCCCCTTAGACAGCCGTCCGAGAGCGCCAATCTTTACTGTAGACTTTGTTGCTGGTTAAACTTGATTCCCAATTCTAACATAGCATTCCTTAAAATGCAGTGACAACACTATGACAGTAGAAACAAGTCCTTTGGTCATAAATATGTGGAGTTTTTGTAGACGTTTAGCTTACCTGCTTTCCCAGCACTATAAACCCAGCATTTGGGTTGAAGGAATAATCCAGCAGTCAAACTAATGCCAGTAACAAAACTGTGCTTACTTCAAGTTTTCTGAAAAAAGCTATTAGTTAATGCAGTTACAAAGTGCCTGTGTTTGCTGAACAGATACAGTAAAGGTAAAGTATTTATTTCCCCCTGTCAATAGATACTTACATAGATGGCCCTATAAAGATACACTGAGCAGAAGGTGGATCTCGGGCTAATTTTGTTTCAGACGGTGTGTCCAGTGAAATGTCCTCAATCCATCCATTATTCCTCCTATTACAATGTGGATGGAACGCTTGCCTTTTATATGCCCCCCTTTATGCCTCCCACCCAGAGAAGGGATTTTAACCAGCACCTGACAAAGCCTGATAAGACAACAGCTGCCACTCACTGCAGAAGATAATAACAGAACTGAGAGAAGTGGGGGGGGACACACCAAAAGGCAAAAACAGGAGGAGAGGGGGCGAGAGGAGGAGGAAAGAGTGCTGGAAACACTCCCTCTCTGAAGAAATACAGTCACAAGGAGAATGATCAGAAGAACGCCGCTATGCCTGATAATACCCAGAGAAGAATGTGGGGGACAATAGATGTCTGAGAGAAAAAGGAGATGACATTTCAATCCGTATGAGGAGGGGGAGGCTGATGCACCGCTGCAGACCTATTAGAATGCAACAGTAGCTGTGGGGAGAGGAAATAAGAGATAGTGTTGAGGAATCAGGGGGAAAAAATAGGGATTTAAGTCTTCTGCTGCAGGAGAAAGGTGGGCACAGAGTGTGAGCTGCAGAAGTGTGGAGGTTAATCCAGTTAATTAAGTGGTTTGCTGGGGAGCTCACAGCAGGAAGTGAAGCTGTGGAGAGCAAAGAAAGTGTTGAGTCGGTGGATCAGCAGGCAAATGGCATGTCAAAAATATAAGTTGATTTCTTTCCTAACGTGAATGTAAAATAAGTTGCTCTAAAACTCTATAAAGCCCTTTAAATGTTAGGTCAATGCACAGTTATTCTTATTTTTTTGCCACAAAACTCAATGTGTTCTATTGGGATTCTGGACATCATTTGATAAACCAACACAAGGTGGAACGTAACTGCGAAGTGTAAGAAAAAAGATACGTGACATTAAAAAATTTTAAAACAATTTCAGAAATAAAAATACAAACCTGAAAATTTTGACATGCCTCTGTAATCACCTCTTTTTACCATGATACTCCTAAATAAAATTTGGTTTCCTTACGAAGAAAAGGAAAAGAAATTTTCAGTGGAAGAAGGTGCTCTGGTCACATGAGACCAAAACTGAGTTTTGTAGCACTACAATGGACATTACCCTAAGAGTTCCCATTGTAAAGCATGGTAGTGGCAGCACCATGCGGTGTGGATGCTTTTCTTCAGCAGGGAAAGGGAAGTTGATGGGAAGATGGGCGGAGCTAGAAAAACAGAAACCCGATGGGTAGCTGATCTGAAAGATCTGAAACTTGGGCAGAGGTAAACCTTGCAGCAGGACTTAAATGTACAGCCAGAGCTGCAACAGGTTTTAAAATGGTCTAGTGAAAGTCCAGACCTAAATCCTTCTGTGGCAAAATCGATGTTCACAAATGCTCATCCAATCTGAATGAGCTTGAGTTATTTTTGAAAGAGGGATGAGCAAAATATTTTCTAGATGTTCAAAGCTGGTCGAGACATACTCTAAAGAACGTTTAGTTGCAGTTGAATGAAAAGGTGGTTGTAAAAAACAATGGTTTTAAAAACCAATGTATACTTGTCTTTCAACTTCACAATTGATACTCTACTATGTGTGGGTCTATCACATTCACCTCTTTAAAATACAAAATAGTTTGTGGTTGTAACACTGAAACATCCCAAAATGTGAAAAAATATTGAAGTCGGAATTATTTTGCAAGGCACTCTAAATAAAAATAAAAAACTTGTATTGAACAATGGGGGATTTCTAAATGATGTCGCGGTCACGTCATCTTGGGTGGCAGCTGCAGTCTGTTTTCATTGTTTTACCGTAATCAGTGAAGCAAAACTCTGGACCATTCATTTAACCATGGGGAAAACTTTCTTAATTGTGGGTTGTGCTGCACGTGGTGGTCAAGACCAACGTTTATTCTATCGTTTGTCAGCCGTGATAGAAAATCAGTGTGAGAAAACAAAAGCATTGAGTACACAACGTCGACTACTGTGGCTGAATTGGATATCCATGGTGGATTTGGACGGCCTGAACCTCACACACATCCAATTGTGAAGTGCACATTTTGTTACAGGTAAATAAAAATATTCATCTACATGTATTGTAATAATATTCTGGAAAGTAGTCTGCTAAGACCGTGAGCTGATCAGTTGATACTGAGCTGGGCACTGCCACCCAGCACTCAGGCTGCAATTTACCTTTACTGTTATGCTGTAAATGTATTATCTAGTAATATAACTATTATTTAATTATCTTACAAAAGGCAATATTGAACTTACCATGAATGTTTGCCTATGTTGTGGTAATAAACAAATAGTTGCATACTTACTTGTCTAAAAATTATGTGCGGCCAATCGTCCAGATTTGCACTAAACAAACCAACATATGGATCCACATTGTTGATGACCACAATTTTTATGAGGTACATGGCCTTATCAGGAGGCTGTAACGAGTCTAGATACTTATCCATGGTCGAAAACGTATTTGGTGTTGCAATGTTGTGAAAAGTGTGAAGCGATACGGAGACACCCAAGATGGCGAACTCAAAATGAGGCTGCGACTTCAGTGACATCGATAAAAACCCCCCATTATCCTGCCATATAAAATGTAGACATGACCAAGAGTCACACTGGCAACCTTGGTCATTATCTCATACCAACTGCACAAAATGGCAGTGCAATTACTCTTTGAAAGAATAAAGCTTTTTGTCTCCATTATTGTGAAGCCATTTTTTCCGCATTAGTGATACAAATGTCCAAAATTATACCAAAAAGGATTTTTCTCACTTTCTCTTTCTGTTATCACAAGCTATTCAGATGAAAAGCTTTTTGTCTCCATTATTGTGAAGCAATTTTTTTCCACATTAGTGATACAAATGTCCAAAATCATACCAAAAAGGATTTTTCTCACTTTCTCTTTCTGTTATCACAAGCTATTCAGATGAAAACCCATTCAGCATTCCAATTATAAGATATGCCAGTTGGAAATTTGGTATTGTCTTAATGCAGAAGGTATGAAGTTTAGGCATATGTTTATTACTTTGTTTTGGATTCTGAATTTCGTTATTTTGGTTAGACCAGGTGTGATTTTCCTGTATTATATTTAGTGTGAGACAACAATTGAATTACTTGTTGGAATGGTTAATTATGTGAATTACAGCAGGACTAAACACAGATATAAACAGCTGAAACTGGAACTGATAAAAGTAATTAGGATATCTCTCCTCCTCTTGGTCTGTAATCTGCAATCAAAAAAAAACTCTCCATACAGCCCAGCCGGCTCATCCACACACACACACACACAGCACACATGCATCCATCTGCAGCTCTGCAGGCCTGGCCATCAACAGCTCCATCAATCTGGTCATGTGTGAAACCAGCTGTCAGCACGCAGTCTTGAGGGTAACAAGCTGGTAAAATAGGTTTAAGTTTGTGTGGGCGGAGGTGTGTGTAATTGTGTAAATCTGCTACACAAATAACATGTAGCAGCTGGCAAATCACAAATTATAGTAGATGAATAAGATGAAATGTCATAATAGTATATTATATATATATATATATATAGTCAGTCAGTCAGTCATTTTCTGCCGCTTATTCCATAGTGGGTCGCGGGGGAGCTGGTGCCTATCTCCAGCAGTCTATGGGCGAAAGGCAGGGTACACCCTGGACAGGTCGCCAGTCCATCGCAGGGCAACGCACAAACAACCATGCACACACTCATTCATACACCTAAGGGCAATTTAGAGTGACCAATTAACCTAACTGGCATGTCTATGGACTGTGGGAGGAAGCCGGAGTACCCGGTGAGAACCCACGCATGCACGGGGAGAACATGCAAACTCCATGCAGAAAGACCTCGGGCCAAATTAAACATCTACAACCCAGGTCACCAGGAGACCAAAGGAAGTTTTTCAGGCTGCAGATGACATGCAAAATTTATTTGTCATGCTTTCAAATAGAAGCCCAGGCATCATGTGTTGGCCGAGGGGGGGCAAAGAGGAGGAGAAGAAAGGGTGTATAATGTTAATAAAATAATTTTTTAATAGTTGCATCACAACTTATAAAAAACAACTTCAGGTTCAACGCTTCAGAGTGATCCGCTCTCATGAAGCGAGAAAGATTTCTGGATTTTGTGTGCATTAGATTTTTTAGACTGAGCTCTCCGCACAGATATGCGCACAGAGTGCTGTGGAAGGTGTAAATTACTGTATTGAACAAATGACAGACTCAGTAGTGTCCTGCACTATGTCCAGTAAACCCAACTCATTTGCTTCCTCACCGGCTGCAAAGGAAAAACTGGTTGTTTTCCTTGTCCACACTCAGCCTTTAACTAATGTTGGAGGTGCTGAAATCTCCCATATTTAAGCTGGAATTCTGCAGATTAATAATGCAGATGTGATACCAGTAGCAATTGCTTCGAGATAGGATGGCCAAGCATAAAAAGCACAGCAAGGTTACGCATGTCTTCAGATTAAAATGAGTTTTTTCAAATCTGGCCAAAATACAGTGTCAAGAGTGCATAAATAAGAAAATCAGGAATTGACCTATACTTGTTTATGTCCTAGATCTATCTTTTTGTTTTCAAAGAAAGCAACCACAAATGAGATTTGCAAAACAGTTGCAGTTTTAATCTGTGTGAACAAAGTTTTAAAACTAGTGAGATGGAGTGTGGACTTGCACAACCCTGTTGGTGTTTAAAACTTTCTCAGAATCAGAATCAGAATCAGAATCAGAAAAGCTTTATTGCCAAGTACGTTTTTGGACATACAAGGAATTTGTTTTGGCGTAGTCGGTGCAATACAGTACAAATTAAACAGTATAAACATATCTACAATATAATATAAATATATGTGCACAGTTTTAAGTGAGCGAGAGTAAATGTAGAGCAGTAGTAGCAGTAGCAGAATATGCTGCCCAGCTCTGCTATCTCTACCTCTGATGTGATGTTTAACAGGAAGTTCTAGAGACACATAGATCAGTAACTTAACTTAGTTGCTCTGATTAGACTCAACTGGTGCTGCTCTGAACCAATATAACCCCGCACATACACACAAACACACACACACACTCATACCACAACCCCCAAACCCCAGCACTGCGTTGGACTTATTTAGATTTGGTAAAATCTTTTGGAGGGTTAAAGTTGAAAAGAGGCTCAGGGAGATGGAGGTGTCTTTGGAATGAAGAGAAATAGACAGAAAGAAGGCAAGAGTCAGAAGAAATCTAAGACAGTAAGTGAGATGAATAGATGAGGAATAAAGGTGGAAGAGCGAGATCAGGTGAAAGATTGAGAAGGAGAATGAAGGCGGTGTCCCATAGAGATCACGGCACTGCTAGATGGATGTCCTCAATCAATCTGCTTCATAAACTCAATTAAAGTGGAAGCCTCCCAGGGAGGAACACTCTCATAACCCTTCTATCCATCTAAATCTCTTTCTCCATCGCTTCTGCTGTTATCTGGCAGGAAATCTACTGCCTGGTGTCACTAGTTTTCTGCTGGTTTCCTCTTCAGTAGTGCACCCTGCCTCAGTAGTTAGAGGCAACATAACAAAGAAAATTAAAAAAACATCAGTGCTACTCATCTATCATTGATTTAGCATTCTCTGTCAACCTCGTTGATCAGAAGTCTCTTTTAAAAGAGATCCAGCTTTCATTGCACCTGTACTTAATCTTACTTCCTGTAATAGTTTTCATTCATAGAAAAACTGCAGATTTAAAGAACTCCTAGGTTTTTTTTCAAATCTCAGTCAAGATTTAAGAGGAACAAAAAAGCGAGAAAACTGCTTCATTAAATGTTGACATGGGCCAATCAATACATCCCCTTACAGATAGGGAGGTGGGTGACACCCTGCATATAAATTCTGATGGATGGATAGTCTGGTCATCCAGAACAAAATTAATTGAACACAGGAAAAATGGTGTTATGGTGATTGCATGCATTTATAATGATTCTTGGTTCGTGTGTGTGTGTGTTGGAGAGCCCTTATCAATGCAACATACTAAAATTGGTGGTGTGCAACTGAGAATTATATGTTGAGTGGGTTTGTGCTCTTCTCATTTGTGCTCTTTTAAATTAAGTCTTCGGACGTAATATGCTTGATTTCCAATCACTAACTGAGCCAGTAAACCAGTCATTGTGAACTGAAGCAGGCCACTCTGTCTGCTGAAGATAAATCACAGTCCTAGACAGTCTGCTGCAGGGTTGTTTTTTCTTTGTACGTTAGCTTTAACCGCATTTCCTTTGAGCTTTGCTGACTGTGCTTTTGCAGCAAAGCCTTTCTTTACATTCAGTCTGAGGTGACCTTCTGGGAGTCTGCTGTTTACATGTTAGAGCTTGGTAGAGACTCCCGACGTATCCTCCATATCTCCTTTTTGTTTTTAGCTTTTTTTACTTTTTTCCATACAGCCAATTATTTTCAAGAATATAAAAAAAAACTCGTACTCGTACTCGTCGTCTTCTGCTTATCCGGGACCGGGTCGCGGGGGCAGCAGACTCAGCAGAGACACCCAGACGTCCCTCTCTCCAGACACCTCCTCCTGCTCCTCCAGGAGGAGCCCAAGGCGTTCCCAGGCCAGCCGAGAGACATAGTCCCTCCAGCGTGTCCTGGGCCGTCCCCTGGGCCTCCTCCCGGTGGGACGTGCCTGGAACACCTCCCGAGGAAGGCGTCCAGGAGGCATCCGGTATAGATGCCCGAGCCACCTCAACTGGCTCCTCTCGATGTAGAGGAGCAGCGGCTTTACTCCGAGCCCCTCCCGGATGGCCGAGCTCCTCACCCTATCTCTAAGGGAGTTCCCGGCCACCCTACAGAGGAAGCTCATTTCAGCCGCTTGTATCCGTGATCTCGTTCTTTCGGTCATGACCCAAAGTTCATGGCCATAGGTGAGGGTAGGAATGTAGACCGAGCGGTAAATCGAGAGCTTTGCTTTTCGGCTCAGCTCTCTCTTCACCACAACGGACCGGCACAGCGCCCCCATTACTGTGGCAGCCGCACCGATCCGTCTGTCGATCTCCCACTCCATTCTTCCCTCACTCGTGAACAAGACCCCAAGATACTTAAACTCCTCCACTTGAGGCAGGAACTCCCCTCCAACCTGAAGAGGACAAGCCACCCTTTTCCGGTCGAGTACCATGGCCTGAGACTTGGAGGAGCTGATCCTCATCCCAGCCGCTTCACACTCGGCTACGAACCGCCACAGCGCATGCTGTAGGTCTTGGATAGAGGGGGCCAGCAGGACCACGTCATCTGCAAAAAGAAGAGACGAAATCCACTGGTCCCCAAACCAGACCCCCTCCGGCCCGTGGCTGCGTCTAGAAATCCTGTCCATAAAAGTTATGAACAGGACCGGTGACAAAGGGCAGCCCTGCCAGAGTCCAACATGCACCGGGAACAGGTCCGACTTAGTGCCGGCAATGCGGACCAAACTCCTGCTCCGCTCGTACAGGGACCGGATGGCCCCTGATAAAGGGCCCCCGATTCCATACTCCTGGAGCACACCTCACAGGGCATCACGAGGGACACAGTCGAATGCCTTCTCCAGGTCCACAAAACACATGTGAACCGGTTGGGCAAACTCCCATGAACCCTCGAGCACCCTTTAGAGGGTATAGAGCTGGTCCAGTGTTCCACGGCCGGGACGAAAACCACACTGCTCCTCCTGAAGCCGAGGTTCGACTATCGGTCGGACTCTCCTCTCCAATACCCTGGAGTAGGACTTACCAGGGAGGCTGAGGAGTGTGATCCCCTTGTAGTTGGAACACACCCTCCGGTCCCCCTTCTTATGAAGGGGGACCACCACCCCAGTCTGCCAGTCCAGAGGCACTGTCCCCGACCGCCACGCAATGTTGAAGAGGCGTGTCAACCATGACAGCCCTACAACATCCAGAGACTTGAGGTACTCAGGGCGGATCTCATCCACCCCCGAAGCCTTGCCACCACGGAGCTTTTTAACCACCTCGGTGACTTCAGCCTGGGTGATGAAAGAGTCCAACCCCGAGTCCCCAGCCTCTGTTTCCACCACGGAATGCGTGATGGCAGGATTGAGGAGATCCTCGAAGTACTCCTTCCACCGCCCTATAATGTCCTCAGTCGAGGTCAGCAGTCTCCCACCCCCACTATAAACAGTGTTGGCGAAGCACTGTTTCCCCCTCCTGAGGCGCCGGACGGTTTGCCAGAATCTCTTCAAGGCCAACCGGTAGTCCTTCTCCATGGCCTCACCAAACTCCTCCCAGGCCCGAGTTTTTGCCTCTGCCACAGCCGCAGCACGCTTGGCCTCACGGTACCCGTCAGCCGCCTCAGGAGTCCCACAAGCCAACCACAGCCGATAGGACTCCTTCTTCAACTTGACAGCATCCCTTACTGCCGGTGTCCACCACCGGGTTCTGGGATTGCCGCCGCGACAGGCACCGCAGACCTTACGCCCGCAGCTACGGGCAGCAGCATCAACAATAGATGCGGAGAACATGGTCCACTCGGACTCTATGTCTCCAACATCCCCCGGGATCTGGTCGAAGCTCTCCCGGAGGTGGGAAAAAAAAAACTTTTACTGACAAATGTGTTTATCAATTCAACATAATGAATCATAATAGTTTCCACAAATTCATCCAAATTAAATTTAGGACACAATGTAATTTTTGTCATTTAGCTCTAGTTCCAAACCTGACAATTAGACTGATACAGTGTCTTTGAAAGCTATTAGCACTTCCAGCTTTCCACACTTTATCAGGCTGCAGTCTGAAACATCACTGTATTTTACTGGGATTCCATGTAATATATCAACACAAAATTCTGTATAGTCATGAAGTAGAAGGAGAAAGGATACTCAAACTTTTTTACCAAAAAAATCGTATTTTTATGGCCCTTGAATCGATTACTTTGTAGTGCTACCTGTTGCAATTATAGCTGCAAGTCTTTTTAGTTTTGTTTTTACAAGCTGAACACATCAAGAGTCTGATCCAATTGTCCTTTCTACTTTGTAAAATAGCTCAAGCTCACTCAGGTTGGATTATGAGCATCTTTAAACATTATTTTTGTAGTCTTCTTTCTTCATTTAGGTCTAGACTTTGACTGGGCCGTTGTCATGAATATGCCTTGATCTAAACCATTTTATTGTAGCACTTGCTGTCAATGTAGGGTTGTTTCCAAGCCTTTAACAGGTTTTCTTCGAGGATTGCCCTGTATTTACCTCCATCCATCTTCCCACCATATTTTGCAAACTTCTCCATCTCGTCTAATGAAAAAAAAGCATCCTAACAGCATTATGCTGCCCCCGCCATATTTCACTGTGGGGATGGTATGTTCAGAGGGCTGCACAGTGTTAGTTGTCTGGTATAAACGTCTGGTTGTGGTCTCATCTGAAAGCAGCGCCTTCTCATTCCACCTTCTGTTTGCTGTGCCCTCTGTAACGTTATTGGCAAACTGCAAAAAATGACTTATGGCTTTCAACAACAGCTTGTCTTTTGCTATGAATCCTTGTGTAGCAATAAGAACAGTCCTGTTAACAGAGTCACCAATCTGAGCTCTGGATCGCAGCAGCTTCTCCAAAATTATCATGGACCTCTTGACTTCTCCTGTGATCAGTACTCTCAGTGTGTCAGTTTAGGTGAATGACCACATCTTGGCAGATTTGCAGTTGCAGTGCATTAGGTCTAAAAGTTTCCTATACTTAGTATTAACGTAGTATAAAATATGTAATATTAGAACCAACTGACTTTATTCTTTACATTTGTTTATTTTAAATTCACTTTAAACTTTTTCTCTGACAAAGTTAACCAGCACTATATATTTCACAGCACAGCACAAATAATTGTTGTGCAAGCTCATGTTAATCATAATTAAACCCTGCCATTCTTCATCTCTGCTCTCTCAGTGTCAATGTGGACTAATATACCACTATTAAAATCTCTCACCATAGCTGGAGCAGCAATTTTTACACTCAATTATAACCATTTATCTGACTCATCTGAGGTTTCTATGTTGTTTATTCCCAGTAACTGACCTGCTTCCCCCCCAGTGATTTATTTAAACAGATCCAACATAAAGGGCAAAGTGACAGACTTATGACTGCATACTTAGAAACATCAAATGATTCCTACATGCCATATGATCCGACAGTTCTTGAGGTCAAGTACAGATACTTCAGTAACACTTACAAAAAACACCAAGTTCCTCATGTTTGAGCAGAGCAATGATAAAAATAAGAAAACCATAAACACATTATTTATTAATTATTTGAACTTCCTTTCCACAAATCAACGTCCCACATACAGGGGTTGGACAATGAAACTGAAACACCTGGTTTTAGACCACAATAATTTATTAGTATGGTGTAGGGCCTCCTTTTGTGGCCAATACAGTGTCAATTCGTCTTGGGAATGACATATACAAGTCCTGCACAATGGTCAGAGGGATTTTAAGCCATTCTTCTTGCAGGATAGTGGCCAGGTCATTACGTGATACTGGTGGAGGAAAACGTTTCCTGACTCGCTCCTCCAAAACACCCCAAAGTGGCTCAATAATATTTAGATCTGGTGACTGTGCAGGCCATGGGAGATGTTCAACTTCACTTTCATGTTCATCAAACCAATCTTTCACCAGTCTAGCTGTGTGTATTGGTGCATTGTCATCCTGATACACGGCACCACCTTCAGGATACAATGTTTGAACCATTGGATGCACATGGTCCTCAAGAATGGTTCGGTAGTCCTTGGCAGTGACGCGCCCATCTAGCACAAGTATTGGGCCAAGGGAATGCCATGATATGGCACCCCAAACCATCACTGATCCACCCCCATGCTTCACTCTGGGCATGCAACAGTCTGGGTGGTATGCTTCTTTGGGGCTTCTCCACACCGTAACTCTCCCGGATGTGGGGAAAACAGTAAAGGTGGACTCATCAGAGAACAATACATGTTTCACATTGTCCACAGCCCAAGATTTGCGTTCCTTGCACCATTGAAACCGACATTTGGCATTGGCATGAGTGACCAAAGGTTTGTCTATAGCAGCCCAGCCGTGTATATTGACCCTGTGGAGCTCCCGACGGACAGTTCTGGTGGAAACAGGAGAGTTGAGGTGCACATTTAATTCTGCCGTGATTTGGGCAGCCGTGGTTTTATGTTTTCTGGATACAATCCGGGTTAGCACCCGAACATCCCTTTCAGACAGCTTCCTCTTGCGTCCACAGTTAATCCTGTTGGATGTGGTTCATCCTTCTTGATGGTATGCTGACATTACCCTGGATACCGTGGCTCTTGATACATCACAAAGACTTGCTGTCTTGGTCACAGATGCGCCAGCAAGACATGTACCACCAATTTGTCCTCTTTTGAACTCTGGTATATCACCCATAATGTTGTGTGCATTTCAATATTTTGAGCAAAACTGTGCTCTTACCCTGCTAATTGAACCTTCACACTCTGCTCTTACTGGTGCAATGTGCAATCAATGAAGACTGGCTACCAGGCTGGTCCAATTTAGCCATGAAACCTCCCACACTAAAATGACAGGTGTTTCAGTTTCATTGTTCAACCCCTGTATATTATGATATGATCATTTGCTTGAGGACAGTAATATAAATGAGCAGGGATGCTTATCAAATAGGATGGCTAGAAATAAAACTCAACACATATGCTAATACTGGATTAACATTTCAATACTATTTATTGTAAAAAGTGTTTTTTAGGTCATTTTAAATCAACATTTCATTTAAGCTACCTAAAAAAGGGTAACTACCCATTATAAAAAACCATTTGTATTTACCTTTCAACATAGTTTATTCATTTATCTCAGTCCCCTGCAGACATTGCCATGCATTCAACAGTCATCATTCAGTAATGATTATTGAATATTTCCCTCAAGAGAAAGCAGTGACCAAAATCATAACTAGAAATGAGTACTGCGTTCCCACTCAAAAATTGAACTCAGCACAAATGCTAACACAGCTTAAGGCAGTTATGTATTAATGTTGACAGGGCAGCTTGTTCCTCTGGCAGAATGTATCTGCAAAAATCTCATTAATAAATATTGCATTTGCTCATATTTTGTCATGGATTGATCATCATGATGGAAGGATTCCAAACAAATGTATCTGAGTGAATAGGACAAAAAAGATAAATGGCAGTATAATTGTTCTGAAAAAAAATTAAACTTCCTTCAATGGTACAGTAGGTGTAAATGGCAATTTCCACAAGCACCATAAGGTAAAAATTATAGATCCAAAGACAGTAGGGACATTCCCCAGAGATTTTCTTTTTAAAGCAGGGGCTTATGAAGACATTAGGGATCTTCCAATCCTGGCATTCTCTAATGAATTAATTGAATGATTATTTTAAATGTGCTAAATGCCCTCAACCTACTCTCTAAATATTACATTAGCCCCACCATGAAAGCTGTACAGGTAAATCTTAATAGGTCAGAATATCATTAAAAAGTGTATTTATTTCAGTAATCCTATACAGAAATGTTGTCTACACGATCAGGGGAAGACTGATGACCTTCTACAGCTGTTCAGCATGGGTGTTTGCCTAATGTTTCTGTTTAGCCTCACACCAGACTTCTGAGTTGATCAAACACAGACTTTCCTTACAAGTTCTGTAGTTTTCTGGATCTGACACTGTAGTGCAAAGAACAAATCACTTAGCATGACAATGGAAGGGAAGCAAAAAACTATGGATAATATAAGGATTCCAAGGGAGAGCTGTTCCACACACATTCAGGGGGTTGTGTATATGGAACTCTTCATAGCATGACAGAAACTGTACCTGCTCGAACCAAATGTTGTTGGTCATTTTAAGTTCCTAAGATAATAAATTCTCTTTTTTCCTGTCTACGTAAAGATTCAAGCTCTAAACCAGGAGGCAACAACCAGTTTCTACGTAGACAGTTCCTGTTATTCAAGAAAGTATTGTATAGTCACCACAACCTGAAAAATATAAAGTACTTAGCTGGAAGAAAGTCATTTGGGTGTTATGGCCGAGTGATGACACTCCCTGCGCAGTTTAAATGAACAGATAGGCATAATATTAACATGTGATCATTTCACAGAGGTTCTTAGTAAATAACTATATTCCTTCCACATTCTTGGTGTCAGAAGTAGGGCAACTCATGTCACAGACAAGGACAACTGACAAAAGGCTAGCTGCCTCAAATCCATCTCAGTGGTCTACATTCATCAGTGCTATCGTACCATAAAACAAACCAAAAAGGAACAGATTTCTAACACTCAATATTTGATATTGTTAAATATATTAATTTAAATTCTCAGCTTATTTTTCCCCAGTAGTCTTGGAATCCTAAAGATAGATTAGGAACCTTTCTGTAATAAAAGAGGAAAATGATCTAAGACTCCTGTACTGGTGAAAATGTATCCTATAATGGTCCCGATGGAGTACATTTAAATAGATTTTAATACCTTTATTGTGCTTATGGTGTATTGTAGTCTGTGGTGTTAAAATGCTGGTACTGGACTGAGATCCTTGATGCATTTGGCTAACGCTATAAAGTCCTGCTTGAAATACACTACCAGTCAAATGTTTTGGAAACACTATAATTGAATGGTTTTCTTCATGTTTATGACTATTTACATTATATGTAGATTCTCACTCAAAACTGAATGAACACATATGAAATTATGGAGCTAACGTAAAATTGTAAAAGAACTTTAATTATGTTTTATATTTTAGATTCCTTAAAGTAGCCACCCTCTGCTGTGATGACTGAAATATTATACTTTGGCCATCTCTCAGTGAACCTCTGGGAAGTTCTTTCAAGACTCTCAAAAAACATTACAGGTGACCGCCTCATGAAGCTCATGGAAAGAATGCCAAGAGCGCAAAGCAGTAATCCAAGCAAAGGGTGGCTATTTTGAAGAATCTAAAATATAAGAATTATTTGGAGTTATTTCACACCTTTTGAATACTACATAATCCCATGTGTGTTCATTCACAGTTTTGATGGCTTTGGTGAGAATCTAAAATGTCACTAGTCATGAAAATAAAGAGACCCATTAAGTGAGAAAGTGTATCTCACACTTTTGGCTGGTAGTGTATATAAAAAAAAACTTTATTACAAACTGCTTTGGGATTATTTCAATTGCAATGGACACAGAAACAGAAACAAAAAGGAAAAAAAAAAGAGAGAGAGAGAGAGAGAGAGGTCAGGCAAAAAGGAAAAAAGGAGAGGAGGAGAAAATAATAGAGGGGAGAACGAAAGATGAGAAAATACAAGATAACACCCTTGTTGGGCCATCATCCATTTTGACGAGAGGCTAGCTGCTACTACACCTCCCAACATGCATCACAGCTCAGCATGCGTCGCAGCAACAGACATTGCAGCTCAGCAGGAATCGTAGCTGTGACGTCACCAGAGTTTATAAAAACCAGCAGAAACAAATGTTTAACCACCATTTTCAGCCGTAGTGTCACGAGACTGCGTTCGGAGGCACATCTCTGGAGAAATAGAAGCTCGCGAGCAGGTTTACTTTTCCTCCACCCTGGCCATTCCCGGAAGAGATTGAAAGCTGGAAATATGATACAAGAAGATCAGAAGATCCACATCCGGATCGAAGTCGTCAGAGGCAACCCAGGCCTGGTGAAAACCCACAGAGGTTTTGTTTCCAAGGAGACGAGTTTCCTCCTTGTTTTTCCAGTTGACTGCAAAGGTTCTTCACATTTTTCCCATTTTAGATGGAGGTAGACAGTTTTGAGTTGATCACGGACTGGTGACAACTCCAGTTTTTACAGTTTTCTTCAGACCCACAACCCATCCTCAAGCCGATGAAGAGAAGAAATTGACGTCAAAGTAATTTTGTTATTTTCGTATTAAATTGGATAGGTGTATTTAGGGATCTAAGCAGGGTGAGGCATAGTTAAGGTGATACAGGATCACCATTAGTTAATCCATGGTATTAACTTGTTGCATGCAATACTGATTGATGTGTTGATGCTGAGCTGTTTTCAATTCAATTCAATTCAAAAATACTTTAATAATCCCGAAGGGAAATTAAATGTTGTTGTAGCTCGTATTATAAAGGTTTCTTCAAAGAGCCGTTGTAGATGCTGATGGCTGTGGGCAGGAAGGGTCCCCTGTAGCGGTTTGTCTCACAGCAGATCTGGAGAAGCCTCTGACTGAAGACACTCTGTTGTTGTAGGACAGTCTCATGAAGAGGATGCTCAGGGTTCTCCATAATGTTCTTCATTTTATAAAGAATCCATCTTTCCACAATGATCTCCAGAGGTTCCATATGAGTCCCCAGAACAGAGCCAGCCTTCTTTATTAGCTTGTTGAGTTTTTTTCAAGTCCCTGCTATCCCAGCAGATGATGGCAGAAGAGACCACACTCTCCACAACAGACTTATAGAAGATATGCACCATCTTGCTGCAAACACTGAAGGACCTAAGCTTCCTCAAGAAGTACAGTCTGCTCTGTCCTTTCTTGTAGATGGCTTCACAGTTGCATCTCCACTCCAGTCTGTTGTCTAGGTGAACACCAAGGTATTTATACTCCTCCACCATCTCCACTTCTTCTCCCATGATGGAAATAGTGTTTGACCTGTTCTTGTTTCTTGTAAAATCTACATTCATCTCCTTTGCTTTATTCACATTCAAGATGAGATGATTGTTTCCACAACATGCCACAAAGCGGTCCACCAGCTCCCTGTACTCAGCTTCTTGTCCATCTGTGATCCACCCCACAACTGCAGAATCATCCGAGTATTTCTGCAGATGACAGGAGTCTGTCTTGTACTGGAAGTCTGAGGAGTACAGAGTGAAAAGGAATGGTGAGAGTACCATCCCCTGTGGTGCTCCTGTGCTGCTGACTACCTGGTTAGTCTGACAAACTGTGGTGTGTTTGTCAGGTAGCATTTGATCCAGGAGATTGTTGAGGCCTCCACCTCAGGCTTCTGGAGTTTCTGACAAAGAAAATCAGGTTGAATTGTGTTAAATGTTCTGGAGAAATCAAAGAACATGATCCTTACAGTGCTGCTATTCAGATGGGCCAATATGACTCTCTCTAGGACCTTCATGATGTGGGATGTCAGGGCAATGGATCATAGCCATTGAGGACTCATAGGTGAGTTTTCTTTGGAAACGGAACAAGACAGGACGTCTTCCACAACACTGGAACCTTCTTCTGTGCCAGGCTAAGGTTGAAGAGCTGCTCTGCACATGCCTTCAGGACTCTAGGGCTGACACCATGTGGACCTGCAGCCTTATTTGGTCCAGTCTTTGCAGTTGTCGCTTGACCAGACGTCTTGAGACACACAGGTGGAAGGTGGAAGCAAAGGGAGCATCGGACTCTTCTGATTTGGTTGAAGGCAAGCATGTAGAAGCAGAACGCTCCATGGGTGAGGTGGAAGATAAAACATTTGAGATGTGACAGGAAAGCTGGGGGTCATATGAGGGTGGGGTGTCTGATTGGCTGTGAGCAGGAGAGGAGGATGCTCAGCTTGTTTCTGAATTGAACCTATTGAAGAACATGTTCAGTTCCTTGGCTCTGTCCAGACCTCCATCGGTCTGATCATCCTTCTGCATGAAGCCTGTGATCTTCTTCATCCCTGACCACACATCTCTGATATTATTTTGCTGGAGCTTGCTCTCCAGCTTCTTCTTGTACACCGGCTTGCTGTCTCTTATCTTGACTTGAAGTTTCTTCTGTATACTCCTCAATAATTCGCATTCTCCCTCTCTGAAGGCTCTTTTTTACTTGTTAAGCAAGTCCTTCAGGTCACTGGTGGTCCAAGGTTTGTTATTGGGGAAGCATCTCACCGTTCTGGTGGGGATGGTGGTATCCACACAGATGTTTATATAGTCAACGACAAATGATGGCATTGATGTCCTCTCCATGTGGCTGGCACAGTGCATCCCAGTTTGTATCCTCAAAGCAACCTTGCAGAGCTTCTTCTTCCTGTGACCATCTTCTCACAGTTCTTTTTATTACAGGTTGCCTCTGAACAAGATCTGATTTGCCTAGAGGATGTCTTGCTGTAGAGATGTATGAGTCCTTGACATTTGCATATAAAACAAATCCAACATTTTGTTGTCTCTGGTAGAGCAGCTGACAAACGGTTGCAATACTGGAAGTGTTGCAGAGAGTGAAGCGTGGTTAAAATCACCGGATATTGCCACAAACACATTGGGGTGTTGTGTCTGTAACTTGGCAACAACTGAGCTGAAGGCATCACATGCAGTGTCGGCAACAGCGGAAGGTGGAATGTATACTGTTGCGAAAAATAACACTGAGGACTCTACGGGTAAATAATATGGACAAAAACTTACTGCTAACAGTTCATTATATGGACTGCAGAGATGACACTTCACAGTAACATGTCCTGGATGACACCATCTGTTGTTCACAAGTACTGCCGGTCTACCTCCTTTACGTTTGCCGCTCCTCTTTAAATCACTGTCTGCTCGTATGGTTAAAAAGCCTGGCAGAGAGACTCTGGAGTCGGGGATAAGATCCTGCAACCATGTCTCAGAAAAACACAAAATACTACATACCCGGTACTCTGGCAGGGTCCATTGTAGGACTTGGAGTTCATCCAACGTGTTTGCCAACGATCTCACATTGCCCATCATAATCGATGGAAGAGATGGTTTAAAGTTCCTCCTTGTCTCTGCTTCTGCTCTGCATCCACGGCGTCTCCCTTCCAACTCATCAGGGATTTGGGGTTGTAGTCAATGTATTATTTGAGCTTTTGAGATATTAATCAGCTGCTCCAGGTTGTAAAAAAAACAACCCCGTTACCTTTGTGACGCACCATAACAAATGTTCAAAAGTTAAAAAGTATCACCAAAAATACTTCCAGCTGCACAGCATCTATAACCGGAGAGGAAAATCATCCAAAAAATGTCAATTTAATCCACCACAAGAGGAATGTGTGCTGTTAAAAAGAAATAATCAGAATAAAAAGTAACAGAGCTAGTCCAACCTGCTGCCACCTTGAGCAGTGTTTTGTTGTCCGATGAGCTAACACCTCCCTCCTACTTCCCTATTTCTAAGGGGATTGCTCAATCCAGCTTTCCATCCAACGAGTCCGGACTTCCCTAATCCTGAAAGGTCTTACTAAGCAGGTCAACTGAAAGTTCTGTTTAAGCTGGTGTCGGGAAATGACTCACCTAGCCTCTGACAGCCTTCATACAAAAGTCTCGCCCTTCTTCAACTGGAGGTCTGGACAACTGAGTAGCCCACAGCAGTCATTCACACTTCGACAGTCACTTCTGTTAACGGTTGCTCATTCCCTAATTTTACAACTGGCTCTTGGTATATGGGCTAGGTTAATTTTAGTGACTCGGCATGAGCCCCAAGGGCGCTGTTTTAACAAACTTGGCCAAGGCAACCTATAAAAACCTCCTAAAAGTTCTTAGAACCAGGCAACAAGACTTTTTACCACCAACGAAGAATCAAAAATAAGGTGACTCAAATAATTGAATGCCCACGATTTATCTAGAATTTTATATGCTTTCTTTAATTAGTAACGCTTATGCAGAGGTCAGTAACAGCTTAAATTCAGCCACACAAAATAATTTCAATAATAGAAATGAATCAATCAACTCAACCTGTCTTTCCCTGATGCTGAAACTAGTGAGTTTGGAGTGGCTTTGAAGACGGAGGCTCATCCATGCACCTGATGGAGATGTTTCTTCTGGTAACAACGAGTGATTTCTTGAAGGAAATACAACTTAATCTTCTGTTTTCTTCCTTTAAGTGGCAGGCACTGATGCTCCAGGTTTCGATGGTTAAACAGGAACTTTGTTGTCATATGTTTCAGAAGACAGTAGCTTCCAGAGGCTGAAGAGTTTAAGGAAACCCTGGAAACATAAATGAGGTTGATTCAGGACTTCCAGAAGCCTGAAACTTAGAGCAATCAGCAGTTCACCGATCAAGTTCACTTTGTTGTCTGGATAAAAAGGCTTTAGATGAAATCAGATTCTTAATTTTGAGGCACAGTCTTTCCAGGGAGCATGGGTTGATCCTCCTTTTAATGCAGTCGATCAGCTGGGCTGTCTCTCTGTTCCTTTTCCATCTAAGCTTCTTTTCTCCGTCCGATCTTGTTCGCTGGTCTTCTGCAAGGAAACAACCGCAGTTCCCTTTTTTGGCAATGCTTTTATAGTGCAGATGCTCTCACTGGTCAGCCATTTGTTAGTCTTCTCAGTTATTGCTCAATACTTAGTCATGGTCATCGTGACTTTCTGGTGTAGTTTTTTGGCCTTGAAGATTCCAGTAATAGCCACGTAGCTGGCTGTAATCTCATCCTCCCTTCCTTGCGCTGGTCTTCAAAAGGTTCACTGTCAGCATACAAGTGGCTCTCGTCACTCCTAGTCATCCTACAGTTCTCTCCCTAATCTGCTCAGTCTTAAACTTTACACAGCATTACACATTCCATTCTCAGCTTTCTGCATTTACTTTAAAACACAGTTACAAAACCATCACTTCATTCTTTTTATTCACACATCACAAATTATCAACATTATATCTCTTTCATATAGAGCTGATTGAGAATTTTAAACCTTAATGTTTTTTACTTTAATTATCAGTTCGCAATCATATTTCAATCATACGTCTTTTAACTTGATAATCAAAGATTACTTATTTCATTTAATACTGGCAGAAAATGGAAAATCATTATACATCATTTCCTTGGTTACACTTCAAAATGTGGCTCCACACAGGCCTCGCCAGTCTCTCAGTCCCAGAAAATGAGAATATGCTTGTTTCACTCTCTACTGCTTCAACTGTGTATTTTAATAATTGTTGGAAGGATTACACATAAGGATATTTATTGTAATTTTTATGGATTTAACTGTGAGCAGTTAATAAATGTTGCATGGATTACATGGAAAGATCTCACCTTATTTTGACAAGTGCAATTCTAGAATAGTTTTGATTTGCTGTCTGAATACTGTTGGACTGCGAAGCATGGTTGTGCTCAACAGGTTTGGGTGTGTTTCCATCCTGCTGATTACTAATCAGCCAGGGGTTAAAGTTGAACTTTTAGAAGCTTTTCATTCGAGGCAAACTGCAGTCTGTGGTCTAGGCCTTGTGGCCTGGTCACTTCATTGTTCCATCATTTTATAAGCCTTGGGGGCTTTCCACCAAGCTCCCGCCTCAGAGTTTTACGACCCTTTGTTTGAGATTTGGGGCTATAAGCTGCTAGTGGCTAAGGGGCCAGCTGCTAGACGTTCTGCGTCTGGGGTGTGTTCCTAGGGTTCTACCATATGACAGCTGCAATCGAGATGCATCAACAAAGGAAGGCTTCACCGTGTACTGGTATTGTTCCACTTTCTAATTTAATCCAAATTGTTATGCTCATTTGTCTATAAACTGCTGGTTTGATCTTCATAGACACTCTGCATATATATTTTCTGTTTTTATTATTTTTAGTTAGTAATGCAACTCTTTTGTAGAATAGGGCATGCTTAATTAGGTGGAAGTTGTTGACCAGAATAGTCATTTGTAAGAGGGACAATTGGTTTAATTGATTTTCACATAAATAAAGAGACAGCGTTTGTGTTTATTTTGTGTAAGAGTGATTATCTGTAAAGATAAGGTTAGTGTTCCACACAATTTGGTTGATAATACGGTGACATTAGGCATGGTTTTGGTTAATAATTATCCATTTTTAATGATAGTTAACTAATTTTAATTATTACGTGCTGTGAGCCCAATAATCACACCACCAGAGTGTATCTCTGATCTCTATTCATATAAAATTGTTTTTGGTTAGAATTTATTTCTTCGGAATTATTATTTTTATTTATACTCGTACTCGTACTCGTACTCGTACTCGTCGTCTTCCGCTTATCCGGGACCGGGTCGCGGGGGCAGCAGACTCAACAGAGACGCCCAGACGTCCCTCTCTCCAGACACCTCCTCCAGTTCCTCCAGGGGGAGCCCAAGGCGTTCCCAGGCCAGCCGACAGACATAGTCCCTCCAGCGTGTCCTGGGCCGTCCCCTGGGCCTCCTCCCGGTGGGACGTGCCTGGAACACCTCCCGAGGAAGGCGTCCAGGAGGCATCCGGTATAGATGCCCGAGCCACCTCAACTGGCTCCTCTCGATGTGGAGGAGCAGCGGCTCTACTCCGAGCCCCTCCCGGATGGCCGAGCTCCTCACCCTATCTCTAAGGGAGTGCCCGGCCACCCTACGGAGGAAACTCATTTCAGCCGCTTGTATCCAGGATCTCGTTCTTTCGGTCATGACCCAAAGTTCATGGCCATAGGTGAGGGTAGGAACGTAGACCGACCAGTAAATTTTTATTTATAAATTTTGATAAATATTTATAATCAGTAATCATGATCATAATCCCCTACCCCTTAGAAGACTGTTTCTACACCTGCAAAAACATATATAACAACAGCAATGTTATCGAAAAGTGCTAATGAATGCAAGATGTATTTAGTGGTAACTGCAGCTCAATATAGAACATCAGTGTATCTGTTAACACCTGAATCCAAACACCTGTGGGTGTAAGTGTGAGCATGCTTGTGTATATAAGATTTCTCCATAAAACTATGCAATAGCAAGTGTGAGGAGCCAAAGACCTGCCCCCCTGGACCTGAGACAGACACAGAGGAGATCTGAGCCACAGACATCCAGAGCGCCCCCAGAGCATAGAGCAGGGAATCCCGGGAGGACCACTGCCAGGACTACCGCCCACCCCCCAGAGAAGAGCAGGGGAGAGTCCCAGGGGAACCAACCAGCAGCCACAGTGCAGAATCCCCAAGGACCTGCAGCGACGAGCCCACTGGCCCAGCCGGCAGCCATCTATGCCAGAGAAGATCCAGCCATGGGCCCAGAGACCCAAAGACCGAAGGCCCCATGTCACATGAGCCCCCAAGCAGAGGCCCGACAGAGCCGGGGGGCCCAGGTCCCAGCAAGCAGCCACCGGGAGTGAGCTGGCACACACCAAAGCACCCAGCTCCGAACATCAGGACCGCCAATACACCAGTGAACAGAGACACCAGCCACCGACAGGGAGTGTGGCGGGGAGGAAACAGGCCCAACATAAACATTTCATGGGCACATTATAGTGGGAGAAGACCACAGGGCAGATCCGCAACTCTGTGGAGGGACCATTTATCCTTTCTGGCTTGGGAACACCTTGGGATCCCCACATCCTACCAGGGAGAAGGATGTCTGGGTTTCCCTCCTGGGCCTATAACCCGCGCGATCCTATCTCGGATAAGTGGAAGACAGTGGTTAAATGAACTGATGTCCAGTTTTAAGATATGGAGAGCTGAAGTGAAGAATCCCTGCCAGCAAACCAACTTTTCTTCATGCAAAAGTTTAATATTTTTTGTACCACTTTCCAATTGTTTAACCAATTTACTCAACTCTTCATTCTATGTATTTTATGCACTCCAAATAATCTCTGTCATTGCATCTTAGTCTCAATTTCCCTCCCTGCAGATGTCTCCTTCTGCGTGCCGTAGTGTGCGGTCGGATAAGCTGAGAGGCTGAGTGGCTGTTGTTTTTGAGGTCGGGTTGAGAGGACCTGACTGCTGCAACAAGCCGAGTTGGGCTCCAATTAAAACAACAACACTTGACAGCTGTAGAATACACAGTCAGAGATAGTTGCAGCTCAAAGTGTTGCTGTCTCAGATTTGCTTTGTTTTTCTTCCCACCCCCTGTCTCTCTGCGAGACGTGTGAAACCGTGCATTTTGTTCATGGCTTCAAAAAGGTATGACAAATAGCAGCAGTGAATGCAGCAAATTGACGAATAAGCATGAAAATGTGTAGAACAATAAAATAGGGTTCAGCGATGGGCAGAAAGCACAGTGCAAAGATCTGAATCTCTTCAATACTTGATGCGTTTCTTTATGTAAGTAAGTATCCGTCCCCTTAGGTCTGTTTCCTTATGTTTCTCTTCTCTGTTTGTGTCCCAGTCTTCCCGTTCTCTTGAATCATCTCTCTTTTTGTGTGCCTCTCTGTATCTTTTGCTCAGTGTGTTGTCACTGAGTTGCTCAGGGCTTTTCAGCTCATAAGTAAAATCAACTGCTCAGCACAGGCTCAGCTCTTTGTAGTTTCCTGGCTCTTTGCTCACATTTGAGAAGATATGCAAACTTCTCATGCACCCAGCTGCTAAATTTATCCATTTTAAACAACTGCACCACAGTTTTGGTTATTAAGCTCTCAGAACATTTTCCAAACCCACTGCAGTGAACAAGGATTGTCAGATTGTAGTTTAGAGTCAAGCACAAAAGGGAGTCTCATATAGTTTTTATCAGGTCTCTCAAGTCCTTAAGAAAAGCCAAGTTCACCAGAGACACACTAGCTCAAACTTTCTTTACACATCAGTCATAAACGCAGTTTTTATGAAACACATCATTTAAACATTGAAGCTTAACGTCACCTTGGTTTGTCTCTGAATTCCTATGAACTATACACTCACTGGCCACTGTATTAGGTACCCCTTAATTGTACTGGGTTGAACCTCTTTTTGCCTTCAGAACTGCCTTAATTTATTTTTCTCTGGCCCAAACATGTCCAGAGAAAATATCTCCCATATTGTTACAGCACCACCACCAGTCTAAACCATTGACACCGCACAGCTTGTTTGAGCCAAATTTTGACCTTATTCCAGACTCATTGGACCAGACAACAATTTTTATCTTTTATTGTTCAATGTTGGTGAGCCTGTGTCAATTGTAGCCTCAGTTTTCTGTTCTTTGAATAAAAGAGTGGCATATCCTGTGGATTTCTGCTGCTGTAGCTCATCTGCTTGTTGTTTTGTGCATTTAAAGACGCTATTGTGAATACCTGGGTTGTAACATACGGGTCATTTGAAATTCTGTTTCATTCTTTAAACCTGAGAGATGGTTGTGCATAAAAATCCCAGTAGATCAGTAGTTGCTGGGATACTTCGACCAGCCTGTCTTGTACCAACAACAATGCCCCGTTCAAAGTCACTCAACTCTACTTTCTTCTCAATTATGATGCGCATTTTGAACTACATCATCGCCCCCTCTAGATGACTGAAGTTGTCGCCTTGGATTTGTTTGTTCACTATTTGTGTTAACAAGAAACTGTACGCAAAAATGTGGGCATGGTAGCAATTTGCTCATAGCAATTTTCCGACTCGTGTTATCAACTCATGTCATCCTTACAACAGCAGCATGTTCTCTTGTCTTTTATATTTGGAATAATTGAAATGTCTTTTTAATGCCAGAGGAAACAGGAAGTCAAGCATTGCTTTGATCATCCTAAAAAAACAATACTTTAGTTGCATATGTATATTGTATATGATATAAATTGTCAGGGGTAGATCAAACAACTAAAAACATGCTACTAAAAACGAAAAAAGTGTTCTTTTTAGATTTACTCATCTAATTGTTGACTGATTGGTAGTGCTTGGAGAAAGTTTTCTCAATCTATTATTGCTGTAAAGGTATAAATGAGGGGCACACAATGTTCCTTGTGCTGCCACTTTTCACTATTTGTGTTAACAAGAAACTGTACGCAAAAATGTGGGCATGGTAGCAATTTGCTCATAGCAATTTTCCGACTCGTGTTATCAACTCATGTCATCCTTACAACAGCAGCATGTTCTCTTGTCTTTTATATTTGGAATAATTGAAATGTCTTTTTAATGCCAGAGGAAACAGGAAGTCAAGCATTGCTTTGATCATCCTAAAAAAACAATACTTTAGTTGCATATGTATATTGTATATGATATAAATTGTCAGGGGTAGATCAAACAACTAAAAACATGCTACTAAAAACGAAAAAAGTGTTCTTTTTAGATTTACTCATCTAATTGTTGACTGATTGGTAGTGCTTGGAGAAAGTTTTCTCAATCTATTATTGCTGTAAAGGTATAAATGAGGGGCACACAATGTTCCTTGTGCTGCCACTTACATGTTTAAGGATCTGAAAAATTGCTTTGGATCAACATAAATGAAAATTTAATTACAGAAGAAACTCTAGCTCAGTTTTAAACTGAATATTTTATTCCTAAGATCAGCTCCAAAATGTTTTTGATTGCTTTTGGTATTACAACCTCTCCCTGAGGCAGAACTTGTTGCCTTTTCCAATGCTGGTTTCAGATGCCACGTTGACTAACTGATATCTGCTGGGATGTCGGGGGCTTTTTATCCTCTGTTATGATGAGTAATCACGCCAGTGGGAGAGTTGTTTATGTGGAAAAGCAGCCAATTGAGTTTGCCAACCCCAACTAATGTGGAAGAGAAGAACCCAAATCCCCACAAGAGTTGAAGACGGGACCGCACAGATGTAGGGCAAGGCCAAAACAGAAGTTGTGGAAGAGAAAGTTTAAATCAGATTTTTTTTTCTTCAAGGTGGGAAAGAATGGGAGAATATTTGTCTCACCAAGATATGGTCGCTTGAACACATTCCTGACTCAAATAATCTCTACCTTTTCTGCCAGCATCCTCTTTTTAGGGTTAATAAGATAATATTGGTACCACTTTACAAGAAGGATCCCTTAATAAATGACTAATATATCACTAATAACCTAGTTATTAATTAAGCTGTTAAGACTGTAAATTAACTAAAGGACCATGGTACAATTGATGGTAGCCAAACTACAGTGCCTTAAGCAAGCCTAAAGTTTGATCAAAAAGCATCAACAATAAATAACGATGTCAAAAACTTAGATGATCATGGATGTGCAACCTCTAAAAAGACCGGGCAAACACAACATAGAGGAACTGGGTGAAGAAAGACTGCTCAGCTTTGAGGGTGTGTGGGGAAAATAGTTCATAGAGAACCTGTTATGCTGCTCAACTGTTTCTACTGGGATGACAGGTAAGCAGTTATTTTGTGCATCTAACCACTAGGTGGTTACAAAAAGCAGGCTGGACTGGAGCAACTGTAAAGGCAAAACTGCTGATAGGGCTGCAAATATGAGAGGCAGTAACTGCGAAAATGCTAAGCAATTTTAAGAGGCAGCTGGTGAGGACATAATGTGGGATCACTGTTTTATTCATCAACACATGCTGGCATGCAAAAGGAATGTCTGCTGATCTCAACAAAACACTGAAAGAAGTCATCCGTGTTCCGAACTTATTAAGAGCAGCGCACTGAAGAGAAAAAAAGGCGGATGATTGTTTGTTATCTGCCTTATTCTAAAATATTTTCTATAAATTCATTTAAAGTGTGTTGTGGAATTTTATTATCAAAGTGGGTAGAAGTTGACTCATAACAAGAGAAAATCCGGACTTTGTCTTTATAAGTTTTATTCAAAGGCATTCAGCGTTTGAATGGCTCTGTCACCGAGCAAGTCAGTTGAGCAGAGCCCCGATCAACATTTACACACAGTATTTATACCAGAACATGACAGTGTTATCTCAACTTCAAAGAGTCTGTGTTTTATGACCCCAGACCCTTCTCGGGTTCAGAGGTGACGAAGTTATCTAGGAACCCATTTGTCCTTCCCAACACATCATCCTAACTGTGGGTTTTAACCATTAAACTTCTGATAATGGCTTTTACAGCTTCCTTCACTAACACAGATGTTCATAGGAGTAAGGTAACCCAAAGGTCATACACTGTGGAATGCTTATTGCAAGAATTTCCATCACAAGTGTGTACACGGAATTGAAAAAAACTGGACTTCCTATTCAAAACTATTTTAAGTTACATATTGTCTCCTGTTTCTTTTTCACATTTGATATTTATCATCAGTGGCATTTGGTCAGTTTATCTCTTTTCTCACTTGGAGGCCCTATTTTGTAACCAAGTGTAACAATTTTATACCCATATAAACTAAACTTTGGCTTAACAGTTTATTTCTCTTATTAGCTAAGTATACAGGAGTTGGACAATGAAACTGAAACACCTGGTTTTAGACCACAATAATTTATTAGTATGGTGTAGGGCATCCTTTTGCGGCCAATACAGCGTCAATTTGTCTTGGGAATGACATATACAAGTCCTGCACAGTGGTCAGAGGGATTTTAAGCCATTCTTCTTGCAGGATAGTGGCCAGGTCACTACGTGATACTGGTGGAGGAAAACGTTTCCTGACTCGCTCCTCCAAAACACCCCAAAGTGGCTCAATAATATTTAGATCTGGTGACTGTGCAGGCCATGGGAGATGTTCAACTTCACTTTCATGTTCATCAAACCAATCTTTCACCAGTCTTGCTGTGTGTAAGCCCACAGCCCAAGTGGAGCAGTGAGGCTGTGGAGAATCTCCAGGCGTGTTTAGGCTGTACAGACTGGGATGTGTTCAGGACTACTACCAACAGTCTGGACGAGTACACAGAGGCTGTGACTTCCTACATCAGCTTCTGTGAGGACAGCTGTGTACCATCATGCACCAGGGTGAGTTACAACAACGACAAACCCTGGTTCACAGCTAAACTCAGAAGGTTAAGACTGGATAAGGAAGAGGCCTTCAGGAGTGGGGACAAAGACATATACAGAGAGGCAAAGTACAAGTTTGGCAAGGCAGTGAAAGAGGCCAAACGACTGTACTCTGAGAAGCTCCAAAACCAGTTCTCAGCCAACGACTCTGCGTCTGTCTGGAAAGGGCTCAAACAAATCACCAACTACAAGCCGAAAGCCCCCCACTCCATCAACGACCGACGCCTCGCCAACGACCTGAACGAGTTCTACTGCCGCTTTGAAAGACAAAGGGACAGTCCTGCAACCATCCCCCACGACGCCCCCCAACAGCTGCAGCCACAATCCACCACCCCCATCTCTCCAACCTCAAGAGGGGCCTTGGCACCTCCAACCCCCACCCTGAAGTTCCCCCCCACCAGCCCCCTACCCATGCCGAGGACGGCTCTTTCCATCCAGGAGAGGGACATACACAAACTCTTCAGGAGACAGAACCCCCGGAAAGCTGCTGGTCCGGATTCTGTCTCACCAGCCAGCCTGAAGCACTGCGCTGATCAGCTGTCTCCAGTCTTCACAGACATTTTTAACACCTCACTGGAGACATGTCATGTGCCAGCCTGCTTCAAGTCCTCCACCATCGTCCCTGTTCCCAAAAGCCAAGGACCACAGGGCTTAATGACTTCAGACCCGTCGCCCTGACCTCTGTGGTGATGAAGTCCTTTGAGCGCCTTGTGCTCTCACACCTAAAAGACATCACCGACTCCCTCCTGGACCCCCTGCAGTTTGCCTACAGAGCCAACAGGTCTGTAGATGATGCAGTCAACCTAGCCCTTCACTTCATCCTCCGGCACCTGGACTCCACAGGAACCTATGCCAGGATCCTGTTTGTGGATTTCAGCTCTGCCTTCAACACCATCGTCCCAGCTCTGCTCCAGGAGAAGCTCTCCCAGCTGAGTGTGCCCGACTCCACCTGTAGGTGGATAACTGACTTCCTGTCTGACAGGAAGCAGTGCGTGAGGCTGGGGAAGCACGTCTCTGACTCCCTGACCATCAGCACCGGTTCCCCCCAAGGCTGTGTTCTCTCTCCTCTGCTCTTCTCCCTGTACACCAACAGCTGCACCTCCAGTCACCAGTCTGTCAAGCTTCTGAAGTTTGCAGACGACACCACCCTGATCGGACTCATCTCTGATGGTGACGAGTACAGATGGGAGGTGGACCATCTGTTGGACTGGTGCAGCCAGAACAACCTTGAGCTCAACGCTCTAAAGACAGTGGAGATGGTTGTGGACTTCAGGCAGAACCCAGCCCCACCTGCCCCCATCACCCTCTGTGACTCCACAATTGACACTGTGGAATCTTTCCGCTTCCTGGGAACCATCATCTCCCAGGATCTCAAGTGGGAGCCAAACATCAGCTCCTTCATCAAGAAAGCCCAGCAGAGGATGTTCTTCCTGCGGCAGCTGAAAAAATTCAACCTGCCAAGGACTATGATGGTGCACTTCTACACAGCCATCATTGAGTCCATCCTCACCTCCTCCATCACCATCTGGTACGCCGTTGCTACAGCCAAGGATAAGGGCAGGCTGCAGCGTGTCATTCGGTCTGCTGAGAAGGTGATTGGCTGCAGTCTACTGTCGCTCCAGGAACTGTACACCTCCAGGACCCTGAAGCGGGCAGGGAAGATTCTGGCTGATCCCTCCCACCCCGGTCACAGACTCTTTGAAACTCTCCCCTCTGGCAGGAGGCTGCGGTCCATCCGGACCAAAACCTCACGCCACAAGAACAGTTCTTTCCCATCTGCCACCAGCCTTGTTAACAAAGCCCGGAAACCACACTGACACCCCCCCCCCCCCTCCCCCCCCTTTTTTTTTGCTGACAGGACACTTGTAAACTGTAACTCTATGCGTTACATTAACGCTCAGCTTGGACTCCTGCTTTACTTGCACTGCCATACTTGCACAATGATCACCTGCACTGTTGTATTGCTCTTGCATCTTATACTGCTCTATATTTACTCTCACTCACTTAAAACTGTGCACATATATTTATATTATATTGTAGATATATTTATACTGTTTAATTTGTATTGTATTGCACTGACTACGCCAAAACAAATTCCTTGTATGTCCAAAAACGTACTTGGCAATAAAGCTTTTCTGATTCTGATTCTGATTCTGGTATTGGTGCATTGTCATCCTGATACACGGCACCACCTTCAGGATACAATGTTTGAACCATTGGATGCACATGGTCCTCAAGAATGGTTCAGTAGTCCTTGGCAGTGACGCGCCCATCTAGCACAAGTATTGGGCCAAGAGAATGCCATAATATGGCAGCCCAAACCATCACTGATCCACCTCCATGCTTCACTCTGGGCATGCAACAGTCTGGGTGGTACGCTTCTTTGGGGCTTCTCCACACCGTAACTCTCCCAGATGTGGGGAAAACAGTAAAGGTGGACTCATCAGCACCATTGAAACCGACGTTTGGTATTGGCATGAGTGACCAAAGGTTTGGCTATAGCAGCACAGCCGTGTATATTGACCCTGTGGAGCTCCCGACGGACAGTTCTGGTGGAAACAGGAGAGTTGAGGTGCACATTTAATTCTGCCGTGATTTGGGCAGCCGTGGTTTTATGTTTTCTGGATACAATCCGGGTTAGCACCCGAACATCCCTTTCAGACAGCTTCCTCTTGCAACCACAGTTAATCCTGTTGGATGTGGTTCATCCTTCTTGATGGTATGCTGACATTACCCTGGATACCGTGGCTCTTGATACATCACAAAGACTTGCTGTCTTGGTCACAGATGCGCCAGCAAGACGTGCACCAACAATTTGTCCTCTTTTCTGGTATATCACCCATAATGTTGTGTGCATTTCAATATTTTGAGCAAAACTGTGCTCTTACCCTGCTAATTGAACCTTCACACTCTGCTCTTACTGGTGCAATGTGCAATCAATGAAGACTGGCTACCAGGCTGGTCCAATTTAGCCATGAAACCTCCCACACTAAAATGACAGGTGTTTCAGTATCATTGTCCAACCCCAGTACTTTTATGAAATAAAGAACTAAAGAATCATAACACTACTCAAATCTCACATATACGGTAATTTAATTTCCACTCACTGTGGATTTTGACCTACATACTATGAGTAGATTGTAAGAAAATACTTTTGGTTGTCCAAACAGGTGTGAAACGTCCCCACACATTGTACGGAGCGGCCCGTTGTCAGTACGAAACAGCCTTATGGCAGATGACTCAGTTTCATACACAAAAAGCTGGGTATGAAAGGACTGCAGCTATAAAAAACAGATTCATTTCAAAAGACATTCCAAGTAAAAATGGTCTTGCTTTCTGAACTCTTTTAACCTTTTAACTTAACAGCTAGAGTTGCATTTTTGATCTTTTCCTAAAGGTCAAAGAACACGACTTGTCTGAACAGTAACTTGTAATCTTCGGTGTGTGTGGACAGTACCAACATATCAGCGTGTAGCCTTAGCTTTATGACATGCCAGGTTCACAGCAGTCTTCATTCTTTTAACTCAGTCTAGGGAAATCCTGCTGTCAGGAAGTTGTATATCATGTCTTTGTGTTGCAAATGAAAATATTCCACTGCTTACCTGCCTATAAAAGTGGACAAACCTATCTGTCAGAGAGAGTTTGTGTGTTTATCTATGTTGCTGTGGAATCAGAATCAGAATTTCAGAGTTTCCGTCATCCAGTATACACTGGAATGAAAAAATCTTCAAAACACACAAAGTCCAGGTGCCCTTTACTTAAGAGCTCAGGATAGATTCTGTGTACCTGTCTGTACTTGTGGAGGATGCTGCAGGAGTATGGAGTGATAGGGATGCTTTTAAGGACATCCGCATACTTGGCCCAAAGTCAAGCTAGTTCCATTGCAGGATGGACTCTGTTGGGGCCTGCCATTGTCCCATATCTGTTTGTGGTGTTCATAGACAGGACTTCAAGGCTTAGTCCAGAGCAATAGTTTCAATTTTGTATGCTGTGAAGTTGTTTGCTGCAGAGTGTGGAGCAGCCAGGATAAGAATCAGGTCCTCTAGGTCTAAGGCTATGGTTCTCACTTCCTAAGTTCCTACCCTTACCTGTTATCCTTAGGTATGGATCATATTCGGAAAAAGTGAGATCCCTGATACAAGCAGCTTTAATGAACTTCCTCTTTAGAGTGCCTGGGCTAAGCCTTAAAAACTATTATCTGGAGGAGGTTTAGAGTACAGCAGCTGCTCCTTTGTTCTCTATAGGAAACAGGTGAGATGGTTCGGGTATTTGATCAAGTGGCCTCCTTGATATCTCGAAGTTTTCAGGACATGTCCCACTTAGAGAAGACACAGAACTCACTGGAATATAGTCATTCTGGTCTGGGAACTCCTTACAATCTCTTAAAATGAGTTGAAGAGTGTCGCTTGGGAGAGGTAAGTCTAGGTTTCCCTCCTTGACCTGTAGGCTCTGTGACACATCTTGCACAAGCAGAAAACAACTGACGAATTAATAAATGGTGTCAATAGCCCAGTTTCCTGGCAAAAGCTATAAAAAGTCTCTTAGTTAAAGTTGTGGATTTTATAGTAAATGTTGTAAAGTTGTGAAATTACCAAATGTTTTATCATCATATTATTGTTGTTGAAAGGAAATACACACCGGCTATTAATAACATGGCTCAGATTAAAGTACAAAGTGCCACATTCTACTTTAGCGTTTGCTTTTTTAATGCTAGTATAATCTCAAATTGTCTTTCGAATAGAAAGTTATACAAGTGGTCTAAAAGAAATCATTCTACCTAATTTAACCAGTTAGCTATACATAGGAGCCTGTAGCATTGGAATTATCCATTTTAATTAACAGAAGAGGTGATAAGATGTGCTACCATCCTTGTTTGTATTTTAGGACTTCTAAAATCTACTTATGTTTAACAAGTGAACAAATTAAGCTTCTAGAACACCAATCTGTCATTACCAATGTTAGCTAAAAATTGTTTTAAATGTGAACTAAAACTTTAAATAAAGCAAGCTGGCATTTTCTGAACTAATTAACATTTCAAACTTCCTGGTACAAAATGCAAACCCTCTGAAATACTTACTAGTTACTACATTATTTTATGTATTGTATTAATATGGAAAGGAGGTGTAAAATCACATAACAGAATACTAAGCTAGTCACATAGGTGTTGGCCTTAATTGCTTCTGTATTCATTAAATTATTCAGCTATTTTTGGATATACTACTCACCAAATGTGACCCATATAAATTTATTATATGGGCAGCTCTGTTTGTAATCTTATTTTTGGATGCTAGCATGCTAGCTAGGTAACATGCTTTTTAGCACAAAGCAGTCTGTTTGCTTATCACATATTACAGTTAGTTTGAGTGAGATGCCTTCATTTTGTGTGAACGTGTCGGCAAAATCTTTTCTTAAATCAGATTTATTTCACAGGAAATGTTCAACAGTTGCGATTAGCAACTAAGAGCTATGTCATAATAGCTTTTATCTCTGTTCCAGTTTTCCACTTTGGTCCTGTGTCTATTATTCCCCGGAGGTGCACATCATCTTCTAACAGAACAAGTTTTACTGTCAGCACACTTCTTTTCTTAACAAACAAAGCCTCTTTGCAGCTAAGTCTACTGTGTGCACTCCTCGTCATGCATTCAGTGCTCGGCGTGTCACACCTTTCTACAAGGTCTGAAATTTGTTCTCACAGTTTTTATCCACACAAAGAAATCTTTTCAGATCCACTGAACAACACCCATGTCAAACAGAGGACATGGTAACAGAATTGCCTACCAGGACCCTTGCTAAAAGAATATAGCAGTCTTTATGAAAGCTGTGAAATAAAAAGAAACAATGTGTTACAAACAGGATATGTCCTAGACAGTTCTTATGAAAACGTTTGTTGAAGGCATGGAGAAGATAACCCAGAAAAAAGCATAACCTCTCCATGAATGTTTGCATCTTATTTTTAGGTAAACTATATTGCAAAAAGAAAAAAGAAAAAAGCTAAATTAAGTAATAAATAAGGTATTGCACATTTAAAGTAAACATTTGATTAACCAAAAATATAAACAGCTTGAGGTCAAGCATTGTACTAGTGCACAAAAATAACATTTCAGGTACTTTCAGGTACATACATATCCTCTCCAGTGTACACACACATCATCCAGATGGCACAAGCCAAGGGAAGGTCATGCATGTGGGAATGATGAGTAACGTGGCAGAAGTTCTTGAAGACAGTTCACATGCCCATGCACCTGTGTATTTATGCAAGGACGTGACACTTGTCCCAAATGAGACGAGCAGTGCATAGATACCATTGACCCGGACAGCTGGTGGTTCGTCTCTGGTTGCCTGTGAAGGGAGATGACAAGTTGGGATGTCAAAAAATGCAGAAAGACATGTAGAGGTGTTCAAGGAAAGGGGTGGATGATCAGCATCAGAGCTGGATGAAAAAAGAAAGCATAACATCACCATGGCATTTAGTTTTCTTTGCTGAAACATTAAAGCAAATTAATCTGTGATTATAATAGTATATGTACAAATAGAATAGAGAATAGAATAAAAAAAACTGAATTAATCAAACACCTTGTGAGGTTCAGTGTTTAGTTAAAGGTGTTGTTTCAATCACTTTTTTCAGGATAAATGAGCAAGAACATGAACACATACCTAAACTTTATAACTATAAGTTTGTTAATCAGCTTTTTCTCATTATAGACTTAATAATCTTTTTCACACATTTGGCTGTTTGGATATTTTATCGTAATAATTTTTTAATGGACCAGTCATTGGTTTGTATATTTTAGAGCTTGTTTTAAAAGTTTTTAATGCTTTTATCTTATTTAAGTTACACCTTTTAGTAAGAATAAAACACAATTTAATCCTTCCCGTTTAGGTTTCTGCTCTTTGGGTCTTTGTAGACCACAGTGATCTTTGGGAATCTTCAGATCATGTTCAGGTTTATAGATATATTTATCCACCCTTCCTTAGATCAAATGATACATTGTATAAATTCTGCTGGAATATTTGGTCGGGCATTTTTACATGAAATTTGTGTCTCTAGAAGTCAGGTGGAAAGGTAGCTGGAGAGACTGAACCGGAACAAGGCTGCAGGTCCAGATAATGTCAGCCCTAGAGTCCTGAAGGCCTGTGCAGAGTAGCTCTGAGGAATTCTGCTGCACCTCTTCAACCTTAGCCTGGCCCAGAAGAAGGTTCCATTGTTGAAGAAGACCTCCTGTCTTGTTCTGGTACCAAAGAAAACTCATCAATTAGTCTTCTATGACTACAGAGCTGTTGCCCTGACATCGCACATCATAAAGGTCCTAGAAAGACTCCTGTTGGCCCACCTGAATAAGCAAACAATAAACCATCAGGACCCCCTTCAGTTTGCTTATCGCTGTGGAGTTGGAGTTGAAGATGCCATCATGCACCTGCTTCAACAAACCCACTGTCATCTGGACAAAGCCAGCGGCAATTTGAGGATCATGTTCTTTGATTTCTCCAGTGCATTTAACACAATTCAACCTGATTTTCTTGGTTAGGAACTCCGGGAGACTCAGGTGGAGGCCTCAACAATCTCCTGGATCAAAGACTACCTGACAAACAGACCACAGTTTGTGAGACTGAAGGGTTGTGAGTCTAACCAGGTAGTCAGCAGCACAGGAGCACCACAGGGGACTGTACTCTCACCATTCCTTTTCACTCTGTACACCTCAGACTTCCAGTACAAGACAGACTCCTGTCATCTGCAGAAATACTCGGATGATTCTGCAGTCGTAGGGTGGATCAGAGATGGACAAGAAGCTGAGTACAGGAAGGTGGTGGACCGCTTTGTGGCATGGTGTGGAAACAATCATCTCATTTTGAACGTGACTAAAACAAAGGAGATGATTGTAGATTTCAGAAGGAACAGGAATAAGTCAAACACTATTTCCATCATGTGAGAAGAAATGAAGGTGGTGGAGTATAAACCTCGGTATTCACCTGGACCACAGACTACAGTGGAGATGCAACTGTGAAGCCATCTACAAGAAGGGACAGAGCAGTCTGTATTTCTTCACGGGGCTTAGGTCCTTCGATGTTTGCAGCAAGATGCTGCATATCTTCTATAAGTCTGTTGTGGAGAGTGTGATCTCTTTGAGAGTCATACAACAACAGAGTGTCTTCAGCCAGAGGCTTTTTCAGATACACTGTAATACTGATCGCTACAGAAGATCCTGCCTACAGCCATCTGCATTTACAGCAACTCTTTTGAGAAACTTGCATAATATAAGTAACAACATGGGATTTCCCCTTTTGCATTAAAAAACAATTTTGAATTTTATTTATTTGAGAAATAAATTTGAGGAGGTTTGAAAAGCAAGAGAGTTCCAGCTTATATCAAAAACAGTAGGTAATCAAGAATGCTTGGAACAGAAGAGAGCAAATCAGTCAAATAGAGGAAAGGAATGGCAGGATATGCAAGGGGAAAGCAGAAAGGAAAGGAAAGTAAAAAAAACAGGAGCTTGCTTGCCAAGACTGAGGCAAGAGAGGCTGAATGGCGCAGGAGATTTATATAGGAACGGAAAAGATCTAAATGGAGATGAGCTGTCGAGAGAAAGGAAGAGATAAAGCGCAAAAAGCCTACCGCAACAAATTGATACTCATTCAAACTGACGCAGCAGAGATAAATCCATGTCGGAGCAAGCATGACTGGACAAGAATAATCATCACACTTACTGATGTAGCTTCGAACATTTAGCCAGACTCCTCTGAGAGTGAACCTAATTAGATGTAGAGACAACCATTGTGACAGCACAAGAAAAAGCCTGTTACTCTGAGAAGATGTGTGTTTATATGGAATATTTGAACAAATATGTTTCTCTGCCTTGACAAAATGTGTGCAGAGAAATCTGGAATAGCTCTGGATAATTTAGTAGGGTTATGCAATTCAAACAAACTGACTGGTTTCAACATGTTAAGCTTCAAATTTAGACTTTCACATGAAAGCAACAGTCACCTCAAAGTCAACTTTTACCAGATCCTGCATAGTCTTAATTATTCTTTTCATAAAATGGCATGGGAACTTTCAATAATTGCACATTAATCTGTTAATTATTCATATACAGTCTTATTTAATAAACCAGATATTTTATTAACCAATCATATTAATTACATGTAATCAGGTATTATGGACATTATTAATCACATTAAGGTCTATTTCAATTTCTACCGTTTTACTGCTAAAACTTAGAAGATGGAGGTTTTATGAATAAGAACAGACTGTTCAAGATATTATCAAACCTGAATAAAGGTTTAACTTTAATCAAAAGTTTTCTTGGTATCTCTCTGGAGTTTAGAGAAAGGCCCTTTCATTTGATTTAGAATTTTATATCTAACATTAATTTTGAAAGGAGAACTTCTGGGAGAATAATCCCAAACTGGACACGAAGATCAATGATTAAACAGTAAGGGTAGGACCAATGGTGGATCAGAGGAGTCTGTTTGCTTCCTTGGACCACTGGCGTTTCTGCTCCATGGTTCTACTGCCTCAGCTCCTCTCTCAGCTGGAGGGATAGTCAGAGTGACACCAATAGTTAGAAGTTAGGGATGTTAGAAAGAAAGATCAAGGTGAAAGTATTTTGCATTGGGGTGTGGGGCGTGGCTTGTGGCGAATCAGGAGAGCGCGGAACCCATATACGGAGGCTTCAGTCCTCGATGCAGCTGTTTTGGGTTCGAGTCCTGACCCCGGAGACCTGTGCTGTCTTCCTGTGATCACCTGTGATGTCTTTCTCCTCTACTCACCTCACTTCCTGTCTGCCTGCTTTCAAATAACAAAAATAAAGGCAACTAGTGTCAAAACAAATCTTTAAAAAGTATTTAACATTAAAGATAGTATTTCAACTATAAGGGAAAGCACTACATTTTGAAGACAGCACTACATTTTGATGGACAGTTAAAGGTGGGGCTGAGCTCACCAGTCTTGTGATCATGGATAATGTTGAGCATGTGCAATAGAACTTTGGCCAGAAGCATTTCAGTCATGTTTAATATGTGCAAAACGTTTTTGGACCTAGCCGTCCTAATAATGTTTTATATTTGTAATAACTCTTTGGGCATTAGTTCGTCAATAATCCATCAAATGTGCAACAGGTATTGACATATATTTATTAAATGTTCAATATGATCACTTTTATTGCCATTCTGGGCTTCAACAACTTTGTCATGCTCTGTCAGTTGTGTTTCCCCTGGTGTAATTTGGTCTGTATTTAGAAATACTGTGTATTTGTTTATTAATATGCACTGTACCGGATTTAAACAAATAAAACTTAAATGTTCTCTTTTATCTATCATTCTTTGTAAACCTGAGATGGTTGGGTGTTGATATCCCAGTAGATCAGCTGTTTCTGAAATACTCAGACCAGCCCTTTTGGTGCCAACAACTCTGCCAAGTGAAAGTCCCTCAAGTCCCCTTTCCTCCCCATTCGGATAGTTCTTTTGAACTCTAGCAAGTCATCTTCAGCATGTTTAGATACCTAAATGCATTAAGTTGCTGCCATTCGATTGGCAGATTTGCCATTTGTGTTTACAAGCAATTGACTATGTATCTAATAAATCGGACGATGAGTTTATAAAAGTTCATCTTGGAAATATTTCACCTTCCTAAATGTTGAACAGCATAAAACAGCTATAGAGAACTGATGAGTTTGTTGGTTAAGAGGAATTCGTGTGTCTCTCTGTTAACCTGTGATGAACTGGTGACCTGTCCAGCATGAACCTTACCTCTTGCCCATTGAGCACTGGGGATAGCCCCCCCTCTTCTCTCAGAGGAATTTGGGTGTTTATCAATGCGCCATCTGAGTTTGCCGTTAGCTGTTATGTTTGTTGTGTGTTATCTGATGTAATTACCACATGCTTTAGTAAAGACTTTGAATTTAAAAATTTGCCTGATGGCACTGCTTAGCCTCATAACAATCTAGATAGATTCCTGGGTGATCAAATATGGACTTTACCTCATGGCTAGCATGGCCAGCATATGGTACAGCCCATACAGTCCATGCTTCTAAGTCTCACACTGCAAAGCATATCAGCAAACAAGGAAGGTCATGTGAAACAAATCTAAAATCAATAAAGGTCATGGCCCGATTATGTTGCATGAGAATGCAAGATATGAAAAAAGTTGCAGTTGTATTTTGTTTTGCAAGTGTAGTGCAACAATAGGTTGATTTGGCTATGAAAAACTATTAATAAGTGCCAAAGGCAATTATTTAAAAAGTTACTAATCTTTATCTAATTTACAGGAAACAATAGCTAAATAGCTCTCAGTCTCTGTTAGTTATTGTTTTATGAATACCTGCCTGGTGAGGTGTGGTATTATAGAAGAATAGATGAAGGAGTGAATACATGCACTGGTCTTCTGGGATGTGGGATTAACAGCTAATCTAACATTAAAGTAGTGGGTGCAACACGTTTTATCAACCCCTTTTAGTCTCACATGTACCTTTAAATACCAGATATGCAAATATTAATCTGTGTATGGTGCTGGCAGCGTGCTACAGATGATTACAGCGCAAACAGAGTGAACTGCATAGTAAACACAGCAGAATTAATGGTGGCTAAAGTCTTAGCAATAGCAGAGCTTTAACTTTAGCAGCTGGGATAACATAGACACTATTTAGCATGTTTATAAGCACTATGTGGACATATTTTATGCAGGTTAGTGAGATAGGAGGAAAGGAAAACAGATAAAATGGAATAAGTTCATGTTACCAGACTATTGGTGCTCAAACCACTCACTGAAATAAAGTTAGAGTAACGGATAGCCTCAGCTCAATCTACTTGCATAATTTAGGCATTAAAACAAAGCAAAACAATGAAATAAACATTTTAATTGTTCTATCATAATAATAATCAAATAATAATCTAAACACAAATTTATTTCACAAATGAATTTTATTCCCATCGTGGCAAAAAACTCTTGACCAGGCAGATGATTTGATCCTATCCTTCAGATGATCCTGCCAACGAAAGAAGAAAATAAATTCACAAAGGCCTACATTGTTCTTGCTCCATATGGCTGAGAAGTTGAATCAGCTCATTTAGAAGGAAAATTATGAATGTCCTTGCAGCATTTGACAAATGTTACCATTCTCCTACTTAAAGAGAACTGTCAGACCGGGTCAGAGCTGTTAGCATTGGAGCACCTCTCTGAGAAAACCCTCCTGCTGTGGAGACACATGCTTCAGTGACACATAGGGGTGACTTTTACCTATAAGGAGATGGAGGGGAGCAAGCTGGTTTCCACTTTCACAGGAGTGACACCTAAACTAATGCAGGAAACACCCAGCTTTATCAAATCTTCCCGATTCCCTGCAGAATCACAACCCCCCTGTGAACCATAGAAACAAAAGGTGTCAAGAGGGAAACTTTCCTGTGCGCAGCTCCTCACATTTCAGAGTTAGGCTCCTGTCAAGAAGAGGTTGGACGGACAGTAGAGGGGAAGGGGATGTTTCACTGAATTTCCCAAGCAAAATAAAGTGTTTTGTGAAAGAGATATCCATTAATAAGATAACTCTTATGATTGTCTATTTATCCTGTCAGAAAAATATATTCAGTGATATTATTTTTAAAATCTGTATTTTGTGGAACACCTCGCAGCAGTTTGGATTGATTGTAACCGAACAAAAGATGAACGCTGCCACCTGGTGGACAGATGAAACAAACAAAACACATGGGCTGGAAAGTCTTTTTTTCCATTTCCCTACACTTTATCTAAATGGACAAATGTTGTACAACCTTTTCCATTCTGTGACTATTGTAACTCTGTTCAGGTCTTCTTCAATATTTCCTTACAGTGACTGTCCCATTACTGATGTATAGCAATAAATTGGGAGTCCAGCTTCTTTAAACAGGGCGTAAATTAAGTAGACAGCAATATGATGTTTTAATTCTTCATTTTGAAGGAGCAGAAGCAGAAAAGGAGGACCAAAGTGGGCTTTCTCTAGCTCCTGCTAAAATGCCAGGTTTCAATACAAAATGGGAACATGATAAATAATTTCACTTTTTCTTCCACTTAATGTAACAGTAGTTCCGTTGGGAGAAGAAATGGAAATAATAAAATAATACCAGCCTGCATTAGTGTGCAAACCCTGAACCTAAAACCTTGTTGAAACAACTTCTGATATAATGTCAGCATTAAGTACGCATCTAACAACAGTTAGAGTGAAGCTGAATAACCTAAAATAGAGTTCAGCTTTCCTACATGAATCTCTCTGACATAGTTTGCAGAGAGGTTATAAATTTGGATGAAAATTGTGTTATTGTACAAATTTATCAGTCAGATGACGACTAAAAAATGAAGGATTAAGAGTGGCCATCATCTCAAGCTTAAGCACAGCAGGTCTTCTGAACAATTTAGAAACCAAAAAAGGAAGCAGTATGAGTTGCCTAGTCAGGGTCCTGACTCAAATCACATTGAAATGTTGTACCATGGCCTTAAACTGGCTGTTCATGTATATATTTAAAATAAAATATTTGCTGTGGCCAAAAATAAAACAATTGTGCAAATTAGGGTGGGAAGAGTGTGATGTAAAAGACTCATTTGCAAACACTTGATGATAGTTGCTGCCATCAAGGAAGGATGGAAATGCTTAGTAGTTCATAAGATAGAAACATACACTCACCGGCCACTTTATTAGGTACACCAGTCCAACTGCCCATCAATTTCTAATTTCTAATCAGCCAATCACATGGCAGCAAATCAATGCATTTAGACATGTAGACATGGTCAAGACAATCTGCTGCAGTTCAAACCGAGCATCAGAATGGGGAAGAAAGTGTTTTAAGTGACTTTGAACGTGGCATGGTTGTTAGTGCCAGACGGGCTGGTCTGAGTATTTCAGAAACTGCTGATCTACTGGGACTTTCACGCACTACCATCTCTAGGGTTTACAGAGATTGGTCCGAAAATGAGAAAATATCCAGTGAGCGGCAGTTCTGTTGGCGCAAATGTCTTGTTGATCCCAGAGGTCAGAGGAGAATGGCCAGACTAGTTCAAGCAGATAGAAAGGCAACAGTAACTCAAATAACCACTCGTTACAACCAAAGCATGCAGAAGAGCATCTCTGAACACACAACACATCGAACCTTGGGGCGGATGGGCTACAGCAGCAGAAGACCACACTGGGTACCACTCCTGTCGGCTAAGAACAGGAAACTGAGGCTACAGTTCACACAGGCTCACCAAAATAACATTATAGAAGATTGGAAAAACGTTGTCTGGTCTGATGAGTCTTGATTTCTGCTACGACATTCAGATGGTAGGGTCAGAATATGGCATCAACAACATGAAAGCATGGATCCATCCTGCCGTGTATCGACGGTTCAGGCTGGTGGTGTAATGGTGTGGGGGATGTTTTCTTGGCACACTTTGGGCCCCTTAGTACCAATTGAGCATCGTGTCAACGCCACAGCCTACCTGAGTATTGTTGCTGACCATGTCCATCCCTTTATGACCACAGTGTACCCATCTTCTGATGGTTACTTCCAGCAGAATAACGCGCCATGTCATAAAGCACGAATCATCTCAGACTGGTTTCTTGAACATGACGATGAGTTCACTGTACTCGGATGGCCTCCACAGTCACCAGATCTCAATCCAATAGAGCACCTTTGGGATGTGGAGGAACAGGAGATTTGCATCATGGATGTGCAGCCAACAAATCTGCAGCATCTGTGTGATGCTATCATGTCAATATGGACCAAACTCTCTGAGGAATGTTTCCAGTACCTTGTTGAATCTATGCCACGAACGATTAAGGCAGTTCTGTAGTCAAAAGGGGGTCCAACCCGGTACTAGCAAGGTGTACCTAATAAAGTGGCCGGTGAGTGTATGTATCATTGTCCAATTTAAAAGGAATATCTTTATTTGTCATAGTACTTGTCCTGAATAAGCATTTGAGGAGAAACGCCACAAAGAGTTTCAATGATTTTTAATTATCGGTAGATTTACAAAGAAATGACAACAAATATACAATCAATACAAAGTGCAGAAATATATAACACTGTTTTCTTAAATAAACTGGTAAACAATACCTATAAATATCTGGTGCAATCTGCTGTTTTCACATGAAGGCTAGCAGCAAGCAACAACGTACATCGGAGCGATAAAGGGCAACCTGTGCAGTGGTACATTTCAGCGGTCGGGTTAGTGTGTCACTAAGCTGGAAAGAAGGAGGTGAGCTTTTAGGTTCTCCTGAGTGCTACGCTTGGAGCATTCATGTCCTGATGCATGACAGCAAGACTTGGAATAGCCAATCCCAGGGACTGCTGGGAAAGCAGAGAGTGTCCAGGATTTATTTATTGCACAAGAATGTGATTAAGTTTAATGCTGGTTTAGACACTTGGATATTCTTGTTTTTTGTTATTGTGCTCATCGTCTAATATGTTGAAGCAGAAAAACTCTGTAAAAGAACCTAAGGTCTTTTATCTAATGAATGTACACGGCCCCTACTAAGGTTGTGTAAAAAGACTGAAAATAAATTCATCTTTCATTGATTACAGTACAGGAACTTTCATTAGCATGACATCTTATTCCCCTAGGGTATAAAAACATGACATGACCCAGAGGCCGATTTCTCTTCATAATAGGAAACACAAGAGAACATATTTAAAAAAGGCAGGTGTATGTTGACTTAAAAAGTCAAGTAAATGAGTTTATGTATTCTCTGAGCAATAATTAAGATTAAAAAAAAACTAGAAGTGTAATAATGAAGCTTAGATGAAGAACTGCCACAACAGACAGTAAGGAGGATGGTAAGAGAAATAAAAGAGTGGCATTTCAGCGTAACCACGTCTCCATAACTACCATCAGGTACCATCTACATCCTAATCAGTTACTTTGGAGGCGCACCTGTCCTACCATTACAAATGTAAAGATGTGGAGTTTGCTAAGCACTTCAGCTGGGATTCAAATAGGATTATAATTAAAACTAAATTAAAACAAATACCCCTGGTGGGTTCGGCGTGAAACGACTGAATGTGCACACGAACAATAGATGGCAACTGTTAAGGGCAGTGGAGGATGTGTGGCACTGTGGGTCTGGAGAGTTTAAATGAAAATATGGTGACCTCTGCCAGAAAACTGAACCTGGATCAACACTGGGTTATTTATAGATCACATTTAAAAACAACAGGATGTTGATTTTTCTAACCCTTTTCAGTATGAGAATCGATTTCTGCAGTAAGAGATTAATTTATTTCAAATCTTTTTACACATCTTCACCCAGGGTATTTATAAGAGTGGGGGGTGCTGTGATGTACGAAAAGCAGTAAATCCCATGTCCTGTGATGCATTTAATGTTTAATACAATAAGATTACAGGAAGTGTTGCTTTGTGCACTAGATGTGTAATTAATATTCTTACAGCCTATTTATTTATATATATGAGAACCATTTTAGGGTCTAGACTATAGTTAGGCAGAGGGGGGTGAAGGCACAGAGGTGCGCTATATTTTAAACACACTCTGGTGGCTGTTAAATGATTGAAGCAGGTTAGTGTTGAGAGAGCAGGACGCTGCTTTAAAGAAGTCAGAAAGATTGTTTTTCTCTAATTCTCTAATCCCCTCTGCTAGTGATTATTGTCTGTGCTTAAGGACACTGAAAACTTAAAGTAAACTGTTGTTGGGTTGCACATTCTGGTGCGTCAGAAAAATGTAAATCAAAACAGATCGTTGTATGAAGAAACAAATACTGGAGACAAAAAGAAAACACAGAAGAAATACTGACTGGAACAATAACAAGGTGCAGATATAAAAATGTGATTCTCCTCTATTCCGCCAACGGACACAGAGTTTATCAAATATAATAAATTAAATCATTCCTAGAACAATCTCCAGCGATGAACAAAGTAAGACTCGACTTTTAATGGAAAAAAGAATATTGAATCTGTGTTTCAGTGCAAAAATTGCAGAGCTTTTGGTTGATTGACCAATGATGAAGTCTGAAGATTTTAATATATTATTCTTTATTTATACTGAGAGTAAATATCTAATTAATCAAGTGTAAATCTGCTCTCTACAGTAACTGGATAAATATATTTTTTCATTTTAAAACATACAACGCCATGGAGAGTTTACCCCCTTACAGATTTCTGCTGTTTTTATCTTTGTAGTTTCACTTAAATGTTTCAGACCATTAAACAAATTTTAGTATCAGACAAGGATAACCTGAATAAAATTTAATTTAATTGGCAAAAAAAAAAAAGCCAAAATGAAAGCTTGAAGTGGCCTGTTCAAAATCCAGGTTTAAAGCTGATTGAAATGCTGCGATGTGACCTTAAACAGGCAGTTGATGCGTAAAAACCTTCTACTGTGTCTAAAATGAAACAATCCTGCGAGGAATTATTTGATAGCTTTTTTTGGTAATCTTTGTCTGATGTTTGATGATCTGATGCAATGAAGTGTGTGGGAAAAAAAAAGCTAAAACAAGAAATCTTTCTCACAGTGCTGGAAATAAGTTCTGCATTTACTGTCAAGTCATCAAAACACTGCAAATTCTCATGAGATGTGAAAAGATTTCCCTCTAAACTCAGTGGTCATTTATTTTACGGAAAGAATGAGAAACAAAAGACAGAAAACAGAGAATTAAAAGACCTGGAGAACCTAAAGCAGCTCCATCCGGTTAGTTATTTCTTCCACCGTTAATGACGTTACTTCCTGGAGGGGCGATTTGCATGGAGTCAAGGATCGGTCGAAGGATTTGGCCGAAAGGTCTGGAGATGGGACAGAGAGATTTTATTTCGACATTTGGCGATAAACTAAAAACAACAAAAAAACTGCAAACATAAAAAAAAATCTGCAAATGATTGTGGGTCACCACTGTAGACTCTTTAGTACAGAAACAGGGCATGAACTATCTCGTTTGAAAAAAAAAAATGAAAAAAAAAACCCATCTATAGATCTTAGCAGGTTAAATATTTACAGTTTGACCAATTTTACCAAAACCTGCAATAAACGTTCTGTATTTTCTGAATTTCTCAATTTATACTTCAAAGCTACTCAAAAAAGTACTTACAGCTCTGGAAAAGATTGGAATTTTGTCATTAAAAACCCAAATTATGTCTACCTAATGCATCTCCATGCTATCATGAATGTTCACTTTAAACTCCTCCCTTGGGGGGGCGGGGGGTCCATCTCCTCTGTAATGCATTAGACATTGATTCTCGTTCTAAATGTATCTTATAATAGCCAACAGATGGGAGCTACACTTCTAGATCTCATTTATAAGAGCGTACTTAAAAGGCTTCCTTTTTTCTCTCTTGGTGGAGCCTTCAACTGCAGGAACAAAAAGGCTTTTACAGCTAAAACGTCCATTATTAATATAGTCTGAACAAAGGCATCAACTCCACTTTCGGCAGCTTAAGATCTGGAGAAATTACAGACCTCCAGAGTGTTTCAGCTGTGTGACCTAGAACCTTTTTCTCAGAATCTAACTTCCTAGAAAATTCTTTTTTACTCTGACCTTTTCTTTTATGTGATTTGAATGTGGGCCGCAAACGTTTTCTGTTCATGTCAATTAAGTCCGCCGATGCTGAAAAGCGTCACTCCTCCTACAGCAGGAGCGTCGATGCTTTGGAAAGGTTTTCAAACCAGGAGGTAAAAATCAAGATCAGTCCAATACACCATAGGTCCCCGTCCTTGGTGTTCGGGGCCCATTGTGCTACATGTTCTGGATGTCACATGGCTGATTCAACCCAACGGGACATTAGCAGATTCCTGTAGAACTTGATTGAATGCTGAGAAGTAAACAGAGGACCACAGCTGGACGCCACTGCAATGCAGCATTAATCTCAGATTGCACCATAGCGGTTACAGTTCAAAACTTAAATTAAGTCTCTCCAATCTTTTTTTGAAACAGTTAACTGTAACACAGAAATTACACATGATTATTTAAAGCAAGTCACTCCATTGAAAAGTGTAACTGAGAAACTTTAAACACATTTTGGAAACGTTAACTTCTTGTTTACTGTTTTGAAGCTGAGGAAAGCAGACAGAAATTTGAAAATGTGTAACATTCACAGATGCTGCACTATGAGTCCCAAAGGACCATTGACCACACACACACAGCAGGAACAGTTGTTAATTTAGTTTCTTTCTTCCATCCATCGATTATCTACCCCCTCTTAACCTTGCAGGGTCACAGGTGCAAATCTCCAAAACCAGAAAGGGCCCGGGCCAAGATTCGAGGCGGTTACCTTCATGGTGCAAATACTGCTCCATGGTGCAAGCCCCTGTTTTGTTTCTTTCAAACCTAAAATCTGCTACTGATCACCGTTCATTGACTGTTGTAACGGGTTTAATTATGTTTCTCGGAATGAAAAAACTGCAACATTTTCTAATAATACCAATATAAATCTCTAAAAATTTGTTTGACTTTGGTGTTTTCTCTCTCCACCCCCACAGGCGATGAAAGCAGACATGAGTGTGTAATTTATTTACACTTTGAGTGTAAGCACATTAAAACTAACATTTAGCATGTTTAAATCATGTTGGTTGAGCTGGTTTAAATGTTGGCTTTTGTTAAGCAACAATACCAAATACCCATGTTGTTCGTTTTAAGTGAAAAGAAAATCTGAACTGTAAGGGGATTTAAACGGAGATGACTAAAACAAAACTGGACTATTCAAGCAGTAAAAGATTTTTTTAGCGTTCTCCAACCATAAAACACCACAGTTAATCAGGGTAGATTTAAAAGCACTACCTAATTCTACCCTGGTAATCTGATTTGATCCCTGCAGTGAAACCAATGGAGGCTAAAGATCTCTTCCAGAAAACGACCCTAATTCCTGGAAAAGTGTTGTGCAGTTGAAACATGTCTATAGCTACCCTGGAACCCGGAAATGGTTCTTGATGTCAAAACACACCTTCTGGGATGCTTTTGTTAAACTTGCTCTGGTTAGCAAGCTGCAGAAAAAATATTGTAAGAATATATATATTTTTTTTTATAGTGTTGGAAAATGCGGTGGTTGCAAAGTTTCAGTTTTCAATTTAGTTTAAACAATTTGCAGATGAATAATCACTTTTTTTTTTACATTTTACAGTGCAATTACTTTTATTCAACCCTGCAGGAGACGTTTCGAGTCCTGCAGACACACTAAGGAAACAGAGTTTTTCACTCACGTGGAGAGGAACTCTGATGGAAGGTCTGTGATGTAAGACGGTATGGTCCTGCCAGTCAGGAACTGAGCCACCTCGTTAGTAAAAGTGTTACAGTTGTGCTCAAACAGACGATACCTGTCACCTCTGAACAAAGAAACAAAAAGGTGCAATTTGTATTTGCTGTGCTCTGTGTCCTGATGTTGAAGCCATTGCTGAAACAAGAAGAGCTTCAGTACAAGGGGGAAAAAAAAGAGGACAAACGCCCCAAGGACCTGTATGTGGTCTCTCCAAGAGAGGAGAGATGGTCCATAAACATCTTCTCGGTCAATTCAGTCTCGCCAAGCTCCACCACTGTTTCTGGAGGCCCCAGCATGGTCCCTCCCTTGGAAAACGGAGAGAAAAATGCTTTAAAAGTGAAATCTCACAGGAAAAACACTATACTAGTTCATTTGTCTTCAGGGCAATACTGACACCTACTTCTCTGAAACATGAGTGAGGTATCTCACTATGGGACACTTCTCCAGCACCTGTCCCCCAGAAGCTCTATTACATTACGCCAGTCTTGACTGGTGGACGGAAGTGACGTCCGCTCCCATGGGAGGGACTTCCTCCCAGTATAAAAGCCGACGTCACGTAGGTGATCTTCAGTTTAATAAGCGCACCTCTTCCTCGCTCCCTGCAAGGAGGGTGATCTGGTGAGATACCTCACTCATGTTTCAGAGAACCTGGGTTAAATGCTTAACCTAAAGTTCTCTTTCAACATTCGTTTCGGTATCTCACTATGGGATATTTCTGCTCCCGTATTGCGAGATAAGCTCACTCGAAGACCAACATATGCATCTTGCATTCATGGCAATGTGGAACCCACACCCAGAACCGTGTGAGCCAGTGTGGGCCTGGTGACATCCAGTCTATAGAACCTAGTGAAGGTGTGAGGGGTCGCCCAGTTGGCAGCCTCACATATTTCCTCCACAGGTATACCCTGGAACAATGCCCAGGATGAGGCCACACCATGAGTGGAATGAGCCCGCAGACCTGCAGGGTGTGCAAGGCCTCTGCTCTCATAAGCCATAATAATAGCCCCCACTACCCAATGCGAAAGACGTTGCTTTGTGAGAGGCCTTCCTTTATGTGATGAAGCCCACGACACAAACAGTTGCTCTGATTTACAAAAATCTGCTGTTTTTTTCACATATAACCGCGGAGCTTGTACTGGGCAGAGCGTATGCAGTCGTTCATGCTCCTGAGAAGAGAATGGTGGTGGGTAGAAAGCCATTAATTCAAGGGCACGGCATGGCAGAGCCGTAGCAACCTTAGGTATAAAGGCAGGATTAGGTTTCAGTAAAACCCTTGACTCACCCAGAAACTGCATGCAGGACGGGTTAACTGAGAGAGCTTGAATGTCACTCACACGCTTAGCAGAGACCAGAGCAATCAATAAGGCCGTTTTAAAGGAAAGCACTTTGAGCTCAACCTGCTGCAACGGTTCGAACGGTGCACGTGACAACGCATCGAGTACCATAGGTAAATCCCATGAAGGAGTGAGGCTCCTTGACACTGGACGGAGCCGTCGTGCACCTTTCATGAATTGACACACCAGGGGGTGCTGCCCCACTGTTATGTCACCAAAGCCAACGTGACAGGCTGAAATAGCAGCCAGGTACACCTTCACAGTGGAAAAAGCCAATCCTTTATCCAACAGTGCCTGCAGAAAAGTTAAAATGTCCGACACAGGGCTTTGCATTACGCTCACCATAGGTTTTGCGCACCAACCCACGAATGCCTGCCATTTATCCTCATACACGTTACGCGTGGAAACGGCCCTTGCATTTTGAATTGTGTCAATAACGTTCTGGGGAAGCCCACTGGCAGCCAGATTTAACCCCTCACAGGCCAGGCCCATAGGGCCATGTGCTCCGGATATGGATGAAATATTTATCCGCGTGCCTGCGTCAGGAGATCTCTGTGGAGGGGAAGCCGCCATGGCTCACCGTGTAGCATCTGAAAAATCTCCGCTAGCCAGTGTTTCCCTGGCCAGCGGGGAGCTATCAGAATGAGTGAATGTTTTCCCTCTCGCACCCTGGCGAGAGTAGGAATGATCAGTTCCAGCGGGGGAAAGGCGTACAGTAGGACCGGCGGCCATTTGTGCGCTAGCGCATCCAGTCCAAGCGGAGCCTGTCGCTCTGTCAGTGAGAAAAACATCGGACACTGAGCGTTTTCCCCTGATGCAAAGAGGTCGACCTCCGCTCGGCCGTACCTCTTCCATATCTGGGACATTACCTCGCTGTGGAGTTTCCACTCTTTGTAGCGGGGATTGCCCCTTGACAGCACATCCGCGCCTCTGTTCATTACCCCTGGCACGTGAGTCGCTCTTAGCAACAGCAAGTGTGAGCTGGTCCAGATTATCAGTCTGTATGCCAGCTCGTGTAAATGACGTGAGCGCAGACCCCCCTGTCTGTTGATGTAAGCAACCATTGTTGTGTTGTCCGTTCTGACCAAAACATGGTGCCCTTTGATAAAGGGCAGAAAGTGACTCATGCCAGCATCACGGCCAGGAGTTCCAGACAATTTATGTGAGCTGTCTGTGTTTGTGGACTCCAAACGCCGTTTACCATCATCCCCTCGTGAGTGGCTCCCCAACCTGTCAGCGAGGCGTCTGTGGTAATTACCTTCCTCGCCAGGATGGTTCCCATGGTAATGCCGGTGTTGAGAAAACCGGGACACTTCCACGGGCTCAGCGCGTGTGCACATATGAGAGAAACCAGGACGCTGCGGTGAGCATGGCGTGTGGGGCTCAAGCTGAGTGACGCCACCCACCTTTGAAACGGGCGCATGTGTAGACGACCAAGTGTGATGACCGCCAGCGCAGATGCCATCAGACCCAGCAGTCTGAGGCATAACCTGAATTTCACCTGTGTGCCTCTGCGAAAGAGTGCCAGACAAGCCTGAAAGGCTTTTACTCAGTCTGCTGAAAGGCGCGCTCTGAACTCGACTGAATTCAGGGACAGGCCAATGAAGGTGATTGTACTGGGGTTAAAATGCTCTTTTCCCAGTTTATTGTGAATCCCAGAGCTGTCAGATGTAAAGTAAGCATCTCGGCATGCGTCATGAGCTCCTCTAAAGACTGAGCTGCAATCAGCCAATCGTCTATATACGTCGCCAGACGCATCCCCCTTTCCCTCAGAGGCGCGATGGCTGCCTCGGTGCATTTCACGAACACACGTGGGCTCAGTGAGAGGCCAAAAGGAAGTACCAGGTACTCGTACATCTTTCCCTGAAACGCAAATCTGAGATATTTTCTGTGAGGGGGGTATATAGGGATATGGAAATATGAGTCTTTCAAGTCTATGGAGACAAACCAGTCTCCTTGACGCACAAACTTTATCAGAGCTGCGTGTGATAGCATCCTGAACGAATACCGTCTCAGATATGTGTTCAGAGCCCGCACATCCAATATCGGTCGCAGACCCTTTTCGGCACGAGAAAGTATCTGGAGTAAAACCCGTCTCTGCTTTGCTCCTGCGGTACTAGCCGGACAGCTCTTTTGTGCTGCAGGGAAATTATTTCCTCTTGCAGGACGCGAGCGGACTCTCCCCGGGCGTATGACTGTACTATGCCCTTGAAACGGGGTGGGGCTGTCACAAATTGGAGCCTGTATCCCTTGGATACAGTCTTTATCACCCAATCTGACGCTCCACACGCTCGCCACAGCTGAGTGTTGTTTGCCAGTGGACCTAAAGGTGCTTCCGTGTAAACACTGCGCAACACCGGCTGAGGGATCTGCTGTTCCGCTACAGTCGAGCCGCCGCTTGAGCGAACGGCACACGGGGTGCTGGAGGGGGAGGAGGCTGCGCTTTCCTGGGCAGACACAGTTTTAGCACTTCACCTTCCCTCTTTTTCTCCTCACAGCGTTTTTGCATGGCTGCCACGGTGGGGCCGAATAAGCTCTTCGGGTCCACGGGGGTGTCGAGGAGCTGGTTCTTCTCTCTTTGAGACAGGCTAGACAGGTTCAGCCATCTAGCTCTCTCCTGAGTGACCATCAGGGCCATGGCTCTCCCGGAGGCTTGGACACCGCTTCTGTGGAGACGCAGGCATAGGTCTGTCACCACGCACAACTCGTCCCACAAATCGGCCATCGGTGTACCAGTCATCTGCTCCTGTAATTCCGCTTGGTAAGCGAGGAGAAGAGATGAAGCGTTTAAGGCTTTAACAGATGCAGCCACCGCTTTGTAGCCTTTCTCATTCAGAGCGGACTGAAAAGAGTCAGCTTTGAAGGGAAGGGTAGGTCCTGCCGCTGTCATGGCTGACTTCTGCGATGGGTGCAGGTGAGATGCCAGCAGAGGTTCTATGGGAGGCAGATGTAAAAAACCGCCGGCCTCCATGCCTGTCCAGTCCAGCGCCGACCCTCCCAGGGCGGGGTTTTTGGCGGTGAGAGGATTGCTCCAGGACCGGGTTGCTTCCTCGAGGCACTCGGGAAAGACCGGCAACAGCTGTCTGCTGGAAGATTTGGCTCTCGGAAGCCGCTTCCCCTCATATCGGGATGTGGTAATTTCAGTGAGGGTTTCCGGCCACTCGATGCCCAGCTTCTTTGCTGCCCTTCTGTAGACATCATGCAGGTCCGTTGCAGTCGGGTTTGGGGAACCGCAGCGACTGGTGTCATCCGCCACCGAGGGCTTTGCAACCGACGGGATGGCATAAGGCTCGTCGTCGTCAGACCTGAGACTGATGGACTCCACTTCAGATTCGGATTCAGCGTTAGCAAGAGTGCTGAAAACTGGAAGTGTGGCCTCGTCTTCCTCTGGGTCAGTCAGTGGCGCGACAGCGTCGAGCTGATCACCCCGACTGGCTCCAGCCAAAGTGGGCTCTCTCTCATCAGTACCAGGAAGATCCGGTGGCGGGGGATTGGCTACCCCCATCATAGGATCAACCTATGCTTGGCGTGCTAGCCTGCGCCGACGAGACTTAAAGGAGAGCCATGCACAGTGCTCGCAGCTCGCCGGTGACGCCAACGCGTCCTGGGCATGTTGCAGCCCCAGACACGAAGCGCGGACAGAGTGGGTATCTGCCCCAGCTATGAGATTGCCACATGTGCAGGTTCTAGATGGTGGTTTGACTCTGTTCATGGTGAGAACGAGTGCAAGTTACTCAACTTCGTAAGCTCCGTTAAGGTTGCAGCTAGTTTGGTGACCAGTTGCAGCGCTGCTGTTTGGTGACAGACCAGCGTTGAAAAAGACTCAGAACAGTCGAGCACAGTTATTGAGAAGCACTCGGCGACCGAGTTGTTAGCTCGCTCTGTGAACAGTTAAGCTAGCTCAAGTTACTGTAATGACCGTCTGAGAGGTGCTTCTGGGAGCGAGAAGAGGTGTTAGACTGAAGATCACCTACGTGACGTCGGCTTTTATACTGGGATTCCTCCCAGTATAAAAGCCGACGTCACGGGAGTGGAGGTCACTTCCGCCTGCCAGTCAAGACTGGCGTAATGTAATAGAGCTTCTGGGGGATAGGCGTGGAGGCGTGTCCCATAGTGAGATACCGAAACGAATGTTGAAAGAGAACTCATGTTAGGTAAACACTGCAACATGGCGGCATAAAAGCTCATGCAGGGTGAAGCTACGGTGTCATTGTTTTAGAAAGTAACACGTTTTGGATGTACACACGGAAACACAGAACAGGCGATTGAAACGTCACTCTGTGACCCGGTCTCAAAAATTATTATTTTGGGTCTTCCAAAAACCCAGATCTGTGTGGACATAACGCCTAAACAACAAAATGTCTTTGAGGATACACCTACACTCAACTCCATGCAGACAGCGCCTTAGATTGTTGCCTGGTCCTATTTATTCACTTCCTGGGTAGAGATGCATAAATAATTTCAGCTTTTTCGTCCAAAAAATAATTCAAACTACAAACAAGGAAATAAATCCAACTTTTAATTTGAATAAGTTTATTTGGTGGAGGAAAAATATCATTTATTAAAAAATTGTTTAGAACAATCATAAATGCCTCAATTACTGGCAACCCTTAAATCTATGTCAATGAAAAGTACCTGAAGCACTTTTTAATTCATAGTACTTTAAATTGACTTCAAAGTTTCAAGGAACAGGTAATTATGAATCCATTGTTTGCTTTTTCTTTCCTTTATGAATGTAACATTTCTCTAAGAGATTCCTTAAAATGCAAAAGACAAGAGAACATGTCTTTCATGTAAGGCAGATGTGTGTTGATCTTCATAGGCTTGTTCATACTTACAGTGAGATCAATAATTCAAAAGTTCAAGATGACCCAAACTGTGACAAACAAACCTGTATGAGGACCCAGGTTTAAGGGAGGTTAGAAACCTTCTGAAGCTCACTGTTAACAACAGCAAATGAAAGTTACCGGTGAACAGCTGGAGATGCCATTCTCTCCGTAGAAGAACTCCTCACCATATGCCACTATAGCTGTGTGCCTGCAAGGAATGGCCCAGAGTAAATCCAAGTCACATAACGGAGGAACAATCTGCCCCAGCTTTTAATGCTCTCCACGTTGCTGGCCTACATCTCCTAATTTAGCGAGTCTTGAGAATCTGGCAAAAGCATGTTTTTATTTTGAAAAATAAAGGTTTTAAATATAAAAAAATCTTAATAATATGACCAATAATATGACCTTGTTCTGGGTGGAAGTGGACGTTTGGCCCATGAGGGTGGAAAAACTCCACTTGGACATCTTGACAATGAGCACAATGACTCTGCTAACCATCAATGCGGTCAATGCCCAACAGCATGTATTCTTGTCATAGTCCCTCAGGTCCATTCTGCTGAGCCACATGGGTTATTGTTGGAATGTGACGGGCGTTTACTGCCAGTTGTCCTCCTCTTTTGCAGTGTATTAAATGTCAGCCCAAACATCTATGTATTGTGCATTAGGTGTTATTTTTTTTAGAAACCTTGTCTGAGAGTCAAGCTCTTGTAATTTTTGAGAAGACCTGTTTTTATTCAAGAGTTTATTACAACATGAAAGTAGGGCATTTAACTAGAAGCTTGCAGGTCCTCTAGAACCCAGAACACGCTGATGTAGAAGGTTTTGAATGATCTGACGTGACACTTGGATGCCTCTCATCTCCCTTAAACGTAACTGGAGTCGAGTGGCGTTCATCATCCGGTTCCGCAGGGCACTGATCACAATGACATCATCAGTCTGGGATGTGACCAAAAGATGTCCATTTCTATGCCTTTCTGTGAGTCTATGAGTCTTTCTATATCTCTGTTGCAACCTGCTGATGACTCTCTGCGACATGCTAAGCTCAGCGGCCACTTCCGTCTGAGAACCTCCTGTTTCTAGCCCCACACTGGCGAGGAACTGTTGATCTGACTGATTAACGGATAAAACACTTGTTGTGATGTTTACCAATAAGCTCCTTGTTAGAGAACAGCAAGTTGTGCAAAAAATACTGAAACACTGACATGTGTATTCAAAGGTTCAGAGAAGGTTACATCAAGTTCACCTGTAAAGGTTATGGTGCATTTTAGGTTCATCCTGAAATTTCACCCAAAAGCTGAATATCCTTCACTTTGTATGGGAAGTGTATTTATGCAATGAATTTAAATAAATCTTTCTTTAAAAACTAGACAGTGTGGACACATCATGGTTGCCATATTGACAGTTTAAGTTTACTTAAAAAAATTATAAGAGTAAACTCACTAACCATGTGACATTTCACTGCTGTGGGGGATTGGAGGAGGGTCCTTGGTAATGTACCTAACCATGTGTTTGCCTGATTTTATTGCTTTTATTTAATAAAAATCTGACAATGTTGACTTAGGAGAAACTTAAGTAACCACAAATTAATAAAAATGTTGCTCAAAGCTACATTTAAGACATACTTCAAGCTTGACTTAGATTTTTCATATTTCCCTTTTATCTTTCCAAGATATTTTATACTTTGAAAAGATTTTGAAACAGTTTTCCATCAAATAGAGATTATACTCTGTGATTTTGTACATGCCTGCATATTAGAGAATCATATAATTGATTAAAATTAAGAATAAAAATACACAATAACATTATATTTGTGTAAAAAATCTCAAGTATCCCAAACTATGCTTTACGAATTTTTACAAATAATTTGCGCTTTCTTTAGTGGTATGTGATTTTGCCAGAGTCTCAAGAATCAGTATATTATATTCCAGGACGTAAAAGGCAGCATTTCTAGGGTTTAGGACGTCAAACTTACCATATCCCATCCAGCTGTTTACCTGCAACAACACGGTGATGATTAGTGACGACTGGAGGCAGCAGAACCGTTTTAACGGTTTCTGAAGAACCCGCCCAGCTAGCATTCAACTGACATTAAATGTTTAAATGTTGTTGAAATCATGCCAGTTTAAGAAAAAACATTAATTCAACCACAAAACAATGTTGAACACCAAACAGTTGAATTGGTGTTGTTAACTCACCATGGATTCAGCATTGAAATATCAACAGTTTTTGAGCTGTATGTCTAATCAACATTACTTTTACAAACACGACTTTTAAAAATGTTGCTGAAATATGTCAGTTGAAAAATCACATTGTTCCAACATCCAGACATGATGATACATGATATAGAAATGACTTTGATATTTCAACGTTGGTTAGATATGCAAAATCAAAACAAAATTCAACGGTTATCCAACTCAACTAGAGGCGACTGTGGCTCACTAGTCGTCTTGCAATCAGACGGTTGTGGGTTCAATTCCAGCTTCCTCCTGCCATATGTTGATGATCATACCGATCTGTGTATCGGTGTATGAATGTGTGAGCGTTAGTGAGTGCGATTGGGTGAATGTGGCGCTAGTGTAAAGTGCTTTGAGCGGTCTGTATGACTGGGAAAGCGCTATATAAGTTCAGTCCATTTACCATAACTACCTGATGTTGATTCAACAGTGACTCAATGTTAAAATGCCAGCTGGACGTTTACATGAATGGCAAGTCATAATGGCAAACCAACAGTCAGGATTTTTAATGTATCAGAGGTATAAACAGCAAAAACAACACCCAGACCTGTAAAGTTGCAATAAAATCATTTACAATTATTTGCAACAACCGCTTTTTTCAACATTATCTGTCCCTTTTCTGCCATTCAGCATCAGATTTTTCATGTAAAACCGACTTACCTAACATGATAGGACTAAAGCTGCGAGCCTTTCCTCTTGACAGGTCATAAATATAAAGTTGAACATTGAATAGAGGTATATTTTTATCCATTATTCCAACTCTAAATGACCTGTTTTTCAGTCTGTGGGATAGCTATACTGCAGACCTTTAAACGGTACTGATGAGTGGGAGGAGCTAACAAGGAGGTGATGTCATTACGTCCACGGACTTCCGTTTTTGTTACAGAATAAAGCTAAACACTACTGAGAAAGGAGAGAAGTCACATACTAACTTTATGGAGGTCAATTACACATATTCCTGTTTGACTTCCACCATGTTTGTGGCTTTACAATATTTTAAATCCAACAAATTGTCAAATGATAGTAAATAAAAAATAAATCGATATTCCATCAGAGGACAGAGCATGTCTTTTATCTAAAAAATCTTAATTAAATCACCGCTCAGAAGGGATAGAGGTAATGTTATCTCCTTTAGGATAGACCACAAATCTTTATGAAAAAGAAAGAAAGGTTCCCATTTTAAAAATTGTCCCATTGTTTCACATAACACGATGTTTTTTATTCATTGATACAAAATAAACATGGTGAAAAATGCAAAAAATATATATATTTTTATTGTAAGTAATTGAGGATTGCCATGTCCTGGATGACTGAGAGTTTACATTAGCGTATTGCTGTGTCACTAAGATGGTTTATGAAAAACTGGGCACAGGTCTTTTTTGTTTGGGTTTCCGTATGCCCCCTCCGAGCTCTGAATCTCTGCAGCTCCTCCATAGTTACTATAGGCCTCTTGGCAACTTCCATGATTAATGCTCTCCGTGCCCAGCATTTAAGTTTAGGTCAGGAATCTGCAGCTTCTGGCCCGTCACAATGACCATAATAACTTTGGCCGAAAATTGTATAAAACTGTGGTGTATTTTCAAATCTAAAAGTAAATATGCAAGATATGCAAAGTATTGCAATTATGTGTTATGTCTGCATATAATTTCATACAATTTCAGCAGATGGTACAGTAAATATTTATTTTTGTTTAGTCATTTCCTTTATCATTGGGTCGCAAACTATGTGCTTTGTTCATTTAATTTTTCATAAATATGCAATGTTCCATTCAAGAAAATTTGTATATTCTTTTGTTGAAAACCCTTTATGATTTTCTCTCTTCTAAAACCCCAAAATAAACGTAAGATTGTGGTTAATTTAACTATAAATAAACCTTTCTATAGCAGGTATACATCTTTTGATGAAAGATCATGTAGGTGTTGTGACTATATACATTTTATTTAGTTGGTGCAAAGGCAAAAAGGTTCTTTATAGAGCGAAGGTTGCTTACCCCTGGTTTAGTTAGAAAGTCATATATTGGTAGGTTGGTTTAAGCTTCATGCCTGACCTGGTCTGTTCCTTCATCTTCATCAGGCTGTATGTTGACATTCTCCAAACTTCAGGCCTTCATAGAACAGTGGTATTTTTTGCACAGATTAAGTAACACACAAGTGGCTCCCATTTAATAACTGGATCCTGAAATCAACTGGTTGCTTGGTTTCTTTCATTTAAGGGTACGACTGTAAATTGGGGTGGCTGGGGTGGATGCCACACTTTTTGTATTTTAATTTTCCATGCGGATGCGTTATGTTCGCTGTTCACCACTGGGAAACGGGGCAACATCTGCTCTGTAATTTGGAATCTAGCACATCCTGAACCAAAGGGGGCAGTAATGAGCTCGAATGTGTGGTGTTCAGACAATGTCAAAACCAGAAAGAAGAACAGCCACAACCCTCCTTCCTTTCGGACCAAAATATCAGTTAAGGGTGGAGTGGAGGAGCTAACATCAACTAGTCAGAAATGGCTGCCACCGGAGTTCTTCCCTTCATTAGGGGGGTAGACCTCAGTGGAAATGACTTTAAAGTAAGGATATTTGTTTGAATTTGGTCAATTTTATATTAGTGTCTGTTTACCCACTGCCTTGGCTAAAGCTAATTCAAATGTGAGAATCGTCATCAAATGGTAGAAGCAGAAGCGTAGCTTAACATTAGGAGCATTGGGCGTTAGCCAGTTGTCAAAATGACAAAGTAGCTGTCCGGTGTCGGCCAGTGTGGGCCTCTTTGTTTTTCTCGAAAATGTGCTTTGAAATAATAATTTGTCAAGAGATTTCTTTTAGTTTTTCTTCTTTTTTAGCAACTGAATATAGTTTGGGTCAAGGTAGCTACTTCCACCATCACGTCAGCTTGCTAATTTAGCTTTACTTTTAGCTAACTTTAGCTGTCTTGGTTCAGGATCACTTGTTACGCACCGATACATCATTTTTACTTTTGTCACACTCTAGGTCAAATAAAGACTGCGGTTTCAATTTATGGCAGATAACATCGTATAGTTTGCTAAACCTGTTAGAGCTGTGTTAAGTGATTGAAATCAACTACTGTTGTCATGACTACGGCATGTTCTGTCAGCCTTTGTTTGTTCAAGTAAAATGATTGGCGAAAATATCATAACTCTACACCTCATTCCTCCAACTTTAACGTTCAAATGAGGCCAATAACTCAGTTGTATTTACAGACGAGTTTTTATGTTTGCTGGGAAACGAAATACGGCTCAGTTTGAGTTGGATCTGGTCAAAAACACACTGGCAGGGACCAGATCCATACTAACATAATGTGGAAGAGATTTCTCTGTTTTTTTGTTGTTGTTTTTTTTGGTCACACTCAGATCATAAAACACATTTAAATATTTGACAAGGAGAACATGATTAATTCAGTTTTAAATAAACTTTATTTATTAAGAAAAAAGCTAAACCAACCTGACCCTATGTGAAAAAGTAATAGCCTAATAACATGTTGCCACACTCAGCAGCAGCAACTGTCAGTGACTCTTTAACTTTGCTGCAGAGGGATATTGACCCACTCTTCTTTGAGGCTTTTTGAGCAGCACCGGCCTGTTTAGGGTCATGCCTAGCGTCTGAATTGTATTCAAGTCTGGACTTTGACTAGGTCACTCCAAAGCTCTCATTCTTTTAAGTCGTTAAGAGGTGGACTTGTTCGTGGGCTTTGGATCGTTGTTGAGCCTCGTAACCCAAGTGTGCGTGAACTTAAGGTCAAAAACTGATGGTCGGACGTTCTCCTTCAGGATTTTCTGGTAGAGAAAAGAAGTTATGTTTCCATAAATTGCAGCAAGTTGTTAAGGTTCTCAAGTAGCAAAGCAGGTCTAGATTATCACACTGCCACCACCATGTTTGACTATCTTTTTTTCTGAAATGGTTTCCACAGTCCACATCCCAAATGTGTTTGGAACCATCAACATGCTTTTTGGTAAATGTGACACAGTTCTTTGTTTTTTGTTTGGTCTGAAGTAGTTTCATATTGGAACTCTTTTATTAATCCCTCTATTGCCCAGTTCTTATTTTTTAATCATTACCGCTGACCTCAACTGAGGAACCTGGGATCTCCAGTGCTTTAGATGTTATTCTGGATTGTTTTGTGATCTCCTGGATGAGTAGTAGGTGCTCTGTTGAAGTAATGTTGGCTAGACACTCCTGGGAAGGTTCACCAATGTTCCATGTGTTGGTGAATAATAGCTGTGCGCTGTGTCCCAAAGACTTGGGAAATGGATTTTTAGCTCTTTACAGACTGACAGATGTCTGTAACATTGTTTCTAATATATTGTGGAGTTCGGCAGATCTGGGAATGATGTGCTGTCAGTTACAATCAGTCTGGAGCTCCATCCAAAATCTTGCCTCATGGGGTGAGGATTATCACGAGAAAGGGAATGGATCAACTTGGTACAATTGGAAAGCCGGTGGGACCAAAGTCACCAAGAAGACTGTTTACAACACTGTGCTTGTGAGGTATGGGTGTCAAACTCCAGTGATTGAGGCATGATGTCCTGCAGCAGGATTCTGTAGAACCTGACCGCATGTTGAGGAGGCAATTCAGCCATTTGACTGACGTGCGTTGGACCAGGGACACAACCAAAAGTTACAGGACACCAACCGGCAACTGCTCCTAAACGCTTATATACATGTCATGTGTAAGTTTGGTTGTAAAAATCAAAATGATTTTGAGAAAGTACTGCGGTCAGATAAGAACAAAACTGAGCTTTGGTATTAACCTAATGTGTTTGGAAGAAGAGAAAGAACATCCTCCCTGCACTCAAGCAAGAAAGTGGAAACATAGTGCCTTGAGGCTGTTTTACCAGGAATCAATTACTGGGTTAATGTAACCAAAATGTCTTGGCCAAAAACTGTCTTCTCTCAAACAGAACGCTGAAGATGGATCGTGCATGGGTCTTCCAACATGGTAAATAAAAACGAAGTCAACAATGGTCATAGAGCAGGCAGGGCTAAACATTTAAACTGACAACCACCCTAAGAAACCTAAAGGATTTAAGTTTCTGTTAAGAGGTTGGTACCAAAACTACAAACGGTCTATTACTTTGTAAGTAGGCAAGGTTGGAAAATTGACAGGATCAAATACTTTTTTCCTTCTCTTGTTTGTGAACATCTGGGTTTTCTCCCACTGAAATGTCTTGTAACTTCTCTGTTACAAACTAAAACTAAACTCCCCAGGTAAGCAGGGTTGTTTTTGGTTAAATCATGTAGCTGTTGTTAAAACGGTACACAGATGTGACCTCTGTAATATAAACACATTGTCAAGGATTAAGCCGGGTGTTCATTTACTGCTTTCACTAATTCTGTCTGATCAAGATGAAAGTGTGATGTACTGAATCTCTGTCTGTCCCTGCAGGGAGGATACTTCCCTGAGCATGTCAAGTGTATGAGCAGCCTGCGATGGCTGAAGCTGAACAGGACGGGACTTTGTTACCTCCCAGAGGAGCTGGCCTCTCTCCAGAAGCTGGTGAGTTCTTTCAACTGATTTGATTGACGCTATGGTAGGGATCGGTACCTTTCACGTTTGAACCGATGCGGTACCGATATCCAGTACCTGGGAATTGGTATCGGTACTGAGTGGTACCTGTTTGTGGTACTTTTGTGTGGGTTTATGTGGTAATAAATGTTAATTCGTTTAATAATAACATTTCAAAATTTTTCAGTTAAACATTAATTTCTCAATATATAAACTTTATTGAATATATCAAAACAACATCCAGCTGTTTGTATTATAACATCTCAGTTGTTTCAAACATTTCTTCTCCCATGTTGCTGGCTGCAGAGTCGATAACAGATGCAGGCGTGCTAACGGTGCCAAATGCTGGAGTTGTAGCCGTAGATCTGAGGCTGATGAAAATTGTGCATTCTCCAGCCTTGAGAAAAATCTTGTGCTTAACCAGGTGTTTCCTCAGATTAGAAGTATTCCAGCTGCTGGCTTTGCACTTCACAACACAAATATTGCAGCGAGAGTAATCTGTATCGCATTTTGAAAAGTGGACCCATACTTTTGAGTTCTTTTTATCAGCCATGCTTTGTTGACGGTACCGGCGGTACTGATGTCATTACGCTCTTGTGCATGCAATGCTGTCTTCATGTCTGGCATGAAAAATCACCCACTCTTCCACTCCCTCAGTGTCACAATGATGCGTTTAGGTACCATTTGATTTTACTTGAATCGGTACTCGGTTGTACCGACGGAATTTGGGCAATGCCTGTAGAAGTACCAAATACGGACCTATCCCTACACTATGGACTCAGATTTAGAAATTCTTGTCTTTAATCCTGTTGGGCCTTTTTTCAATAAACTGGATGTTCTTCCTGTGCTTGTGTTCATTTTCTATGGCTGCCATGTCTTCCTGTATGTTCCATAACTGTGAGGGAGGGGGTGTAGTTTTTTTCTTTGCTTTTGTTGGCTGTTTTTGGAGTGGGGATTTGTCCGAGCTGTACCTCACCCACACTCCAGTGTGACCTAAAATAGCCTCCAGCATCACACCATTCCTCTACAGCAGATGTTTCCAAACGTTTTAGCTTCCAACCCACAAAACCAGTAGAAGAGACTCGTGATCCTGACTATCAGATCAATGTACAAACATATCTACAAAGACAGTTAGACAGGAATAAAATGGACAGCATCAACAGCCAATATATTGCTTTTGTATACTAGCTTATAATGTTATCTCTTCTTGGGAAACTTGGGAACTTTCTGATCTGCAGCCCCAACTGTATAGAATAAAGCAGGAAGAGCCGATGGTTTGATAGTTCAGTTGTTTTTCTACCTCAAGTCAAGGTCCAATAGATTTTTTTCTTTTTGTGTTTGCTCTTTATCACAAAGATATGAAAAAATAAATCTAATGTTTCTATTTTTAACAGAATCCCACAGTAAGTTCTCCAGACAGCTCAGTTTGACAACTAACAACCTAACTTGCAACTATTTTTCACCTTCTTTCTTCAAAGCCCAGCTGAAGCTGTTTGGAGCTCCTTCCTCTTTCTGTGAAAGCCTTTACCTCTGTAGCTTAGTGCGGTTATTTTACACCTAATGTGCACTGGGAGCATATCTGCAGGGTTGCCATATTAAACATTTAACCACTCGTGTTTAGTGAAAAGCACTTGAGTGCTCAACAGATCTAGTTAGTGATTTTGGTTTCTGATCAATGTGTTTGTATTGGTTTCTATGTTGCTCAATCGATGCAATATTACAATGCTTAGTAAAAGTGTTTGTAGTCCTTGAAGTAGTCCACGTTACAAGTTACAAACACTTCCTGTACAATGTCTTCAAATGGGTTAATTAAAACATTTTAAAAAAGAGTCCAACACAAAGTAGTTCATAATTGGGAAGTGGTAGGAAAAGGAAACATGGTTTCTAATTTGATTTTGCAAACAAAACCTGAAAAATGTAAATGTTTTTTTGGCAATGTTTGTCAAATTGCTCAAGCTGAGTCCAATTGGATCTAAAACATCTGTCTTTTTTAGCCTTCAGCATGTTTTCTTCCAGGATCCCCTTTTATTTAGCTCCATCCATCTTCCCGTCAACTCTAACCAGCTTCCCTTTCCTTGCTGACGAAAATCCCCGCCCCACAGCATAATGCAGCCACCATCATGTTTCACTGTGGCGACGGAGACTTAGTTTTCCATCATGGATAGTATTTTGTACGTAGGCCTAAAAGTTCAAATTTGGTCCGTCTTACCAGAGTGCCTTTTTCCACATTTGCTGAGTCTTCTACATGGCTTGTGGCAAACAGGACTTCATGTGTTTTTTATCAACAAAGGCTTTCAGAGATGTATTGCAAGTCTTTCACAAAGGCCAGATTTTTGGAGTTAATGTATACATGTCATTCTGTTAAGATGTTCTCATATGTAGCTAGTTAGACAACCGCATTTAGGTTCTGTATGCCAGTGATATATTTGATGATGTTTGTTTTATGCAGCAGAAATAGAGGACATTAACATTTTGGTAAAGTCATAAGGAACCACATTTTGTTTTTCATTCCCAAAACAACTGATGTAGCTGAATAAACTACTGACTATCTGGGACGTAGGTTTGCAGTGAACCAAAACAGGGCGACAGTTATATTGTTTTATAAAGAATTCTTAATTTATCCCAAGTTACGTCATCATCACGACATTCAATAACATTATTGCATATCCCATGAGACTTCTGATGGCAAGTGGTTGTATTGGATTTTATTAAAAGGTATTGGGAAATTTGGGTGTATAAGTTTAAGAAAGACTTCCCTTGTATGCAGACGATCTGTGTGTTGACCTGGAGATCTGATGAGAATTATGATTTTTCTTGATAATGGGGAACTTTAATTGGTACTATTTGGAAACTGACAGTATTTACTTTTTGTGTTTGAACAATTTTTTTTCGATTGTTGGTTCCATGAGGACATCAATAAATATCAATAAATATGATTGAATGTAATGATTGCTAGCTCTTTAGCAGTACAGTTTGGCTCCTTAATGTACCTGGTGAACTGAAGGAACCTATTTGGTAGTATTTATGTTTGTGGGGCTTTTACTGCATGCTATGACAGATGCATTTGAGTTAGGAATAATTATAAATATTGTTTATTGTTATTGCATTAAATATCACTATGGTATTTTTAGTCCATATCTCCCTAGTTTACCATCACATAATTGTTTACTCACAGCTCAGCATAGGGAGCATAGGGAGGTGTTGTCGATACAGTTTTGATTTTCTACCCCAAACAATCACAAATGCCGCATAATAGATTTAGAAAAATAATATTATTTCTAAAATACTAAACTTCACTTCCTCTGCTTCTCCAGGGATGGTAAAAAGCAACTGGAGGAAGTCGCTGTAAAATTGTAAATTATTGTAAAATTTGTGATCCAGATTTAAACTCTTTGAGTTTTTAAAAAGAAATGTTGTGATTAATCTTTGCAGTGTATTATATTACTGGGTCATTTTTCCTATTGAAGTCTTATATCAGCGTTCTGATCAAACATCTAGTAGATGGATGTCAATTCAATTCAGTTTATTTATATAGCGCCACTTCACAACACATGTCGTCTCAAGGCACTTCACAAAGGGTCTGGTCACAAAGGGTGTTGGGTTGTTGGGGACGTAAGATTAAACTACTGTTAGTTTGGCTATTTTAGAAAGGACTATTTGTAGGGGTACTAAGTAAAATAATAAACTGATAAGGTTTGTCCATCTAGAGCCCACTGGTGGCCATTGTTATACTAAAAAAACCACAAGGATTGAAGGATGTCAGTCGGTTTATGTAAGCATAATCAGAGTAAATAGGAGTTTATAAAAAATCTTAAAATGCAGTAAAGTTTTGTTGACAAGCATAATCTTTTTTTTTTTTTTTTTTTTTTTAAGTTTGTTTCAAGCTCTTTAGCATCTGAAATTAGATTTATCAAAACAAAAGTCTGTGTCTATTCCCTTGAGAAAGTAGATGTTTACATTAACTGAGATTTCCAAAAGCCTGCCAACATTTCCAAATCCTGCATGTCCCATAACAGATGGAGGCTGAAAGCTCAAAAGGATAAACCAGTGCAGCTTTACTGTAATACTTTTGCCTTCCTGTTATCTGCTGAAGTCTCCCTCTCTTCCTTTAAAAAAAAGAACCTACTTACATCCATGTTGGCATATTGACCAAAGTAACTTTGACTATTGCTTCTTTCTTAAATGACAAGCCGATCAGAGACATGTTCAAGGGGGAACCTATGGACTGGGCCGGTGTCTTGTTTATATTATTAACCATATATTAGTAAATACAAGCTTTATTTTTCTATCCTCAGGAACATCTTTCAGTGAGTCACAACAGTCTGACCACCTTACATGGAGAACTTTCCAGCTTACCAAACCTGCGGGTAACTAACACATGCAAACACACACACACACACACACACACACCTCGTTATTATTATAGGAATGTGGCTGAAGACCAGTCGTGTGTTTCTGTTTGAGCCTCTGTGGAGTCTCTTTTTGATTTGTCCTTTACGTGTTTTTTAATGTAGGCAGTGGTAGCCAGAGCCAACAGCCTGAAGAACTCCGGAGTCCCAGATGACATCTTTCAGCTCGAGGACCTTTCTGTGCTGGTGCGAAACCATCACACATCCCACTAAACACCTCAGCACAACCTTTCAGTTATTTTAAATGTTTCTGTCCCCAAAGCAATGTACTAATACAAATGGAAATTTCTCTGGTTATCCCTCCCCCCCCCACAGGATCTGAGCTACAATCAGCTCACTGAGATCCCCAGGGAGCTGGAAAACAGCAAGAACATGCTGGTGTTGAATCTGAGCCACAACGGCATCGATTCGATCCCCAACCAGCTCTTCATCAACCTTACAGACCTGCTCTACCTGGACCTAAGCGACAACAAGCTGGACAGTCTGCCGCCCCAGATGAGACGCCTGGTGCACCTGCAGACCCTCATTCTGAACAACAACCCGCTGATGCATGCACAGCTGCGGTACAACACACCTATTTTCTCTGCCATTTTCTTACTTGCATGTGGACCTTTAGAATAAGCTGCAAGCTGCTCTGTTGTGTGTTTCTGAGCAGTCAGCTGCCAGCCATGGTGGCGTTACAGACGCTTCACCTGAGGAACACCCAGAGGACGCAGAGCAACATGCCCACCAGCTTGGAGGGACTAACTAATTTAGCAGGTAACTACAGTAACAAACAAGGTGCGTTTTCACCGCAGCAACCTTTTCTGGACCCATTCTTTACCCCTGTTAAAGAATGGGTCCAGAAACGGCCAAATCAGATTTCCGGTGTAGAAATGTGATCCAGGAAACCTGGTAGAGAGGTGGTATATTTGGATGTACTCATGAATAATTCCTGTGACCACATTAAAATACATCAATAAGTTCAGTTAACCTTAATTAAATAAAGCCAGGATATCTGTATACCATCTGTGGAAGTGGAGGGAGGAAACACTCATGTTATATAACATTTATTTTATTGAAAATGGTAATTTTAGAACATTTTTACAGTGTTTATGTTCTAAAAAATAAATGAAACTCCCCCTAGGAGTTTGTTCCTCAGACTTTAAAGGGACTTTAAACTTGTTTCAGAGTGTAACCATTGTGAGGTTATTTCTAGGGTTCCTAGATACCCTGGAAAAGACCAGGATTTGATTTTAATTTTCCAAATCTGGATAAGTATGAACACCTCTTTCAGCTTCCTTATTTTATATCCTTTGCTATTATCTAGTTCTAGTTTTAGTGCAGAAAATGAAGGCGTTTAGTTTGGTGATGAGAGCCTTTTTTAACACGCTGAGGCTCAACAAGTCTTCTTAGACGTCAAGATACACAAAACACCGCAAAGGTTCTGGGAAAATACATTTAGATGGGAGAACATTCCAGGTCATGTTGTGGAAATGTTGGCTGTTTTTTTGACCTTCATCGTCTCTCATTGAACCAGACGTTGACCTGTCCTGTAACGACCTGACTCGGGTACCAGAGGGCCTGTACTCCCTGAGCAGCCTGAAAAGACTCAACCTGAGCAGCAACCAGATCTCTGAACTCTCCTTGTGCATCGACCAGTGGTCCCAGCTGGAGACACTAAACCTGAGTCGAAACCAGCTCACCTCGCTGCCTGTAAGGACGACAACCACACAGGCACTTGTTTTTATGACCTACTCTGGATTAAAAGCACAGACCAAATGATCCTGAAATGTTTATTTTGTGTCTCCAACCAGTCTGCAATCTGTAAACTGTCCAAGCTCAAGAAACTGTACGTAAATTCTAACAAACTGGACTTTGATGGGCTTCCTCCGGGTGTGAGCAAACTTGCTAACCTCACCGAGTTTATGGCTGCTAACAACAACCTGGAGCTCATCCCAGAGGGCCTCTGCAGGTACGCTGCAAACAAAGACAAACACATCAGCTGGAATTTAACCTGTGGCATAAGCTGTCGTCCCTCCGAAATAATAAAACCATTTCTGTTTCTGTTGTTTAGGTGTGATAAACTGAAGAAGTTGGTGCTAAATAAGAACCGCCTGGTAACGCTGCCTGAAACCATCCACTTCTTGCCTGACTTGGAGGTACAACCCTGTTATATGTGCCTTTTAAATGACCCATGTAAAGGACCTCTTCATAAATAAAAAGGTCATTGGCTAAGTGTTACATTAATGTGGGCTTTGATTAGCTAATTTAGACCAGCTAGCTGCTAATGAATTTGGACACGTGTCTAACTTAGGGCAGCAGGTTGTTCATTCAGAAATAACTGTATAATTACAGATTAAAGTTTCCATTAGTTAGCTGGGCCACATTTGTTGTCATGTCATATTTAATTTAGTCTGTATTTTTAAAATGTAATAAGCAATTTTTTTTAAGGGTCACAATGCTTTTGTTGCTTCAGACAAATTTGATCTAGTAAAAACAAAGACAGGTTTGTCTCCATGGGTTGTAAAGGTTGCTGACCCTAGCTCCAGGTCCTCCAGATGCCTCTCTTATGCTCTCTTCATCTCACCCAACTGGTTTTCTGTAGGACTTAGATCTTTTTGTATATACCGAAGCAGTTCTGCGTTGATTTGGCTGAATATTTTGGATCATAATCCCGTTGAAAGTCCAAAGGAAGACCCATAATAAAGTTTATTAGTAGAGGCTAGTAGGTTTTTATGACTCTATGATGCCATGCACGAGTGGTTTCTAAACTTTTTTCCCATGTAGGCCAAAAATCATAAAGCACTCGTGGACCACAACAATTTGATTAAAATTTAAAATGCAAGAATATAACTCTTTCTTGGGTGCGCCCGAGACTGCTTCAGAGTAAAGGTCACTGAATATTTGTGATCTCATCTTCTGTGAAATTAAAACTAAGGCATGCAGTTCACAAAACATGAATCATTTTTGTTGTACCTAACAATTAAACAAATGTTGGAAAGAAGTCATGGGTCCATAATGCTAATTAGGCTCCGAAAAACTAATCAGCTTGAAAAAGTATTATTTAAAAAAAATGCTTGATCTTAAAATTATGTTTTTCCCCACTGAATAAATGTCCTGAATGAAAGGTTTAATTTTTCTTTGTTTCAGTGTTCATTTATGTTTCTGTAACAAAAGGTGCATTTATTTTAGAGCATTTTACACAGGTTTACCAGGGGTACCATAATGAGGTCAAAGCTCTGTGCTCTGTCAGCAATACGTGTTTCTTGCCACAGATCTTAGACGTGCGGGAGAACCCCAACTTGGTGATGCCACCAAAGCCCGTGGACCGAGCAGCAGAGTGGTACAACATTGACTTCTCCCTTCAGAACCAGCTGCGTCTGGCCGGAGCTTCTCCTGCGATTGTAGCCGCTGCAGGAGGAGGTTTGTGACTTTGTTTTGCTGAGTGAAGCTCTTTTTGTCTTCTCCACTTAAGGTAAAGCTGCGTGCGTGTTGAATGCTTCAGTTTTTTATCCATTTGCACATGTGTTCAGGAGCTAACCCCAGAGATCACCTGGCGAGGAAGATGAGGCTGAGAAGGAAGAAGGACTCTTCGCAGGACGATCAGGCGAAGCAGGTCCTGAAAGGCATGAGTGACGTCGCTCAGGAGAAGAAGAACATGGAGGTAAGAAAAACGTCGTTTAAGAGGCAGGATGAACAGGTTAGAAGACTGCGTCTGTGAAAAGCTGAACCTTCATCTTAATCTAATTTCTTTCAACACTCATGCAAAGTTGTAAATTAAGGTAAATCCTATTAAACTGGGGCTCCCGTTGCATGAATTACTGCATCAACGCAGCGTGGCATGGAAGAAATCAAGCTGCGACTCTGCTGAGGTGTTAAATAACCTCAGGCTGCTTTTGTAGCCGCCTGTAGCTCGACTGCATTGTTGGTTCTGGTGTCTCATCTTCATCTGGACAGTACTCTATATAGGATTTCAGGCGAGGCCGGCTTGCAGATCAGTGAAGCAAAGGGACACTGTGGTCATTGAAGCAGGTAGATGTGTGTGTATGTGTGTGTGTCCTGCTGAAAAATGTAATCAGCATCTGACATTGGACTTGATAAAACAAAATGGACCAACACCAGCAGACATGGCTCCACAGATCTTCACTGACTGTGGAAACTTCACAGTGGACCTGCATGGATTCTGTGCCTCTCTACTCCAGACTCAAATATAATACAAAATTAGCTTTTATCTGAAAAGAGGACGTTGGACCACTGAGAAAAAGTCCTGTTCTTTTTCTCCTTTGAGCAGATAAGCCTCCTGTTGATGTTTTCTCTGATTCAGAAGCTGCTTAACGCGATGTGTCGGCTGTCCTCACGATCCTACCATAGCTGTAACTTTGACAAAGCTATGGTTATCGCTGTTGTGTGGGAATCTTGTCCTTCTGCACTTTTTACATCCACCCATTTTCTATACCCTGTAAAGACCCACAGATGTACTTTAGCTGCTTTCCCTGGAAAAAAAGACGTCTGTCTTTAAAAGAATGTCATCGGTCTCACGTTGTATCCTAATCGATTTTTGAAATTTTTTTTGTCGGCCACAATATTTCAAATTTAAGCCTGAAATATACAACTATGTCTAGTGAATCAATATGGTATGGAAGTGTCACGTTTTGAATTGGGATACTGAAGAAAACAAGCTTTTTCAATGACATTTTTAACTACTGATATGCACCTTTTATGTTTCTTTGCTTGAAACGCTCCGTAGGATTTTGTCGTTTATGGTCTGTAAACTGAAGAGGTAAAAAACATTTCTCCTGTTACAGTAATTGGTTCTGAGTGATACCACTGATGATTTAAAAGCACCATTGTTTGTTATTTATATTCTAAATCCGCTGTTACTCAATGTATACCTCAGTCAGACTACTTACCTAAACTTTTTTTTTTTTTTTCTAAAACGTGGAGCTATGTTGAAAAATAATGTCTCTTACTTAGAAAACTATGGATTTTGTAGGAAAACGGAGACTTGAAGTACGGAGACCTAAAAGTCCGCCGCTGGGATAAGAGCCTGGAGAAGCCTCAGCTTGATTACTCCGAGTTCTTTATGGAGGACGTGGGACAGGTAGGGTTCAGTCTTACAAAATGCCTTCAAACATAAGCAGCAGGTGAGAAGAAAGGCTTCTCTCACCTGCAGGTTGTGTAATCTTGGGTGACAATGTTTTAAAATCAGATGTTTTCTTTTTTGTCTTCCACAGGTTCCAGGAGTAACCGTGTTTCAGATAGAGAACTTTGTCCCCCTACAGGTAGATGAAGCTTTCCATGGGAAGTTCTATGAGGCGGACTGCTACATCATCCTCAAGGTAACAGTTCACATCTATTCTTGCGTTGAAAAAGGAAAATAAACAGTCTGAAGATGATTTCTGTTGGGGTTTTCACATCCTGTGTTTTTGCTAATGCATCTGAAGACCTTCTTGGATGACAACGGAGCCTTAAACTGGCACATCTTCTACTGGATCGGTCAGGAGGCAACATTAGACAAGAAAGCCGGCTCTGCCATCCATGCTGTCAACCTGAGAAACTTCTTAGGAGCAGAGTGCAGGACCATTCGAGAGGAGATGGGAGACGAGAGCGAGGAGTTCAGCGCAGTATGTAGAAACAGAAAGCCAATACAAGCAAATTTACGATAATACCCAGACATACAGGATAAAAACATGCAGCGGCGGTAACTGTACAGCATATCTGTTACCATGGCTGCTACATGCTGTTGAGAGGATTTTGGTTTTGTGTGCAGGTATTTAACAATGAGATCTCCTACATCGAAGGAGGAACAGCCAGTGGGTTTTACACCGTGGAGGACTCAAATTATACCATCAGGTGTGTTAAAACCCATATTTCTTCTTTATTCCTTCAGTTTGGGTGAAGTATTGGAAATTATTGATTCAACTTTTTGCTCTGTGAGCTTTGAATCAGTTGGGCAACCACAGATCTGTAGTGCAGAGCTGGTTTGTAACATTGTTCTGATGTTTAATCTCTTGTCTTTACGTCAGGTTGTACAGAGTCTACGGCAAGAAGAACATCAAACTGGAGTCTGTGCCCGTGAAGGGCTCCTCCCTCGACCCTCGGTGATTTTTAACACTCGACCTGCCCCCACAGATCACTTTACTTGAACGAAAGATGCACTGATCAGATTTTTGTAAAACTGCAATCTACCAATACAAATTTGGGTTTCTCTTTGAGAAATTAGAATAACAGTGATGAAAAAATGATTTATTTTAGCCTTCCTGCCGTGAACAATTAATATTTATATTAGGTGACACCATGTCTCTGTGAAAGGGTAATCTGATTTAAGAAGGGATCTTTTAAACCAGCTTTTCAATCTTACATTAGTGATTAGTATGATTTAGTGTGGTTAGCGTTAGTAATGGTGAACCTCAGTCTTTGTCATAACAGAGTTTAAAAATCTCCACAGGATAAAACAGAAACTTTGCTGGACTGTGTCCAGCCTTCCTGTTATCTGATAAAGTCGGCCCCTCGACCGCTTGGAAACATTACACAAAATATTCCCAAGTAGGGTGGCAGGATTCTGGAAATTCAGGAGACTCTCCATGTGAATTAGCTGTAAATAAACCTAGAATAAAAAATAAGGAAGATTAAACCTCACCATGGATTTTAAATAAAGTTGGGGGAAAAATATGTTTTAACATAACGTTGACCTAAACAACCAGATTTCATTATACAGGTCCTTCTCAAAATATTAGCATATTGTGATAAAGTTCATTATTTTCCATAATGTCATGATGAAAATTTAACATTCATATATTTTAGATTAATTGCACACTAACTGAAATATTTCAGGTCTTTTATTGTCTTAATACGGATGATTTTGGCATACAGCTCATGAAAACCCAAAATTCCTATCTCACAAAATTAGCATATTTCATCCGACCAATAAAAGAAAAGTGTTTTTAATATAAAAAACGTCAACCTTCAAATAATCATGTACAGTTATGCACTCAATACTTGGTCGGGAATCCTTTTGCAGAAATGACTGCTTCAATGCGGCGTGGCATGGAGGCAATCAGCCTGTGGCACAGCTGAGGTCTTATGGAGGCCCAGGATGCTTCGATAGCGGCCTTTAGCTCATCCAGAGTGTTGGGTCTTGAGTCTCTCAACGTTCTCTTCACAATATCCCACAGATTCTCTATGGGCTTCAGGTCAGGAGAGTTGGCAGGCCAATTGAGCACAGTGATACCATGGTCAGTAAATCATTTACCAGTGGTTTTGGCACTGTGAGCAGGTGCCAGGTCGTGCTGAAAAATGAAATCTTCATCTCCATAAAGCTTTTCAGCAGATGGAAGCAAGAAGTGCTCCAAAATCTCCTGATAGCTAGCTGCATTGACCCTGCCCTTGATAAAACACAGTGGACCAACACCAGCAGCTGACACGGCACCCCAGACCATCACTGACTGTGGGTACTTGACACTGGACTTCTGGCATTTTGGCATTTCCTTCTCCCCAGTCTTCCTCCAGACTCTGGCACCTTGATTTCCGAATGACATGCAGAATTTGCTTTCATCTGAAAAAAGTACTTTGGACCACTGAGCAACAGTCCAGTGCTGCTTCTCTGTAGCCCAGGTCAGGCGCTTCTGCCGCTGTTTCTGGTTCAAAAGTGGCTTGACCTGGGGAATGTGGCACCTGTAGCCCATTTCCTGCACACGCCTGTGCACGGTGGCTCTGGATGTTTCTACTCCAGACTCAGTCCACTGCTTCCGCAGGTCCCCCAAGGTCTGGAATCGGCCCTTCTCCACAATCTTCCTCAGGGTCCGGTCACCTCTTCTCGTTGTGCAGCGTTTTCTGCCACACTTTTTCCTTCCCACAGACTTCCCACTGAGGTGCCTTGATACAGCACTCTGGGAACAGCCTATTCGTTCAGAAATTTCTTTCTGTGTCTTACCCTCTTGCTTGAGGGTGTCAATAGTGGTCTTCTGGACAGCAGTCAGGTCAGCAGTCTTACCCATGATTGGGGTTTTGAGTGATGAACCAGGCTGGGAGTTTTAAAGGCCTCAGGAATCTTTTGCAGGTGTTTAGAGTTAACTCGTTGATTCAGATGATTAGGTTCATAGCTCGTTTAGAGACCCTTTTAATGATATGCTAATTTTGTGAGATAGGAATTTTGGGTTTCATGAGCTGTATGCCAAAATCATCCGTATTAAGACAATAAAAGACCTGAAATATTTCAGTTAGTGTGCAATGAATCTAAAATATATGAATGTTAAATTTTCATCATGACATTATGGAAAATAATGAACTTTATCACAATATGCTAATATTTTGAGAAGGACCTGTATCAGTGCTGTTTCTCAGTCCCAAGTTTCCTGTAGGGGTGTTGAGGCCACGCCCCCCCACACTGTGCATTCCTCCTTCATAATCACAGGTGATTTCTTTAACACTGGTCTAGGAGGAGCAAACTGACCAGAACCAGACAAACTCTCTGTTGCAGCAGCCTTAATGACTAACATGCCAGACAATAGTTACCTTTTTAAATATCTTTTCACATCTGTGCTTCCTTTGACTTTATGTTTAAGCACCTCGCTGATAGTAAAACATCATGTGCTTGTGCACATTGTTGAGTTTCCATCTAGCTGATCAAACTGAGAATCAGCTGATTCTCTCATTGAAACTTATAATCTTATTTTTGTTTTTTGCAGCTTTGTGTTCTTGTTAGACACAGGGCTGGAAATCTCCATCTGGAGGGGAGTCAACGCTACTCTTGGCGCCACCACAAAGGCCAGGTAACAAGTCTAAGCTGCCTTCCATATCAGATGAAAATGCTGCACAAGAAAAAAAGTTCTTATGGTCTGGAGATGTAGTAATGCAAGGGTCTGTGGTGAAATCCTCCAGGCTGTTTGCCGAAAAGATCAACAAGAATGAACGGAGAGGAAAGGCAGAGATAGTGACCCTGATGCAGAACCAGGAGCCTCCAGAGTTCTGGGAGGCTCTAGGAGGACAACCAGAAGAGATCAAGAAACACGTGCCAGACGATTTTTCCCCTATCAGACCTAAACTATACAAAGTAAATAATTTATCACCTCGCAACAATGGAGATGTTGTCTTTGTAAATACTGCTTAGTGTGGATAATGTAGATTTAACAGAAAGTCTTTCTCTCCTGCAGGTGGGCCTGGGTCTTGGCTATCTGGAGCTGCCTCAGGTTAACTATAAGCTCTCTGTGGAACATAAAGATCACAAGATCAAGCTGGACACCCACCCTGAGCTCAGACTGGTAGGTTTATCTACTGGATCATCAGAGGGAAAGGAGGACAATAAACACAGTTAATCCCAAACTTTCTCATCTCTTTCTGTCATGTCTCACCACCTTTCTCCCTATCCCTCTCCTCAGGTACAGTCTCTCCTGGACACAAAATGCGTGTACATCCTGGACTGCTGGTCGGATGTCTTCATCTGGATCGGGAGGAAGTCTCCCCGACTGGTCCGAGCTGCAGCCTTAAAACTGGGTCAGGAGCTCTGTTCCATGCTGCACAGACCCAAACACTCCTCCGTCACCCGCAACCTGGAGGGCACAGAGTGTCAGGTGAAGATTTAGGGTGGTGCTGCAGCCACAGACATGCTTATTTCAACAAATTGAATTGACTCTTTACATGTCTCTTCTCTTCTTCCTTGTCCATTAGGTATTTAAATCCAAGTTTAAGAACTGGGATGATGTTTTAAAGGTGGACTACTCCAGGGCTGCTGAGACTGTGCAGCAGAATGATAACCTGCAGGGCAAGGTGAGAGATACCTGTGCTTTGTTCTCAAAGTTTAACACAGTGGCCTGCAAAGTATTTACACTCCTTTAACCTTTTCACCTTTTTATGACGTTACAACAACAAACTTTAGTGTGTTTTCCCAGTTTTTTATATGCTAGACAAACACTAAGTTATGCATAAATGTATGTTTATTTTTGCATTTGCTCCATTAAAAAGTGTAGCATGCATTTGTGTTCACTCTTCTCTACTCTGATACCGCCAAATAAAACCCAGGGCAACAGTTGCCTTCAGAAGGCACCAAATTAGTCATGTCTACCCGCGTGTAATTTCTGACCTCAGAGGTTTGATGGAGAATATTATTGAACAAACGGCATCACGAAGACCAAAGAACACAGCAGATGCGTCAGGGATACTTTTTGAGAGGTTTAAAGCAGAGGTAGGTTGTAAAGACAATATCCCAAGCTTTTGATCATCTCACAGAGTCTGAAAATAAAGAGCATAACACAACAGGAACCTGCAAAGACATGGCTGTCCAGCTAAACTGACCGGACAGGAAAGGAGAGCATTAAACAGATATTCAGCAGAAGGAGGAGCAGCAGAAATGTACACATCATGTTGGAAAATTTGTTGACAGGACAACTATTAGTTTTGCACACCACAAATCTGGCCTTTATTCATGCATGGCAAGGAGAAAGCTATTGGTGTAAGAAGTCTCTCTTGCTGTTTGCCACACGCCACGTAGGGGACAGAAAACATGCTAGAAGGTGCTCTGTTTAGATGAGTACAAACATTTACTTCTTTGCTTATATGCAAAGCACTATTCTGGGAGGAAAACTTACTCTGCACATGTACCTGAACAAACCATAACCACTGTGAAACATGGTGGTGGAAGCATCATGCTGTGGGAATGCTTGTCTTCAGGAGGGACAGGGAGGCAGTCAATTTAGAATCTACCACAAAACTTGAAAAAGATGTTCACAGACTCTCTGCATCTGTCCTGACTGAGCTAAAGCTGTTTTTCGAAGAACGTGGCAGAAACGTTGATCTCTAGAAGCTGTTGGACACGTAACCAAAGATCCTTGCAGCTCTACCTGCAGAAAGACCCTATGTATCGACTCAGGAGGTCTGAATAGAAGTGCACAACATTCTTCAGGTTTAATTGGAAAAAATAAAACCTCATTTTAGAAACTTCACAGCCAAGTATTAGGGTGTGAATACTTTTGCCAGGAGCTGTAAAACTGTAGGAGCTGTAGGTATTAGCTGCCACGAGGTGTAAAACAAGACCTAATATGCACGTTTGGTCGCAGGTGAAGAAGGACGCAGAGCAGAAGGACCAGATGAAGGCTGACCTCACAGCCCTGTTCCTCCCCCGGCAGCCCCCCATGCCCCTCACTGAGGTAAACACGCTGCTGTGTCTGTCGTAGGCTGCTGCTCTGACTCTGGAAAGATCATTGCTACAGTGCTCTATGTCCTTCCTTTCTAGGCTGAACAGCTCATGGAAGAATGGAACGAGGACCTGGACGGCATGGAGGGATTTGTTTTGGAGGGTAAGAAGTTCACCCGCCTTCCTGAGGAGGAGTTTGGACACTTCTACACCCAGGACTGCTACGTCTTCCTCTGCAGGTACACCTGGGTTACACCTTTGAAGCTTTCTGCCTTTTCATTGCTGCCTCACCTTAGTCTCGCTGGGCTGTTTCAGATACTGGGTTCCTGTGGAGTACGAGGACGACGCGAAGGAGAAGGAAGGACAGGGTGGCGAAGGTGGACGAGGCAAGGGGGATGCGGACGAAGAGGACAAACAGCCTGAGGAGGACTTCCAATGTGTGGTGTACTTCTGGCAGGGCAGACAGGCGTCTAACATGGGCTGGCTCACCTTCACCTTCTCCCTGCAGAAGAAGTTTGAGAGTCTTTTCCCAGGAAAACTCAAGGCAAGAAGGATTTGATATCCCAGCTTGGTTTTGGTTCATTCTGCCGGAACAGATCCCCATTGGGTCAGTTCCAGTTCAAAGCTGTGCTGACCTCGCATCCTATTTTGACGATTTAGGTTGTGCGCATGACCCAGCAACAGGAGAACCTCAAATTCTTGTCGCACTTCAAGAGGAAGTTTATTATCCACAAAGGGAAGCGGAAACAAAATGCTGACTCCCAGCCCTCCCTTTACCACATACGCACCAATGGCAGCGCACTTTGCACCAGGTACTGACCCGGTTTCCTGTTCAGTATCTTAATGTTTTTGTTCCCCACGTCTCTGAAATCACTTTGTTTTCCTCTCCATCTGTTGCTCAGGACTATCCAGATTGGTACAGATTCAGGCAACCTCAACTCAGAGTTCTGCTTCATCCTCAAGGTTTGGATGCTTGGAGATAAAAAAAAAAAAAAAAAAAGATGTCAGATTCCCGATGAAATGGGAAGAGGGATTTGATTGACGGGACGTATTCCTGCAGGTACCATTCGAGAGCACTGACAACCAGGGCATCGTGTATACCTGGGTGGGCAGAGCCGCTGACCCCGACGAGGCCAAACTGGCCGAGGACATCATGAACTCCATGTTTGATGACACCTACAGCAAGCAGGTCAGAGAGAGGCCTCATCTCTTTTAGATGTTGTAATTCACCAGTTATTCAAGTATTTATATGGTATCCAAGTTTAGGTGTATTTACAGTCAGGGTTAAATTTTGTAGTTAACAAAGACTAAACTTTTCAGGGATTTAGGAGGGTTCATCTTTAAAGGGTTCCTGGAAAAGTTTGGATTTGGATTCAGTATTTTCCAGGTCTGGAGAAGTGTGGAATAAGAACATGGAGTTTGGGAAATAATTGTATTTTCAATCCAATTGTCTAAAAGTGTCCATCTATCAGTCTATCTTCAGTTTGTTTGTCCATCCGTTTGTCTGTCTGTCCATCCATTCTTCCACTAATCTACCCATTCATCCATCAGATTAGCCATAAATCACCAGAGTCCATTAATTTGTCAGGTTATCCATGCGTTTGTCCATCCATCAGTCTGTTCGCTCGTCTGTCCATCCATACAGCCACTGGTCTCATAATCCAACCAGCTGTTTTAACCTTATCTAAACATGGACAAACCATCGATTCTTCCCTCTGTCCATCCATTCCCTTATTAATATTTTTCCATCTTTATATCCTGTTCACTGTGAACATTTTTCTTATAGATTAATTATGAGATTTCATATTTACATGTCAACAATTGGCAGAAACTCCAGATAAGTGGAGTAAAATCAGTGTAAGAAACTGTTTTTGTTCATTAGAATGTTTTATTTTGTTAATAAAAAATCTAAAAATGTCTTGTAGGTAATTAATGAGGGGGAGGAGCCAGAGAACTTCTTCTGGGTTGGAATTGGATCTCAGAAACAGTATGATGAAGATGCAGAATACATGAAATATGCTCGGCTCTTCAGGTGAGAGCACAGCGCCCGTGTCACTCCACATTGGCCCTTTACTAAATAAAATAAATCTCCCAGTGGCTTTATTGACCCGTTCCACAACTTTCTTCACTCAGGTGCTCAAATGAGAAGGGCTATTTCTCCGTGTCTGAGAAATGTTCCGACTTCTGCCAGGACGACTTGGCCGATGATGACATCATGCTGCTGGATAACGGCAAGGAGGTAGAAGACCTAAATGTTGGTTCGTCATCGCATCGATTACTTGTGGCTGTTTCTACACCTCTCTGGATCTTATTTCCTCGCAGGTTTACATGTGGGTCGGCTCTCAGACCAGCCAGGTAGAGATCAAACTCAGCCTCAAAGCCTGTCAGGTGAGCCGCAGCCGTCACTTCCCTTACAATGAGTTCACTTACACTCATCATGTTCATTTGGGGCTTTGAATTATTTGTTTGAGCAATTCTTATTTTTTATGATACTCAACAACTTTTTTCCAGAGTTTCATGCCCAGGTTTCAAGGAAAGGCAGACAGAAAATAAAGTATGGGCATACAAGCATTGCATAAAAGAAATAAATATTAAAATACCAATATTAAAGGTATGAAAGATCCTTACATTTCTGGGACCAAACACATTGGTTTCTGTCTTATCTGCATTAGGCTTGTGGATATTCTGACCCATCCTCTCATTTATATTATGGGCACACTGACTCAGTGAGTGCAGTGGACTACGATCATGCAGTGACACGGAGATGTAAAGTTGTGCGTCATCAGCTTACATGTGGGAGGAGATGTAAAATAAAGTGGCCCGAGAATGGACCCTTGAGGAACCCCATTTAGATAAATGTCCATCGTTAGGTTACTGAGAAACTATGGTTTTTGACAAACTGAACAAACCTCTGTTATAATTCTGTGTTACCGTCTTCTTCACTCATCTCTGAATGACTGTCAAAGGTGTGGGCTTTTTCAGGCACGTTTAACCAAATATTAGTGAGGGTATTTGTATATATTTGAGTTGCTTTGTAAAAGTTTGAACCTGTGTCAGTAAGAGACAATTTCCAATAAATTCAAAGTTGAGCACAAAATTATGACCAGGGTCATTTCCTTCTTTTATTCTTACTTTATTACTAATCCCTCCCTCATGTTTGGCCATCTGTCTTTCCTTCCTAATGTCCTTACCTCTTTTGTTCCTTTCATTATTCTTTCTTCTTTCCCTCTTTGTCTTTCTTTTCTTCCTTCTTTCTGTCCTATCATCCTTGTGTCCTACCTTGGTCCTATGTTGTTTTCTTCCTTCTGTCCTTTTATCCTATTTTCCTTTTTTCTGTGATTCCTTTTGTCTTGCCTTGGTGTCCTGGCATTTCCCTTATCCTTTATTTCTTTCATTTCCTAAGTCTTTGCTTGCTTGTGTCCTCCCTTGTTTCCCTCTGTCCTTCCAAATGTATTTGCTTTTTTCTTTCTCCCTTGTTTCTGTGTCTTTGCTACATTGTGTTCTTCCTGCTTTTCTTTTTTCAGTCTGTTGTTTTGTTTATTTCTTGTCTTTTTTTTTCAGTTTGCCCTCTGTAGTAATTCATTGAACTTTGACAGTTTCTGTTTTTAATTTAAAGTACTCAGGAACTCTGGGAAGTGAAACCTGGAGCAATATGGAATTTTGACCTGACTTACAGGAATGACATTTATGTCCATGATGGGTGTGGGTAAACTCCTACCTCTCTCTGTCCAGGTCTACATTCAGCACATGCGCGCTAAAGACTCTGAACATCCGAGGAAGCTGCGCCTGGTGAGGAAGGGAAACGAGCCTCACTGCTTCACGCGCTGCTTCCACGCCTGGGGAGCTTTCAAAACTCCACCCTCATAGGCCAAACACACACACTCACTGAATCAATCTGCTGCCATGTGTGGTTTTATTTAAAATCAGTAATATGAGGTTCCTGTCTTTCCCTCCATCTTGCAGCCAGGATTACCCCAAATATCCTAAAATCTTGTGGAGAAAGAGACTGTAGATGTTTTGAGAATGAGGGCAAAGTAATGCAATTTTTTTCTATGAACTTTATTTACACAAGCTTGAATATTACTGTTAAATAAGAGAAATATCTTTTAAAATGTACAGAGGATTTATAAAAACTAAGGGAAGGTTTATCCTCACATATTGTTGTATTGCGGTGCTTTCATGTGGCTTGTGTTCAGGGGAGATGCCATTCATTCAGCTTATCAAAGTAGTTTAAGGCACAAACTAGTTTTGTTTGTTTATACTTTTTTGAGGGAAAAAACAGAAAATTGTTTTTCTGAGGAATGTCAGCCTAATACTTATTACATATTTCTATGCCGTTTGTCTTTGATCTTCTCTTCGGGAAAAAATTTGGTTTTGTCAGTTTTCTCGCTTTAATTTCCCACTTATCTGTTTGTTGCTCATTAGTTTCTTTTAATTTTGAACGTCTAATTTTACATCTACTTGGCCAAAGAAATGTTCTGGATGTCCGGCAGCAATATTTTTTTTTCTTCTTTCAATGTGCAATCAGTAGAGCCTGAAACTAAATGACCTTACTGTATTCTTCTATTGGAAGCTTCTCTCTAGTTATATTTACAGCAGCCAGGTTTGCATTCATCATATCACACTTATCTCCGTGTAGAGAGGGACTTCTGGCTCAGTTCTCCAGATGACTGTAGTTTGTGATCATGTGACCTGTGTTCAGGGTTTGGTCCAGGGAAGCTCAGTTGACTGCAGTATGTCTCATACTTTATATTTTTATGAGGTTTGATTTGTATGCCTGTTGGACTGAGTCCTACACATATTTGTGTCTCTAGATACGCGCACATGCTCCTGCAGATGCTTTATTTATGTATTTTATATAAAATAAAAATGTCACATTACTTTTTGTTTCTGGTTCTTGTTTAGCATCAAGTTACCCGTCTTGTTTTCTCACTGACATGGATCATGGTAGATTTGAAAATCTGAATTTAGTAAAGCGTCTAACGTTGTCAGAATACGGTTCTACTAAAGCTAGCCACACTTACAGTGAATCCAAGATGCTAAAGAAATGTAAACCTATGGTTATTTGAGGGGAAAAAATACTCCATTTAAACTTTAAACACCATTTGTTGCACTTGAATATTTTTTGCCCCCAAATATTTTTGATTTTTTCAAAATCTAATACAATTTTTTGCACTAAGTTACCGGTCAGTTAAAACTATTTATGATAAGAAGTATATCAAATGTCTCACATAAATGTGAGCGGTTGGAAGAGCGGGCCACATCACACAGACGTACCAGATGCTGCAGCGACCAATAGGGTCTCTCACTGTACTTTTTGTTAGCGTCATGTTAAGGATTGGAAGAATCAGTAAATTTGATCAGTTCCACAATATTCTGAGTTGAGTATGAATCTCAAATCCTGGAACTCATGAGGAAAGCAGAGGATGGCCAACTATGAGCTATACAGGTCCTTCTCAAAATATTAGCATATTGTGATAAAATTCATTATTTTCCATAATGTAATGATTAAAATTTAACATTCATATATTTTAGATTCATTGCACACTAACTGAAATATTTCAGGTCTTTTATTGTCTTAATACGGATGATTTTGGCATACAGCTCATGAAAACCCAAAATTCCTATCTCACAAAATTAGCATATCATTAAAAGGGTCTCTAAACGAGCTATGAACCTAATCATCTGAATCAACGAGTTAACTCTAAACACCTGCAAAAGATTCCTGAGGCCTTTAAAACTCCCAGCCTGGTTCATCACTCAAAACCCCAATCATGGGTAAGACTGCCGACCTGACTGCTGTCCAGAAGGCCACTATTGACACCCTCAAGCAAGAGGGTAAGACACAGAAAGAAATTTCTGAACAAATAGGCTGTTCCCAGAGTGCTGTATCAAGGCACCTCAGTGGGAAGTCTGTGGGAAGGAAAAAGTGTGGCAGAAAACGCTGCACAACGATAAGAGGTGACCGGACCCTGAGGAAGATTGTGGAGAAGGGTCGATTCCAGACCTTGGGGGACCTGCGGAAGCAGTGGACTGAGTCTGGAGTAGAAACATCCAGAGCCACCGTGCACAGGCGTGTGCAGGAAATGGGCTACAGGTGCCGCATTCCCCAGTCCTGGGCTACAGAGAAGCAGCACTGGACTGTTGCTCAGTGGTCTAAAGTACTTTTTTCGGATGAAAGCAAATTCTGCATGTCATTCGGAAATCAAGGTGCCAGAGTCTGGAGGAAGACTGGGGAGAAGGAAATGCCAAAATGCCAGAAGTCCAGTGTCAAGTACCCACAGTCAGTGATGGTCTGGGGTGCCGTGTCAGCTGCTGGTGTTGGTCCACTGTGTTTTATCAAGGGCAGGGTCAATGCAGCTAACTATCAGGAGATTTTGGAGCACTTCTTGCTTCCATCTGTTGAAAAGCTTTATGGAGATGAAGATTTCATTTTTCAGCATGACCTGGCACCTGCTCACAGTGCCAAAACCACTGGTAAATGGTTTACTGACCATGGTATCACTGTGCTCAGTTGGCCTGCCAACTCTCCTGACCTGAACCCCATAGAGAATCTGTGGGATATTGTGAAGAGAACGTTGAGAGACTCAAGACTCAACACTCTGGATGAGCTAAAGGCCGCTATCGAAGCATCCTGGGCCTCCATAAGACCTCAGCAGTGCCACAGGCGGATTGCCTCCATGCCACGCCGCATTGAAGCAGTCATTTCTGCAAAAGGATTCCCGACCAAGTATTGAGTGCATAACTTTACATGATTATTTGAAGGTTGACGGTTTTTGTATTAAAAACACTTTTCTTTTATTGGTCGGATGAAATATGCTAATTTTGTGAGATAGGAATTTTGGGTTTTCATGAGCTGTATGCCAAAATCATCCGTATTAAGACAATAAAAGACCTGAAATATTTCAGTTAGTGTGCAATGAATCTAAAATATATGTTAAATTTTCATCATGACATTATGGAAAATAATGAACTTTATCACAATATGCTAATATTTTGAGAAGGACCTGTATTCAAGGTAGCGATCTCTAATTTAGGATCTGCTTGACAGCACAATCAGCTTTTTAAATATAAGTGAAAGTAAATTCAGGGAGGAAGGGGTTAAACGAAGAGTAAAACCCACCTTTGCAGCAACTGCTCTCTCACACAGTGTGACATCACTTCTGCTCCCAATAGAAATGTCTGTAGCAGAAAAACATTTTTACCGCGGTTCCTTTCTCTTCAGACAAATAGTTACTGGTACAGCTCTTATTTTGCATTTCAGCAGTTAAATTACAAAGAAACAGAGGATAAAGTCTCAGAGTAAATACATTTTATTAACATTCACAATTGTTTATCAACCAAAATGCTAAACATCTTAATTCCTACAGATGGAACTGAGCAACTTGTCTCAGTGATGGGATTAAAAAGCTAAAGTGTGCTGGATGTAGCATGAAAAGGTTAATGACATGTCCCATTCAGAACATTTACAAAAAACTGCAACAAAAGTGACTGAATGATCCGACCAGCTGAGCTGCGTTAGTCAGTGAGGTTGTTCTCCAGGTTATACACAGAGCCCTTTTGTTTGTTTGGGCTCCGACTCGGTTTTAAAGCTGACAGGCTGTAAAACTGTAACAGCGTTTAAAACGATGCTGATCAAAGCTTTGCTCGCTGGCTAAATGAACCACAATGCACCATTTCAGAGGACACAACACCTTTAGACTGACTGATTACTTTGCAACAGCACCCTCTACAGATTTAGAGAACTACTTTTATTTCCCTCACCTTTATGCATTTTTATTCCTATTTTCTATCTGAACAACAAATATGCGATTTGTTTAAATCCTAGTTTTGAGCAGGTGATAAAAAGTCAAACTTTATTTGCTACGTAAACAGAAACTGTGTACATCTTCAGCAATAACTCTGATTTCCAATAATTCCTATCAGTAAGAGGGGAAAGTGATGCTTTTACTGCCAGCCCCTCCCAGCTGGTCCCCTTATTAAATCACAGTGTGGGATTTCCCTCCTTCTCCTACAGCCAACTATTTATTAAAATATCTATACTTTCTCACATAACTGTAAAAACATTCAACAGAGCAACAATCTTTGCTGTATAAAACACCTACATTGTTCCAGTACTCGGTTCTTCAATACCAGGCACCTTCTTGCATCCTCGCGATGATTAATGCAGATTAATGCACCACCTCGACACAGGATAGCGAAACAAATCTGCTGTTCTTGTTGGAATCCAGAATGGAGATGCTGCAACTTTCGAAAAAATACTTAATTTGCCTTTTTTTTGTTGCTGTACTGAAAACCGCAAACCTTCTGTTTTACTGCGATTCCATCACATCCAGAGGCACGTTTAGCGACAGAGCACCGAGTCCAGTTCCAACCATACAGTAACCTCAGAGAGAGAAAACCTCCAGAGAGCTGAGTCACATCCAGTGGGCCGAGCAGCGAGAAGGTGGAAGGAGGAACTGTCTGTCCAGGTGCTACGCTGGTCCTTCTGAGTCTCCATGTGGGCAGGGGGGACTGTCGTGTTTCCAAAGTGGTTACAGGTAAGGAATTTGTTCATCTAGCAGGAGGAATCTGTAAGACTTCTTTCCCAGCTTGTACCAGGTTAAAAGGAGAGTGCTCCTCAGTGGCTCCTTGCCAGATGTTTGTGGTCCTGCACTGAAATCCAGTGGAAACCACTCGAGTTGCTCCTGGAAGCTCTTCAAAGAAACCAAAGACAAACAATGAACAAATGTCAACAAGCAGCAACCAGATAAATGTAACAGCAATCACTGATGGATAAACAGATTTGTGACAATAAGAAACAGATTCCTTGCATTTCTATTGGTCCAAGTCTTTCATGGCAAAATAGCTGCTCAAAACCAACTTATCAGTATAAGTGTCAACCGGTCATCTTACCGGCCTGTAATTCCTCACCTACTGCAACTACTATCCTCAATCAACGTTTCACTGATGGAAAAGTTTGAACTCTCACATTTTGTCACGCTGCAACTACCAACTTCTGTGGATTTTATTCCGGATTTTAAGACTGACCGACACAAAAGAAAAAAATAAAGTAGATTTATATATTTTTCTAGACTAATAGTCTGAAAAGTGTAGTGTGCATTTGTATTCATCCCCCTTGAACATTTCTAAATAAAGTGCAACTAATTGCCTTCAGAAGACCTGTGTGTCAAAGGTCCAGCTGTTCAGTGAAGGCCTCAGGTTTGTGAAAGGGGCATCATGAAGACAGCAGACCGGTCCGGGGCTACATGAATCCTGGCTTTTATGGAAGAGTGGCAAGAAGAAAGCCTTTGTTTTTCCTGTCTGTAGTTTCCCACAAGTTACGTCAGGAGGACAGCAAACATGTGGAAGAAGGTGAAGAAAATTTGATTTCTACATGCAAAACGCTACATGTGGTGGAAAACCAACACTGTACATTATCCCTAAAGGGATGATGGGTGGAGCTACATACAGGCAGAAAACCCGTTAGAAGCTGCAGACCTGAGGCTGGACGACATACAGCCAGAGCTGAAGTGGAGCCTATTCATGTATTAGAGGGGCCCAGTCAAAGTCCAGACCTAAATACAATTAAGAATGTGAGGCAGGACTTGAATCTCTGTTTTCCACAGATTTTCCACTGACAAGGAAGAAAGGGCAAATATGTCAGTTTAAATGCAAAGCTGATGGAAACATACCCGATCTACCCGATACCTGATTCTCAGATCTATTTTTGTAAAGTAAAAACTTTAGGCATCCTTTGCCCTCCACTTTGTGTTGGTCTATCTCCTAAAATCCCAGTATATCATTAAGGTTTGTGATTGCAACAAGGCAAGTTTAAAAGGTTTACTGAAGTTTAAACTACAGTTAACACATTTATCAGCTTTAAGTGCGGCGATATGATGAGGCAAACCTTTTTCTTTTCTTTCTTCCCTTATACACACATGAGCATCTCAGGGTCCCACTTCAGGTGAAACATCAGTATCTGCATTTCTTTCTCCTCAGATCATCTCTGAGATCATTACTTTGAAGAACACTCATGTTTTTGGAAGTTGAGACTTTGTCTTGAAAAATGTGAGGTGATAAAAAAATAATAGTTCCAGAAAATAAAATCTCATTCAATTTTGCATGCCTCTGCAGTGTGTGCTTCAGTAGAATCACAAGAGGGCAGTAGAGAGCCAAAATAAAGACGCATTTAAGGTCAGTTCTTCTTACCCAAAAACTTGCATCTTAACTTCCTGCTATGAAACCAAGTTGCTTTGTTTATGCCTTGTCTTAAAACACACTTGTGGATAGAAATATGGGAGGCAAGTAAAGCTCCATAGAGTCCAGTTTCTACAGAAAATGCTGAGGTCAAGGGTTACATTTATTCCCGAGACAACTCAGCAAGAAGGGAAGACTAAAGAAATGCGTAAGCTTCTGAATAAAAACGCCGACAACGCAGCGTCTGCCTGGATGGAAACGGAACGAAGGAATGCTTCACTTAGACAGAACTACGCTTTGAAGTTTGCACAAGCTGGACCGCCTCAATTACAAACAGCTGTGCTGCTTTGGGGAAAAAAAACAACACACCATCCCATGCAGGCGTCAACCCAAGCTGATCTACAAGTTTAGATATTTAAGAAGTTACTTTTCACCTCTTCAGTTGATGAGGATTCCGGTGGAGCGTCCCTCTTCCTCTTTCATGTTCCTCAGGTTATTTTCTGCTTCGTCCACAGTCCTGAAACAGACACCGAAATATTTTGGCTTTCTAAAGAACATTAACAAGAGACTTCGCTTGATGTGCGTGCTTACGTTAGGAAATCCCTGACGTCCTCCACGGTCAGGTCTCCGGTGGTGTCGAGGGTGAGGTCGGCACAGCTGAAGGGGGAGTCCAGCGGTGTCTCCAGGATGGGAGAAGACAGGGTGTACGGAGGCTCCTCTGTTCGCCCTAAGAGGGAGGAATCCAGACACAATGTGTTGATTGATTTATTTTACTTTTGGGCTGCTGATCATGGTGTGCTGCAGGCAGATGAACTTTAATACAAAGTAAAAAGGGCAAATAATAATTTTTTTTTTCACAGACGTTAAAACTTTCCCTGCTTTTCAAGCTTTTGACTGGTGTTCAATGGAGGCACACCTGTGGACGTATTTTAAGATAACGCCTCAAACTGCTTCCTTGACTGGAGGAAAGGAAGAGAATTATGGACTTCCACTTGTCTCGTTCGTCCTTGGGTACGATTTCTTAATGTCTCAAGGTGCCACCTTCACCTGTTCAAACCACTGCAAGTATACCACCATGGGATTACTACTGCTGATAGGAGGTTCTGTGACCTAGAGATGGACGTGTTTTGGTTTGAAATGTGTGTCTCAACCTTGGTACAAAAGCCAAAGACTTTGTGAAGATGCTGACTGAAGGTGACAGAATTATGTTGTGTTGGGGCACTTGACAACATAGATGGCATCACGAGGAAAGAACATGGTATGGTAATACTGAAACAACATCACCCAGGTAGTTAAAGCTCAACTAAAAAAAGGAATCCTAAATGTCGCCTCTCAATATTCTGCCATTTAACAACCAGAAGTAATACTTTTGGTCTTCATTGCAGAGCTAAACAGAAGTTTAGTCGGATTTAATGTTAGATAGACTTTTTCTACATTTTATGTAAAAATGTTTTCGCTGTATGCTCAGAAACAACTGATCCAGCTGGGTGTGTTTTAGCTGACACACTGTGAGGACTTTGTAGAGAAGTTAACCCCTGCTGGAGCAGCTTATCCTGTGGAAAACATCTGATGCTGCTGAGTAAACAAACATGAACACCGACATGTAATACTGAGGGAATGTAGTTCCTACATACGTTTCAACATCAACACAAAGATGCTGAAAAACTGCGAAATAATGACACAGTGCAGGGTGAAAAACTGAGCCGTTTCCACAACAACCAGCGCTCGCTGCCAGAGCGGGAGAGGCAACCAGGGCATGCTCAATGGTTACCACGGAAACCGGACAGGACATAGCCCCCCTGAGAGGCATGATCAGAGTTCTGAAAGCTTCGGAGTGTGATGAGACGTACCCTCAGCCTGACCCGTTTGGTTTCTGTGGGTTCCGTTGGCCTGCGGGTGCATTGCTGTACCATCACTGTGGAGACACACGAGTACACATCATTTAGTTTGGCAGCTAATACAGTCAAAGAGTATAGCCCAGTAGTTTCAAGCTGTTGGTAAATAAAGGGAAGCATAATAAAAAAAACAGCAAGTTTAGTACATTTACCAGAGGTGTCCGATAAGAAAACTGCTCAAGATCAATAGCAGGAAAACATTTTATTCTATTCCTAAAACTTATGGTGACGTTTTATCTTAAACAGCTTCTAAATGTGTGTCGGTGTGGTAAAGACGGACCAGTTTTCTCATAGTATCTGCTTTTCACATGTCTATTGATCCTGATATGTTCCTCAGAAATCCTTGTAAAATTTGAAAACAAAAAGGTATTTTTGTAGTGAACCTCTACATCACTGAAATCAAAGGTTTACAAGGCATAATGCACTCAGTTATTGTGATCGGCCTGGACTGAAAAGATCTAACATTTCAGCCATGTAGTTAACCCTTTATTAGACAAACAGAACTATGAAAATGAACATTTTAGAATCTTCATCAATCAGCGTCAAGTGAATAAAGATAATTCATCTAGTATTTAAAAACAGGCAACACAGTTCTAAACGTTGGGAAAGAGGATTGTTTACTGTTGTGTAACAGTGCCAATGCTAATTACATTTTTTAATTGTTTGGAAAGTGAGCAAAGTAATTATTTCTGTTTTGCAAGAGGAATCTGTCTCCATTCCTGCTGACTTCAGCTGCTCAGCAGTAAACATATACTCCCAACCACGAGGCATGTTGGCAACCATTAGTGGTTCATAGCTTTGATCTTTAGACACAATTTTTTGCAAAACTCACTGACTTGGTTTTACTTTAATGTAGATGTTGACAGAACAAAAACCTTTCAACAGTTTTATAGGAATTTTCTCCTTAACTTTTTGTTTAGAAAAGCTGAAACTGATCCTTCACTGCAGAACAAACCATTATGTGGACATGCTCCTTTTAACTCTAGAGATGCACTGATCAGACTTCTGTGACTAGTTTCGGTTTTCACTTCTTACCTACTGATTGTGAATTTTGCCATTTCCTATTGTTTTCTATGAGAACTATAATATTAGAAGATAAAAAAAAAAGCATTATACATTTTTTTTCTCCCTAGCTTTCCTGCCATGAATTATTATTATTTGCATTCGGAGCAGAGCTGATTTTGACTCTGTCAAACTGGTTTACTATCACTATAAAACCAAGACCAAATAATTACAGTTTTTAACTTCTCTTTAGGGTCTTACATGAACCGTTAGCACAGATGCTGTTACAAGACCAGACTGTTTACATTTTAAAGAAGGAAGCTCGTTACTTCTTTATGAAGCTAAACAGCACATTTGCTATAATATGTTCAGCCTTCACTGTTGGCGATAGGCACCATAAAATTCTATTATATGCTGATGACATGTTGGTATGTCTCACACAGCCTGGTATGAATGTATAGAAGATTTTACAGTCTTATCAGGATATTTTGTTCTTGGGACAAATCGGAGGCGATGCCCATGTCAGGACACCATCCCTCTACATTGTTTACACAGTGGAAATTTCGGTGGTCCTCAAGAGGTCTTAAATACTTAGGTATATAAATACCCTCTCATTATAACAATATGGTTAAAGCAAACATTGGGTCAGTACTTAAAAACACTAACAATAGATTTCGGTAGATGGTCCAGGATATGCCTCTCACTATGGAGTAAAATCAATTGTATCAAGATGATGACCGCATGCATCTGTGTTCTATTACCTGATATCCAATATCACCTTATTTCTTATTTTAAAGACCTTAATTTGGCATTTTCTGTCGGGCAATTCTCCATACCGCCTGAGTCTCAAGAAGATTCAAAAGGGATGGGGGTTCTCTCTACCTAACTTTAAATGGTATTACTGGGCAATGAATGTAAACCAGCAGAAAGCATGGTTGCCTAGTACATCAGATAAACCCACTTGGTTTCAAATAGAGACAGAGGCGAATAACGCCATCTCTCCTGGGCTGAAGTTGTTTGGTCCCAACCATAAACATAACCACCCTTTAATTACAACCTCAAAATTGATATGGTGTAAATTACACAGGGCAGGTGGCTGGGACTTTATTAAATCACCTTTAGCACATTTGTGGATTAATAATAATAAAACAAATCTTGATTGGAGGGACACCAGTTGATGGGGCCCAGTTGCGTAAAGCTGGTATCTGTCATATCTCACTTATTCGATGATGAGACCCAACACTTTCTTAGCGTCAATTGGATTGTTGAAATACTGTATATAGTCTACCACATAACCAATTCTGGAGACATGTCCAGTTGTGCTGTTCTTTATATAAATGGCTAGGAAGCCCTCTCAGCTGTCCTGTGAATAGTCCTGTAGAAGCACTACTATCTAGGTCTTTCTTGGGCAGAGGTATCGCCTCTAAAATCAACTATTTACTGCAAGAACAAATAACTGACCCTCTTTCTAAAGCAAAAAGATATTGGGCAGAATACCTGGCAAAGGAGGTCCAGATGAATGGGAATCACATTTCTCTAATATTAATACCATGTATAAAGAAATAGACAGCAGGTTTATTCAATTAAAGATAGTCCACAGATGGCATCGAACACCACAACAACTACAGAAATGGAATTGATTACCTATGGATACTTGCTGGAGATGTGATGGCCAAGCTGCCTCATTTCTACATATTCTATTGGAGCTGCCCACCACTCCAGGACTGGTGGAAAAACATTTCTGGGATTATTTTTAGTATTCTGGATAGGAGATTTCACATTTCCCCCCAAACTGTCTGTGCTCGGCTCAACCACAGGACTCCCAATTTCTTACTATTCCCCTCATGAAAGAAGATGGATTATTTTGGCTCTTACTACAGCTAAACGGATTCTTTTGAGACACTGGCGGTAAAAACACTCCCCTCCTTATGAGGAGTGGTTGCTGAGAATGGGTAAATTGGCATCTTATGAAAAAGTGTCTCATGTACTATTGGATAAACTTCATCAATATCATTGTATTTGGTCTCCCTTTACCAGTTGGCTTTCTGTCACATAATGTACAGATGTGAGTAGGTTTGTACTTGAAGAGTAGTCGGTGTGGTGCATAGTGTGTGTAAAATACGTCATAATATTGTGTTATAACTTTGTTCAAAAAAAGTTAAATAAAAAAATGGGCATTATAAAAAAAACAACATCTACATTTGTTTGTAACAGGGTTTGCATATCGACAGATATAGTACCACAGTGCACGCTTTTAAGTGTTACCTGGTAGCTGTGGACTCTAGTGGTCGGTCCAGCTGAACAGAGCACAGCGGTTCTGTTAGAACCTTGGCGGACAGGGAAAACCTTTCATATTCTGAAGGAGAGATCAGGTAGAACCCTGTGGAACACAACAACATATAAATCAGCGTCTGACATGTTCTGCAAGTAGATCCATAAGAGTCAAAGGAGGATTTTGTTTTTATGTTAAAACTTTAGGCCATATAAACCCGGACTCTGGGACTCTTAGGTGTAAATGTGTCCAATTATTAAGCAATTAATCACTTCTATGAGCATGTTCCCCTCACCCTGTCCATTCTTGGTGAAGACACAAGATGCAATGCCACTGATGTCGTCTTTACGGATGCAATCGTAACGCACCTGAAGACACACAACACAGACGTAGAAGAACATCCTAAAGACTCCTCCTCAACCAGTACATGGCAATGCACGGTGTGGCTTCATCCCGATGTTACCTGTGGTCGAAGGCCGGGTATAGTAAAGAGGTGCATGTCTCCAAGGTTGGTGAGACAGACAAGCGCGTGTTCACTGTAGTCTTCCTGAACAGCGGAGTTGAAGAGAACTAAGGCGACTTTCCTCACCCGGCAGCCTTCATGTGCAGTCAACTTGAACTTCGTCTTAGCGCTCACTTTAGGGAGAGAGAACACCTGAAGGTGGAAAACAGTAAGGCTGTAAAACTGTAACCGTCTAAATAATACACCAGAGGTCAGCTCATCCTTTCAGTTGTACCTTGAGCTGCTCCTCGGAGGCGATGAGGACAGAGTGAGCATTGGTCATGTCTGGTGCGATGGCGAGGTCCTGAGAAGCTTCGTACGGATCTGGTAAAGGTTTCCCTCGTCCGTCCAGAACACTTATAGACACCACAGGAGCTCTGTGCATCAGCTGAATCTCTTTACCCAGCACCGCCTCAACACACGCGCTGCCCTCGCTTGCTCCTGCCCGCTCACACACGCGGCCTGATCCAACACCCGGGACCTCCAGAGCATAGGCGTACACACTGCCCGAGTTGGTGCCAGCCCAAAGCGTGGGGCCATGGTGTGTACCTAATCAGGATACACAGGGTTGTGAGTGATAAACTGCTGATAAACAGATACATAGTGCCTTGGGATATTTTGTGTCAGACCAATAAAAAGGAAGCAGATACAGGGGTTGGACAATGAAACTGAAACACCTGTCATTTTAGTGTGGGAGGTTTCATGGCTAAGTTGGACCAGCCTGGTAGCCAGTCTTCATTGATTGCACATTGCACCAGTAAGACCAGAGTGTGAATGTTCAATTAGCAGGGTAAGAGCACAGTTTTGCTCAAAATATTGAAATGCACACAACATTATGGGTGACATACCAGAGTTCAAAAGAGGACAAATTGTTGGTGCACGTCTTGCTGGCGCATCTGTGACCAAGACAGCAAGTCTTTGTGATGTATCAAGAGTCACGGTATCTAGGGTAATGTCAGCAAACCACCAAGAAGGACGAACCACATCCAACAGGATTAACTGTGGTTGCAAGAGGAAGCTGTCTGAAAGGGATGTTCGGGTGCTAACCCGGATTGTATCCAAAAAACATAAAACCACGGCTGCCCAAATCACGGCAGAATTAAATGTGCACCTCAACTCTCCTGTTTCCACCAGAACTGTCCGTCGGGAGCTCCACAGGGTCAATAAACACGGCCGGGCTGCTATAGCCAAACCTTTGGTCACTCATGCCAATGCCAAACGTCGGTTTCAATGGTGCAAGGAGCACAAATCTTGGGCTGTGGACAATGTGAAACATGTATTGTTCTCTGATGAGTCCATCTTTACTGTTTTCCCCACATCCAGGAGAGTTGCGGTGTGGAGAAGCCCCAAAGAAGCGTACCACCCAGACTGTTGCATGCCCAGAGTGAAGCATGGGGGTGGATCAGTGATGGTTTTGGGTGCCATATCATGGCATTCCCTTGGCCCAATACTTGTGCTAGATGGTCGCGTCACTGCCAAGGACTACTGAACTATTCTTGAGGACCATGTGCATCCAATGGTTCAAACATTGTATCCTGAAGGTGGTGCCGTGTATCAGGATGACAATGCACCAATACACACAGCAAGACTGGTGAAAGATTGGTTTGATGAACATGAAAGTGAAGTTGAACATCTCCCATGGCCGGCACAGTCACCAGATCTAAATATTATTGAGCCACTTTGGGGTGTTTTGGAGGAGTGAGTCAGGAAACGTTTTCCTCCACCAGTATCACGTAGTGACCTGGCCACTATCCTGCAAGAAGAATGGCTTAAAATCCCTCTGACCACTGTGCAGGACTTGTATATGTCATTCCCAAGATGAATTGATACTGTATTGGCCGCAAAAGGAGGCCCTACACCATACTAATAAATGATTGTGGTCTAAAACCAGGTGTTTCAGTTTCATTGTCCAACCCCTGTACATGTATAGGGGAAAGAAGATGATACATGTATGCTGATATGTGAAGTCTGAAAAGTGTAGCCTGCTTTCTTACTCTGTCTCCTTATTTCTGATACCCCTAAATGAAATCAAGTGAAACCAATTACTTCCAAAAGGTCACCTAATTAGTTTTGTGTAATTATTGTCTAATTTCATCCCAGTATAAATCCAGTTGTTCTGTGAAGACTTTAGTGGTTTGTTAGAAAACATCAGTGAACAAACAGCTCCATGAAAGACCAAGAACCACAGCAGACTGGTCAGGCAGAACGCTGTGGAGGAGATTAAAGCAATACCCCAAACTTTGATCATCTCAGAGCTCTGTTCAATCATCTGAAAATAAAAAGGAGTAAAAGTGGCATTTCAGGGAAGGAGTGCAATAACCAGAAAAGCAGACAAGACGCTCATGGTAACTCTGGAGGTGCTGCAGGGATCCACAGCTCAGGTGGGAGAATCTGTCAATAGGACATTTAGATTTTGCACTCCACAGGTCTCGTCTTTATGGATGAGTGGTGAAAAGAAGGCCAGTGTTGAATGAACGGCATTAGAAACCTAGTTTATAGTTTGCTACAAGCCATGAAGGGGAAAACGTGAACATCTGGAAGAAAGTAAAAATGGTAAAGCTTTTGGCCTACATGAAAAATGCCATGTGGAGTGGAAATCAACACTGCACACCACCCCACTGTAAAACAGTGGAGGTAGCAGCATGATGAGGTCAAGAAGAGGAGAAAAAAAACAGCAAACCAGAAATGTACTTTTTAGCCTTGATGCAAAAGGTCATGTGAGGGGAAAACAAAGCACATTCTTATGGTGAAACATGACAGTGGCAGCATCATGCTGAGGGCTTTTCTTTAGCAGGGACAAGGAAGCTCATAGTTGGTTTGAATATGAATGGAGAGAACCACAGGACAATCCTGGAACCTGTTAGAGCCTGCAAAACCTTGACTAGAGAAGAGGTTCCACCAAGGCAAAAACCCTAAAGATACAGCCAGAGCTACGCTGAAATGGTCTAGATGAAAGCATATTCATGTGTTAGAATGGCCTAGTCAAAGACCAGACCTAAATCTCCTTAAGAATCCGTATCATGATTTGAAAAACTGCTGTTCACAAACACTCTCCCTCAGACTTAGCTTGAGCTATTTTGTAAAGAACAGATTAAGAAGTTCAGTCGCCTAGATATGCGAAGCTGGTCGAACCCCATAAGGCTTGTTGCTATAATTGCAGCGACAGGTGGTTCTACTGAGTATCAAACGGCTGCATAGAAACACACACCAATGTGTTCATACTTAGATTTAAGACATTTGAGTAAAATCCCATTAAAGTACATTGAAAATGGTTCAAGAGGTCAGAATACCTTTGCAAGGCGCTTGTAGACCAAATGTGAAGAAAAAAAAAAACCAGAAGGTATATTTTAGGGTGAGCAAAATTGGTAAACAAACCAACCATCACGCAGAAATGTGTCAGCGAAGCACAGACATCTGACCACTCCTGACAATGAGTCGTCTGCTGAACGGGGCTCAATCCTCCGCTGCACAGGAGCCACTTCTTCCTGTTCTGCCAAAGCAGCATTGGCCTCATGGACCTACATGATAGACATCATTAGTTGTCTGCCGAGCCCTGTGTGGTCCACATGTTTGGTCTACATGTTACAGAACAGAGTCTCTCACCTTGCTGGTAGGGGTGGTGATGGTGCGTTTCTTCCCAGACACCCTGCTTTTGCGGATGCGTCTGAAGCTTTGTCGAAGGGATTTTTTTAAGGACTTGACTCTGGACAGTGGGCCTTCCATCGCCAATGAGTCATTTGGATGCAGCGTGCACCTAAGAGAACGTGAGGAGCAGTCACTGATTATTATTTTTTTAATATTTACGGGTCATATGGTAGCGGCATCCTTACGAAATTAAAGCATTTTCTCAATAAGAAATAAAATGAAAAGGATAAGGATGATAAAAGGACTAGAGTAAAATGTCCATGCTTTGTCCCATAATCAAAGACAGTTTCTTACCTTGCCAGCACCGTGTTTCGTCTGTGGTAGTCAAAGAGGCCGAATCCGTGACTCGTCCCGAAGGAGATGAGGTTCCACTCTGTGTGCAGCGCCACCGCTGTAACCGACGCAGGTGGCAGGCACTGCACCAGCACCTGCGGCTGAAAGCCCGGCGGGAAGGGCGCGGGTTTGAGACGCGGCTCCAGCCGGTCGTGGCCCTTCCAGGTGAAGCCCTCCCTGTCCTGCAGCAGGTCAACCACAGACACGTCCACAGAGTGGTCTGACGGCTCATCATTAAAGGCCAGCACGATCACCTGCAGAGAAAAAGTAAGGAGACAACGTGAACCTTGTGCCTACTTAACATTAACTGTTGTTGAGAAACGTTAGAGGTAAACATGACAGTAAAAATTAGGTATGAGCCTCCCTATGGAAATGTATTGCTGTGATCTAGCTTCATTGAAGGAACATTTATTTCACTGCCTGAGACTGAATCTTTATGTTTGCATATTTTAAACAATCCAAATCAATACGTCAAAACAAGTATAGCAATGTGAAATCCATCACAATTTATAATTATCAGGGAAGCCCTCTGACTGCTGCTCAGCAATTGCCTGAGTGATCAAAGAAAAGGCATTCTAATGACAAGGGACCATCTTAACATAACAGGCACCATCTTCTTTTTGCTCTATATGTACTTTATTCTACCCAGTGGGAACAGTATTAGTGGTTCAAATATGTGTAAAGATGACATGGAAGCAGATGTTTACCTGCCCAGCTGTTCCTGCCACCACCAGCTTGTTGCTGTACTTGCACAGACTGATTTTCTGGATGCCGAGTCTGGGATCGTCGCTGTACGGGTCAAAGCACCCCACCTGCACAAAATGAAAAAGGGAATTTAATTCATTCCTGAAAAGTAACCATGAAGCTGCTCTTGTTCTTTAAATCGTGGTTTGGTGCCATCTAACAAAGATGCAAACTTGGACATGAGCCTCGTCTCAGTCTGGGTTTAGGTACAACCTGAACCTTCCTTCCGCTTTATTAGCAGTCCCTCTACCCTTACTCTTCACCAAATGCTGGGACAATCCCCACATTCACCTCGAACATGCCCAGCGAACATGCACATTAATCCGTCGCCCTCCTATCGTCCTCACAGCAATTCCAACAGAATCCTGCTCGCATGGAAGCAGAGTCTCTGCAAAACAAAACGCAGGAGAACCTGGACGCAAACGCACACACACACACACACACACACACAGACATGCACGAAGAGCAAGAGAGAGAGAGCGACCATAGGTCTGGTTTTCATTACAGCTTAGAAAAGAGGGAAGGTCTCTTCATCCCATATGAGAGCCACATTCCTTAACATGCAGCCCTGTTACCGTGAGACCCCAGAGGAACCATGAGAATGCTGAGACAGAGTTGGACAGAGGAAATAAGTAAAGAACATAAGAAAAAGAAATAAAACCGTCTTTCAGAATGTGCAGGGCTGATTATTAATGTATTATTCCATTCTGAATCCCTCGAAACTCATCTTTGTTCAACTTGAAATCCCAGATGATATGTGCTAATCCTGCTGACACGCCCAAACTCACTCTGCAAAGAGTAAAACCACTCATCTGCAATATTTACTTTACTCCCTTATCATGCAACGTTGCTTCCAAATATAAGTCGGCTTATTCACACTACAATCAGACTGCAGCTCAATCAAAGGCAAATTTTAACTCCAAGAACAATGGGGGAGGTTCTGACTGAAATCTGAACACATGAAAAGCATCTGATGGAAAAATGAGGCCACAGATGTAGTGTTTAGGGACTCTCTCTCTCTCTGTGTGTGTGTGTGTGTGTGTGTGTGTGTGTAAAACAGAAAGGCTGAATTAGTTCCCACCGCTGGAAAAACACAACCCAGCGTCTGAACCCTGAAGAGATAAGCTTAGTTTGAGTGATTCTTTGAGTTCGCACCTTCCTGAAGGGAGGCCATTCCTCCTCCTCCTGCTGCATGTCGTGGTCGTTGCTCGAGTCGTGAGGCTCGTCGCAGTCTGTGTGGAAGACGTTGGCCGTGCCAAGCTTGTAGAGTGGTGTGAGAGCGACGCCCGACGCGTCCCAAAAGCGCACCGTACCGTCCTCGTGCCTGTATACATGACATCAATAAATTGGAGAAATCAAGTGGAGTCATGACTGTGCTGACTGGTGCCGCTCACAGTGATGACTATAGCTTAGAACATCAGGAAGTTGAGGCTGAGACTGAGACTAAAAATGGAGGTAATACTGAGACCACTTCCCTGTCCATGACTGTTTCTTGTACTTTTATGGAATCACATACAGTAAATATTTAACAGACAGGCTTTTAAAATCATATTCAATAACGAGATCTAAAGATGGAAATTACTCTTTTCTTCCAATTATTTTAAACAAAAATATTACCTACCATTATTGTGTAGTTGAGGGTTTTGTGTTGAGTTTTTTCTTGCGGTGGATTTTGTAGCTGCATTGCTCAATATTCCAAACAGGTATTTAATTTAATTGTTCTTCCCAATTAAAAAACGTTCATTTCCAACAGAGAGGTAAAATGTAGATCCATTCTAGCATCCATTTGTAACTTAATTCAATCAGGTTGCATTTCACACAAATGACCATCGTCAGAGCACAAATCGTTGGACAAAATCACAATCTATCTGCTCAGACCTTGTTTTTTTCACGCCTTCACCTACTGCTAAGCACTGCCAGTCAGCTGGCTGAAAGAAGGTTAACTGCCCTTTTTCTTTGCTTGTAAGAAAATTCAGGTGTGTGGAAACTAAAGGAGCACAACAGTTAAGGTGATGCTACTTAAAAACTACAGTTAGCCAGCTAAGAGCGGCATGTGTGTTAAGCTAGCCCGAAAAACAAGCTAATATCAGTTTGTGATTCAGTATAAAGAGCAGAAAAGGCAGAAACATACACTATTCAAGGCACTATGCACCCAACCACTACTACAAGTTTAGAAAGTGTTTATTCTATGTTTTTGCTTAAGTCGATGCATCTGAATCAAAGCAAAAAAATACATGTTATAAATAAATTATAACTATAATTATCCATAATCTGTATTATTTTAGCTGCAGCAGGAACTAAGTGGCGCTTCAGTTTTTTTTAATAATGAAAGCAATAAGATGTTTTTGTTTAGAATCTGACTCATACAGGCCCAAGTCTAATTACTGGCAGCAGTGGCAGGTTTACCCCTCCACTGCCTGGGATCAATGTCAATCCAGATCACGGTTCAGGCATCTATTCTGGTCTACATCTTGCATATTAGACATGGGGTGAAAAACAAGCTCTTCCTATACTGCAAATAAAAGTGAGCGTTAGTAAGTGTGTTAAAGCACAAACCCGGTCAAAAGCAGCTCTTGCTGCTTGGGTGGCGGCGCCAGATTCTTCCCTCCACATATGGGCCAGCTCTGAACAAACAGAAGAAAAAAAGAAAAGAGTTGGGGTAAATTAGAAGCCTAAAAAAAGCAGCAGTAATTGTTCACTTACTAAATTTCCCTGAACAGAAAAATGCTTTTGCTACAGCAGTAAACATATTCTCACTCCTTTTGCAGCCTTTGTCATACTGTCCTCCTCTCTGGCTTTGCCTCATGCAGACAAAGAGCAGTGATTTATGAAGGCAACAGCTGTTTGTGTCTGTCTGCACGAATCTAATCTGCCACCGATCAAACAGCTGATCCAAGCTAAAAGACTAACTGCTTACACCTGCTCTTTAAGCTAAGGACACGTTCATGTTTGTTTCCTCCTCTTATTAAGATCAGAACCTTAGAGTTCAACTCGACTAATAAGACTTGTAGGTTTTATGTTTTAATCAGATACAAAACTTCTGTTTCTCCTTAGCAAGGAAGCACTTTAATCTGCTTTGAAACTTGAAAATAAACACGAACATGGAGAGCTAATCATGCTACGTTCCAACATGTCAGGTTAAGCCGTTTACCTTGGATTCCCACCAACTGATAATCCGGATTAAACATTTAAACCAGTTTAAAAACCAACCCTGATGTTTACAGTGAGTTGCCAACAGATAAATCTTCCTTTAACTCATTGGTTGAAGTTCTCCTTCAGCTGTCCCTCACCATGTGTGTGCGCAGTCGGCTCCGCTGTGCTTTGCCCGTGTTAATTAACCTCTCCCAGAGTTTAGGAGGAACGCTGGAGATGTGGCAGGAGCAGGTGATGGCTGATGAGTGAAGGGGAGCGAGGTAAGGTGTGGGAAGGGTGGGCCACCCTGGGGTCTGCAGATCAATCACAACCAGCTCTTCTTCCAACAGCACGACTAAAGCAGCTGGGTCATCAAACTCTGGGAGTAGAAAGAGAGGAAAAACAGGTTATAGAGCGTAGGATTCTTGGAACAAAGGGGAATAAAACACGGGAGGTGCATCTAAATAAAATAGAATGTTATTAAAAACTATGTTTTTTCCAGCAATTCAGTTCAAAAATGGAAATGTCCGTTGTTGTCTCTGGTTCAGGAGTGACTTAACACAAGGAATGCCACAACTGTAGCCCCTGTACTGGATGTGTGTGGTGTTTCTTACAGCATTAATACCAGCTGTAGTCCACACCTTAAGAAGCTCCCCCAAACTCCGCAATGGCCTTGCTACAAGTTCCTAAAGGATGCAGTTATCTCAACTGCTTGTGTTCCATTTTTCTTTAAAAACACACCTTTTCCTTCCACTAAACCTTCCATTAATATGCATGGATCCAGCACTCTGAACAGCCTGCTTCCTTACAAGATAACATTTGCACCCTACCCTCCTTTTGCAAGGTCTTAATATAGAAATAAATGTTTAATAGCCTAAGATAAAATTCTAATTTTCTGAGAAGTTTTAATCAACATTAACAGACAAAATTCCTTAAAATATAACGCTTGTATGTAAATACATCTATATAATATGAAAGCTTCACTTTCTGAATGAAACTACTGAATAAAATAACTATTCGATTATATGTTAATTTACTGAGATGCATGTAAACAAGTCGATAACTCTGATGTGGGCTGGACCCTCACCTTTGTCCAGCTCTATGTTGTGGATGGTGAAGAAATCGATCACTCGAGATGTGAAGTCCAGAGTGACGTGCTCTTTGTCCTGCTGGATGGTTAGACAGTGCCGGTCACCGTAGCTGGCTCTGGGCATGCCCCCGCTGTATAGCAGCACTGGAGAACTGGTGAGAAGAAAAATGGGACACAAAAGTACAGAGCTGCTTTAATATAATCTCTACTATAACTTACTCTCGAGGCAGGAGGAGGTACATGGGGGCAGTCAGGATTTTTTTTTTGTCCCCTGACATGGATCCCAGGCCTTCAAGAACAGCCCTTTCACAAGACATAGTACTATTTCACTTCACTAAAATCAATGCCACGTACATGAAGCAAAACAGCCGACAGCGACAGATATTTTGTCCCAAAAAGAGTTTTTTCAAGAAAGCCGTTTGTTCCTAAACATCTGATTCACATGCAGCTTCTAATAAACTCACGCCTTCGGTCTTGCCAACAATGTTTTGAGCTTTCTGATTTTGTTCACCAAGCGCTTTATTTCATGGAATCATAAACCCAATTGTGCCCTCACGCACAAATACGGACAGTAATGTTTGAAAACTGGTTATACAAACAGGCTGTACATCTCGCTGTGCAGCTGACAAAAAACTATAGCTAACCGACCAAAATTAGGTCTTGGGAGAGGAACAGCAGGGGCACCAATTTCAGTCATTTTAAAGAGCCTTGCCTCCTAACTGGGATTAGATTGGGGTATCCCTACAAGAAATCCATATTAAAATCAAAATGTATATTTAAAAATATACAAAATTATTTCTCAAATAGAAAACAAAAACAAAGAATAAAAAATAACCTGAACAAGGTTCCTACACATTTTTATGTCAAAATTCCATATTTTTACCTAATTTCCAGTCCTTTATTTGAGGAAAGAAGGACGGATACAACTATCAGTTAATGGGATAAAGGAAATAAATATATTCTAAAAGTTCAAATATATTTTTCTATTCTTATCTAGGCCTAAAGAAATAAAAATAAATAAAATTCCAAACTTTTCCATACTAGAAATCCTGGAAAAATGGGAGTTTTCCGTAATTTTTTAGAAGCCATTTTGATTTGACTACAAAAAGCCCCACGTCCTGGCAACAAAACAGGTTTTAAAGTAGCAACATCTCTTGTATGTTGCCGTTTCTTCACTCTTTGTGTTTCCTAAAGTGAAGAACTGTTTACTTCTGTCAGAAATTAGGGAGTTTAAACACAAACAAATCAGCTAAAACGAAGCTTTAAGCACTTACCCCGTCTGTGAAGTCCTCCACAGGATCTTGTTGATGGCTTTACAAGGAAACGGACCTGTAAGAGAAACATACCAACTGTGAGAACATGACCGGTCTCACTAAAACTAAAATAGTGTCGTTTAGTCCAAATATGACAAGAAACTGAAATGTTAAAATATTAAAACCACACGAAGCCAAGCTTAAAGCTAGATCTTTCAGTCCATCTCAGAACAAGAAGAACGACTTGATATGAACATTTCTCAGTAAAACTCTAAAGCTCATGGTGTATTATGCAGCTGTCAATATTTTGACATCGATCTTTCTCCTTCCTCCTGATGCAGATGACCTTCTTCTTCTTTAAGTCTCATACATCATGGAAGCAATAACAACAGTGATGAGACAAGTGTGTACACATTTCTCACCATACGGGATGGTGGAGGACACCGGCTGGGGAGTGTAAGAGTTGCCGCTGGTAACCGGCCACACAGAATATCCTCCATCGTTATGGGAACTGACGAACAGGCTTCCAGAGCGCTCCCACACCAGGCTCTCCAGCTGCTGCAAGGAGGTTCACATGGACACACACAACCATCAGACATGAATACACAGGAAAAGACAATGTGACCCAGCTTTGATCTCCAAGTACCTGCTTTCCGAGGAACAGCTGGTCAGCATGACGAGCGCTCAGATCCCACAGGACCACCAAGCCGCGGCTGTAGCCAATCAGAATCTTCCCTGGCTGCTGAGGATGCTCTTGTAAGGATTCCACTGGTCCCAAAGATTTTCCACATCTGTAGTCATCTGGCAGGCTGGGGCGAAAAAGGATAAAAAATAACACATCTGTTAATGTTCACCATAAATAACAGATTTGACAGGAACCCAGGAAACTATGAACTCTGATTACTTCCAGGTTAAAATGAGGATTTTAAAACTAAAGTAAATCAAGGGGGAATCTAAATGTTGACCAGTGAAATTTGTTTTTAAATATTTCTGAAATTGATAAACACCCGCTCAAATGTGACCCCTTTTGGTCACATGTTGAAAACACCACTGGAAGAATGAATTTCTTTTGCCTGTGTGCACAACTGTAGACAGCTCAGGTTCATTTGGAAATGCTATTTGACCCAAGAAGGCGCGGAAACATTCGTGACATAATGACAAAATCCAAAGACTTGAACAACGGTGAACACATCCAGTCCCATTCATAGGTGTACACTCATTGTGGGCATGAATGCCATTTATTTTGGGCTTTTGTTTATTTATTTCAGCTGATTATACAACAGAACACTTCAATCACTTTTAAAGGCGGAAATTGGGTAACAGGCTAGGATTTCTTGTCAATATCCTCTAATCAACACAGGACCATTATTATACATACAGTCTCACATATATTTTTATTTGGGTAAAGGTCCCATAGCTGTTTGAAGGAAGGTACATGCTTTTTGTAGCCATCAACAAGTTTCTGGCATAACTGACAGGATATTAGATCAGTCGTCTCGGCAACACTGGTGTTCATTTAACTTGGTTCATGTCCTGCCACGCTCTTACTTAGATAAACAAATAAATAAATTTTAAAAAGCCCCAGCTCCAATTTCAGCATCTTCCAGCTCGGGTTAAATATGCTAACAGTCTTTTGGAGAACAGCTTTATGATCAGATAATGAGTCATTTGGCCACAGTGATAAGGAGTATGTTTGTAGGAGTCATGGTGAGCAACTGACAAGCATGGTGGTGGCAGCAATAATGAGGATGTGCAGCTAGAAGGTTGGAACCTAGACCGACGTTTCAACAAGACACTGACCCAAAATACAAATCAAAACCTTTAGTATTCAACTTTATTTAATTTAACCTTCTATTTCGTTGTATTTGAGGTTTAATCCTATTTTTAGTTTTGCTTAATGAATTTTAATTCTTTTATTTACTACACTTGTTTGTTTTATTGCTGTAAATATTTTATTTCATATTTTTTGTTTTATCCATCTTTTTATCATTTATTATCCATATAATCTTTAATACTTTTACCAAAGTTTTTGAGTATACACTCTTTAGTACTTCTTTTTGTCCATCTCAAGTGTCTCCTCACCATCATTAAAAGCTACGTTTAACTCCTTCAAACAGAACACCGTCTCTCTTTATTACACATATTGTCCCTCGTTTAGCTCATTATTTTAATAAAGACTTACTGATTGATTAAATAAAAAAAAGCTGGTTTTATAATGGATAAATCTGCTTCTAGAAAGGCCCCAAGCAATTCCTCTTCCTGACTCATTATAGAATCAATTACAGTATAGATTATAATAACCCTGATATAACTAGGACTGTTGTAATAATGGGCACACAAAAAGTGTGTCGTATCTCTACAAAAATATTAGGGAGGATATACGTATATTTAGGGCTGGAACATTTATATTATTTATCTTTATATAAATATTTTGACCCTGAATTATAGAAAACCAAACCCTATGAAAATTTGCAGCATCCCTAAATGCCCCAAATCTATGTAAATAAATCATTAAAAGACCAAAGTATGGCATCCAAGCCAATGAAGTGTATGTATACTTTGGATCAGAACTGCATGCAATGAGGGGGAACAACAAAGGTTACAGAGGGCATGAAACTGCTGAAAACAGACACTGAACAGTAAAGCTTTATGCTTTCACTTTGTTCTCAGGATAATTTCCATGAAACTGTAAGAGATAAGGCTACAACACAGGCCGTCAACATTAAGATGAAGCAAAGTTGGTCCTTGTGGATTAGACATTCCTCTGAGGCAGCAGAGGAATGTAGAGCAGGACACACCCTCGAGATGTCAGAGGATTCCCTTAGCCAAGGGAAAAAAGATAGAAGAAGAAGAAAAGGAAACAAAGCAGACGAGAGGGGATGAGAACCAAACCTCTGAGGTTTTCTGGACTCTTCAGTATCGATGAAGCAGAGCCAGCCCTTCCCACACACCGACAAAACATCTGACTGCTGTGATGGAGCTCGCTGTGGAAGATCCTCTCCGGACGCACAGAGGCAGAAACATTCCTAACAAAGCATACCATTGTCTCCGTCTGTCTGCTCACAAGTATTTTTAGGGAATCCAGCATCCTGTTGCTGAATCCTGGCGATGAACCATAGACCTGTGTGTGTGTGTGTGTGTGTTTTGATTCACATGCACTTGTTTCCCTCTGCATGTGCATGTTTGGATATTCAACTGAAACACTTCCCGACCGGAACACTGAGTTTTGGCAGCTGGTACAAAGCGTCACTGTCTGAAATCTCCCATCGTTTGCACTCACACACACACACACACACGCACGCACACACACACACACACACACACACACCCCAGCTTTATCAAGGCCTTCATTACGCGTCAGTTCTGCTGGCTCTTCTCTGAAAGCTTAAGTTAATGAGGGATGGCTACAGCAGCAATAATTTCAAAAAACAATGCCATCCTAAATGATTTCATGAGAAGTTGAGATGAATCATTGCCAGGGAAGTGATGACAAACCAAGACCTAATTCTGACTCAGTGACCTCATCCTCACCCTCATCAGTTAGCATGTGACTCTAAGGGATTTAAAATTTGTTTTTTTTTCCTCAAAGTTTTACATTTCTGGTAAAAAATAAAAAAAATAAACAAGAAAGTAATTGTCTGTGTTCCACTGAACACCATGGACCTCTGGAAGGCAACCCGCCAGCTGAACATGAGCGAAGAACCTGGATTGTTTAGGGTTTAATAGAAACCAACTGCGACAGACAAATAAGGAACAATGTATTAATAGCTTACGATAATTATTTATTTTTCTGTAATATAAATATAATAGTAAAAATATAATCTTATTATATAACTTATCACATACAGAATGATATTTTAAGCAATTATTTCTGTGAAATTGGCTGATTATGGCTCACAGCTAATGAAATCCTGAAATTCAATTACAAAAGACCAATAAAAATATATATATTTTAATTCAGAAATGTTATGGGTCTGTCAACATAATCATGGGGAAGACTGCTGACTTGACAGTTCTCCAGCAGACAGTCTTTGATACCCTCCACTGGGAGGCTAAGCCACTAAAGGTCATTGCCAAAAAAGCTGACTGTTTAGAGTACTGGATCCAAGCATTTGACTGACAAGTTTAGTGGAAGGAAAAAGTGTGGTAGAAAAATATGCACAAGCAACAGGGACAACTGCAACCTCGGGAGGATTGTAAAGCAAGGTCCACTCAAGGGTTTAGGGGAAATTCACAAGGCGTGGACTGTGACTGCAGATTCAAGACCTACCACTCACAGACGTGTCCAGCACATTGGCTACAACAGGCGCATTTGTTTTTGTTAAGCCATTCTTTAAGCCAGAGATGTCAAAAGAATTTTACCAGGTCAAAGGAGAAAAAGGACTGGATTGTTGCTCAGTGGTCCATAGTCCTCTTTTCTGATGAAAGAAAATGTAGCATTTTATTTGGAAATCAAGAAATCATGTTTGGAGGAAGGCTAGGAAGATCCAGAATCCAGGTTGCTTAAGGTCCAGAGTTTATGAAGATGATTTAATTTCTCAGCAGGACTTGGCACCTGCCCACACTGCTAAAGATACCAGTACCTGGTTTAATTAGTGTTATTGTGCTTGATTGGACAGCAAAGTGGCCAGATCTAAACCTCATGCAGAGTCAATGGAGTATTGTCCAGAGGAAGATGAGAGACACCAGAGCCAACAATGCAGGTGATTTGAAAAGCAACCAGGGCTTCCTGAACACCTCAGCAGGACCACAGGCTAATCGCCACCATGCCACGCCACACTGATACAGTAATTCATGCAAAAGGAGCCCCAACCAAGTATTGAGTACACGTTACAATATACATACTTTTGAGTATGATAATATTTTTGCATTATGTAAACAGAATTAAACACTTGAATTATATCACTGTGTAATAAATCTATCTAAAATATAGATTCCACTTTTTAAACTTACTGTTCAATCACATCCTAATTTATTGAGATACACTTGTATGTTGTTGACACTGTTTTGTTTCATATAAACCTAAAGCATAAAAAATGTATATTGAGTTTTCATTATAAACAGAACTTCCTCTTCATTCCTCAGTTCACCTCACCTCTGCGTGACCTGGTCCTGGAGCAGCGTCTGGTTCTCCTTTAACATGAGGTGGGGTAACTCCAGAAAGTAAACGCCTCCTCCTTCTGTTCCGATGCAGAGCAGGTCACACGACTTTAGCAAGAGGAGGACAGTCACCCGCGTAGCACTGACACAGTAAGCAGAAAAAAAAAAATGGGTTAAGTAAGAGGCTACAGATTTACCAGTAGAAGTTGTAAGATGTCACCATCCTACCTGCAGCTTTCAATCCCAGGCCTTCCAGGCAGACTGTAATTATCCACTTGTTTAAGACAGACTCCACCCTCTTTCTTTGCCCCCCCTACTTCTCTGTGGGGCCCGACTACCAGTTCCCACAGATGAATTGTGTTGTCATCCAACAGCGACAGGAGGCGACCCTAAGAAGCAGAAATACCACGGAATAAATAATGCATAAGAAAAATAACTATTTACAGGATGCAAGAGGGAATTTTTCACCTCACCTGACCAGGGAGGAAGTGGATCTGTGTGACGGCTGTGGTGTCTTTATGTAGTCCTGTGAACTCTACACCAGGAGCCCCGTAGCTGAAAAGTTGTGGTCAAGGAACTCCGGAAACATTTCTGCATTTGTGTACTTACAACAAGGCAGAAACATTAACAAAATGAAATCAAACAACAGAATTAAACCAAAATGCAGAGTAGAGGTTTGGTTTTCATGAAGGTCACCACACAATGGTGTTAAAAGCTTCATCAGTGAGCTGATGGACCTTTTGAAAACAAGTTCAGACAACAATTAGAATCTCTGTTAATATGAATTATTATTATTATTATTATTATTATTATAAAATTAGGCATGAAAGCCAGTTACCTGCATGAAGAAATAGCAAGGTTTTAAAAAAACCGTGGTTTCAAAACTGCTACAATATCCTTTAAACTGTTCCCATAGATGCCACAGTTCTGTAAACCACAGCTTACAGGTTGCTGTGCACTGCCGGTCAGCTGGCTGAAAAAAGGCTGCTACACATTGCACTCGTTTACCAAAAAAAAAAAAAAAAAAAGACAAAATTGGCTGTTTCGAAATATTTTAAAATTTGCCATGCCAGTCGAAAATAACTTCATCCATTAGCCTTTTTGAGTCAATTCTGTTTGAAAACTACAGCTGGAAAGCTGCATGCAGTATGTAAACAGACTGAAATGTTAAAGGGACTAACGTTAGATAAAGCTATTCTACCAATACTGACCATTTAAAGTGCTTTTACAATCCAAGTCTCATTAACCCAGCCAGTCACAAAAGGCTCACTTATTTTATTCACCAACACACAGATCAGAGAATATTCTGCACAATAAACACCTAAAAACTGATTAAAAAAAATGTTGGCCTATTTTCACTTTCTGTTGTTGCTAAAGGCTTTGTTTCAACAAAAACAAAAAAACAAATAAACAAATGTTAATGTTATCCCAGTATAACAAGTCTGAGGTTCCAAAACACAAATCTGAAATCAACTGCAGAAATAAACACACTGATATGCATGTCATTAATGTCATGGTACTTCAAACATACTTTATATACAAAAAAATGTAGAAAATATCAGGGAACCTTCTTAAATACTCCTTTAAAAACAAAACTAGAAACATAAACCCCACACACTGAAGGCTACAATCTTAACCTGTAAACTAGTGCTTTGGTGCAATAATAGAGGAGAAACTAGAAAACTATAAACAAAGATCATAGCAATTATCAACACTAGGTGACGCACATGCCTAAAACCCCTCGTCTACAGGTTTGAGAGTGTGTCTGTAATTAACAGCTATTTTAACAGTCCTTGTTTCCTTGGTGTATTAAATGAAGCAGAAATGATAAACTAAAGGACAACAATCAAGGGCTGCGGCAGAGTAAGCAAAACTGAGCTCATTAAAAGCTACCCACTTTGAGAAATGTGCGTGTGTGTCTAAAGTACATACACACACTTCTAAACCCATTGCTTACATAAGGGTGTGAGAATCTGAGCAAGCAGAAGTTACTCATTTTAAAGCTGCCCACAATTCTGATACTGTTTCTAATCCATTCTGAATTGTTTAGGGAAAAGAAGAATTATTAATAATATAATTAGCTTCATTTTTGGACTTATCTGCTTCTGTTCTGTGCCTTTGATAGAGATCAACCTCTACTTCCCTCCATTATGTGCGATACCCATAAACTCAAAGCTTTTACTGCCATCCCCAGTGTTTTAACCCTTACCTTACACTACTCTCTTACTGCTTTTTATTCAAAGAAAGCAGGGGCCCACAAGGGTTTTGTGGTGAAACCCTGAGCTCCTATTCTAATTCGTAGCAACCCCTTAGTTTCCACCTCATCTCCACCAGCTTGGTCGTCTTTTTCTTTTAAATTAAAGCCCCACCCTCATTCGCTCCGACCCACTGCTGATCCCCTGCAGGCCGAGCAGAGTGTTAGACAGGCATTCCTGAGTGTTGTCACTTCCTAGGACAATTCTGAAAGACGACCTCTAAGAGCCCTATTTGAGACTGGGGGTGGAGGTTCATTTTCAAACAGGACAAGCATATTAAGGTAGTAAAACGGACCAGTCAAAGTCCAGACCTAAATTCAAATGAGAATCTACAGCATAACTTGAAAACTAAATATAACAGGCACTCTCCATCCAACCTGACTGAGCTCAAGCTAATTTGCGAAAAATGATGTTTAAAGATTTTAGACTGTAAATGTGGAAAGCTAATAGACATGCTCCACAAAACCTGCAGCTGTAATTGCAGTTGAAGCAGGTTCTATAAAGTATTTACTCAAGGAGGCTGAATAAATGGATGCCACAGGTTTGTATTTGTTAAAACAATATTTTTTCCTTTACTTCACAAATATGTACTTCACATTACTTTGTCTTTTTCTAATGCATACATTCAAGCTTCTGGTTGTAAATGTAACAAAATGTGAAAAACGGTATGAATATATTAATAAGGCACTGCTTCTACATACTGCAAACAATTTGACGTCTGGCATTAATAAAAAGCCTAAAAACAAGAGAAATAGCTCTGAAAGGTTTGTCCTTTCATCCATTTTAGCCAAACTATCAGCCTAAATCCATAAATGACGAACTCGTAAGTGCGACGTGTCAATAAGAACAAAGCAAAAACCAAAAGAGTCTAGTCTCTTCTTATTCTCTAGGCAGTTTGACAGAAACCAGATGGCTCTACGTGGTTGGTTTGTAGTGCAGCAATGCTATGATAGCCACAACTCACAAATCCACACGGCTCCGTGCACACATTAGACTAGAACAAAGGGGCGGCACTAATAACTATTCGGGAGTATGTAATAACATTGACATCTAACCACCCTGTGGCACCTCTGATAAGGCCATGACTGCTAGCATCTCCGTTTTCAATCTTTTTTATACCACACACAAATGGTGGTAAAGATATTTTTACTGCCAGTCAGATAACCCTGAAAGCTGAAGTTTGACACATAATCCACAGCTTCCTGGTCGCAATGTATCAGTGAACAGCTGGTGGAGGGATTCCCAGCTATGATGTCAGCACTTCCTCATAAAGATTAGGCCTCGGTTGTTCAAACACTTCATTAAACGTGTCAGTTTGTCTCATTTTAGCTCCTTCCCCCACCAAGGGGTGTATCCATTGGTCAGTATTACAAGTCCTTAGTGTTGACGAGTCACTTCGCCTCCCTTGGTTATCTTGATGCAATCTAGATTTACAAATTTGACGATCTTCTTCCAGTCTCTAGAAATCTCTGATCAATTCTACCCCTGAATTTTTTAGCTTTGGGCAAAAATATGATCAGCATTTAAAGAAGCAACTAAACATAAAACACCAATTAACATTAATTAATCACTTAATAATTTTGTGTATTTAACACAAAACAGAACTTGCATTTTAGGTCAACCGTAATGTCATTTAGTTTTCAAGTATTTAACAGAAATCGAAAGCAACAAAAATACAAAACAAAAGTTTCAAAATTAGAAACCAAAATTGATACAAAAAAAACGACTAAACCAGCCTGAAAATCAACTTGTTGCATCAAGATTATAGATTTTAATTTGCAAGGACCCAACGTGACAACGAACCATGCAACGCACAAAAACATGAACCGACAAAAAGAGTCTCTTCCACAGACTTAAAACCTTATCCCCATCCAAACGCTCCATGTATATCCTAATCCGTCACCCAGACCTTATCCATCACTACTGAAGTCTTAATCCTCACTCCTTGAAGTCAACGCATCCAGAAAGTATTATTAAACTCAGTTTTACACTTCAAAAAAATATTACTTTGTATCATTAGGGATCACCATGTAGACACTCTAAGTTGTCATGATATAAAACAAAAAAAAACAATGCACACAAACACAAAGTACAATTGCCCGGTGATGGGGTGGGGAGGGGGGGTGTTAGCGGGGATAAAACGATTTCACGGTCTGAATACAGACAAACAGAAGGCTTTGTCTCCCTTTTGGACCCTCAGCCAACACCCTCTACCACAGAAATGTGGCAGAATGTGGGGATGGACAAGAAGAGAGGACAAACCCCCTGGATCCAAGAATTAGTCTACAACTTGCCCACACACAGAAAGAGAATTTAGCTTCAAGAGAATCTCCAGAAGAGTTTCTGGTCGTCTGAAAAGATTACCTGATTTGTTCCAAAAGTACTAAAACCCACCCCTCAAATTCACTTTGCACATTTGTTGGAACAGAAAAGAGTGATGTCTGTTAAGGGCAACAACTACACCCACCAACTGCACAAACAAACCCCCCTTATTTCCAGAACTGAGTTAATGTTGCCACTTAAGCTCTGGCTGCTCAGTGAATACTGACACTAAAGTAGTCAAAAAAAGATGCACTTGAATGTTAAATCAAAACCTTCTATCAGCTTTTATTAAAACTCTACAGATGGCTGCAGGGAACGTTTTATGACGTTTATCATTTGCTAAGCAGTTTCTACTCTCCCTGGAGCTATATGCATTTTCTGCTGCTGTGATGATAGTAAACAAATAGATTGTTTAAAATGTTTCAAAAGAAACTGATTCCAACAGACATATTTCCTATTAAAATGATTATTTTGCACAGTATCTATGAAGAAATTTAAAGTAAAAATGTATAATATGATCTTACTACTCTGCGTTTTACGGAAGGGACCAAGTGAAAGGGAGAGAGAAACAAAATGGACAAAACAGTGTAAAAGCAAAATAATGTAAGAGCAAAACTGCTCGTACAGACAAAAACAACAACAACAAAAAAAAATGTTTTACTTTATAGAAAGTGAGTCGGGAGTAAAATCACAAAAGTAATGTAACCACAAATAGGTTAATGATGGAAGTATTTAAAACCATTGCAACACACTTTCTAGTATTTTCTAAGCACACTACACAAACTACACTATGTGAAGCAAATCATAAAAACAATGATGCTGCAATGTATTGAAAAACGATTTAAAATAACATTTTGTTGTTTATTCGTTGAGCCTGACATTGCAAGAGAAAAATAATATCCAATAATATCAGTGTCCTCTCCTTCTGTCGATGTCACAATATAGGTTTTTACACTAATCCAAAACTTTGTAATATAATGAAATAAAATTACTTGTAAGGACAGTGTGAGGATCAGCATCAGAAAAATGCCCATAATTAGTTTTCATTAGGCCCTTTTTACCACTTGTACCTAGTACCTAGTCACTGATTGGCTGTAGGTTAGTGCACTGGTGGAGTCATGAGAGCGAGTTCGTACAAGAGTCAAAACCTGCCATTGCAACACTACAGTCAATACCGTGGTCTATCGACGAAGTGTAGACATTTTTGTGCTTGGTGGCTGATACGAAAATACACAGGGAGCTAGACGAAGCGACTCGAAACGGGAAAATATCCTCCCTTGTAGCGTTGTATTTGAGCCGCATACAAATCACGTCACATTACTTTTCAGCCTTCCTTGCTATGACGACCCCACCCAGTCGAGCAGGTACTAATGGAAAAGAGCCTGTAGAGGTGAAGATTAGAACAAGGAGGAGGCCATACTTTAGTTAACCCTGAATACACCTGTACCATGCTGTGAACAAGAATCGGTCCCTTACAGATTTTCTTCTGTTTTTTGCTTATTTGTCTCGATTAAATGTTTCAGATCAAACAAATTTTAACATATCGAGACATATATATTCCTGAAAAAATACAAAAGGCAGTTTACAAACAAGGAATTCATTTATCAAGGGAAATAAGCCATCCAAACCAACCAATGCGAAAATAGAATGCCCTGTTGTTAAATACAGAATGACTATGAATAGCCACATTTTTTGAACAGATGAATTCCTTTCAAATAACTTAAACAAAACTTGTCTGACAACATGAAGGAGACTAAAAGATGTCAAAAACCAACACATGATGTTCTGGTCTAAACAAATTCAATAACTGATAAGAAACAAAGCCTTTGACATCTATCAGTGTGGAAAGGGTTACAAAGCTATTTCTAAGACTTTTGGACTCCAGGGAACCGCAGGGAGAGCCATTAGCCACAAAGTGGTGAACTTTCCCAAATTACTTCAGGAGCAAATGGACAACTCATCCAGGAGGTCACAACAGCACCCAGAAAACCATCCAAACTCTAAAGGCCTCACGTCTGTCAAAAATGTGAACTTTTTGGAAGGTGTGCATCTGGTTACATCTGGCATAAAAGTAGCACAGCATTACATGACAAAGAACATACAGCTAAAGGTGCTGGCAGTGTGACAGTCTTGAACGGCTTTGCTACTTCAGGAACTGGACAACTTCCTCTAATTGATGACAACATGAATTCTGGTCTCCTCCAGGAAATCTTGAAGTAGAACGTCCGGTCATTCGTTTCTGGGTTGGTAGGTCAATGATCCAAAGTACACCGGCATGTCTACCTCTAAATGGCTAAAAGAATTATAAGGGTGGGGATTTGGAGTTGCCTAATGGATGTGCAGACTTATATCTGGTTGACATGGAGTTGCATGTACTTAAAGAGGCAGTTGATGCATGAAAACCCTACAGTGTGGCTGAACAAAGAAGACTTATTGCCAATGATCATGTTTAATGGCAATTGTATCTGCCAAGAACCAGTTATTAGTTTGACCAGATATTAGGTTCAGGAGACAATTCATTTTCTGCATAGGGCCAGGTTTGTTACCACATAAAGTTTCTTTTTAACTCTTGCTTCCTCATGAAAGTAAAGTTTAATTGTCTACTTAGTGCTCCAGCAACAATCAGAAGGACCTCGCTAGACCATCTAGTTCCACATACTAAGGGAATTCAGTTGGTTGCAAACACACTGTCCCCTTCACTTACCACAAAATAAAACCATTAACTTAGCATATGCTCTAATTTTTCCTTGGATCTTACACAGGTTAATGTGATGTGTGAAATATTTAAAACTGCTAAGAGCAACAAACGTTGCAGCTGCTGTGTGACTGAATGAGAAGAGGATTGTGCAAACAAAAACATAAGAAATCAACTGTTCTCTACAATGAACATCAATTTGTTTACTTTAAGTGGATGATTAAACAAGAAATAAATGTAACTAAAGAAATGGGAAGGTAATTGCACCCTTTTCCAGTGAACATTAGTTGTCTGAATGACGTTGCATAAGTTCTCAAATCACAGTCTGAAAGCACACAGTTCCCTGGAAGTTTCTGCATTTCAACATAAGCCGTTTCACATCAATAAACAGTGGTGACCACAGTTATAGTCAAACCGGGAACAGGACAATAGAGATTAGGAGAGCCACAAGGTTACAATCTGGACCCAAGGCATTTCAGCTTATTTGACAACTGAAATTAAAGATTTAGCAAATGAGGCCAAAACATGCTGATCATAACCTGCTGTCTATAACCAACAACATAACAAAAGATCCGAAAAACCACAGCAATCCTTAAAGAACAGGCCTCAAAGCTGTGTTGCATGGGTGCAAATATAAGCTCATGTTGTGTTAGCCAATACTGGAGCTTTACAGTCACAGTTTCAGTGTGATTCAGCAAGAGCTGAAACTATCATGTGATCATTTTCAACTTAAAAAAAATTTGCTTCTAGCAATAACTGACATTTGGAGCAAAACTCTCTGGTATCTCATTTTCTGAGGTGCAGTTTCGCAATACTCCCTGCTGCAAGCACTCCTCATCCTAGGCAACTGCCCTGGTTGTCTTGGAAACCATTTTAAATGCTCCTTTTATTAAGACTAGACTCAGCAACAAAGCTCTTACTCTCCCAAGCCACACAAGCATGCATGCATACACACACAAAGTGGGGTGGGTGGTTAACCCAGGGCAGTGCAACATGCATTCCAGGACAGGAGACAGACTGCTTAAGATCGCCCATCTACCCCCGCACACGATCCCATTCAACAGGCACACACTGAGGGAGGAGGGGGAAAAAAGAAAAGAAAAAAGAAAAAAAAAACAAGATGTTGTCCCTTTCCCTCTGTTGAGCCCCAATCTGTGATCAAAGCAGTACCTTTCAGGACATAATATGACTTAATAACATCAAGAGTGAAAGGAAAAGCAAGGAAATAAACAGATGAGAAACACAACACAAGTGAACAAACTGATTGAAGGGGAAAACAACATGGACGCAGAACAGAGGATCACACCAAACAACCACCAATTCACTCAATCACCTTTCTGGTTCTGCAAAATGGCCAACTCAATATACGCCACAGGCATCCGTTGCAGGGAGTCCCACCATATCACTGGCACTGAACGCTGGAAAGGTGCGATACACACCTGTGTGAATGAGTACTGTCATATGTGGGTAAAACCAACATCTGTTTTTCAGATTAGACAATGTCGGCAAAAAGTAACACCGAACAGTCTCTGATGAAAATCCTAATAACTGTGGTTCTACTTTCTATGATCAGTCGGCTGGACCACTAACAAGCCATGTGGCCAAATTTTCATAAGTGCCCGTTTTCATGTTGATAGCCTGCACTGCATTATAGACAATGCTAATTATTTTATTGATCCAACAAATCTGGGTTTTCTCTTTAATCAATCCCAAGTGCATTTAACCCTATGCAAAGAGTTTATGCTGAAGGAGAGACTGTATTTGTCTCTGCAGCTCCTGGTCTGCCTGCGTCATGTGACCTGCTTTGCACGCTGTACTCAGATAACCCCTGCTGTCCTGCAGCTGAAGCACTAATCATTAGATTATACAACATCTAAAGCACTACGTTTATGAAGCAGGACAACTTTTTCAGAAACTGCTTTGAAAAATGTTTCAAGCCTAATGAGTAAACATGCTAACGCTAGCATAGCACTCTAGCTAACTGCGCTGCATAACAAAAGACTCAAGTTTATTAAAGACTGTAGCTTATACACGTTCAGTCAGATGATAAAGCTATGCATGCCTAGGGTGAAACCTTGGCAGAAGCATGTAGGAGTTTTCTTAAGGTAGTTAAGACGAGCTTAACTTAACTTAGCTGTTTGGAGCAGCATATTAAGGTACACCTACAGAAACTCTGGTTTGGACAATATATGCGTGGCTGTCAAGAAAAAAAAATTATAGCAGAGGTTGCATCATAAAAACGGGTCAGGTCTTACCTGTAGGTTGCACAAATAATGAAACGTCACAAGGCTAAAATTGGCCTTTGATTTTTAGAGCGGTATATAGTGACATTTCACTGGTTTTGTGGTCTTTGGACTAAGTTAGATATCTCAAACTCTTGGACTTATGACATAAAGAATGAAGTATTGTAGAGATTCTAGTTTTGAATATTTATAACTAAATTTCCTTTGCAACAATTCCAAAGAATAACAGCTGAAGTGCTTAGTTTTGTGTTTTAGACCCAGTTTAAGAACAACAGGTCTAGATTAACGTGAATTTAAAGTTGTCAAAAGACCTAACACCAGTGAAGATGACCAAATTTTAATTTGAATAAGCACACATTTAGCCAGTAAGCCAAACAACATATTGATGAATAAAATGTTTAAATAAAGGTATGTGGTTGCAAATGAAAGATAAAACATGTCGATTTATACATGAAGTTTTGGATACAACTACTGCCTATTTAGACGTTTGTCCTTTAGAAAGTGGAAAAAAGAAAATCTTTTCATACTTCTCCCAACCTGGAAAAATTATCCAGACCTTTTAAGACTGCGTAGGAACTCTGGATCTATTTTTACCAGCACAATCTCTGGAAATTACAGCATTCACCACAACAGCATGCTTTGTAACCACACATCAACCTCCCAAATAATAGCCCCAATGCGTTAATTACAGAGAGCACAATGGGCTACCAAAAGCCTCAGTGAGCAGGGGTTTGGTGACAACTAGCTGGAACCATCTGACTCTTCACTTCATCCTAACCTCCCTGCAGGGAATTAAATTGCTGTATCTATGAAAAGAAAACTCAAAAGCCCAAAGTAGAGCCACTGTCTGAGTTATGCGCTTAGGACGGATCATTGGTGGTTCATCAAAGGAGAACGGTGCTGTGCTCTGCCATAAAAAGCTCAATTTTATCACCACAACATTGTATTTTTGCTTAGAGCATTTTATTAAAGCCTATATTATTGGATTAATCCCTTTTTCTGTGCTTACACATGCTTTGTCCACACATCATCAAAAAGTGAATTATTCTCAAAGCCTTGGCAAACCTTTCTACAGGTTACAGTCTCTGCTTGTCATTTGATATTTCCTTCATGTTGCACTTTAGTTAAATTGTACAGCATCCCTTACGGTGTAAAATTATAAACCATTAATTATGCAGGATAGGGTTTTTTCCACCAACTCCTTATGTAGGTAATAGGCTCATATATAACGTGATGTGTTCTTTTTACTGTGGCGTAAAAAACACTGTTTCATGAGTTCATGTTTAGCTATTTAGCTACACTTTTCTATATATAATAAGGGTGCAAGGTTCTCTGATCCAAAAAATGTTTTAAATAAATAATTTTTATGTAATCATTTAAATGAAACTGCAATACATGGAATGAAAGGGTAGGTGTACTTAAATGTGTCAATAATTGAAATAAAAACAAACATTTAAAAGTCAATGACTAAAAATTTAACTTTGCATTTAAGATAAAAAAAATCTTTTTGTTCATGTTTTGAATTATTCAAAATTTTCATCTGCCATGAAACAACTACTGTCATTATGACTTATTTACTAGACCTCAACATTTGATTGGTTAGCCTGAAAAGCTGCAGCCCAATCACCTTGTCATTAGCGTTGTTAACCCCGCCCACAGACTTTAGCCCATGGCGGATAGATAAAATGAAATTCATGATATGCTGCAGAAATAAAAATAAATAAAATAATTACTTAAAAAAATTATATATGCATTTAAAATATGTCAAACATGTTAAATAATTTGTTCTATTTTTTATTATGCAATACTGAGTTTTATTTAAAAATGATCATTATTAATGTATATGTTTATTTATATAAGGAATGCACTTCCATTTTTATTAAATGTTATAATACAAGTTTACATTTGTATGACTTTTGACCCTGAATATTTTTCCAAACCTTGCAGTTGATTGTTTCCATTTCTAAATAAATCTTCTCAACATTATTTGTACCCAGGTTGCTTAAACGTTATGCGCCTATATTGACTTCTGGAAATAATTGAGTCAACGGTTTTACTACAATAGTCTACAATGTCTTCCTTGGATACTAAAAGGTCCTTTCTTTAAATGTCCAGGTTCTGCGTGGCCTCATTAGAGACATGGTGAGAAATCAGTATTGTGTTTTATGGCACTAATTTAACATAGGTGTAGCTTTATAGTGAAGGCATATCTCCTTCCTCCTCCCCCATCTTTACTGCCTCTGTTTATCTGTCTTTGGGGTGCAAGTGCCTGGTACCACCAGCCTCCCTCTCTCTCTCCTCTCTGAAGGAGAGAGAGAGACTCAAAGAGTCGATTCTCCACTCGGATGCATTTGCAAGCGCAGGCTGCACCCTCCTTTCGCACACCAATAAATGTGGCCATACTGACTATGAATCTACAAACAGATGCTATGAATGCAAATGCAGATCAAAACACTTCATGTTTGTTGTGATCACTCAGGTCTCCTCCTCTACTCTGGATGTCAAATGTTTACATGCACACAAGACAAATATAAAACATGTAAATATAGTTCATGCCAAACAACTTTAAACAAGAACTTCAAAACTTTCAAGGGTTTTGTTTGGTCGGATCATCCTGATGCACTAACCAGTAAGTGAATCGTTTGAGCAGTAAACAAAGCCTTCCACAAAACCACAGCAGAACATCAGAACTGGCCCTGGAAGTGTCACTGAAATGCTGACAGTTTTAGCTGCAACAAAGATAACAAGTAAGAAAATATCGCCAAGCGCACACAGTGCATGAGCTTCTGAGTTGTTAGCATTTCTGACATAACTGAAACCCTGGGCCAAATTATAGTTTTGCTGCAATGCATTTGACAAGCCAAACCAAAGATTTTTCCCAGTGAAGCTTCACTCAGTGATCCCACTTATTCTGTGTTGCTCAGAAAGATCAGAATCCGTTAATGTCCTGTGCTAGAGATGGCTCATCCTAACAATACTCTTTCACTTGGTTCTTGCTTTGTTATTCAGTATCAAAATAGAAAGGTTCACTATGAATTTATAGCAGATACATATACAGCAGGAAGGCTTTAAATTTGGAACCAGCAAAGGAAGGAAGGAAGGAAAGAACTGGAAGCCCAACACATAGAAGGAAAGATAGGAAAAATAGATGGACACGAAGGAAGAAAGAAAACAAAGAAGGAAAGAAACAAAGGAAATGAAGGCCACAAAGAACTGGAGGTGGGACACAAGTAGAGAAGAAAGAGTCGGGTAGACCACAATGATGGATGAACAGAGGGAAGGAATGAAAAACAAGAACAAGAAAGGAAAGAAGAACAGGACACAAGGGATAAAGGAAGGACACTAAAAAAGGACAACAATAAGACAAAAGGGATAGAAAAAGGAAAGCCTAGAAATACAAATATTTTCTACACTTCTTTTCTTTTTCCAAATGTATTTAAACGTTGAAAACACTGAAACTGAATTCCACACTTTTGCTACAAGCGAGATTATCAATAAGACATATCAAAGCAGAGGGCTATCATGCTAACGTTAGTTTAGCACTTCAGCAAACTGCAACGGATGAAAACAAAAGGAGGGGGTTGTCATCAGCTACATTTGGTGTGTCAGATATATGTTTAGAACAAAATCAGAAAGCTATGCAAGTTCTAAGAGAAGCATTGTCAGAACTTTATGGTCACTGTTTTTTACCTAGTTAACCTAGCAGAACATTGAGGCTGTCCAGCACAAACTCCAGCTGGGACTAAATCTCTGTTGCCACCCAGAAAGGGAAAATCATAAGAAACTTTAAAGCTATTGGTTTTATTAACTGTAATGAATGACTTGGCATCAGTCAATGCTTATTGACTCAGATCGGTATAAGCTACCAAATATTTTTATATGCACATCAACAGAGCCGAGTTATACATTCATAACCAAGAAATACATGTAACTGCTTAGCAGCTTTGGTAAAGAGTGACAGATGAGTCCTCTTCTACCCCACCTTAGACAGTGCCACTTTCCAAAGAGATCACATTTAGGCCAGCTCTCCAGACCAATGTTATATAAACAGCTCTTCCACAATCACAACTCATCACCATTTCCTGACAATTAAAATAAAAATCTAAACAATGAAGCACCATAGAGCCCAGAGCAGCAAAAATGGCAAATAAATCAAACATCTTATAGCTCAATAGGTCGGCAGGCGACCTTGTGCTTGATAGCATGAAATCAAAAGAAACGTGCTAGAATCTTACAAATGAAAACAGGTCTGTAACTGCACTGCAGAGCTGATGTAGAGATAAGAGACAGGCTGTTCGAGAGCTGCAAACTGACAGCAAAGGAAGGAAATCAGTTTCCGCACTCTGTTTGGGGTTTTTGTTTATGGTTTCAGGCCTGAGAGGTTTAACTATCCTGCATGGTATGACCTAAAATGTTACTTATCTTATAGCATTCCAGTTTTCATATTCTGAATGAAAATGTTCTGCTTTACTTACAGAGGATATTAGTACTTTATAAACTGACAGGACCTTAATAACTAAAGCATTGGTCCCACTATAACCAAAACCTTTAATGTGTTTTATGGCTTTTTATGCAATAGACCAACACAATGTATTGCATAACTGCGAAGAGGGAAAAAAAGGATTCATTGTATTTTCTTAATAAATAAAAATCTGAAAAGTCTGACATGCACTTGTATTCAGTGCGTTTTAAACTGATACCCCAAAATAAAATCCAGAGCAAACACCTTCATTCAGAATTAGCAAACAGTCCAGCTGTGTATAATTTACTCAGGCTAAACACAGGTGTTTTGTAAACGACATCACAGAACAAAGACCAAAGGCACAGCTGCAGAGGACAAGCGGTATAGCAAGCATGTGGAAGAAGGAGCTCTGGTCACATGAGTTTACATGTAAAACACTATGTATGAAAGACTTACAACAATGCATGTAAACCTGAACACACCATCCCCATGGTAAGACACGGTGGTGGTAGTATTGTGCTGTGCGAAAAGGAGCAGAAAGCTAATTTAAGCTAATTTCATCATCACATTTCAGCAGGTCAGCAACCATAAAACCTACAGCCAGACCACAATAGGATGGTTTAGATCAAAGCACATTCATATGTTAGAATGGTTTAGTCAAAGTCCAGACATAAATCAAGAATCTTTGATAAGAAAGTTATTGTTTTCAGGTATTCAGTAATTTGTAAAGAAAAATGGAAAAACATTATAGTCTCCAGCTGTACAAAGCTGGAAGAGACATCCTCAATGACACTTGCAGACTCAATAAAATATTGACACCATAGATCCTTTTCCTTCCACTTCACAAATATTCCCTACATTATGATGGTCTACTACATGAAATAAAACTTTTTACCATGACAAAATGTGGATAGGGTGGGACCTAACCTTGGCAGCACTTTGGCAGCCTCTAGCTGAGGAGCGATGACAACCAAATAAGTAAACAAAAACTCACAAGTAATGAAGGATACATTTTAATGGCTCCTGACTTTGTGCCGATAGCCATCAGCTGCAGCTTGGGGTCAAAGGCCAGGGCACTGGGCTGATGGGGGAACCCGTGCTCCACAGTCTGGGAGGAAGAAGACAAACGACAGGAGTGGGAGGGAGAAAAATGATACACGTTTACCAGATGACACAACAAACAAAAACACAATACACTTTATTAACCTATATTTCTTTAAAAGCATCCAGCTCTTTTTCTAAGTCAGACGAGGCGTCTAAAAGGGAGGACTCCTTTAATAAAGTCAGGCAAAACGTTTTTCAAAGGCCACTGAATGGCAGCCCGACACTTTATTGCCACGCTCTGCAGACCTTGTTAACTGGGATTAACATCAATTCACAGCCTTTTTTCCCCCCCTTCTACCCTTGGCACAACATGGCAGACAGCTGGGAATGCATTTAGAGCTGCAGAGAAGAGGTGAGCATATTTCAGAGAGGACTTTTCCAGGGTCTTCCTCTTGGAACTGCGACACAAAGAAAAAGCATCGATACTTTCCGTCTTTAAAAGGGCCAGGCTGATTACACACAAACACAGTCACATCAAAGTAAGCCTCCTGTAGACAGACCACCTCTGTGACAGTCGCAGCAGCTGGTACCGAACAGTAAAACAAGGGTGCTGTTCCAGCAAAACAAACAGTCAGTGGACTTTAAACACGATACACCATCTAGACGAGCTGAAGCTACACAGCACTGAGGTGCCTCACCACCCACACACATGCACACACAACCACTATCAAAGGTATTTACTTAGCGGGTGTCTCTGCAGACATCTTGTTTAGATGAACAGACCAGGAACCAAGAGAAATTCATGAGAGTCCAATGGGATGCATCTGAGAATTTTAAAGAACAGCAAGATATTTAGAAAGGTACAACTAACTCTCAATGAGATGAACATCTAATCTGTAAGAAAAAGAAACCAAGCTAATTTAGTTCAGTTCTGGATGAACTGGTTAATCAGCCAATCACTGTGTCTTTCTATGGCAAACAATGGAGGCAAAGGTTAGACTAGTTTAGGGCAGCTGTGCTAAAAAAAATCTCAAAAACAATGTCACTGACAAAAAGCTAATATTAAAAATAGCTTTCTGTTAAGTGCAATAAATGCAATATATTTCCAAACTCATGCAAGTTATCACATTAAAAAATCATTTTAATATTGAATAAATTATTATGATTCTGTTTCCACAATCAAGCTGCTATAAACCATCTTCAGCGCATCTGAAATAAACAAGAGCTCCTTTTAGCATGAATCCACTTCTGATTCTGGGGCAACTGTGATTAGCCTGGACTACAGCGTGTTGTGAGATACTTGTATGCCCTTTAGGGCAGAGGCAATGACATCCGTTTGCCTAACTAAAATAAAACATAAAAGATACTTTAGGTCCTGTCAGTATTGGCTGGTATTCCTCTGAAACTTTTTGCAACGTGAGCTTTTCTAAAGCACCAAAGATTATCTGGATAATGTGAGAAAAATCAAGTCTGAACTTTTGTCTTAAGCTGATGTTCAGACATGCTTGCTACAGCAGGAGAGTCTGTGCTGCTTGCTAGGGCTGCACGGCAACAGTATAGGAAATATGTAGCGTTATGTGATGGCGTTGCTGAAAATTGTAGTGCTAATGCTTTTGTTTCTTTACCACTGTACAATGTCTCCACCACCCTCTGTAAGCACGGCCATCTCAACCACTAAAAATAGACCGTAGACATGAGCAATAAGGGCAGTTAGAGTCCGTCCAACTAGTCAAATAATAACTGATATGCAAAGAAGGAATGCAAATATTGCGTCCTAGCAGTCCATTGCTGTTGCGATATTGCACACACCAATATTGCGATGGCAGTTACAACTCGTTATATTGTGCATGTCTAATGCTTACTTTGGGTACAGAGAAATCAAGGTAATATTGTAGCAGCTTTTTTTGCAAAACAGAACATAAAGAAGACATTTAATAAATGTGCACATACGTTTATGTAAAATCTTCACCTTATGATGCAAATGTGAAGTGTCTTGTAAAAGCCTTCATAGGCCTTGAACCTTTCCACATTTTGTCGCTTTACAATGGAAAATGTCTATGTATTTTATAGGGATTTGATCTGACAGACGAACACAAAGTTCGTTATAATTGTAAAGTGAAAATGGAGTAAATAGATTTTCAAAAATCTTATTAGGATCCCAATAAAAAGTCAACAACAATTTAGAAAAGATGAAAGGGTATGAATCATGTGCAAGGCACTATAACAACAAGACGTACGATTTCTGCTTGTACACAGTAGTTGTTGGGTAATTGCTGATGTTGTAATGAACAAATAGAGACCTGAATGTTCTACCAAACTCATTATTTAATGTGATAACTCCTCTGGACATGCTGATAAGTTAGCTTGTGACCTTACTGTAAGGAAAGGGTTGCAGCCACTGCGATAAACAGAAACACAGGGTTTAACTTGGGAATCCCACAAAGAGGCTCGTTTTAAAAGGGAGGGAAAACCTTGGATTTAGAAGGACTAACTTTGGATCCACATTTCTATTTGAATTTTATTTTACCTGCCAAGTAAGATTGTAGTGTTCACAGTTTCGCATTTAAAACCAATCATGACTGCAGAATAGAAACTTCATAGACTGAGGCAAGCAGCCAAAGGAGGGGAAAAAAATGGATGAAAAACAAATGGAGTGAATAGGAGCTTTCCAACTGTGACTGTTTTAATATTAAAAAACGAGAAAGAAAATGTGAAAATCATTAACTTATGCACATTTATATTGTGTCTCCACAAGATTTCTCTCTGATCTGAACTGTATGGGTTTAGTTTGCATGACAATAGTAATCCACTTCTTCATCCATTCAGGAGAGACAGTATCGATTAACTGAGTGTTGCATCATGAAATGTTTGCACGGGGTTGTTCTCTGGAAGACTTTCACCTAACCTGTGTTCACGACTACAACGCTGTTAATGTGGCTCATCTCTGGACAGTACCGTTCAGAGATTCTGTTGGCCAAGCTGCAGGACATCCAAACACAGTCATTAATTCACAAAGGACTACTGCAAACTACTTTTACGGACACCACAGGTCCACAGCAGCCCCCAAGGTTTAAGTTTATAGCTATTTATTTCTCTTATATGGTTTAACTTATTATTTTTTAGATTTTCTTTAACTTTTCTCCTAATAAAAAACAAGCTTATATACACAATCAAATTTCAAATATTCCTTATCCTCTATAATGGATTTATTTCTCTCACTTTTATTCATCATTGTGTTACTACCAACATAATTATTTGTTTTATCTGTTTACCGTATTTTCCGCACTATAAGGCGCACTTAAAAACCATTAATTTTCTCAAAAAATGACAGTGCGCCTTGTAATCCGGAGCGCCTTATATATGGATCAATTGGTTAATTGGTTGATCCATACTGGTTGTACACGGCGCTCTGTCAAAATGTTTCAGTACGACTGGTAAACTACAAAGCCGCACCGCTTGCAGCATTACGGCTACCGTAGTCAGGGGTGTCGCCAAAGTAATAGCGGTAAACACCTGTACTGTGCTTACTCCTAGTCCAACACCACTTGTGTGTGTATAACGACCCCAAAATTGCACCTTTCAAGAGACACGCTTACGATGCTGAGTTCAAACTCAAGGCTGTCAGCTACGCAGTCGAACATGGGAATAGAGCAGCAGCGAGAGAATTCAACTGTTAACGCTACTATATTGTGAATGTACTAACGTTTGATTTAGTGCATCAAACTGTTTCTTTTACGTGTTTACTGAATCAGGGAAAAGTTCCCTTTCACGTTTTAACCAACGTTTGATTTCAACTTCAACATCATAGACTCCAATGCATTCCTAACGTGCGGTTGGTTCTATTCAATAGAATTCTATGTAGAGGAGACCTTACCATGCGAGTGAATGGAGTTATCAGAACGCTGGTTTGTAGTGTATTAATAAAGTTTGACTGACTGACTTATCTGACTGTTTTGTTGACATTCTCTTTAGCACAGCTCCATCTAGTGGATGCATAACGCAACCCCAGTCAAACGTTTGACTGCAGTAGCTTCTATTTTATGCGCCTTATGTATGAAAAAAGTTCTAAAATAGGCCATTCATTGAAGGTGCGCCTTATAATCCGGTGCGCCTAATAGTGCGGAAAATACGGTACTTCATTTAATCATTTTTATGTGCATCTCTCCAGTGTTTTTTCTGCCTGTTATTTCCTTTTTTTTTTTTTAACATCAGGAAAGTGTCACACATGACTGTATGAAAAGTGCTCTATAAATAAAGTTTTATTGACTGAACATGTAGCCTACTTAAAACTGGTAAAAGGGGAAGACCACTACCATTAAGTGTTAAAGCTACATGCCAGACCTTTCTGTGAGATCAATCAATCTTACTTTAGATATAATCTGTCACATATAGAGCACGTCGTAATCAGTTTTCTCTATTCGCTCTGCCACAAGCTCTTATTTAGTCAAGATTATATCTACCCTCCAAACAAAACAAGCTTCCATGAGCTCATGCATTTGGTTACAACAAATAAGACATAACTGATCAGAGGTCTTGTAAAAACATCCATTTATATCTCCTATGTTAAGTTGGGTGTTTAATTCGAGGTTCATTTTATGCTTTTTCTTCAAATATGCCATATACCAAGCAATCTGTGTCCGTTGTATATTTTATGTTCCCATTGAAAGCTCATTTCTAAAAAAAAAAAACATAGACACTGGTATTGAAACCAGTTTTCGACAAGGTGAAGATATTTTTTCATGTATTGTAAATCTACCATTTTCCATATTTAAGATGAAGGGGAAAAAACTCATTTTAATTTTTTAATAAAGAACAAAAATACCCTAATCACTAGCAATGGCTTTTAAGGGTTCCAAACTACAAAAAAAAATGATTCATGCATATATACTTTTGGATGAAAAAAAAAAGTTGATACATGATATTTCTAAGACAAAACTTAAAAGAGCATTTTTTGTGTGTCCAAATGACACAGGCAAAGAACAAAATCTAGGGTTATGCTATAAATATATTTTTCAATTATCAGTAAGTGGGGGGGTGGCATTTTATTATTCAGTTTAAATATTCCCGAAGGTGATCAAACTTATTTTTACAGTTTATTATCAAATATATACTTGTGTTGGCTCTTGACAACAGTCCCAGTGGCTTATGTGGTCCTTTGGGAAACAAAAGTAGCCCGGCTCTGGTCCATACACCCACCTTTGGTTCTATTCAGCACAGAAGGAGGAAGTAACGGGGGAAAAAAACCCATCGCTTGTCAGTTTGAAAGAGAGAAGTTGTTAACCAAGTTATTTGTTCCACTAAACTAGCAAATACAACAATTTAAGGTGGTATAACCCAAAAATTACATTTACTCATTTCACCAGTGGTGAATTTGCACAGAAACCAATCAGTACAATTAAAATTGTCAAGATGATCATCATCAACATCACGGTTTGCTTCGGCTTGACTGTCCATAGGCTTGACGACATACGAGTCAAACTCTGCCTTAGTCATTTAGGGCTGAACCCAAAGGCTTCATTATCCATGTCGAAATCTGTCAAAAGTTGCTCATACGATGAAATGTTTAGTAAGGGCAGCTGATTCTTGTGATTCTTGTGCCTCTTGTGAAGTCATCAACCCAAACACACAAAGCAGAATCAGCTTTATTCCCCTTCAGCTGGGCTTTTTGAGTATTTTTGGTAATTCAGCAGTAAAATCAACACTATATTACACAACTGTGTTTTAATGTTGCTTCATGAGATAGTTTCTTTAACAAAATGAGATCAACTTCAGGGAATATCAACTTTCAATATAAAGTTTCATACTTCCCCTGAGACTCACACCAGATTATGTCTGTGTGAGTTTACAAGAATTGGTGGACAGCTTTTGTGGGTGTTGTGTGAGTGTGTGTGTGTGTGTGTGGGGGGGGGGGGGGGGGTCTCCAAATTTAGATTAAATCATTAAAATATAATATTATTTCTGGATCAAACTGCTGAAATTGCTTATGGTTTAGATTTGTCCCCTTTAATCTGTAATCTCGTATTAATCCTGATTAGTGACCAAAAAAAACAAGTGTATAATTTAAAGAATATTAGCTAAAAAAAAAAAAAAGTTTTGTACTGTTTCTGTTGTTCACTTTGATGGGAGGCCAAACACCCCTTAAACACTCATCAACAAAGCCCGTCCGAGTCCGGTCTGCAATCAGCCCCATCAATCAGAAGCAGCGATGTCCCTCTGTGTGGGAATCCATGTACACTGCCAGCAACACAGACGAGCAGCCAGGTTAGATGCTGCAGGGTGATCTCCATCTAAACTGCACCCCGTTTCTAATAAAACAGACCCATGTAGTTGTTTTTTGGTGGAGCTGCAGAAGATGAGGAACCCCCGTCTCCCTCCCCTCCTTGTCCCGTTACTTTACCTTGTTAAAAGCGAAGAGCTCCTGTTTTATCTTCTCTCTCTGCGGGTCGGTGCCCTGCCGACGAAACCTGAACTTCATCATATTCGAAGCGGTTGGTGGGCAGCAGGCTAGACCGGGTGGGACGGAGGGGAAAACGCGGAGCAAGCGAGCCGGAGTTATCAGCGGCAGGAGAGGCGCAACGGACTAAGCTAAGCTAGCTAACGGACTAGCCCATACAGGCTTTAAACGCGGGGCTACAGCTGTGGCTGCTGCTGCGAACACAACTCTTCTCTACCCTCTCTCCTCTCCTCTCCTCCTGGGGCTGTTTAGGTCGCCGTGGGTTTGACCACAGCCCCCTCCCAATCCTGGTTCACACGAAACTCGTCATTCTTAACCAATGACGGCAAAGAAATCAGCGAGAAGCCACTCAGAAACACCCACGCGCCCGAGAATTTCGGAGAGGGGTGCTTATTCTGCTGCACAGAGCACACCGGCTCCGCGTCACTGCTGCAAACTTGTATTGCCGATAGTAATAGATAAGTTAAAAACAAAAAAATAAACACACTCCGGATAAATAGCCAATAAGAGCTAAAATCAAAATAACACGTTGAAGCGGTCGTTTAAATAAAAAAAACTATTAGCTTTAAATGCTGTTTATGCAATATTTGTAGCAGTTTAAATACAAAAGTAAATCATCTGTACTTGCATTTACACGCCCTTAATATTGACTAAAATTGTTGCAAAACATGTACAGGGGTTGGACAATGAAACTGAAACACCTGGTTTTAGACCACAATAATTTATTAGTATGGTGTAGGGCCTCCTTTTGCGGCCAATACAGCGTCAATTCGTCTTGGGAATGACATATACGAGTCCTGCACAGTGGTCAGAGGGATTTTAAGCCATTCTTCTTGCAGGATAGTGGCCAGGTCACTACGTGATACTGGTGGAGAAAAACGTTTCCTGACTCGCTCCTCCAAAACACCCCAAAGTGGCTCAATGATATTTAGATCTGGTGACTGTGCAGGCCATGGGAGATGTTCAACTTCACTTTCATGTTCATCAAACCAATCTTTCACCAGTCTTGCTGTGTGTATTGGTGCATTGTCATCCTGATACACGGCACCACCTTCAGGATACAATGTTTGAACCATTGGATGCACATGGTCCTCAAGAATAGTTCAGTAGTCCTTGGCAGTGACACGCCCATCTAGCACAAGTATTGGGCCAAGGGAAGGCCATGATATGGCAGCCCAAACCATCACTGATCCACCCCCATGCTTCACTCTGGGCATGCAACAGTCTGGGTGGTACGCTTCTTTGGGGCTTCTCCACACCGTAACTCTCCCGGATGTGGGGAAAACAGTAAAGGTGGACTCATCAGAGAACAATACATGTTTCACATTGTCCACAGCCCAAAATTTGCGCTCCTTGCACCATTGAAACCGACGTTTGGCATTGGCATGAGTGACCAAAGGTTTGGCTATAGCGGCCTGGCCGTGTATATTGACCCTGTGGAGCTCCCGACGGACAGTTCTGGTGGAAACAGGAGAGTTGAGGTGCACATTTAATTCTGCCGTGATTTGGGCAGCCGTGGTTTTATATTTTTTGGATACAATCCGGGTTAGCACCCGAACATCCCTTTCAGACAGCTTCCTCTTGCGTCCACAGTTAATCCTGTTGGATGTGGTTCGTCCTTCTTGGTGGTATGCTGACATTACCCTGGATACTGTGGCTCTTGATACATCACAAAGACTTGCTGTCTTGGTCACAGATGCGCCAGCAAGACGTGCACCAACAATTTGTCCTCTTTTGAACTCTGGTATGTCACCCATAATGTTGTGTGCATTTCAATATTTTGAGCAAAACTGTGCTCTTACCCTGCTAATTGAACCTTCACACTCAGCTCTTACTGGTGCAATGTGCAATCAATGAAGACTGGCTACCAGGCTGGTCCAATTTAGCCATGAAACCTCCCACACTAAAATGACAGGTGTTTCATTTTCATTGTCCAATCCCTGTCTCTGCGCAGGATCGCGGGGGCTGGTGGCCATCTCCAGCGGTCAGTTGCTAATCTATCCCAGAACAACACAGAGAGGACAAACAACCCTGCACATATACAAACTGCAATCCGGGCTTCTTATGGCTTCGTTTAGAAAACAATGTTTTTCATGCCACTTCGATGAAGTCCGGATTTGTAGGGTGAATGGCAAGTGGTTGTCCACATTCTCCCAACTGAAAGGTTTGGCGCACTGTAGCTCCCCCAGAGATCCCATGGAACTTTTGGCCTCTCCTCTAAATAATTATCTACCCGCCCTGCCGCTCAATTTAGGTGGATGCCATGATTTAGAAGGCTTAAAAGTTGTCCTATACCATTACATTTTCCAATGTTGGGTTACACAGTGCTCTGTGAGATAATCAAAACCACACTTTTCTTTCCTTTTTAGAATCATATGCTACTTTATGTTGTCATGTCACTTTAATACCAATAAAATAAATTGAGGTTTGTGATTTTAACAAAATGTAAAAAAGTAAGGGGTATGCACCTTAAAAATCCAATTCACACACTATTCACCAGAGGTTATACTACGACCTTTAATGTTCAGCATTGTTCAAATACATTAGTTGTAGAGAACAATCATTTAGAAAATATGCATTGTACTAATAAACATTTATTGAGTGCAAACTATCTATTCCTGTGGCTTCAAACCTTATTTACCAAAACCTGCCCCTTTTTTACGACTATCCGATGAGTACTTCGGCTTTGCTTACATGGCAAAGAGGAAAAAAAAATTTCTTTGATGGCCTTCTCTTGCTTCTATCTTATATAGCAATGAATCCCCACATAAACCAGAAGAACACCTCATCTCGAATTTATGAGGGTAATGCAAGTTTAATGAAAGACAGTGCATGATGTCAAACCATAACCATTTGCTAATGTAGCAGGTAAGATAAGGTTAAACATGTTTGTTGTTCAATTACACATATTCATTTTTTTTGTATAATGGTAAACTGCCAGGAAAACAGTTTGCACAGCAACAAGAGGACCTTCTTCCTTTGCTGGGTACAAACTGATGTTAATAAACACACATTATTGTTAATACAATAGTATTTTATCGTGACGGTAAAATGGGAACATTTCATCCATTAAGTGCTAAGCAAGGATAAAATAAAAGAGTATAAAAATATGAAAATATTAAAACATTTTAGAGGTAGATATAGTGCACTCATGAGGCGTTAAACTGTGATCTCTGTGTGCAACCATCTGGATTTCTGTGCTATAGCAGAGTGATTTCACTTGGTGGCAAGGTGAGTCTCTTCTCTCTGAATGACAGCATGTTCTCCATGTGCATGGCAATGACTCGGCACAACTCGAGGCCCTGAGAAACACAAACATACAGATCAATATGGCACTTGAGATAACCTGTTAAAGTAAAAATAGATTTACTTTCATATAATGTCCATGATGTTAGCATGCTGTGAATTGCTATTACAATTTTCTCTGTGAATGCTCCGTTTTTTACTAAGACAATTACACACCTGCTCCAGCTGCAGCTGTGTGATTCGCTGGTTGAGCAGGTCTCCGATCATGATCTCTACATATGGGTAACTGGAGCCTGAAGTTGGTCTCTGGGTGCGAGTTGACTGTACCTCCTTCAGTGGGAAACGTACCATGGCGTCCTAACAACACACATACACACACACATAAACATGCTCACATATGAAAATATTAACAAACAAATACGAACGTTTATCAGCTAGTTTTCTTTCTGCTGCATGTGGTTAACTGTTTCCTGATGGTGTATATATGGAGCTCAATAAGTGCCAGGAGTTAAAATGAAAACTTAAAATGAGATTTTTGGGAAATCTGTTCCCTCACTTTATTAAACCATGAGCACTGATTTTGGGAAAGCTGTATGTTGTGGTTAGAAGTTAACATAAAATCATCTGCGACATGAAGGTCCTGTTCATTTAGGGCTTTTGATAAAGTATATAAATACACCACCATTGATATTTGGATAAATGTCAGATGGCAAATAGCAGAAAAGCCATATGCAATTTGTAACCATAAACAAGATGAATATTTGACCGTTCTTCTCGATAGTGTTGGTAGAGTTTATTTAAATTAGCTGCTTTCTTTGCACAGTCATGACTTTAAAGCATAGAATTTTCAATAGGGTTTCAGTCAGTGTGTGTTATTATGACCCTACGTGAATAGAAAAAAAAAATCACAATAAATTCAAGCTCTAGCAGTCAGTTCCTGTTTTCAAAATTGAATGTAGTATAATGAGTACACCTTGGAAAAAGAACGGTTCAATAAAATTGATCAAATGCACCAATTACTTTGACATTCGTCTCCATGATAAGCATGTATGTTTTTGACCAGAACTGTAGATCTAAACATGACCAGATGTAATATGGAAATTTTAGAAACCAACTGCTATTTTCAAGGTCAATCTATAAGATTCCAAAACAATTTTAACATTGACTATATGGTCTCACCAAAACCCCATTTTGTCATACCTGCTTGTGTTTTGAGTTCTTGAGTTTGTGTTTTTGTTAAATTACCTGGTCTAGTCTTTCGTTTTGTCTCCCTGCACCCCAAGCCCACACCTGTTCTGTGTTTTCCCTTGATTGTCTGGTCACGTTTGTCATTGGTTCCCCCTGCTGTTCAGTTATGTCTTTAAGCCCATTTGTTTCCTTTGTTCCCCGCTGGTTCCGTATGTACAGGTCCTTCTAAAACAATTAGCATATTGTGATAAAGTTCATTATTTTCCATAATGTTATGACGAAAATTTAACATTCATATATTTTAGATTCATTGCACACTAACTGAAATATTTCAGGTCTTTTATTGTCTTAACACGGATGATTTTGGCGTACAGCTCATGAAAACCCAAAATTCCTATCTCACAAAATTAGCATATTTCATTCGACCAATAAAAGAAAAGTGTTTTTAATACAAAAAACGTCAACCTTCAAATAATCATGTACAGTTATGCACTCAATACTTGGTCGGGAATCCTTTTGCAGAAATGACTGCTTCAATGCGGCGTGGCATGGAGGCAATCAGCCTGTGGCACTGCTGAGGTCTTATGGAGGCCCAGTATGCTTCGATAGCGGCCTTTAGCTCATCCAGAGTGTTGGGTCTTGAGTCTCTCAACGTTCTCTTCACAATATCCCACAGATTCTCTATGGGGTTCAGGTCAGGAGAGTTGGCAGGCCAATTGAGCACAGTGATACCATGGTCAGTAAACCATTTACCAGTGGTTTTGGCACTGTGAGCAGGTGCCAGGTTGTGCTGAAAAATGAAATCTTCATCTCCATAAAGCTTTTCAGCAGATGGAAGCATGAAGTGCTCCAAAATCTCCTGATAGCTAGCTGCATTGACCCTGCCCTTGATAAAACACAGTGGACCAACACCAGCAGCTGACACGGCACCCCATACCATCACTCACTGTGGGTACTTGACACTGGACTTCTGGCATTTTGGCATTTCCTTCTCCCCAGTCTTCCTCCAGACTCTGGCACCATGATTTCCGAATGACATGCAGAATTTGCTTTCATCCAAAAAAAGTACTTTGGACCACTGAGCAACAGTCCAGTGCTGCTTCTCTGTAGCCCAGGTCAGGCGCTTCTGCTGCTGTTTCTGGTTCAAAAGTGGCTTGACCTGGGGAATGCGGCACCTGTAGCCCATTTCCTGCACACGCCTGTGCACGGTGGCTCTGGATGTTTCTACTCCAGACTCAGTCCACTGCTTCCGCAGGTCCCCCAAGGTCTGGAATCGGCCCTTCTCCACAATCTTCCTCAAGGTCCGGTCACCTCTTCTCGTTGTGCAGCGTTTTCTGCCACACTTTTTCCTTCCCACAGACTTCCCACTGAGGTGCCTTGATACAGCACTCTGGGAACAGCCTATTTGTTCAGAAATTTCTTTCTGTGTCTTACCCTCTTGCTTGAGGGTGTCAATAGTGGCCTTCTGGACAGCAGTGAGGTCGGCAGTCTTACCCATGATTGGGGTTTTGAGTGATGAACCAGGCTGGGAGTTTTAAAGGCCTCAGGAATCTTTTGCAGGTGTTTAGAGTTAACTCGTTGATTCAGATGATTAGGTTCATAGCTCGTTTAGAGACCCTTTTAATGATATGCTAATTTTGTGAGATAGGAATTTTGGGTTTTCATGAGCTGTATGCCAAAATCATCCGTATTAAGACAATAAAAGACCTGAAATATTTCAGTTAGTGTGCAATGAATCAAAAATATATGAATGTTAAATTTTCATCATTACATTATGGAAAATAATGAACTGTATCACAATATGCAAATATTTTGAGAAGGACCTGTATGTGAGTTTATGTGTGATCTCGTGTGTTTGCTACCGCTGTTTGTGTCCTGCCATGGATAATAAAGACTCATCTTACCTGAAACTTGCGAGCTTCAGGAGTTCTTCACTGCATTTTGGTCCATCAAAAAACCAAACTATGACACATTTATGTATCAGACATTAATTTTATGGACACACTATTTGTAATTATACAAAGGTATATTTCTTTAAATAAATATAAGAAAATGCACATTTGTATAATTTTACATAATGTTTATGCAGACATTACTTTGTGGACAATTTAATCACTTGTTTAGTGTGTGGCTTGTTTGGATGGAAATTGGGCTGTTTCAAATTTTCTGGTGATTCTACAAGTGATTACTTTTAGTACAAACATTTGTCCAACTTCCAGCGTCATCAATTTGTCAGATATGAATCAACAAATCAGGTCATATGGTTTTTGTTAATTAGGGCAAAGATTTCTCTGGCCATTTTGAAACACCCGGCACTATCTGGACACCTTACTGAATAGACATGCAAGGATAAACAGTAAACAACGTAACCAGCAGACAGAGCTATTAAACTTGTTTTAGAGCAACATGGTAAAACACTCCGTATTTTAACCCCTAAAAAACTCATGACGAAGTAAATAGGCAGTCTTTATACTGTTGCACACACACACACTGGACATGGAAAGCATGCATAATTTGATTTTGTGGATGTATGACACTGTGGTCATATTAGCTTTTTACTCACGTGGGTGTCCTTGTTAAGAAAGTGCAGTCCGTTCAGGTTCACAGCCAGGATGCACGGAGCCTGGATAGACGAAGAGCTCAAACTCTGTATGAAGAAGAAAGAAGAGCCGAACATGGGGAAGGCACTGACCAGACCTGAATAGAAACACACAAACAGTCTTTTTATACAATCGGCCACATAAAAAAATCCCCAAATAATTAGAACTTTTAATTACTTCTGTACCTAAATGGGTATTTCTCTTGTCTTTGATCAGATGTTTGCTCAAATATTGAGATAGGTTTTAATCTAAGGGAAAATAGTCAATATATAGAATCTAGTCTACAAAAACTTGCTGCTTTATTTTAGCATTAAATGGGCCGGACACATTCACAAAGTCCTGATGTCTTACCGAGGAATTGTGCACGGGCCTGGTATGGGTTTAAGGGCTGGACGTACTGCATGTGCTGTGTTACCACATTCAGCCATTGTTGTGAGCCCTGTTTGCTGTAGAACTGTGAGGGGACACATTCCTGCACCTCGCGCCTAGATACACACAAAAACATTCAAAACAGGCCTGGTGTCAATGTTGGCAGCAAATGTGTATTATTAGATTAAACGGGTATCTTAGCTTGAGCTTAGATCAAGCCATACCAATGCATTAATAGGCTTTTATTCATGAGTGAGCTGAATTTCTTTAATTTATATAGAAGGAAATTACTGACACTTAAAAACAAACTTAGGAGTATATTTACAGGGTGGGCAGGTAGATGGCGTCCTTGGCACGATGCTGTAGGGCGGCCAGCCTGGCAATCTGTTGCATATGCTGGTCACTGGGCTTACCCTGAGGAACTACACCCAGCAAAGCCTTCAGGTAGTCTGGTAACACCTGGAAAAGAGACAGAACTGAGTGGTGGGAAGTCTCCACAAGGTATTACAGAAATCTTATCTACAGTCACAAAAAGTTAGTGTTGCTTCGGTGTGTAAGTTTGCCAAAACAATGTTGGATTCCATAATTTACTCTGGTCCCATCCCTGATCTGACCAGTGACGACATGTTTAGCCGCATGTTGTCATTCAACCGCTGGCTGTCTAGGTGGTGTCTAGAAAACGATGTGGGTTACGTTGATAACTGCCGAACATTTTGGGGAAAACCTGGTCTGATCCGGAGAGACAGCATCCATCCCACTTTGGATGGAGCTGCTCTTCTTTCTAGGAATCTGGCCGAATTTATTAGTGACAACCCAGGGTTCAGACCAGGAAGCAGGGTCGTAGTTTAATACTCCTCTCTGCAGCTTCTGTACTGCTACCCACCCATTACCCTATTAAGACAGTGTCTCGCCCACGGCCAAAATTGAATAGGTTAGAAAATAATCTAAAAGGAGGAAATCAGAAAAATCTCATAAACATAAACACAACTCAGACCGAACAGAAAAATAAAACAATTAAATGTGGCTTACTGAACATAAGATCTCTCTCTTCAAAGACATTGCTAGTTAGTGACCTGATTTGTGACAATCAGATTGATTTATTTTGCCTCACAGAAACCTGGCTGCAGCAAGAGGATTATGTTACTATAAATGAGTCAACTCCAACTAATTATTAAAATTTTCACATTCCTCGAAATACTCGGTGAGGAGGAGGAGTAGCAACCATCTTTCGGTCGGATTTATTGATTAGTCCCAGACCAATCAATAGCTACAACTCTTTTGAATATTTAATCCTTAGTTTTCCTCATCCAAATTGCAAAGCACTAAAACCTCTTCTGTTTGTTGTTTTGTACCATCCACCAGGCCCTTACTCTCAATTTTTAGATCAGTTTTCAGACCTTTTATCTGATTTAGTGTTAAATACAGATAAAGTTATAGTGGGGGATTTTAACATTCATGTTGACACTGAAAGAAATAGCCTAAATATAGAGTTTAATGCTATCTTAGACTCAATTGGCTTTGCTCAAAACATTAACAAACCTACCCACCTTTGTCTTCATTCTCTGGACCTTGTGCTGACATATGGCATTGAGTGTAAAGACATAACAATATTTTCTCATAACCCTGTCCTGTCTGACCATTTCTTAATAACCTTTGAGTTTAATTTAACCGAGTACTCCACACCTAAAAGAAAATGTCATTATAGTAGATCATTATCAGACGATGCTGTAACAACCTTTAAAGAATCTGTTCCACTTTTAATTTCCTCATTATCACTGAAAAGCACAATGGAGGGCAATAATTCTGTTTCTGCCCCTTCACAAATTGATTCTTTTGTTCATAGTGTTTCTTCATCATTGCGTGATGCATTAGACAATGCAGCCCCATTGAAAAAGAAGGTAATCATTCATAGGAGGCTAGCTCCTTGGTTTAATTCAGAGCTGCGTACTTTAAAGCACAATGTTAGAAAATTGGAGAGAAAATGGCGCTCTACACACCTAGAGGATTCCTACTTAAACTGGAAAAATTGCCTACTGTTATGTACAAAAAGACACTTCGCCAAGCTAGAACAGCTTATTTCTCAACATTAATAGAAGAGAACAAGAATAATCCTAGGTTTCTCTTTAGTACAGTTGCTAAACTTACACAGAGTCATAGCTCTGTTGAGCCATCCATTCCCTTAGCTCTTAGCAGTCATGACTTTATGGGATTCTTCTTAAATAAAATTGATTCTATTAAAAAGAAAATCTTTGACATACTCCCGAAGATGATTACTTCATCCTCAGCAAGTGAGACAACATTGGAAATAACTGCAGAACCTGATCTGTGTTTGGACTGTTTTGATTCTGTGGAGCTTCCTGAGTTATCAGAAATATTAGCTTCATCTAAACCTTCAACTTGTATGTTAGACCCAATCCCAACCAAATTATTTAAGATAGTGTTCCCTCTGATTACCAGCCCCATTTTAGATATGATTAATCTATCTTTAGTAAATGGATATGTACCACAAGCTTTTAAAGTAGCTGTAATTAAACCTTTACTTAAGAAACCTTCGCTTGATTGAGATGACTTGAAACATTTCAGACCTATATCCAATCTTCCATTCTTACCTAAAATTCTTGAGAAAATAGTTGCTAATCAAATGTGTGAGCATTTACACAACAATGACCTGTTTGAAGAGTTTCAGTCATGTTTCAGAGCTCATCATAGCACTGAAACAGCTCTGCTGAAAGTCACTAATGATATTCTTATTGCCTCAGATAATGGACTTGTGTCTGTTCTGGTTCTGTTAGATCTCAGTGCTGCATTTGATACAGTCGACCATAATATTCTCTTAAAAAGGCTGGAATATGCTGTAGGGATCAGAGGAACAGCGCTAGGCTGGTTTAAATCTTATCTCTCTGACAGATTCCAGTTTGTTCATGTAAATGATAAATCATCTTTAAACTCCAGGGTAAATTGTGGAGTACCACAGGGTTCAGTACTTGGGCCAATTCTCTTTACTTTATATATGCTTCCAATAGATCAAATTATCAGGCAGCATAGGATACATTTTCACTGTTACGCTGATGATACTCAGCTTTACTTATCCATGAATCCTGATGAGCCCAACCAGTTAGATAGACTACAAGCATGTCTTGAAGACATAAAAACTTGGATGACTTTACATTTTTTACTTCTAAATTCAGACAAGACAGAAGTTGTCGTCTTTGGACCGGAGTCTTTAAAAAAGAAACTGCTTAGTCAATCACTTAACCTGGATGGCATTAAATTGACCTCCGGTAATAAAGGAAAAAACCTTGGTGTTACTTTTGACCAGGACATGTCATTTAAATCCCATATTAAGCAGGTTTCTAGGATTTCCTTCTTTCATCTCCGGAACATTGCCGAAATTAGAAATATTGTATCCAGGAGTGACGCTGAAAAACTAGTCCATGCATTTGATACTTCAAGGCTGGACTATTGTAATTCTTTACTATCACAATGTCCACAAAATGCAGTTAAATGCTGCAGCAAGAGTTCTGATGAAAATTAAAAAGAGAGATCATATTTCTCCTATTTTAGCTTCCCTTCAATGGCTCCCTGTTAAATCCAGAATAGAATTTAAAATGCTCCTCCTCACATATAAAGCCCTTAATGATCTAGCTCCATCATACATCAGAGATCTGATTGTTCCATATGTTCCTAACAGAGCACTTTGTTCTCAGACTGCAGGTTTACTGGTGGTTCCTAGAGTCTCTAGAAGTAGAATGGGAGGCAGATCCTTTAGTTATCAGGCTCCTCTCTCGTGGAACCAACTCCCGGTTTTGGTCCGTGAGGCAGACACCCTGTCTACTTTTAAGGCTAGGCTTAAAACTTTCCTTTTTGATAAAGCTTAGTTACAGTGGCTTAGTTTATCAGGGATGGAGCCTTCCTCCCTCCCTGTTGGATGGAGTAAGGGGGAGTCAGGTTTAGCCTAAACCGGCTCAGTTATGGTTGAGGTGCAAACACACCCTCCATTTCTGCTACCTGTATTACCCCTTCTCTTTTCCAATGGTTATAATCAGTCTGACAGAGGGAGGTATCCCAATCCTTGTGGTTTTTAGTATAACAATAACCATCAGAGGGACCCCTTGTGGGGTGCCTTGTGACGACATTGTTGTAAATAAGCGCTATATAAATAAATAAACTGAAACTATCTGTGTAGTTATGCTGCTATAGGCTTAGGCTGCTGGAGGACATAATGACCACTTTCACCTTCTTTGCTACATTCTCACACTACTCTCCAATTTTGCATTATTTGCTGTTATTTCAGCTTTTAACTTTGTTCTCTCTTTTCTCTTCCTAGAAGCTACACCTGGCCTGGCTCTGTGTCTACTTGTGACATCTTTCTGGAGAGGGGCATTGTCCGAGCTTTTGCTGGCAACAACTTAATGCTCACCCTCTACCGATGATCCACATGGCCCTGTCTTTTAGTGTTTAATCCTTTCTCTCTCCTACAGGTCCTTCTCAAAATATTAGCATATTGTGATAAAGTTCATTATTTTCCATAATGTAATGATGAAAATTTAACATTCATATATTTTAGATTCATTGCACAATAACTGAAATATTTCAGGTCTTTTATTGTCTTAATACGGATGATTGTGGCATACAGCTCATGAAAACCCAAAATTCCTATCTCACAAAATTAGCATATTTCATCCAACCAATAAAAGAAAAGTGTTTTTAATACAAAAAACGTCAACCTTCAAATAATCATGTACAGTTATGCACTCAATACTTGGTCGGAAATCCTTTTGCAGAAATGACTGCTTCAATGCGGCGTGGCATGGAGGCAATCAGCCTGTGGCACTGCTGAGGTCTTATGGAGGCCCAGGATGCTTCGATAGCGGCCTTTAGCTCATCCAGAGTGTTGGGTCTTGAGTCTCTCAACGTTCTCTTCACAATATCCCACAGATTCTCTATGGGGTTCAGGTCAGGAGAGTTTGCAGGCCAATTGAGCACAGTGATACCATGGTCAGTAAACCATTTACCAGTGGTTTTGGCACTGTGAGCAGGTGCCAGGTCGTGCTGAAAAATGAAATCTTCATCTCCATAAAGCTTTTCAGCAGATGGAAGCATGAAGTGCTCCAAAATCTCCTGATAGCTAGCTGCATTGACCCTGCTCTTGATAAAACACAGTGGACCAACACCAGCAGCTGACATGGCACCCCAGACCATCACTCACTGTGGGTACTTGACACTGGACTTCTGGCATTTTGGCATTTCCTTCTCCCCAGTCTTCCTCCAGACTCTGGCACTTTGATTTCCGAATGACATGCAGAATTTGCTTTCATCCGAAAAAAGTACTTTGGACCACTGAGCAACAGTCCAGTGCTGCTTCTCTGTAGCCCAGGTCAGGCGCTTCTGCCGCTGTTTCTGGTTCAAAAGTGGCTTGACCTGGGGAATGCGGCACCTGTAGCCCATTTCCTGCACACGCCTGTGCACGGTGGCTCTGGATGTTTCTACTCCAGACTCAGTCCACTGCTTCCGCAGGTCCCCCAAGGTCTGGAATCAGCCCTTCTCCACAATCTTCCTCAAGGTCCGGTCACCTCTTCTCGTTGTGCAGCGTTTTCTGCCACACTTTTTCCTTCCCACAGACTTCCCACTGAGGTGCCTTGATACAGCACTCTGGGAACAGCCTATTTGTTCAGAAATTTCTTTCTGTGTCTTACCCTCTTGCTTGAGGGTATCAATAGTGGCCTTCTGGACAGCAGTCAGGTCGGCAGTCTTACCTATGATTGGGGTTTTGAGTGATGAACCAGGCTGGGAGTTTTAAAGGCCTCAGGAATCTTTGCCAGGTGTTTAGAGTTAACTCGTTGATTCAGATGATTAGGTTCATAGCTGGTTTAGAGACCCTTTTAATGATATGCTAATTTTGTGAGATAGGAATTTTGGGTTTTCATGAGCTGTATGCCAAAATCATCCGTATTAAGACAATAAAAGACCTGAAATATTTCAGTTAGTGTGCAACGAATCTAAAATATATGAATGTTAAATTTTCATCATGACATTATGGAAAATAATGAACTTTATCACAATATGCTAATATTTTGAGAAGGACCTGTAGACATGGCGATTGAGCTTTACTGTAACTAACTCTATGTGCTCTTTTTCAGACTCTAACCTTGAAAACTGGCTCAGAGTTTATCTGTTCTTTCTTTCTAGGTGAAACAACTAAAGGAGCTACATCCATTAACATTTACTTCTCCTTCCCATAGAAAGTACTCCTGGATCAGTGCTTCTTTGTTCTCTTTGTGTCTCTGCTCTGTTCTTTCTCTCAAACCCCCAGTCGGTCGTGGCAGATGGCCACTCACACTGAGCCTGGTCCTGCTGGAGGTTTCTTCCTGTTAAAAGGGAGTTTTTCTTCTCCACTCTCACTACATGCATGCTCAGTATGAGGGATTGCTGCAAAGTCAACGCCAGTGACTGTCCACAGTCTCATCCGGGAGGAGGGAATGCTGCAAGTCACTGACTGAATGCAATCTGCTGGGTTTCCTTAGATAGAAAAACGTTTTATCCAATTTGAATAAATAACTAACTGACTGCACTGTTCAATGGTTAGGACTAATTGGAATGTATGTACCTGATTGTTGTGAAGTGCCTTGAGACAAAATTTGTTGTGAATTGGCGCTATATAAATAAAACTGAATTGATTTGCAAGAACCTGTTCAAATAAGAATGTTCATAAGTGGTGTTAACTATTTTTTAATTATGTTGTTTTTTGGACAAGTAACTTTACCTTGCTGGTAACATTAAGTGGTGTTGTAAATAAGGGTGAACCCTCTGCATCCTGAACTGAGTAAAGATTCGCAACTTTATAAAAAAAATAATTAATTGCAAAAATTCCACTCTAAGGCCAAAGTGTGGTGACTGCCGTATGTATGCCCAATTTACACTATAATGCACATGTCTCTCAGTGACGATTTATTTGTATACTTCCATCCTTGCTTTAAACTGAAGGCTGATGGATTCTGCTGAGTAGTGTCTGCACCCTGGTTCTGTTGTTACTTTGTGTGTGCCTGCTGCAGGCAGGGAGAAAGACCACCTCCGAAGCCATGCCTTTAGAAGAGCTTTACGTCTCTTCTAACTTCTCTCAGTCCATTAAACAGGTAAATATAACTAAAATAATAGCACAGATGTTTCATTCATTTATATGAGGGATGACTTTGTCAGCTGACTTGCTTAAACAGAAACAGGATAAGGCAAATAGGTGGAATGGGGCTCTGGATGGATGGATGGATGGATGGATGATGCACTATGAACACAAATTCATTTTGTTTAACCAGTTTGAACTGAATTCAGAGCTACGTCTTGATAAGGATGAGCTGATAAAAAACTCTGGGTACTGTCATGTGTCGATGTGAATTATTGTAACAAAGGCTACAAAGCAATGCTGTAGAGGTAAATATTAGCCGTTGTTCAGCTTAAACAACAGCAATGTACCTGGTTGTAGTGCATGGTGACATAAAGCTCATTGTCAAGTTTAAGAGCCAGACTCCACACCACTCTTCTAAACCACAGACTGTAGTTGCCGTCCACTGGCTCCGCCTCTGTGGCGATGTCCAGGATGTATTCACGCTTGTTCAGGGGACGCACATTCTGACCTACACAAGAGAGCAGCCCCTCTATCAGATCTGTTCCCATGTCCTGTGCAGCTGTACAATGTGAAAAGTGTTGGAATTTGAGATCTCCCCTATAACAACACACCCCCCGTTTACCTCTGTGTGTTACCAGAAAGACTGCATATTCATCCAGAGCCTCCAATCTCTGCAGTCCCATCTCCAAGCAAAGCTCCTCAATCACATCCAAAGCAACCTGACATAAATAGGTTAATTAACAGTAAGCAATCCTGTCATCAGTCATCACAAATTTAATGCATATGTTGTTTTTTCCTACTTTTTACAACTCTACAACAGTCTAGTTTGTCATTTTAAAATCATTACAGGGTGTATTGTCACTGGTGCTGCTTGCATCTGAGTTACACTCACAGAGCATGTCTTGATTTTCAAGTGCCTCTCAATCCCACCTGGAAGCAGGAAAAGTTGTCTCTTCGAGCTCCGCCCAGCCTGCACATAGACAACCAATCAGAAAACACCCTCACACAACAAAGCAACACTTTGTAAGCGTTATGTGTGAAAAAGCCCTCTGTAAATTGCCTGTCATGTATTCAAATGAAACACAAAGGACTAAAAATATAAACATTTCTAATAATAATGAGAATAAATCAGTCAAATGGCATTCTCTTTTTCTGACTGTGCTGGGGAATTACTCCAGACATTGTGCACATTGTTTGAATGAAAGCTTCTGTTGCTCAATGTTCAGCAAATTCAGACAGGCCCTGCTTTATGAAAGGGTATCAGTTACACTGATACCATTTTATTTCTAAGAGAATGAACTCTGACAAATCCTCTTTGCCAAAAGCAATGTTTAGTTTTCAGCACTGTGTTCAGATAAGTTGGAAAGTTTTGATTAGATCTCCCACCTTTAAAGCAGCCACCTTTAAATTCAAGGCTGTTAGTTAAAATTAACATTCTCCACGTTAAAATCAATTGTCTCCACATCTGAAAGATTGTTGTTTTTTTAATTATGATATCATGTAATAGTATTTCTTTTTTGCTTGTTAAATAATTTATGATATTGTTTCTTTGACTGTATGTTTGACTGTATGTATGCTTTAATGCCACAAAATGGCAAATTCAAATGTTGTCATAACCATAAACTTCAATATATTTTATTGGGATTTTATGTGATAGACCAACACAAAATAGCACATAATTGTGAAGTGGAACAAATTATGTTTTCACAAATAAAAATTAAAAAGTGTGTTGTGCATTAGTATTTAGCTCCCTTTACTCGGATACACCTTTATAAACAAGCAGTGCAACCCACTGCCTTCAGAATTAACCTTATTAGTAAATAGATTTTCTCTTTGGGTAATTTATTATCAGTAGATATCTAGTTGTTGGGTGAAGGCCCCAGAGGTTTGGTAGAGAACATTAGTCAGCAATAAGAAGACCAAACAACGTAGCAGACAATTCAGGAAGAACATTTTAGAGAAGTTAAAACCATGGTTAGTTAAAAAACAAACATTGTTCCTGTCCGGATCCACAGGTGTTTCTGTTTGGTTCTCACTTGTGTTAGTATTTGGAATGTTTTGGGTTGTTTATTATCGTCATCGAGGTTTTTCCATGTCCCTCATCTGCTTCTTCTCCAGCTGCACTGCATTCCTCTTATTAGTCACACCTGGTTCGTAGTTAAAAGCCTTTCTGTTTCCTTACCTCCCAGAATCTCTGTTTATTATAGTCTGTTTGCGATTGCCTGTTTCTCCAGTGTGAGTTCTATTCTTGTCGGTGCTGCAGTTTCTTTGCAGTGTTCCAGTGAGTTTATTTCCTTGATTCTCGTAAGTCATTTTATTTATTAAATCCCATCTGCTTCAGTTCTGCCTGCCACTTGCCTCTCCGCATTTAGGTCCTACTACAGAATGAGACACCAGAGTCCCAAACTTTAAACAGCTCACACAGCATTATTCAATCCTTTCTCTAATAGTGGAATAAGTATCGAGCAAACATACCAAAACATATCCTTCTACCTCAACTTGCAGGCATTGACCAGCACTGTTCAGAGAAGAATGATTAATCTGGAGGAGATGCAGAGATCCAAAGCTCAGGTAGGAAAATCTGTCAGCAGGACAACTATTAATTATGCAGGCCACAAATCTGGCGTTTGTAGAAGAGCTGCTGTAAGAAAGCCATTGTGGAAAAATAAGCCATAAGAAGCTATGTTTGCAGTTACACAAAAATCCTTTGGGAGAACAGCAAATATGTGCAAGAAGGTACTCTGGTCTGATGAGAGCAAAACTGATCTGGTATGTTTGGCAAAAGACGAACACTACAGATCGCCTTGAACACAGCAACCCAACAGCAAAACATGGTAGTGGAAGTATGATACTATAGGGATGCTTTTCTTCAGCAGGGGTGGGCAAGCTAGTAAGAGGTAAGTGGAAGATAAACTGAGCTACATCAGCAAAAACAGGGGAATCCTGGAAGAAACCCTGTTAGAGACAGAGAGTTGAGACTGGGTGGAGGTGCACCTTCCAGCAGGAATATGACCCTAACATACACCAAAATCTACATTGGATGTTAATAATAATAATAATAATAATTTTAATAATGTTTTAGAATGGCAAAGTCCAGGTATAAATCCAGTTGAGAACCTGTGGCAAGGCTTCTTAATGTTCACAGATGTTCTTTAAATACTATATAGCACCAAAAAGTGTCCATATGTCAACAATAAAACATTGCTAGGTATTTTGGACAAAACAACTTCAAAGTCAAGTTATTATTCATTAGAAGTTGCTTTTTATATTTTACATCACACAGCAATATTAGTTCCAGTATGCCAGTCGTTTCCTTTTTTATCTCAGTACATATTTCTTAATATATAAAGTATATACGGATTCAAAAACAATTGACGGGGAAATTAAAATAAAGAAACTTACCAGTATAGCTTTGATCTCCATACTGTTGGGATACTGAACACGTCCACCATATTGGAATGTCCTCTTCAGATTCTCCTGACAAGCCTTGGCAATACCTGTCAATTTAGACCAGCAGGCAGTAAACACTTTAACACAGAACTATGGTTATCCTCAGACTGTTGGCAAAGAATTTATCAATATGAAATCAGTGGGGATGTTTCACACCCTATTAAAACCACCCCCAGGTCTCCAGGACCTTTATGATCTCTCAAAGGCTGCGGGATCGTAACAAATTTGGGAATCCCTGTTACAGTGGGAACACAGGCATGGCCCTACTGTGCTCTTTGAGCACGTCAAAATAAGTTTTTGTCCTATGCTTTACCAGGTCTCCATCCATAATGCCTCTTGCCTCGGCCATAAGTAACTCATCTGTATGAGATCCGCACTATACAACTATCTGCATATTTCTTTTGTAATGGGAAGTTTCTGCAACTCCACGATCAGCTTTTGACTTTGTAGGGACAGACACAAGGATTTTCATCAGCTTATTTTCGTATCATAAGACGCCGCAGGTGAGGAGTATGTCTTCACAGAGTGCTGCCCACTACAGAGTGTGCTGTTCTATGCAATAATATCAATTTGATGCAGCGCTCTGTGGGCATATTTCAGAGAATACAGTCAGAAAGAAACATTGACACAAAACTTACATTGTTCGTCTTTTTTACGAATCACTCTGGGCTGTTCACATGTAGGCTCGTGTATAGTAGTCATGCCTCCAAGAGCATCACAATAAAGTTCTTGGATCACTGTCAGCTGGGTGTGGGCGCAATGAGGTTGACATGTAACCAAGCCTGGCCAGTCATCCTCTAGATTCTCTGATAATGAAAAATGGAGGTCCACCCAGGTCACACGCCATCGTAAAACTACCACTGCTGCTACCAGGCTCCTCTACACAGCACCCAAAATATCCTGTCACCACTATAATACACCACCACAAGCTTAATGTGACATCGGGTTTATTCAATGGTCAAAACAGTTGGCAATTCTCATGCTACATTGCGTAAAAGGGAGTCCGATGCATCCTTAATTCATACCAGAAACCTCCAAATCTCTGCAGAGACCATCCATGTTTCGGTTGATTTTTAATTTTGTGCAGTCTTAGTCTGGTGTGATGAAACTCTAATGCATACCTTGGTATGGCATCCCAGGGCTGTCACAGGCATCCTGCAGGAACCTTAGCAGAAATGGCTTCATGACATCGGAGCAGCGATGAAAAGCTGTTAGGATGTACAGCAGCCTCCATCCTCTCTGGCAACTATCCCTGTGCAAAACACACACATGACTACATATTTACAGCCACTCAATCATCCCATCACTGACAGTAACCTGTGAGTACTGGAGGGCTTACTGTTTGGAACTGGTGTTGGTAGTGACCTGCTTCATCACTTGGCAGTAGGCTTCATCCTTTATCAGGCCATGGTCGCTACTTAACTGGAGTTATGAATGAATCAATGAATATATGCAAAACTATGCAATGATGCTCAAAAAAACACACAAATACAGTTTATTGAGAATTTATTAAAACAAACATTCGGCTTATGGGTGTGAACCTTTAGTATAGTAGCGAGCAGGTCCTGCTCAGTCTGGCCTTTCATTGGAAAGTCTCCCATAAACTTCATAATGGCTGGAAATTTTTGAAGCAAATAAAATAAGCAAAACATTAGTTATTCAGCACCTGTAAAGAAAAAAATAAATCAAACATTCTTCACTAAAGACAATATTGTGCCATCAGGATCGGAGTCACATGTGAAAACTTGGATGATTTTGTCAGGAGCCAGGCAGCAGCATTGTGAATGATTTTCAATCATTCAGGGGAGGTATTGCTAAGGCATGTGTCACATATTGCAGTAATCCAAATGTGACAAAACAACACCATGAATAATTATATTCAGCTCAGACCATGACACAATGGAGAAAACTTTGGCAATTTTTCTCAAACTGTAAAAACAGGAATGAACCAGAGACTAAACTTGTAAATCAGATATAAAAACTCAGTTCTAAGGTTATGCTAAGATTCCTAATATGTTTCTATCAACTCATTCAGTTCTGTTTCAGTATTTGTTGTGCTTTTCTGAATTCTGCTTTTACCTATGGAGATATCAGCAGCCACTCTGTTCATCCCACTGTCAGAGAAGTCAATCAGAGACTCATAGACTGGAGACTAAAAACAAAAGCAGAAGAAATGTGTGAGCTACATACTGAGACTATGACAATAAATATTTTAAACAAGTTAGGTAGAGATACACCAGTCTGAATTTTGTGGCTGATTTCTGAGACTCAGTTTTTGTGAAGCTTTGACAGTTTCTTTGTGTATCCTCAAACTGTAAACTATTTACCCAGAGATTTCCAAAAGGCTGCCAACATTTGCACTTCAAGTATGTTTCATAAAAGACAAAGTTTGAAAGCTCATAAGGATAAAACTTTGCTGTAATCTGCTTAGCCTTCCTGTTATAAGCAAAACATCTTGCACTCTCTTGCTCTTTTGCAGCCTGACAAGTCTCAACATGTCATAGAAAATTATTTTTCCTTTTAAATACCTTCTTAGGTCTCTGTGCTTGCATCTGAATGCATTTCAAACACCAATATAGATATTGGAAAAAGGTAAATTTGAGTCTTCTTCCCACAGTAACAACGTCCACATGAACCTTTTAGCCCGTATGGTTCATTGCTTATGAAAAATGATGAGTTTTTACGTTTCTGACTGGCCAGTCACCGGTCAGCGATGATCAAAATGGAAATTCATCAATTCTAATCATCAGCTTATTCTTTCTGTTGCATTGCTAAGGTTTAAACATCACAACAGAGAATAATAAAATATCCTGAAATATTAGATGGCCAAACAATAGTACAAACACCACATGTGGTCTTTGGGCGGCTTTTAGTAGTACTCAGAAGAAGTTTTGATACATGCAAACCAATTAACTGTGATCTATAACCAGAAAGCCTCAACAGCAAATACATGACTTGTTGAAGCACACACATCTTTGTTTAGTCTGAAAAGCAGTTCAGTAGAGAAAATGTCAACAATGGTCTGCATGAGCTGACACAAATAACAGTATCCAGGAATGGGTGTTGGTGACTCCTTATGGTGTCCTCCATTCATTTGAAATCAGAACTTGGATCTGGGAATGACAGAAACTTAACTAAACCCTGTTCTAATTTCATGTTTGAAAACCAACAGAATTAGTTTTATGATCAGTGATCAAATAACCACTGTGTACTTTTATATATGTATATTTTGTATTTTTGTGCATTTTTAACTTTCAAACACTGTCGCAACATGTCCACTAAGACAGGCAGTATAGTACTGTGAAAATGATTAATTTCAAGAGATACATAATGTCATAGGTGCAAATAAACTGAGCTTATTAAGAAAGGCGACCTATTAAATTTAGAGGTAGGGGCTGTTGGGGACCCATTTTTTGTATTTCTTCCCAACTTTGAGCTTGTTTGTAAAAATGGAATAGTTAGTACATAATTAAACCACCTGTTATGGAGTGCCATTTCATAATAATGTTTTGTCTTTTCTTGCCATTATGATGTAACACAACAAATCCAGAATTATAAACACAAATGTAAGTTTTAACCAAGGCCAACTGTATTACCTTGGAGAATTTGACCATATCACCGGGGTCCCTGGCCTCCTTCCCTTTTTTGGTTTTCTGATCACTATGAAGGATAAACAACACAACAGTCGGTCAAATGTATTATCTATTTATTTATCTGATGCAAAATTGGGGTTCCAGTTAATAGATTCTGGCATTAAAGATGCATTAGTGTGCATCTGCCTGACCTCCTGTTTCTCTGGGCTTCTCTGAAGTACTTCTTGGCAAACTCAGTCATTAAATACTGATTGCTGTGCAGAGGGAGCTCATCCATTTTGACACTCCAGCTGTCCCCATACATCTCATTTACAACCTGGCACACAGAAAACCCAGAATTATAACCCAAAATCATATTTTTGCACTGCAATTAGAGAGTCTAATCTGAAGATATAATCTTAGTCTGCACCTCTGTGGAGAGCTCAAGTTCATGAGCAGCTACAGCTGAGCCCATTGCCACAGCAACGGCAGCTGAAGCCGCAACCCGCCCGTGCCTGTCCCGAGGCTCCACGCGCTCAGCAGGCAGAAACAGGAAGTCAGGAGCAGCCACAGGATGGACATAATCACTGGGGAAAACTCCAGACCTTCCAAAAACAGCCCCGAACCGCCAACCTGTTTGAGCGGACACACACCAGTAGACATTGTCAGTATGCCCAATTAGAGGTTCACATGCATACATAAAATCCATATTTAAAGTTCTTCAGAACAAAAAGTGTTACATCAAATAAGCAAACGAAATGGTATATACATGTACCTATGTACATATAAGTATATATATATATCTATCTATATATATATATAGATAGATAGATATATATATATCTCACGCTGCACCCACCAAACTCTGGAGTGTCCCTCTTCAACTCTTCCAGAAGCATGACGGTTTTCTTCACAATGCAGCCATATTGTTTTCCTGCACAAACAGACCCATCCACCCCCGACACACACACAAACAAAGTTAATGTTAATGTGCTTTGTGCTAAGCAGCATTCAATATAGATGATATATCTGGCTTAATGAGGCAGAAAGGAGATGTAATACAACCACACTTCTCGGTAGTATACTTGTGTGTGTCTCATACCGGACTCCACTCCATCCATGTGCTGGAGCCGGATGATGTCTCCTTTGTGGAAGCTTAGGTAATTCCTGTTCTCAGTGATGTAATTCCTCACCGCCACCACATACTCTGAATCCTGAGAAAGACCATCTTATTTAACACATCAACTTGCATTTGAAACATGTTTAAACCTACAATCTGGTATTAGATTATATGAAGTTATAGTGCCTTGCAAAGGTAATCGTAACCATTGAAATTTGTCTAATACTGTCATGCTACAAACACAATCCTCAGTGTATTTTATTAGGATTTTGTGATAGATCAGCACAAAGTAAGGCATGATTTTCAAATTGTTTTACAAATAAAAATCTGAATAGTGTGGTATACATTGGTACTTAGCCTCTCTGACTCAATACTTTGCAGAACCAACTTTTGTTGCAACTACAGCTGCAAGTATGCCTCTTTCGGTATGCCTCTGCCAGCTTTGTACATCTAGAGACTAACATTTTTGCTAATTCCTGTTTGTCAAAGGTTTTAAGCTCAGTCAAACTTTAATGGAAAGTTGCGATGGACAATTATTTCTGAGTTATTCAATTGATTCTATTTGGATTTAGCTCTGGACTTTGACTGGGCCGTTCTAAGACATGAATATGCTTTGATCTGAACCATTCCATCTGACCAGTTGGACATTTTCCTGCTGAAGGAGAGCCTGCCTACTGCATGACGCTGCCACTATACTGTATTGTAAGATGGTGTTCTCAGTGTGATGTGCAGTGAGTTTTCCACCCCTTTTTTTCTCCAATGGCTTTTTCTTGTCACCCTTCCAAAAAGGCCATCTTTGAGGAGTGCTTACATGATAATTGTCCTGTTAGGTGAAAGGCAATATCAGTGTTGGTTTGCAGTTGTGCCATATTCTTTTAGTGGTTCAGATGATGGATTGAACAGAGCTCGTTGAGTATTCAAAGCTTGGCATATAGTTTTATAACCTAACCATGGTTTAAACCTCTTCACGGCTTTATCCCGGACCTGGAGTGTATATTCATCTTCACTAATCTTCTCAAACGTCTGAGGTCTTCAAAGAACAGCTATATTAATACTGAGATTCAATCGCACACTCTACTATTTATTGATTAGGTAACCTCTAAAGGTAGTTTATTGCACTGGATTTTATTTAGAGGTATCAGAACAAAAGGGGCCGAGTAAAAAAGCAGGCCACACTTTTCAGACTTCTATTTGAAAAACAAATTCATATTTTGTTTTTTCACTTTACAATCTGCTATGTTTTGTAGGTCTGTCACACAAAATCCCAGTAACATACCCTGAGTTTTGTGGTTGCCATGTAACATACAAACATGAATAATCTGTTGTCGATCAAAGGGCTAATTCCTTTTTTTAAGGTTTATGCCACAGAGTTTTCATTGGACCTAAACTTTTAGCTTAAAAACACTTTGGCAATAAAACCTTGAACTACCAAGTCAATCCATCAGAAATAATGATACTGAATCAAAAGAAATGTAGATTTAAAAGACAGACATACAAAATAGCCAGTGAAAGGTGGAAAATGTCCCTCTGACCTTCTTGAGCTCCGTGAGGAAGTAGTCGATCATATGTTTGACCTGTGGCGCTTTAGCGGAGAACAGGATCAGCTTCTCATTGGTCAGGTTGAACTCCAACATGTTTTTTGATGGGATAGACACAAACAGGATGTCCGAGTAGCTGCACAGGCAGTCAAAAGGTCAAACCAGGAAGTCAGCTTAAAGTCAAAGTTAAAAGCAACTCAAGATTCTGGTCAAGTGGTCTAATCTTTTATTTCTTTGTTAAGAAAGGTAAGTAAAATATTTCAATATGTCAATATGTATAGTACACTATAAACACCCTACTCAAGACCATATCATAGTCAAGAACATTCTGAAATAATTTCAACTGATTATACACTGTGTTACTACTGATGAAGCCAGAAGGGACAGTTTATTTAAATAACTAAGTATGCCCATTCATAGATCTTCAGTGTGGAAGTATCAGCCAGGTGCTGCTAATTAAAAGCATTGATTGATAATCAGCAGGTGAGATCACGTTTATAAAAGCAGGAGTGTTGGCGTTTTCTGGGTTTGGAGACTACAGGAACACAATGTCATGGAGGAAAGCCCTAAGCAGTGAGATTAAAGCAGTAACTGCTGCAGTCTGTCAATCTGGGAATGTTCAAAAGGCTACAGTTTGATATGGTGGAACATTTAAAGGAACCGCCTGTCCTTAAAAATCTATGCTAAAAGCCTCATATACTGCTAGTTTAATTCTTCATTTGCACTTTTTTGCCGGTATTGTCCTATTTTAGGGATTGTGCTCTTACTTTGTTTTGCAGTGTCAGAATAATGTTTTAATTTTGTGTTTTAAGTTGTTAGGTGTTAAATCCAAGCTACAAAAGCACTATATAAATACAATTTAATGAAATAAAACATAATATGGAAGCATAACTGTGTTTGCAGAGTTGCATCTCAATGACCCACCCGACTTCTGCAACAATGTCCTTTGGACAGGTTATACCAAATTAGACATTTAATCACAAGGAACATCACCATGTTCAGTTAAGACCAATTACAATAATTTGGAGCAAACATACATGAACTATAAAGTACTGTGGTGGCACGGCTATGATATGGTCATGTTTTGTGGCCACAAGACTCGGGAACCTTGCAGTTATTTATTCCACCATGAACTCCTCTATATACCAAAGAGTTCTAGCGTCAAATGTGAGGCAGTCCGATAGTCAAAACCTGGCCCAACCTGTTCCCTACTAACAATGAAGCAATCTTGTATACGAAACAACAAAGAAATCTTCTGTTAAAAATTCCTCCACCACATAAAAGATTAATAAAGTCATACAGAAAACATTATTGCTGCTTAGGGAGGTTCTACAAGGTGTTAAATCCTAGGGTGTACTTACAGGGGCTGGACAATGAAACTGAAACACCTGGTTTTAGACCACAATCATTTATTAGTATGGTGTAGGGCCTCCTTTTGCGGCCAATACGGCGTCAATTCGTCTTGGGAATGACATATACAAGTCCTGCACAGTGGTCAGAGGGATTTTAAGCCATTCTTCTTGCAGGATAGTGGCCAGGTCACTACGTGATACTGGTGGAGGAAAACGTTTCCTGACTCGATCCTCCAAAACACCCCAAACTGGCTCAATAATATTTAGATCTGGTGACTGTGCAGGCCATGGGAGATGTTCAACTTCACTTTCATGTTCATCAAACCAATCTTTCACCAGTCTTGCTGTGTGTATTGGTGCATTGTCATCCTGATACACGGCACCACCTTCAGGATTCAATGTTTGAACCATTGGATGCACATGGTCCTCAAGAATGGTTCGGTAGTCCTTGGCAGTGATGCTCCCATCTAGCACAAGTATTGGGCCAAGGGAATGCCATGATATGGCACCCCAAACCATCACTGATCCACCCCCATTCTTCACTCTGGGCATGCAACAGTCTGGGTGGTACGCTTCTTTGGGGCTTCTCCACACCGTAACTCTCCCGGATGTGGGGAAAACAGTAAAGATGGACTCATCAGAGAACAATACATGTTTCACATTGTCCACAGCCCAACATTTGCGCTCCTTGCACCATTGAAACCGACGTTTGGCATTGGCATGAGTGACCAAAGGTTTGTCTATAGCAGCCTGGCCGTGTATATTGACCCTGTGGAGCTCCCGACAGACAGTTCTGGTGGAAACAGGAGAGTTGAGGTGCACATTTAATTCTGCCGTGATTTGGGCAGCCGTGGTTTTATGTTTTTTGGATACAATCCGGGTTAGCACCCGAACATCCCTTTCAGACAGCTTCCTCTTGCGTCCACAGTTAATCCTGTTGGATGTGGTTCGTCCTTCTTGGTGGTATGCTGACATTACCCTGGATACCGTGGCTCTTGATACATCACAAAGACTTGCTGTCTTTGGTCACAGATGCGCCAGCAAGACGTGCACCAACAATTTGTCCTCTTTTGAACTCTGGTATGTCACCCATAATGTTGTGTGCATTTCAATATTTTGAGCAAACCTGTGCTCTTACCCTGCTAATTGAACCTTCACACTCTGCTCTTACTGGTGCAATGTGCAATCAATGAAGACTGGCTACCAGGCTGGTCCAATTTAGCCATGAAACCTCCCACACTAAAATGACAGATGTTTCAGTTTCATTGTCCAACCCCTGTAGATTGTAATGCACAGCTTCTCCTTTTATTTTAATTTTAGTCAGTAAATAATAATAGTGTCAAATTTGATTTGTGTGTGAACTTAAAGATTATATTTAAATAATTTTAGAACTTGGTAAGCAAAAGATAGTTTTCATAATGTAATGATAAGAACAATTCTAGAATTGAAAATGGGGTATACTTTCTTTTTCACAATGAATGTGTGGAAACCACTAAAAGAGCTGAAAAACATCCCAGAATGCAAAAGAAGAACATTCTCTGGAATGTCTCTTTTAATTTAGGAACCACCCAATTGTTCTTTAATACAGAAAACAAGCTATCCATCAAATTATCCATCCAGTGGCAATAGTCGTAGGGACCAAAGCTTATTGTGATGTAGTTGTGATTTATAGGTGAATATTAGGACATTACCTACAGTGCACGCAGCATTGGTTGGAGTATAATTTACAGGTCCTTCTCAAAATATTAGCATATTGTGATAAAGTTCATTATTTTCCATAATGTCATGATGAAAATTTAACATTCATATATTTTAGATTCATTGCACACTAACTGAAATATTTCAGGTCTTTTATTGTCTTAATACGGATGATTTTGGCATACAGCTCATGAAAACCCAAAATTCCTATCTCACAAAATTAGCATATTTCATCCGACCAATAAAAGAAAAGTGTTTTTAATACAAAAAACGTCAACCTTCAAATAATCATGTACAGTTATGCACTCAATACTTGGTCGGGAATCCTTTTGCAGAAATGACTGCTTCAATGCGGCGTGGCATGGAGGCAATCAGCCTGTGGCACTGCTGAGGTCTTATGGAGGCCCAGGATGCTTCGATAGCGGCCTTTAGCTCATCCAGAGTGTTGGGTCTTGAGTCTCTCAACGTTCTCTTCACAATATCCCACAGATTCTCTATGGGGTTCAGGTCAGGAGAGTTGGCAGGCCAATTGAGCACAGTGATACCATGGTCAGTAAACCATTTACCAGTGGTTTTGGCACTGTGAGCAGGTGCCAGGTCGTGCTGAAAAATGAAATCTTCATCTCCAGAAAGCTTTTCAGCAGATGGAAGCATTAAGTGCTCCAAAATCTCCTGATAGCTAGCTGCATTGACCCTGCCCTTGATAAAACACAATGGACCAACACCAGCAGCTGACACAGCACCCCAAACCATCACTGACTGTGGGTACTTGATACTGGACTTCTGGCATTTTGGCATTTCCTTCTCCCCAGTCTTCCTCCAGACTCTGGCACCTTGATTTCCGAATGACATGCAGAATTTGCTTTCATCCGAAAAAAGTACTTTGGACCACTGAGCAACAGTCCAGTGCTGCTTCTCTGTAGCCCAGGTCAGGCGCTTCTGCTGCTGTTTCTGGTTCAAAAGTGGCTTGACCTGGGGAATGCGGCACCTGTAGCCCATTTCCTGCACACGCCTGTGCACGGTGGCTCTGGATGTTTCTACTCCAGACTCAGTCCACTGCTTCCGCAGGTCCCCCAAGGTCTGGAATCGGCCCTTCTCCACAATCTTCCTCAGGGTCCGGTCACCTCTTCTCGTTGTGCAGCGTTTTCTGCCACACTTTTTCCTTCCCACAGACTTCCCACTGAGGTGCCTTGATACAGCACTCTGGGAACAGCCTATTCGTTCAGAAATTTCTTTCTGTGTCTTACCCTCTTGCTTGAGGGTGTCAATAGTGGCCTTCTGGACAGCAGTCAGGTCGGCAATCTTACCCATGATTGGGGTTTTGAGTGATGAACCAGGCTGGGAGTTTTAAAGGCCTCAGGAATCTTTGCAGGTGTTTAGAGTTAACTCGTTGATTCAGATGATTAGGTTCATAGCTCGTTTAGAGACCCTTTTAATGATATGCTAATTTTGTGAGATAGGAATTTTGGGTTTTCATGAGCTGTATGCCAAAATCATCCGTATTAAGACAATAAAAGACCTGAAATATTTCAGTTAGTGTGCAATGAATCTAAAATATATCAATGTTACATTTTCATCATGACATTATGGAAAATAATGAACTTTATCACAATATGCTAATATTTTGAGAAGGACCTGTACAGTGTAGGTGTGGTCTAGTTTTCAATGCAGCAGCTTGAAAAACCTTAAACAGCTTTATCACCAAATAAATATGTTTAACCTCTTCCAACAAGTTGAGTTCACCTGTAGGTCCTCAGCACTCTGAAGTAGTCTGAAGCAGTTGAGCTGCTCTTCACCAACTTCAGCAGCTTGATGCCTTTATGCGACACAGACAAGACCTGGACTCCTGTTCCCACACTGCCCTGGAAAGCAGACACACGCATTCACCACAACCTGATAATACATGTAACTGTGGACCAACACTCATACAGGCCTAAAGAAGGGGGAAAGCAGATTTAGGAAACTCACAGAGGCGGGGAAGAGGCGGGAGAAGTAGATCTCCCAAGAGTCTTTGGCCATGGCCACCACTTTTTTCTTCACATTTTCATCATTCGTTCCTGAAGCCTGATCCACTTTGTTCTCGGCTATTAAAAAGAAAATGGACTTATGAAAGTTTTCAGGGCGAGCTGGGTTGCAGATGTGAAGGTTTTTTTTTGTTTGTTTTTTACCAAAAAGGTCTTTCATCTTCTGTCTCTCTTCTTGGGTGATGCGGACGCAAGCCTCAGAGAAGGTATCGTGTACAACCTACAAAAGACAGGCACAGACAAGAATAAATGCATTACATTGCAAAAGGTTTCACACTCCTTGAACATTTCCACCTAAAACATGTTTTCTTCCAGGACTGTCCTGCACGTAGCTCCATCCATCTTCCCATCATCTCTGACCAGCTATCCTGTCCATTTCCCACAGTATTATGGTGCCATCAACATGTTTCACTGTGGAGATGGCAATTGTTTTTTTTTTCTGCCACACATAGAATTTTGCACGTAGAAATAAAAGCTTAATTATGGCCTCATCTGACCAGATCAAATTCTTTTACATGTTTGCAGTGTCCACTACAAGGCTAGCTTCAAACAGCAAACAAGGCTGAACTGAGCAAAACTGTGTACACTTTCAGGTAATGGATTAAAGAGTGCTCTTAGTGATGTTTGCAGCTTGGGATAATTACCCTGCACAACGTTATCCCTGATCTGATATTTTCCTGGGTTTTCATGATGCTGTTTGTTTACTAATATTCTCTATATAACCCCTGAGGCCTCCACAGAACAGTTGTATTTAGACTGAGAATTAATTGTACAAAAATGGACTCACAATTAGGTGACTTCTCCAGGCAGTTGGTTGCACTGGGATTTAAGCGGTATTAGAATAAACGAGGCTGACTGCTAATTTCAAGGGGGGTTAACTATAATATTTATATGTCCCTCCACCCGGATGAGCGGGTGGAGGGAATGCTGCAAGTCACTGACTGGATGCAATCTGCTGGGTTTCCTTAGATAGAAAAACGTTTTATCCAATTTGAATAAAAAGCTAACTCCGACTGCACTGTTCAAATGTTAGGATTAATTGGAATGTATGTACCTGACTGTTGTGAAGTGCCTTGAGACAACGTGTTGTGAATTGGTGCTATATAAATAAAACTGAATTGAATTTAATTGAATATGCATCCATCCATCCATCCATCCATCCATCCACCCATCCATCCACTCATCCATCCATCCATCCATCCATCCATCCATCCATCCATCCATCCATCCGTTGTCTTCTGCTTATCTGAGGTTGGGTTGCGGGGGCAGCAGCCTAAGCAGAGAGACCCAGACTTCCTCTCCACAGCCACTTGGGGCAGCTCGTCTGGGGGAATCTCAATGCGTTGCCAGGCCAGCCCAGAAACATAGTCCCTCCAGCGTGTCCTGGGTCTTCTTCTGGGCCTCCTCCCGGTGGGACATGCCCGGAACACCTCACCAGGGAGGAGTCCAGGAAGCATCCTAACCAGATGTCCGAGCCACCTCAACTGGCTCTACTTTGAGTCCCTCCCGGATGAGCGAGCTTCTTACCCTTTCTCTAAGGGAGAGCCCAGACACCCTGCGGAGGAAACTCATTTCGGCCGCTTGTATCCATGATCTGGTTCCTTCAGTCACGACCCAGAGCTTATGACCATAGATGAGGGTAGGAATGTGGATCGGAGAAGGCAGTCTACCCATTTCCAGCTCAAGACCATGCCCTCGGACTTGAAGGCATTGATTCTCATCCCGGCCGCTTCACACTCGGCTGCGAACTGCTCCAGCGAGAGCTGTAGATCACGAGCTGATAAAGCCAACAGGACCACATCATCTGCAAAAAGCAGAGACGCAATCCTACGACCACCAAAACGGATCCTCTCAACACCTTGGCAACACCTAGAAATTCTGTCCATAAAAGTTATGAACAGAATCGGTGACATAGGGCAACCTTGGCGGAGTCCAACCCTCACCGGAAATGAGTCCGACTTACTGCCGGCAATGTGGACCAAGCTCTAACACCGGTCATACAGGGACCTAACAGCCCGTACCAAACCCTGGTACCCCATACCCCAGGAGTACCCCCCACAGGATTCCCTGAGGGAACGCCTTCTCCAAGTGCACAAAGCCCATGTAGACTGGTTGGGCGAACTTCCATGTATATATATACACTGCTCAAAAAAATAAAGGGAACACTCAAATAACACATCCTAGATCTGAATGAATGAAATATTCTCATTGAATACTTTGTTCTGTACAAAGTTGAATGTGCTGACAACAAAATCACACACAAATCATCAATGGAAATCAAATTTATTAACCAATGGAGGACTGGATTTGGAGTCACACACAAAATTAAAGTGGAACAACGCACTACAGGCTGATCCAACTTTGATGTAATGTCCTTAAAACAAGTCAAAATGAGGCTCAGTATTGTGTGTGGCCTCCACGTGCCTGTATGACCTCCCTACAACGCCAGGGCATGCTCCTGATGACACGGTGGATGGTCTCCTGAGGGATCTCCTCCCAGACCTGGACTAAAGTATCCACCAACTCCTGGACAGTCTGTGGTGCAACGTGAAGTTGGTGGATGGAGCAGGACATGATGTCCTAGATGTGCTCAATCGGATTCAGGTCTGGGGAACGGGCGGGCCAGTCCATAGCTTCAATGTCTTCATCTTGCAGGAACTGCTGACACACTCCAGCCACATGAGGTCTAGCATTGTCCTGCATTAGGAGGAACCCAGGGCCAACCGCACCAGCATATGGTCTCACAAGGGGTCTGAGGATCTCATCTTGGTACCTAATGGTAGTCAGGTTATCTCTGGCGAGCACATGGAGGGCCACGCGGCCCTCCTAAGAAATGCCAACCCACATCATTACAACACAAGGAATGGACATTAGACCAGTGGAAATCTGTGCTTTGGTCTGATGAGTCCAAGTTTGAGATCTTTGGTTCCAACCACCGTGTCTTTGTGCGGCACAGAAGAGGTGAACGGATGGACTCTACATGCCTGGTTCCCACTGTGAAGCATGGAGGAGGTGGTGTGATGGTGTGGGGGTGCGTTGCTGGTGACACTGTTGGGGATTTATTCAAAATTGAAGGCATACTGAACCAGCATGGCTACCACAGCATCTTGCAGCGGCATGCTATTCCATCCGGATTACGTTTAGTTGGACCATCATTTAATTTTCAACAGGACAATGACCACAAACACACCTCCAGGCTGTGTAAGGGCTATTTGACAAAGAAGGAGAGTGATGGGGTGCTGCACCAGATGACCTGGCCTCCACAGTCACCGGACTTGAACCCAATCGAGATGGTTTGGGGTGATCTGGACCGCAGAGTGAAGGCAAAAGGGTCAACAAGTGCTAAGCATCTCTGGGAACTCCTTCAAGACTGTTGGAAAACCATTTCAGGTGACTACCTCTTGAAGCTCATCAACAGAATGCCAACAGTGTGCGTAGCAGTAATCAAAGCAAAAGGTGGCTACTTTGAAGAACCTAGAATATAAGACATATTTTCAGTTGTTTCACACATTTTTGTTCAGTATATAATTCCACATTTTTTTTCCACTTCCGCCTCTCTGCCTGCTCAGATGCTTTCTCCTAAGCTCCCTGCTTGCTTGCATTCTTTTACACCTAAGTTTTTATCTCTTAGCCAAAATTACGGAAATATTGGACTAAAACAACTTCTTACCAGCGACTCCCAAGGATTATTATTATTATTTTTTATTTTTTAAAGGACTTTGATGTTTTTATAATCGAACTCGAAAGCAGGACAAGTTGATGCCAGCTAATCAGCAGAAAATGCCTCCCTTCACCATAGAGGACTTCGACAAACTTTTACAGAAATTGGCTGTTTTGGAGATCAAAATCCACCGACTAGAAGTGAATGTGGAGGTGAATATGGGGTACAACGATGATTCAACTCTGCCTGTGATCCCAAACAGTGACAGCCAGCTCAACGACTCGGCCGGCAATCAGAACACTGAGAATAAACCTCCCGGCAGACCCTCCTGGCATGTTTTAGAGGCATGCCCAGAAAATCAAGGTGGACGACTCACTGGAAGATCTCAGCAATTAAATAAAATAGAATGGCCAGAATTACAGAGAAATGCCCCCGTTTCCCCTGGGAAAAGGAGACTTCGACAGCAAGCTGCTGTCACAACAACTGATAGGAGTGAGACAGCTGGAAATAATGGAATTCTCCTCCAAAACAGATTTGCTCCACTACAGAATGAAAACCAGGAAAATGATCCATCTTCTGAGAACAATAAAAGGTTTGAGAACAACCTTCCTTCTAAACAGTCTTCTCCTAAGCTGCCAGAGAAAAAGCGCCCCACCAGACCAAGAACCCTAATAGTGGGCAACACAGCTGTGGATGGGATTAAAAATGTCTGCAACAAGAAAAACACAGAAGTTATGATTGGTACCAGTAACGTGGTGTCGATATCTCAGAGAACATCCTTGCAATCACAGAAGAGCGCCCGACCCTCGAACCCCTTATCATACACCTTGGAGCCATGGATGACGTGGCTAAGAAAAAATCAGAAAGACTGAAGGAGGATTTCACTCGTCTTCTGAATATTGTTGGAGGTCTCAATATCAAGATGTTTCTCAGCGGACCCTTTGCACCAATTTTCTGTGGAGAGGAGGTTTTTTCCAGACTTCTGATGATTAATAAGTGGTTGAAAAAAACATGTGCCTCCACACCTGTGAACTTCATCGACAACTTTAATATTTTTTGGGAAAAAAGACAACTCTTCAAGCAAGATGGTTTCTGCTTGAACAAGCCAGGAGCCAGACGTTTCACATCTAATCTCTTCTATTCAGTAAATAATCCGCCAGCAGCTTTGACCTTCAGCAGAGAACATGGAGTATCAACAACAATGATAACGCTGCCTCCAACAGCTCCAGCAGAAACAATCAGCCAGTTGGCTGAGAAAGAGAGGTCATCCCAAAGGTCTCCCCGTTGAAATCCACAGGAGAAGTGGACCCCCCCCCCCCCCCCCCATTATACCCCCTCCCCCCAAACCCACACCCAGACCGACACCCCTGGTAAACCCCCCTCACCCCAGACCCCGACCCAGACCGCACAGAACTCTCCCATCTCCCCACTAAGCCCACTAAGCCTTACTGGATTCTGATAACATGAAAGGAGCTCTTAAAATTGGGACCCAAATGGCTCTGACATCTCCTCCATTCAACACCCCCCGTGGCCGAGGCCCTGCTACTAAACCAACATCTTCCAAAAGTCACAGAGCCACACCACCTCCTAATCTATCTCCTCCTAATCAGGATCTTCACATCACTTCTCTGTGATACAGTCTGGGCCCCAGTGGTAACTCTATCAGAAATGAGCATGTCCAGGAAAAACCTGGGCCCCTAATAGGAGATAGTTGTAAAATCTCTGTGCTTATACGTGACAGAAAGAACAAAGCCAAAAGGATAAGAGACAGTAATAAACAATCAACAAAAGCCATAAACTGTCAGGTACAACCAGACACAGAGTTAATATCAGCAACTAAGTCATATACAGGTCCTTCTCAAAATATTAGCATATTGTGATAAAGTTCATTATTTTCCATAATGTCATGATGAAAATTTAACATTCATATATTTTAGATTCATTGCACACTAACTGAAATATTTCAGGTCTTTTATTGTCTTAATACGGATGATTTTGGCATACAGCTCATGAAAACCCAAAATTCCTATCTCACAACATTTGCATATTTCATCCGACCAATAAAAGAAAAGTGTTTTTAATACAAAAAACGTCAACCTTCAAATAATCATGTACAGTTATGCACTCAATACTTGGTCGGGAATCCTTTTGCAGAAATGACTGCTTCAATGCGGCGTGGCATGGAGGCAATCAGCCTGTGGCACTGCTGAGGTCTTATGGAGGCCCAGGATGCTTCGATAGCGGCCTTTGGCTCATCCAGAGTGTTGGGTCTTGAGTCTCTCAACGTTCTCTTCATAATATCCCACAGATTCTCTATGGGGTTCAGGTCAGGAGAGTTGGCAGGCCAATTGAGCACAGTGATACCATGGTCAGTAAACCATTTACCAGTGGTTTTGGCACTGTGAGCAGGTGCCAGGTCATGCTGAAAAATGAAATCTTCATCTCCATAAAGCTTTTCAGCAGATGGAAGCATGAAGTGCTCAAAAATCTCCTGATAGCTAGCTGCATTGACCCTGCCCTTGATAAAACACAGTGGACCAACACCAGCAGCTGACACGGCACCCCAGACCATCACTGACTGTGGGTACTTGACACTGGACTTCTGGCATTTTGGCATTTCCTTCTCCCCAGTCTTCCTCCAGACTCTGGCACCTTGATTTCCGAATGACATGCAGAATTTGCTTTCATCCGAAAAAAGTACTTTGGATTATTGAGCAACAGTCCAGTGCTGCTTCTCTGTAGCCCAGGTCAGGCGCTTCTGCCGCTGTTTCTGGTTCAAAAGTGGCTTGACCTGGGGAATGCGGAACCTGTAGCCCATTTTCTGCACACGCCTGTGCACGGTGGCTCTGGATGTTTCTACTCCAGACTCAGTCCACTGCTTCCGCAGGTCCCCCAAGGTCTGGAATTAGCCCTTCTCCACAATCTTCCTCAGGGTCCGGTTACCTCTTCTCGTTGTGCAGCGTTTTCTGCCACACGTTTTCCTTCCCACAGACTTCCCACTGAGGGGCCTTGATACAGCACTCTGGGAACAGCCTATTCGTTCAGAAATTTCTTTCTGTGTCTTACCCTCTTGCTTGAGGGTGTCAATAGTGGCCTTCTGGACAGCAGTCAGGTCGGCAGTTTTACCCATGATTGGGGTTTTGAGTGATGAACCAGGCTGGGAGTTTTAAAGGCCTCAGGAATCTTTTGCAGGTGTTTAGAGTTAACTCGTTGATTCAGATGATTAGGTTCATAGCTCGTTTAGAGACCCTTTTAATGATATGCTAATTTTGTGAGATATGAATTTTGGGTTTTCATGAGCTGTATGCCAAAATCATCCGTATTAAGACAATAAAAGACCTGAAATATTTCAGTTAGTGTGCAATGAATCTAAAATATAGGAATATAAAATTTTCATCATGACATTATGGAAAATAATGAACTTTATCACAATATGCTAATATTTTGAGAAGGACCTGTAAACTGGCTTTACTGAACATTAGATCTATGTCAGGAAAATCATTTTTAATCAATGACTTCATTACTGGCCACGATCTTGATGTTCTGTTTTTAACAGAAACATGGTTACATAAATTTAATGAAGCTCCCATTCTGATAGAGGCGACGCCTCTGAACTACAATTTTCTTTGTGAGAGGAGACAGCAAAGAAAAGGTGGAGGGGTAGCCACTTTGTTTAAAGATTTATTAGAGTGTAAAAAAGTATTTCTGGGCAAATTTGACTCTTTTGAATATTTGGCTCTCCAGGTAAAGAGCCCTGTCCGAACCATGTTCTTGAATATTTACAGGCCTCCTAAGTCCAAAGCAAACTTTATCAGTGATTTTAATGAGCTTTTATCTGTGATTTGTGTTTATTATGACTGTTTAATTATTGTGGGAGACTTCAACATTCACATGGAAAACCTGAAGACAGAATTACAATAGATCTATGTGACACTCTTGGAAATTTTGGTTTGACTCAACATGTTAAACAGCAAACGCACAAACAGGGACATATTTTGGACTTGCCCTATTTGACCACTTTTCTGTTATTTTTGAAAGCATCATCTGCAATGACTCAGTTTGCCAAAGAGACATGATAAGAAAACGCATCTTTAAGGATGGTGTCGCTGAAACCTTTAACCAGATTTACTCTTCTACCTCCACTTTGCCCTGAAACACTGTAGATGAGCTGGTAGAAAACTTTCATTCTAAAATCTCGGACATCATTGATTCAATTGCTCCAATTAAAGTGAAAGTCGTTTCTCGGGAGAAAATGTCTCCATGGGGAAGTGCTCCACCAGTCAGAAGTGAAAAAAAGGAGTGTCGAAAAGTTGAACGCAAGTGGTGACCTCTCAGGTCATCTCGCTCAAATCTACTCTGCATACCCAAAACCAGAACTAAACATGGAGAAGCAGCTTTTAGTTCTTATGCTCCACTAATCTGGAATAAACTGCCAGAAAACTGTAAAAGCGCCGAAACCCTAAATTGCTTTAACTCAAGATTAAAAACGTATTTGTTTAGAGTGGCCTTTGACTGTGCCATTTAGGCATGATTAGTTGCGTTTTCAGTTTAATTTTCCTTTCATTTTCTTGTCCATCATTCTATTCTATTCTCTTTATTTTATTTTATTTAACTTTTTTAAATTACCTCTGTTGTTTGATTTGTTTTTCTGTGTCTGTATTTGTGTTTATTTGCTTTGTGATTGTATTGTAATTGTATGTATAGTGCTTTGAGTGTCTCATTGCTGAAAGGCGCTATATAAATAAACTCACCTCCCCTTACATGTGTTAATTCATAGTTTTGATGCCTTCACTGTGAAGCTACAATATTCATAGTCATGAAAATAAAGAAAACTCCTTGAATGAGAAGGTGTGTCCAAACGTTTGGTCTGTACTGTGTGTATATATATATATATATATATATATATATATTTGTTTATTTATTTATTTTTCTGTATATACATGTGTGTTTTAATATTTGCTAAGTCAGTCAGTCATTTTCTACCGCTTATTCCATAGTGGGTCTGCTGGTGCCTATCTCCAGCAGTCTACGGGCGAGAGGCGGGGTACACCCTGGACAGGTTGCCAGTCCATCGCAGGGCAACACACATACAACCATACACACACTCATTCATACACCTAAGGGCAATTTAGAGTGACCAATTAACCTAACAGGCATGTTTTTGGACTGTGGGAGGAAGCCAGAGTACCCAGTGAGAACCCACACATGCACGGGGAGAACATGCAAACTCCATGCAGAAAGACCCCAGGCTAAGTATCTAACATATTTACAAAAAATATTACATGAGCATATTTCTATTTTTAAATACATTTAAATACATATTTGCTAAATATCTAACATATTTACAAAAAATATTACATGAGCATATTTCTATTTTTAAATACATTTAAACAACAAGATGAATAAATGATCACAAAAGAAACTTAAAAACTGTCTGTTGATGTTCGTGGATGTTTTTAACCAACCTGTCTGAACATTAGGGCCAGGATAAGGGGATTATTCAAGTTCTCTTTTGGATAGAAAACCTGCATCAAAGCAAAAATAATCATAGTAAAAAAGTTCTTATCAAAGTAACATAAAAAGCATTGCATTAAACAAATATATTGTTAATATTTTCCATCTCTCTGAGAAGTTACTTGCAATGGAACTAAACTGCAATCATAAAATATCTCAAACTCACTTCCTTCCTCATGAAGAGTTTCCAGGGGACATTAGAGTAGGTATAATATTCATCACTGGTTTTGCTGTGGAGTTGAGTCTGAATATTCTCCTCTTCTACTGGTAAATCTCTAGAGACTGGAGAGACACACTAATGAAGTCCAGCCAGAGTTACTCTCCGTGTCTATGTTGAAATATGAGTGTAAAATGTGCAACACATTTCTTTGTTTATTTTACCGTTTAATGTTTGTGAATTGATCTGATAAGCTCACCTGGAGGATGGGTTGGGGTCATGCTGAGGCTGGTTGCTGGCTCTGCAGGTCGAGGCTTGGCTACCTTTATAGCTTTAACTCCTTCCTCTTCCTTAGGTTGAGATGGTTGGGTCTTCTTTTGTGACTGAGAATCACGGAAATGTTAGGTAGCATTTCTTTTCCTTGTGTGTTTAAGCCATTTGGTGTTCAGGCAGAGTAGGGCCCCTTCAAACTGGATTAGGACCACCCTTCTCCACAACCTCCATGATTATTCAAACTTTGCTCAACCACAGCAAAATTGGAAAGTCTCTTTCAGTGAGCAATAATGATGCTCCTACACTTAGTATTTTTTTTCTGCCAAATAGTTTATTTCCCTGAAGCTCAGAGAGAGGGAGAGAGAGAGATGTCTGCATATTCACCATCAGTTTCAGTCATACTGTGAAGGAGAAAACACCCTATTACAAGTAAAAGAGAGCACACTACACCCCAGAAAACCTTATCAATACTCCCCAAAGACCATCCATGTTCTAGCTGATTTTTAATACCGTAATGCAGTCCTAATCCTGTGCAAAGGGGTTCCAGGAGTTGCAATTTACCGGTTGCGGGGGGTTTGCCATTTGATCTTTAAGGATTTCCATAGCTTCATCATGAGGGTCAGGTTTTCTGGCAAACTTCTTCCCATCACTTTTCCTAGAGATACATAACAATAATACTAAATACATACCAGATTCTGTGGTCATTATTATACGATTTCTTTACATATATCACAGAAAGTCTCAACTAAACACTCTCTTTAGATCTGACCAATCAGATCCAGCGTAATCCAAAATATGTTTTAATCTGATTTAAAGAAATAGTGTAAATCCTAAGAAATGGGGTTCATTGGGAAAAACCCAAAATGTGTTTCCCTCATCATTCTGCGCATATTTAAAAACCTGTGAGGATAAGGGGATGTACAGGGTTTGGACAATGAAACTGAAACACCTGGTTTTAGACCACAATCATTTATTAGTATGGTGTAGGGCCTCCTTTTGGGGCCAATACAGCGTCAATTCGTCTTGGGAATGACATATACAAGTCCTGCACAGTGGTCAGAGGGATTTTAAGCCATTCTTCTTGCAGGATAGTGGCCAGGTCACTACGTGATACTGGTGGAGGAAAATGTTTCCTGACTCGCTCCTCCAAAACACCCCAAAGTGGCTCAAAAATATTTAGATCTGGTGACTGTGCAGGCCATGGGAGATGTTCAACTTCACTTTCATGTTCATCAAACCAATCTTTCACCAGTCTTGCTGTGTGTATTGGTGCATTGTCATCCTGATACACCGCTTTCACGATACAATGTTTGAACCATTGGATGCACATGGTCCTCAAGAATGGTTCAGTAGTCCTTGGCAGTGACGCGCCCATCTAGCACAAGTATTGGGCCAAGGGAATGCCATGATATGGCTGCCCAAACCATCACTAAACTGAAACATCTGTCACTAAAATGACAGATGTTTCAGTTTCATTGTCCAACCCCTGTATTTCGCATAATGAGAAGGTAAAGAAGTGCTCAATAAAGGTTCAGTTCCTCAGTTCCTGAACAGAACATTTATGGACGACATCAGTGCTCAGGATTATGAATCCAAAATGTGTGTTGCTCCATTAATGTGAGAAACAGAATCATGGAATCAGATATAAGAAATAATTGCCTATGGAAACACAACTGTTGTCTCAAACCTTTTTTAAATAGGCAACAGTTCAAGTGTGTGTGTGTGTGTGTGTGTGTGTGTTCTTGTACTTGTTGCTGAGTGAGAACCATTTTTCGTAATTTTATCACAAAGTGAAGACATTTTGACAAAGTGAGGACACTTTCCTGGTCCTCACTTTTTCAAATTCCGTTCTTGGGACAGGAGTTAGGATTAGGACTAGGGTATGAATTGAGTTATTGTTAGGGTTAGGGTTAGGTATTAACTGGTTAGGGTTAGGGTTAGTGTTAGGGTCAGGGTTAGGCACTAAAAATCAAGGAAAATGAATGGAAGTCAATGGAAGTAACCAAAAAGTCCTCATAAAGATAGTAAAACACAGATGTGTGTGTGTGTGTGTTACCTTTGAGTTGGAGACCCAGGAGAGGATGTTGTGCCTGTGGGCTGGTGCTGTTTGATTATATCTTTGATGTCGTGGCTCGGATCAATACGCTCTGTGTTGCTCACACTGGATCTAACTACATCCTCAGGAGGGAGCCGATGTGTTATACCTGGAAAAAAACAACAACAACAAAACAAGCATTTACCTGAAATGAGATGTACTTAATCTCTTTGGACACAGGATCTTCAACTTTAGTCAACATATACAGCATAGAATAAGCACAAGACGTACTGGTTTTCCGATGAACGGAAGCAGGGCTGGGTTTGTGTGACTCGCTGTTCTCTTTGGTCTGCAGAAAAACAAAAACCCTAAGGCTGCAAGATGATATTTAAAAGTTGATGAAATCAGCAAAAATAGGATGTGTTTACTCACAGGGCTGTGTGTGTGTGAGTGTTGCGGCAGGTTTGTGTGGTGGTGTAATGGTGGTGACCGGGGGGCCGGAGCAACAGGAGGGAAGGAAGACAACATCTGTTGCTGGATCGCCATGGCTTGCATGGTCATCTGCTGGGCCTGCACCATAAAAACACATATTTGTATTATTTTGACAGATTGACATATTGACAATTATAGGTTATCTGTACTGTGGAAAGTATATGCCCCCTTTACAAATTTCTTTAGTTTTTGCTTTTTTGTTACACCTAAATGTTAAATGTGATTAACCCCATTTCTTCTGTTTTAGTTTCACTCTACGCACCCAGGCTTGATCACTGCCTGACCTGTACAATCAAGAAATCACTTAAATAGAACCTTTCTGGCGCGGCGCTGATGGTGTAGGGGTTATGCGCGCGACCATATACGGAGGCTACAGTCCTCGAAGCGGCTGTCCCGGGTTCGAGTCCCAGACCCGGTGACATTTGCCAAATGTCTTCCCCTCTTTCTACCCCTCTTTCCTGTCTGCCTACTGTCAAAAAAAAAAGGCCACTACTGTCGAAAAAATGTCTTAAAATAGAACCTTTCTGACAAAACCTTCTCAAAAGCCAACACATCATAACCCCAATCTAAAGAAAACCAAGAAAGGATAAGAAACAAATCATTAACATCTGTCTGTCTGGCAAGAGTTATAGCCATTTCTAAGGCTTTGGGCCTCCAGTAGGAGGTTACTGGGTTGTTTCAGGGGTCATTTTCTGTTACATTTGGTCTACTGGCCAAAACAAGCATCAGAACCAAAATATTTAGAACAGAGTTTATTTCAATGTTTCAAATATTAATCTATATTAATTTGATTAAACATGACACCTAACTACAAATAAAAAACTGACATTTTATGGTTTAGGTATATAGGTTTAATATGGGGTGTTTGCAGGAAGAAAAGTATGAAGGTATGAAGGCAACATGCAAGTGCGAAATGGGGGATAAAGGACTGAACTGACCCAGGGCTCAATTTCTACATTGCAAGCTTTGGTTGTTTAAGATAATTGTAAAAACTAGACTTGTTTATGCTTCTGGTGACTGGCACAGAAGTTTTAGTTGTTGAAAATTGGTCTGTTTTATTTTAGGCCATTGGTTTAGCTTTTTCCTTACTTTTACAAATAGTGGTTCCAGACTTAGGATGTAACTTTGGTTTGGTTATGGAAATTTAATGAGTAGTTCATTTAGGTGAAGATATTTAATTCATTTTGAATTATGCTGGTTTGGGCTTGTCAGTTTTTGTAATTATTATTGTTAACTTACCTTAGGTCTTAACAATAATCCACTTATCCTTCTTCAAATTCCATCTAGGGTAATGTAATTTTCCATTTTCTCTGGCAATAATGGCGGTTTGTCTGGGATATAAATTTATCCCTGTAATTGATTTGTCACTCTGATTTAGATATGTGTCTGGAGAGTGCAGCTGCAGATTTTGTGCTTTATGTTGGGTATTATGCAGATCTTGAGCATTTTTAAGACTGTGCCTTATTTGATTACTTGACATTTCTCATTATTAATTTGCTTTAAAAAGAGTGAATAAATATGTATTTCTTTTGACCTATTACATTTGGTGTAATGCCCGGTCATATTGTCTTTAAAACCTTTTTTAATCTGAATGAAATGTTATGGTAGTTATACACTTTGCGCAACTACGGTGGTATTGACAGCAGCATGAATAATGGAGTTGTAGACAGGAAAGTGATTCCCACCAGAATGATAGCTTGCTGGTTGATGATGGCTTGTTGCTGCTGAGTCAGCACCATCTCCTCCGATCCTGAGCAAAACAAGAAGAAAATAACAGTGAAACAACATTAATATAATAAAAAAAAGGGAAAATGCCGAACGTACATTTATTTCACTGCATACAAAACACACAGGATCTTTAAACTTTAAAACTGTTTTAGAAAGCTGGGAATAATATAAAAATACTATCATGGCTTTCATTCAAAGCCATATATGAAGTCCACCATGCCCACTCATTTTAGGCCACACATGCTGGAAAGTCCACGTCACACTCCTCATGCTCCTTATACCTGGCACACCTGTCATCACAGGTAAACCTCGAACTGGGGGCATCGTTGGGAGTGCGGGCATCCCCGGCAGACCCGGGACCCCCCCGACATGAGATGATGCATCTGTTTCTTTATCCGCTGCTGTGACAACTGTGGACCAAGGAGTGGGGGCGCGAGAGGGCGAAGGAGTAGGTGCTACTCGAGTGGCAGGAGTGGGTGTGGAGGAAGAAGGTAGGGGGTAGGGTTGTTGGGGACGGTTATATTGGTGGTACTGGGCCTGCTTTGGTTCTTGCTCTTGTTGCTGTTGTCGTTCATGGTGATGGTGATGGGAGGGGACTGGCATGGGGGGCATCATTCCTCCAGCTACTGGCAGCACTGGGACGGCTTTAAGAGGAGTTGGTAAGGAACAAGATTAGAGTCAGGAGAGTGTTTCCTGCTGGCCTCTACTGCAGGTTTAATGCATGTAGAGGTCAGTAGAAATTCACTGGTATTCAGTGCCAACAGCCACAGTAAAATAATCTGGCATACTATATAAATTTTAGAAACAATAGACATTTGAATTTTACCTTAAATAGAACATTTTTCTGACACCAAAATTATAAGGGGGGCACTGCTGATGGTGCTACTTTGGCATGTTAACTGGTTCCATTGTCTTTGCAAAATAGGTCAATCTCAGTCAGGGTGGATGGGGAGCTTCGGTGGACATCAGTTTCTAAGACTTACCACAGATTCTTACTCAGATTTGTGTCTTTACTTTGACTGGGCCATTTTTCACACATGAATATGTTTTGATCTGAACCATTACTTAACAGCTGTATGGCTGTATGTTTAGGCGTCATTGCTTTCTCTGGGTGGGATTCATTGTGCCTTGCAAAAGTATTTAGTAGCACAAAACTGGGAAGTTGAAGCAGGACAATCACTTGTTTTAACCCTTGTTATACTTAAAGTTGACAACATGTTGAGTTTGTCTCATTTTGCCCTTTGCTTTGTTACATTTTCCAACCACTCTCAGTTCACAGCAACCGATTTTATATAATTACACATTTATTACACATGATAATACATTTATGAGCTAGAAGTTCCAACAATAAAGAAGTAGAGTCAGCAATAAAAGAGCAGAGAGTTACCACCTAGCTCCAGGAAAGATGATAGCCCAAATGAGAATAAAATAATAATACTAATAAAAAAGGAAATATAAGTGCGACAATGCCCCCTACAGTTTAAAAATATCTGTTGTTACAGTGAATGGCTATTTATGCATTATTTATAAGGCTGGTACTCATTATGGCTTCTAAACATCAGATTAAGGGTGTTGACTAGTGGTCCTGAATCTTTAAACAACCTGAGGAGTCGATCAACCTTTACAACAAAAATAAAATCACTATTGTGTAGTGAATCATTTCCTTTTTATTTACTCTGGAAATATGATAATAAAACAGATCAGCTCAATGCATTTTTAAACTTGTTAGTGTTTCTAGCAGTCATAGTGAGAAAATCTACTAAAGTGTCAAGGATTTAGGAGCCACTTGAAGCAAGCTGAATAACTGATTTCTACAAAAAAGAGTTTATAGACATAATGAAAAAGATGCACAAAAAATACAAAATAAAGAAATAACCCACACAGTCTGAACAGAAACTACACATAAAGCAGAAGGAAATTTAAGAGTTTGACCTCCAGGATGTATCCCCGGTGGATAAGGCCGAGTAGGAGATGTTTGCCCCTCTCCACGACCTTCTCCTGCGATGCCCACGCCTCCTCCTCCCTTCATTCTTGTAGACAAACCAGTCTTTTCCATGTTCTGGCAGACAGAAATGTCATTTGCAAATGGAAGAACAAAAAATTGTTTGCAGATGGAGAGAAACTGGAGTTTAAAAGACAAGAAATGGGATATAAAGTTCGTGCCAGTAGACAAGCGACCACAAGAGAGGTGGAGTGCAGTATGATTCAGACCCTCGCTGAGAGAGTGAGTGGAGCTGCAGGAACTGAATACTCTCCAGGAAGTACCATACACACTGTAGGTGATGCTCCACCGCACAAAAGTGCAAACTTGTAAGGACAAAATACACACTTCTGCAGAAGAGTTCGAGACAACGGAACAAGCTGTAATATTATTTTCTAAGGCAGCAATTATTTTTGGCCTGCAGATTCCCTAATTTGCAGATTCCTCAACGACAATAGCTCATAATAAGCAAGCAAGCTGTCAATGGATGCAAATATCAACATAAGTAGGAAAAAGAAAGTTTTTCCTACTTATGTATGTCTCTTTCTTTTTATATTATATACTGTAAACTGTAGAGAATTATCCACAAGCATGTTAAAGCACTGCCTGCTGTTACAGTGATATACGGTAGGTCATTGAGAAACCTTATCATCCTCATTGTCTGCCCCATTCATACACAAACAGAGAAGGTAGATCACATGTTCCATCCATCCATCAGTACTCATTTCCATTCACTCTCAGATGGCAGGGGACCTTAGTTTGCTACTTGGTTAGTCTGTAGGATTAAACTGATGATACTTCCTCATTTTGGTTTTTGGTGGGGGGTTTTTCTAAAGAATTTATATACACCAAAATATTCGATTTAAAATGCAGCTACAGCTTCTTGCAAGTGCCTTCACAGCCCTTGAACTTTTCTACATTTTATCACCACTACCAACTTCAATCTGTTTTGTTGGGATTTTATGTGAAAGTCCAACACACAGTAGTTCATCATTGTGACCTGGAAGGGAAACGATACATGACTTTCAAAAATGTTTCACCACTAACCCTCTTCCTGTAATAACTCCTAAAAAAATATAGTGCAACCAATTGTCTTCAGAAGACACCTAATGTGTAAATGGAAACCACTTGAGTTTTATTAAACCTCAGCATAAATCCAGAGGTTCTATGAATGCCTCAGAGTTTTGTTATAGAAGATTAGAGAAAATAGCATAATGAAGATCAAAAACACAGCAATGTTTCAAGATTTAAACTTCTCTACTCTTGTCTGCACTGTCCAATCCATCATGCAAAAGCAGAAAGAGTACGGCACAACTGCAAACCTACCAAGACCTGGCGGTCCACCTACAATGACTGGACTGGAAATAAGAGCATTAATCAGAGAGGATTCTCAGGAGACCTATCGTAACTCTGGAGGAGCTGTAGAGGACCACATTTCAGGTAGAAGAATTTGTTAACCGAATTAATAGTTTGTTATTATGTACTCCACAAATCTGGTCTTTATGGAAGAGTGGCAAGAAGAAAGCCTTAAGAAGTACTGTTTGGAGTTTGGAGGTTTGCCACAAGTCATGTAGGGAACACAGCAAACACGGAAAAAGTGCTCTGGTCACATGAGACAAAAATTGAACTTTTTGACCTAAACGCAAAACGTTATGTGTCCTGGAAAAGACTAAAGCTGGCCTACACCCCAAATGCACCATCCCCAAGTGAAATCTAGTGGTAGCAGGTACTAATGTATTGTCTTCAGAAGAATGGTTGGTTGCACTAGATTTTACTTAAGGGTATCACAATAAAGAAGGTGGTGCAAACAACCTACACTTTGAAGTTTGATGTTGTAACGTGAAAACATTTTTGCAAAGCACTACATGATGCACAAGCTGTGCTGAAGCAACAAGAGAAGTGTAAGTTATGTTGCAAAAACGTTTGAAAATAGAGGAAATGATAGTTTGGTGGAAATGCAGAAAGTGAATTTAGAACGTGTCATTTGCAGCACATTAGCGTGAACACTCACTATGCCATCGTCTGATAGCACAGGGTCAAACAGGCTGTCCAGGTAGCGGTCCATTCCTCTCTGGGTCTGACCATCACTGAACGTATCTGACTCTGCTGGACACACACAGGCCAGATAGTAGTAACATTCTACATTCAGAGCTTTAAGAAAAAAATTAAATGTTTCCTAAACTAACTGATGTTTCATTGGGTGGCATAGTAGATCCACCACGTATAACATTAACTTAAAGTGAATTTTTAAGATAAACCACATTCTGCTGTAAGAAAATTAACTGTGAAGTTTAGGGGATGGTGACCTAAGAATAACATTTTGTTAGCCATGTTACTGTAGAGCACCTAAAATATCACAAGTAAAACAGAGACTGATTCTGTGTAGAAAAGAAACACTTTCAACCATTTCCATTCCCTGCGGCCATGTTTTAATGCACTGCTCATTAATACAAAATTGTTTGAGTGCTGACCAGAAATGCTGGGCAAAACTGGAGCAGAATTAGCTCTGTTTACCTTAGTGCTGTTAGAACTTTGTTTTGAATTACAGTTTTTGTCACAATTCATCATCGTGTTGAATTACAGGCAGACTGGGTTTGCCGCAGAGCGCTTTTATATCACAGGTAGGGTGTCGGTCTGTTAGATCATCAGGCTACTGCTGTCAGAAAACATTTCTCCTAACTTTGTATCCTGACTGGATTAATCACCATAACGTTATCTGCATCATCATGAGGTCATCAGTGTGCTGGAGGCTTTGGTATTACTATTTCTTTCCTAGCTTGGGATTGTTGTTATGCATCAACGTATAATCTCTAGTGTGTTTGTGTACCGTGGCTGTAGTAACCATCAGAGTCAGGCAGGCTGTAGGCTGGTCTGCTGCTGCTGAGAGGAAAGGAAGAGGGAAGGTCCTCGTCTGAGTCAAACCCGCTGCCTAACAAGGTGCTGGGACAAGAGAGGAAACAATCCACCATATTAAATACATCTTTCAGTGGTGTTCTGTACTGTATGTGATGCAACTGAGTGTATTCTGCAGACTGACAGGCTGGCATTAGCTCTGACTCTAGCTGGGTTATCAGTGCTGATGATAAAGTAACTCTTCTGCTTGGGAAAGTCCACAGGAAGCTCTAAGTCCGCTATCAGGTCCAGCACGTAGTCATGACCGGCTAACTCCACCCACTGGCTGTGCTCCTTCATCAGAACCGAACTCCCCCTCCACCAGTCGGAAACTCCTCTGCAAAACCAAACAACGACAGATCCCCGGCTATTATATACAGGTGCTTCTCAAAATATTAGCATATTGTGATAAAGTTCATTATTTTCCATAATGTCATCATGAAAATTTAACATTCATATATTTTAGATTCATTGCACACTAACTGAAATATTTCAGGTCTTTTATTGTCTTAATACGGATGATTTTGGCATACAGCTCATGAAAACCCAAAATTCCTATCTCACAAAATTAGCATATTTCATCCGACCAATAAAAGAAAAGTGTTTTTAATACAAAAAACGTCAACCTTCAAATAATCATGTACAGTTATGCACTCAATACTTGGTCGGGAATCCTTTGGCAGAAATGACTGCAACAATGCGGCGTGGCATGGAGGCAATCAGTCTGTGGCACTGCTGAGGTCTTATGGAGGTCCAGGATGCTTCGATAGCGGCCTTTAGCTCATCCAGAGTGTTGGGTCTTGAGTCTCTCAACGTTCTCTTCACAATATCCCACAGATTCTCTATGGGGTTCAGGTCAGGAGAGTTGGCAGGCCAATTGAGCACAGTGATACCATGGTCAGTAAACCATTTACCAGTGGTTTTGGCACTGTGAGCAGGTGCCAGGTCGTGCTGAAAAATGAAATCTTCATCTCCATAAAGCTTTTCAGCAGATGGAAGCATGAAGTGCTCCAAAATCTCCTGATAGCTAGCTGCATTGACCCTGCCCTTGATAAAACACAGTGGACCAACACCAGCAGCTGACACGGCACCCCAGACCATCACTGACTGTGGGTACTTGACACTGGACTTCTGGGATTTTGGCATTTCCTTCTCTCCAGTCTTCCTCCAGACTCTGGCACCTTGATTTCCGAATGACATGCAGAATTTGCTTTCATCTGAAAAAAGTACTTTGGACCACTGAGCAACAGTCCAGTGCTGCTTCTCTGTAGCCCAGGTCTGGGGAATGCGGCACCTGTAGCCCATTTCCTGCACACGCCTGTGCACGGTGGCTCTGGATGTTTCTACTCCAGACTCAGTCCACTGCTTCCGCAGGTCCCCCAAGGTCTAGAATCGGCCCTTCTCCACAATCTTCCTCAGGGTCCGGTCACCTCTTCTCGTTGTGCAGTGTTTTCTGCCACACTTTTTCCTTCCCACAGACTTCCCACTGAGGTGCCTTGATACAGCACTCTGGGAACAGCCTATTTGTTCAGAAATTTCTTTCTGTGTCTTACCCTCTTGCTTGAGGGTGTCAATAGTGGCCTTCTGGACAGCAGTCAGGTCGGCAGTCTTACCCATGATTGGGGTTTTGAGTGATGAACCAGGCTGGAAGTTTTAAAGGCCTCAGGAATCTTTTGCAGGTGTTTAGAGTTAACTCGTTGATTCAGATGATTAGGTTCATAGCTCGTTTAGAGACCCTTTTAATGATATGCTAATTTTGTGAGATAGGAATTTTGGGTTTTCATGAGCTGTATGCCAAAATCATCCGTATTAAGACAATAAAAGACCTGAAATATTTCAGTTAGTGTGCAATGAATCTAAAATATATGAATGTTAAATTTTCATCACGACATTATGGAAAATAATGAACTTTATCACAATATGCTAATATTTTGAGAAGCACCTGTACAGCACCCTCCACATTTATCGGCTTCCCTGGTAAAGATAAGTAAAAAAGCCGTAAAATAAATTATTTGTTCACACATCGTTCACTAAAAACCTTTTTTTTAAAAACCCTTTTGAGTACATTTATTCAGAGGGGACAAAACATGCTATGAAATGATTTAAACTGTTTATGTATTTTACAAAATTACTGGTGCAACAATATCTAAAAGCAGTAAGACAGTCATTATTTCTAGTGTGTGTTCAATTCAAGCAAACATCAATATACTTAATGAGGAAGTAGTCAGGTTATCACCTGAACCCATGTCAAGATACTTTACAGCTGCATTGAAAGTGGAGGACATACATAATACTGATTATTGAAAATATTAGTATGGTGTTGCTGACTAGGACCTTGTTTTCTTTGTGTTATTTATAAAATATCTTGATTTGGAATTTGAGAGAAATAGAGTGGTTTTTACAGTAATGTAAAAAATAGGACATATTTGGACATGTGGATATTTAATATAAATGTTAATACAAAAAAAAATAAGTCGTATAATGCCACAATAAAAATAGAATAAAAGACGTGTTAAATACCTGTAAAATCTACTAAACAGAAGCAATTTTTAGTGAGGGATAATTCAGACAATCCCACATTCATTCAGACTTAATAGTTACAATTACACACATGAATGACACATCAGGTGCATGTGATTAGAATATTACTTAGCATTTTGAAGGAGGTTTAGCCTATTTAAACCTCAGATATTTAGTTTTGTGCTCCTAACTGTTAAAGTGAAAGAGAGTGAACATCATGGTGAGATCTTAAGAGATATCTCAGTCCTTCAGAAAGAAGACTGTAGCAGCTTATGGGTCCGATAAGGGATTTAAAGATGTTTTAAAAGAATGTAAATCAGCCATTCCACTGCAGAGCTCTGGTGGTCCAAGTTAGTTCACCCTGAAAGCCGACTACAAGATGCTAAAAGAAGTCTTCAAAACAATAAAATGTCATCACAGAATCTACTGTATGACCTTGTTGTTGATGTAAAGATGAATGTCTGTACAATCAGAAAGATACTGCATAGGTTTAACATTGATGAGAGGTGTGCAAGGAGGAAGTCATTGCTCTCTGAGTAATCAGTTGATTCCTGTTACCCTTGGGTATAAACATGACCTGACATAGAAGCCCATTTATCTAACCTCTTTAAAATGGGAAAAACAAGAGGACCTAACTTTTACGTATGGGAGATGTGGGTTAATCTTTATTAGAAGAGATATGGCTGCAAGAAAATACTTACTTACCTAAAGATGCCTATATCCACAGTCAGAGCAATTATTAAGAGCTTTAAAACTACATGAACTGGAGGATAGAAAGTTCAACAGATCGATAAAAATTGTCAGTGTGAGATTATGCAGCTTCAACAGAAGATTAATTAATTTAAGGCTTTTTACACATCTTTACCACAGGGAAATAAATGTTAAAGGCACTGTTTACATATATCCAAATGTTGATTTTAAATTAAATTAAATTGGGACAGTAATAGAATGAATGTTACAAACATTACAAATATAAAACTTGAAAGAATGTCAAAAATACAGATTAACCAGAAACACCAGCACCTGTGACGCAGGATATGTCCTGCTACATCCTCCCCGCTGGTCCAAGAATGAACTGGACACAAGAAAGATCCTCCTGCAGACAACACTCAAATAAACAAGCTGCATCCTTGATTTTTTCCCTTGAAAGTCCCTTCAGATCTGTAGAGACTACATAATGTGTTCATTTAATAGCCCATTGAGTTCAAGTCACCTGATGCTGCCTTGTAATGAATAATCAATGGTCAGATAATGAGTCTGTAACTGATCTCATTGAATAATAGCGATGTCTGGTGGATATATCTTCTTATCTTTAAGTATGGCCTTCTTTAAATTAGTTGATAAAAAGCTACAAACCAACCAGCAAGTTCACTTGCTTTAAAAATAAATAAATAAAATGTCAAACTCATTATACAAAAAAATACATTTCTCAAAATCCATTTAATTTACAATCACATCCCTGCCTTTTATGCAGGGTTTTGGCATTTTTTTCCTAAAATATAAATACTTTAAATTTGCAGGGTGTAATGTCTTGCAAGTGAAACATGCACCTCACCATCAAAGCAGTGCACGTGCAACACAATGTTCGCCTTCTTTCTGTTGGCCGTCCACTCCAGCAGTGACAGTGGATAGGTCCGCACAGCTTCGGGGAAGGAGCCTGAGCTCTGCTGCATCTTCTGATTGGCTTGGATGAGTCTGTGCTGCAGTAACACTTGGCAGCCAGCAGGGGCATGATCTGACACAAACCTGACCAATGATTTATAAAATGAGGGTATACGTTAAAGAGCCCTTTAATTCGAGACATTGTCCTTTGATAACATAAATAGGTTTTAACGTTAATTGAAACATGCTATGCATTGTTGCTTTACTTCAGCTTCTGTCTTTCTAAAGACCCTCCCTATAAGGGCAAGCCTCCCTGATTGGTCAACTTATTTTTTAAATAATAGCATGGCCTGAGGTAGCTGTCAACGTTTTATTTGTCTTATCAAAATAACAAAACTTCTTAGGGGGGTTGGTTTCTCACTTCAGTAGATGTTTCTCCATCTTGGGTGATGGGGCGAAGCTGCAAACGCACGCCAACAGCAGCAGCCAGCCTCTCTCTGCATTTTCAGAGTTTGTGTTTCTCCAAACCTGATTGACGACCTGAGCCAGGATCTCGTCTCGTAAACCCGCTGATGTCAGACCCCTTTGGATGATGTAATTCCCAAACAAGTTTTCCTGAGCCCCGTTCAGGTGAGGATCCCCCATAAACCGCAAAACCTGAAGAAGCCAGAACAAAGTCAATCATGTAAACTGTCACCCTTTCTGTCACTATGTTAGTTAGATATTACTTTCTTTTTTTTTTTTTTTTTTTTGTAAAGTTTTAAGCAGATCTGTCATTGGTGTGTAGTCGTGCAGAACAAGAAAAATTCACATTGCTGTGTGTGAAACTGTAAATCGTGCCATTATAAAGTGCAAAAAAAGGCAAAAAAATAAAATAAAATATTAGTAAAACAGATCAGCTACAACTATTAACATTTACTTTTCCTTCCCATAGAAGGTACTCCTGGATCAGTGCTTCTTTGTTCTCTTTGTGTTTCTGTTCTCACAAACCCCCAGTCAGTCGTGACAGATGGCCGCTCACACTGAGCCTCGTTCTGCTGGAGGTTTCTTCCTGTTAAAAGGGAGTTTTTCCTCTCCACTGTCGCTACATGCATGCTCAGTATGAGGAATTGCTGCAAAGTCAATGCCAGTGACTGTCCACTGTCTCTACATGCTCATCCAGGAGGAGTGAATGCTACAAGTCCCCAACTCAATGTAATCTACTGGGTTTTTGCAAATAGAAAAACTTTTTAACTAATTTGAATAAATAACTGAATCTGACTGCACTGTTCGATAGTTAGGATTAATTGGAATGTATGTACCTGACTTGAAATCTGTATGATTCAATTGAACTGACTTTGTGAAGTGCCTTGAGACTACATGTGTTGTGAATTGGTGCTATATAAATAAAATTGAATTGAACTGAATTGAAACTTGAGTCTACCATGTTAAAAAGCTCCAGAGCCTCCTTTCTGAGGTCGTCCTCCACCTTGGTTAGAGGTAACTCCAGAGGGGCCATAAGCATCCCAAATTTTGGTTCCTGCAACAAAAAAACATGTTAAGTTTTATAACCCTGAACTGAACACAATTTGACCAATCCAGAAGAGATTTTGGTCTCTGGTAGACCAAAATGTGGTAAACTACCAAAACAAAGAGGTACTGTATGGACCTGCACTTCTGTGTAAAAGTATTTACAATCCCGGAAATTATCCATATTTTGTCTCTCTATGATCAGTTACTTAAATGTACTTTATCAGCATATTTTACAAATAGAAATTCACATTTATACTCAGCCCGTTTTAATTTTATACCTTTAAATAAAATCCGGTTCATTGAACTGCCTTCCAAAATAATTAAATCAGTAAATAAAGTCCAGTTGAGTTTAATTTAATCTTAGTACAAATCCAGCCGCTCTGTGAAGGCCTCAGAGGTTTACTGAAGAACATTAGTGAACAAACAGCATATTGTAGTCCAAGGAGCAAAGCATACAGGTCAGAGGTCAAACTTAAATATGAACATGTTGAATCCTTTGTGAGTGCGACACAACTGCAAACAACTTCTACCAAGAGATGGCCTTCCACCTATACTGGCAGACCTGGAAAGGAGATCAAATATTTAAAGAATTAGCCAAGAGGCCCATGGTATCTCTGGAGGAGCTGCAGGGAACAACAGCTCAATTCTGTTAGTCTTTCACTCCACCAATTCAAGTGTGTAAAATGAAAGTCATTGTTAAAAGCAAGCTATAAAAACTATTTAAAGTTTGCCACAAGCCATGCAGGCAACAAAACAAATGTGAAGGTGTTTGGGTCAGATGAGACTAGAACTCAAAGACTTTTTGCCTACATGTAAATGGTGACATATGACAAAAATTAACACTGCACATCACCCTGAATACAACATCCTCATTCCAAAACATGGTGGTGGCAGCATCATGATGTGTTGATGATTTTATTCACCAGGGACAGGTAAGCTTATCAAATGCGATGAGAATATGGCTGGAGCTAAATACAGGGCTATCCTGGAAGAAAACTTGTTAGAGACCAACAATGAGTGGGTATTTCACACAGCACTGCAGTTTGTACCTAAAAATCAGCCATATTGTGAGGATGTTGATGCACATCTTACCCTGAAGTGGACCTGTACATAGCGGTAAAAAGGGTAGTTGTTGATGTCCAGAGGCAAAGTGAGCTGAGCATCTTCCTGGATGTGAGGAGCCTGAAGCAAGGCCAAACAGTCCGCATGCAGCTCCCTCCTGACTGAGGTGATGTTGAGGCAAGACAGAACCAAAAAGATTACTCACAGAGTCCTTGTGCCACCAGAAAGCTGACCAGACAAGTTATTATGGCCTTATTCAAAGATGCCATTAAGGCTAATTTGTTTTCCATCATATTGGTTAATTTATTAGTTTGATCATGCACCTTTAAAGAGCAGCACAGAGTCCTGTCAGACTTTTAGTGCATGAATTATAAGTTCATCATCTGATGAACAGTTAATGTAGATGAACATCTACCCACCTGATGCTGTCTGCAGTAGAGCACCCAGTTCTGCAGGAATCACAAGATGTGTTACATTAACCACTTCCCGCTTTGTCAGCTCCTGAAAGAGTGGATCAGTTTTTTTTTCTTTTGTGTTAAAAACTAAACAAATTAAGACAGCTTTCCCTTGCACACTACAAAGGGAAAAAACATATTTATTAATATATAAAGTATGTTATTTAAGTGTGGTGTAAGTTCTGGGTAAGCATCCATCCTACCATCTCTCTCTTCCTTCTTTCTTCTTCAGCTTTTCTCTTAGCTTCAAACTTCATCTGAAAACAGATCACAAAAATATTTCCCCTTGTGACAATCAGATACAAAACAAACAAAACCTGAAAAAAAATATTTTGCATTTGTTTCCTAAAAACATATGCTTTCTGATTTTGAATGAAAAAAAGAGGGTGCATGTACCTTGATATATTGTTTGCGGTTGACATACATTCGCACATAAGAGCGGAACCGGACCAGACTCTCCCTCATTTTCACGTAGCGCTTCCTACGGAAGAGAATGATGACCAGAATCATAAATACATTTATCCAATTCTGCAAATAACTAGCAAACCTTTGCTGGACATAACAGCATGCATCTCAACTTCCTTCATACCTCCCGGTTCAAGCTACAATTGACCCAGAGACACTACCGGGCTAACAAGCTTGTGTCATGTATCAGATGTTGTGCTATGTTTGTTACCTTAATATCCAATTGCAATGTTTTGCAAAAGTGTTCACACCCCTTGAAGTTTTCATATTTTGTCACCTTACGATGTATTTTATTTGTATTTTAGTTGGTGACTGACACAAAGTAGAGAAAGCCTAGGAAGTGGAAAGAAAATGTGTGCATTAATATCCGTCCCCACTAAGTTAAACCTCCTTTTGCTGTTTTGCTTCATCTAGAAGCTGATTTCTGTGTCCATTTGTCTTTGCAAAGTAACTGGAGCTTAGAAATAGTAAATGGACAGCATCTGTAAAGACCATATTTCTGCCTCAGATTCTCAAATGGATTTAGGTGTGGACTTTGACCACACCATTCTATAACGCATATAAACATTTGAGTTTAGCTTTGGCTGCATGTTGTTGCTGTCCTGCAGAGAGCTAGACCTCCGCCCCAGTCACAAGTTATTTATGCCACTAATAGGTGTTTTGTTGCATGTTTTTAGCTCTACAGGTCCTTCTCAAAATATTAGCATATTGTGATAAAGTTCATTGTTTTCCATAATGTCATGATGAAAATTTAACATTCATATATTTTAGATTCATTGCACACTAACTGAAATATTTCAGGTCTTTTATTGTCTTAATACGGATGATTTTGGCATACAGCTCATGAAAACCCAAAATTCCTATCTCACAAAATTAGCATATCATTAAAAGGGTCTCTAAACGAGCTATGAACCTAATCATCTGAATCAACGAGTTAACTCTAAACACCTGCAAAAGATTCCTGAGGCCTTTAAAACTCCCAGCCTGGTTCATCACTCAAAACCCCAATCATGGGTAAGACAGCTGACCTCACTGCTGTCCAGAAAGCCACTATTGACACCCTCAAGCAAGAGGGTAAGACACAGAAAGACATTTCTGAACAAATAGGCTGTTCCCAGAGTGCTGTATCAAGGCACCTCAGTGGGAAGTCTGTGGGAAGGAAAAAGTGTGGCAGAAAACGCTGCACAACGAGAAGAGGTGACCGGACCCTGAGGAAGATTGTGGAGAAGGGCCGATTCCAGACCTTGGGGGACCTGCGGAAGCAGTGGACTGAGTCTGGAGTAGAAACATACAGAGCCACCGTGCACAAGCGTGTGCAGGAAATGGGCTACAGGTGCCGCATTCCCCAGGTCAAGCCACTTTTGAACCAGAAACAGCGGCAGAAGCGCCTGACCTGGGCTACAGAGAAGCAGCACTGGACTGTTGCTCAGTGGTCCAAAGTACTTTTTTCAGATGAAAGCAAATTCTGCATGTCATTCGGAAATCAAGGTGCCAGAGTCTGGAGGAAGACTGGGGAGAAGGAAATGCCAAAATGCCAGAAGTCCAGTGTCAAGTACCCACAGTCAGTGATGGTCTGGGGTGCCGTGTCAGCTGCTGGTGTTGGTCCACTGTGTTTTATCAAGGGCAGGGTCAATGCAGCTAGCTATCAGGAGATTTTGGAGCACTTCATGCTTCCATCTGCTGAAAAGCTTTATGGAGATGAAGATTTTATTTTTCATCACAACCTGGCACCTGCTCACAGTGCCAAAACCACTGGTAAATGGTTTACTGATCATGGTATCACTGTGCTCAATTGGCCTGCCAACTCTCCTGACCTGAACCCCATAGAGAATCTGTGGGATATTGTGAAGAGAACGTTGAGAGACTCAAGACCCAACACTCTGGATGAGCTAAAGGCCGCTATCGAAGCATCCTGGGCCTCCATAAGACCTCAGCAGTGCCACAGGCTGATTGCCTCCATGCCACGCCGCATTGAAGCAGTCATTTCTGCCAAAGGATTCCCGACCAAGTATTGAGTGCATAACTGTAGATGATTATTTGAAGGTTGACGTTTTTTGTATTAAAAACACTTTTCTTTTATTGGTCGGATGAAATATGCTAATTTTGTGAGATAGGAATTTTGGGTTTTCATGAGCTGTATGCCAAAATCATCTGTATTAAGACAATAAAAGACCTGAAATATTTCAGTTAGTGTGCAATGAATCTAAAATATATGAATGTTAAATTTTCATCATGACATTATGGAAAATAATGAACTTTATCACAATATGCTAATATTTTGAGAAGGACCAGTATTTATCTTCTAATCAGCTCTGACCAGCATCTCTGTCCCTGCTGAAGAAGGCTTCCCCCCATCATGATGCTGCCAGCATCGTTTTTTTTATTGTGGGGATGGTTTGTTAAGGTTTAAGTGCAGTGTTAGCTTTCTGTAAGACAGAGTTTTGCATTTGCGCCAGAAAGTAAATTTTTGGTCTCATATAAAATCTTCAGATTGCCTTTTTAATAATGTTTAATTTATTTTCCACATGGATTGTGGTAAACTTAAATGAGACATTTTAAGGATTTCTTTCAACAATGGCTTTTTCTTGGCCCTCATTCATAAAGGGCAGATTTATGGAGTGAACAACTAACAATTGTCTTGTCAAATGATTTCACACCTGAGCTGTGGCCCTCTGCAGCTTTTCCAGAGTTACCCTAGGTCTCTTGGCTACTTCTCTGATTAATGCTTTTCTAAGTAGGTTTTCAGTTGGCGGACTGGACAGTGCTGTTTGAGATTTTCTCCACATCTTTCTTCCTGACTTGTCTGCGGTTTTCCTTGGTCTTCATGATGATGTTTGTTCTTTAATTTTCTCAATCAAAGCTCTGAGGCCTTCACAAAACAGCTGGATTTATACTGAGGTTAAATTACACGCAGATTGACTCTGTTTACTAATTAGGTGACCCAAGAAGGCAGTTAGTTGTACTGGAGTATCAGAGTAAAGGGGGTGGAACACAAATGCACCTCGCACTTTTCAGATTATTATTTGCAAATAAATTTGAAAAGTATATGATTTTCTTTCTGCTTACATTTATTGTCCATCACACAAAATGCCCCTATATATTGAAGATTGTAGTTGCAGCTGAACAAAATGGGGGAAAGTTTGCTTTTTTAAGGTGCTGTACGTTTAAAATGTTAATGTCACATCTCACCTAAGAAGATAGCCCCGGCACTGGGCCTGAAACCCGATGATTTTTTTACGGAAGGCAGCGAAGCGTTTCCTGACAAAGAACATGCGGGCGTAACGCTGCAAAGTGAGAGCAGCAAGCTCTCGGGATCTCTCTCGTTTGCACTCCAACAGCTGGTAGATGTCTTCCTTTAAAAACAGCTGCCATTTACACACACAAACACACAAATCACCTTTAAATACACGGGCAATCTCAAAAAAAGGACATTAGTTTGCCCTTTACATAAATATTGGGCATAATTAAGGAATTATGGCATCACAGAAAACTTTATTTCCAATATAATAATGCTGTTGCACCAGGTTGCAGTACTGTTTCTTGTTCAGATGGTGTATCTCACCTTAGTGACACCAATGTAGAAGGCTCCTGGTCGGAGGGGACACAGTTTACTCAACATAATTATGCAGTTTTCTTCGTTTGCTGCTGGTGCCTGTTTAAGCCCAACCAGAGACTTGTACCTGAAAAAAATTACACCAATGGGAAAAATAAACTACACCCAATTGCTTGTAGAACCACCAGTGCTTGTTTTTGATATAGACCATAGTGGCCGTTGCCCAGGCCGTCATTAGGAAGAGAAGCACCTGATAAAAAATATGTAACTTATCTCTCAGTTCTCTAGTAGACAAGTTTAATATTTTTATTTTGAATGTGGAGTTGACGGGTAGTTGGCATCCTTGTGTGTTGGGTAGACGTCCCCTGATCGCTGCAGAGAACAACGAGACTAGCTGAGGTCTTTATGTGAAACTGCACTACATTTTATCCCCACCCAGTTTCTTCTTCCTCACTTTAACTGATGAGGGGGGTGCAGAGGGAGGGGCTCATCAAGCAAGACATTCAAGTGAGAGCCGCCAGTGAGAAGAAGTCTTCTCTCTAACCTTATCAATCACTTTCAAATTTGAACTTCGACCACTATTCGTAACAACGTTGTCTCAGTTTGCAGACAGCTGTATACGCACTGCTCTGTTAAGGTTCCACCAGAGTGCAACAGTTAGGTTGAGTTTAAGGTTCTGTGGTAAATATGCTGCTCTGTTTGGGATCATTGTCTTGGTAAAGACCCGATATCACAAATGGGCACACATTTAGCTGTAGAATACGTTGGCATACAAGGACTGCAAGGTGCCCCGATTTTGCGCCTGCAAAACAAGCCCAAATCATCACCTCTTGAACAGTTAGTTCAAGTTAGTATGAGGCGTTGGATTTGATGTCCTTCCCAGATCAACATTCTGGCATCAGAGGTACAGTTGAAACCAGATATTTACAGCCGTATAAATAAACAAGCATTGTTTTTTTTCACATTATCTGACATTACATCAGGCTAACTTTTTCTGTTTTAGGTTAGTAGCCCACACACGTTTTCAGCACTGCCCACAGAGTTTCAACGGGACTGAGTTTAGGGGTTTATGATAACTTCCTGGCTGATCTCTTGACAGGTTGCATACTGGGATGGTGTTCTCAGGCTTGCAACCGTCTTCTTATTCTTCCAGATTTATTGATTTGGACAAATTCTTAGATTTTTATTTCATCAGACCACAAAACAACTCAAAAAATTACAGTCTTCATCCCTGAGGGTTTTTGCAAATGGTAATTTGACTTTTTATGTTCCTTTTGGACTAATGTCTTCAGGTCAGTAAAGGACGTGTTTCACTGTGCACAATGATACTCTCTTAGCAGCTTCAGTCAGCATCTTCACAAGGTCTTTTGCTTAAGTTCTGGGGTTGATAGGCACATTTTATACCACAACGCGTTCATATCTGGAGCCCGTCTCCATCTTCAACAATATGATAGCTGGACATTCTCATGGTAGTTACACATGCATGTAATTGTTTGAACAGATGAATGTGGGACTTTTAAGGCAGCTGGAAATTGCACCTAAGAATGGATAAGACCTGTGGAGGTCCACCATTCTCTTCCAGATATCTTGTCTGATTTGTTACAACTGGTGTTTTTGTACATTAATTAGTACTTTTATGCAAAAATGTCTTCTGAGGGCCACTAAAGATAGCTAAAGTATCATAGCTCTAAGTGATTCTAGATATCCAGGCCTCTGTGTGTATCTTACCTGAAGAGAAAGATGTAGAATGGCATTCTGACCGGATAGCCCTCTCTGCGGATCCTGATGGTCTCCAGGACCCCGGAGTGTCGCAGCTGGCTGCTGACCAGTTCGTCCTCAAACACGGCTGGTCGCTGTTCACAGTTGCGCATTCATAAATACACTGATTTATGTCTACATGCATCAAGAGACCAGAAATGCACAATTTCTGATGGTGTACCTTCATATTATTTGGCTTAATGCAGCGAACAAAAAAAGGGTTGGACCTGAAATGAAAGAATGAAAAGGTTATCAATGTTATCAAATATCAGCTTGTTTTCCTTGTAATCTAAGCTAGTGTAATTATTTTGACCCTTGACATGGTCTTTGAGTAAATACAGCACGTCTTTTCACCTCTCCATCTTTTCCACAAGCTCCAGCAGGGACTGTTGGAACTTGCTGCTGACGGTGGGTGGCTGGTACTTCCTGGTGACTGAGCTGCTCTTCCTCATGTGGCCTCCTCTCTGCTGACCAAGGGAGGCTGCATGAGCCAGGAACAGGTTTGACACCATCTACGGACAGAAACATAATCACACTTATACTACTGTCAGCAACTGACTTCTGAGTGTACTTTTTATGTATTTTTTTAAAGAATTTTTTCTGAACTCACCTTGTTTCTGCTCTGAATGAACAGGTCCAGAACTTCCTGTCGGACCTGATCATAGTTCTTATCAAGGAACTTATAAACCTGGGTCAGAGACATCTTACATTATTAAATGATTAAACTTTCAGTCTCTCAGTTCACCATTTTTGTCCAAAACAAAGCATTAGGCAGAACATTTAAGAAAATAAAAATAAAGAGCTAATGTATCAACTCCATATTTAGCACCTATGGCATGCATATTTCCACATTTAAACTTTCATGTATGTTTTCAGTGTTACAAACCAACACAAAGTATTGCGTTATTGTGAAGTAGAAGGAAAATGATACATTGTTCACAGCATTTTTTACAATTAAAAACGTGAAAAGTGTGGTGTGTATTTGTATTCAGCTCCCTTTTACTCACATACTTATAAATAAAATGCAGTGCAACCAAATATTCTAAAAGGTCCCCTAATTAGCAAATAGGGTCCACTTGTACCTAATTTAACCTCTGTATACTCCGTAACTGTTTTGCGAAGGCTTCAGACATTGGTTTAATTTAATTCAAAAATTACAGACAACATTAGTAAACAAACTGCATGGCAGGCCTGGCAAGGAGGGCATTAATCAAAGAAGCAAGAAGACCATGGTAACTCTGGAGGAGCTGCAGAGATTTATGGAAGAAGAAAACCATTTAAAAAAAAAAAACATGAGAGGTCCTGTCTGCAATTTGCCACAGGCTATGTAAGACAACCCTGATCCCAGGGACCCACTGTCAAACATGTGGAAGAAGGTGCTCTGGTCAGTTGAGAACAAAATTAAGCTTTCTGAAAACACCATTTATTTGCTGAAACATGGTGGTGGCAGCATCATGCTGTGGGGATGTTTTTCTTTAGCAGGGCAAGGAAGCTGGTCAGAGTTGATGGCAAGATGGAAATATAGGGAATTCCTGGGAAAAAAAAACTATTAGAGGTTACAAAAGACATGAGACAGGGGCAGAGGTTGCCTTTCCAACAAGACAGCAACCCTAAGTGTACAGCCTGAGTTGCAATGGTGTGGTTTAGATCGAAGCCTTAAACATAAATGTACAACGTTTGCAGCTTAGATTTGCAGCTGTAATTGCAGTAAAAGGTAGTTCTACAAAGTTGGCTCCAGGGACTGAATACAAATGCATGCTACACTGTTCAGAAATGTGTAAAGTTTTGGAAAACAATGAATCCTTCTTCTTCAACTTTACAACTTTGCATTATGACATAAACTCCTAGTTAAGTTAAAAGCAATAAAAAAAACAAAATAAAAAAATATTTTGGATGTAAAATATAATTAGAATTTGTCCTTTGCCACCATGAAAATGTGCAGCCTTCTGTGACAATCCAAACCAATGAAATACAGAACTACAAAGTATAGTTCTAAAATATCTAATGGATGATCAATGAGCTCAGTACCTGATAGGTGACCCGACCAGCAAAATGCTTGATGGTGAACTCTGGGAGCGGCATCTTTGGCTTCATATACAGCGGATTGTGGCCATGGTGATAGTGACATTTCTGTAGAAAAGTGTGGTCTGTTGCCTGGCAACAAATTAGCAGGATTTTAACCGAGCATTTATATCTGAGTATATGTTACAGGGTGCTGAGGGCTCCGTGCTGGTGTAGCAATCCTCACCTGGGGAAAACAGCTCTGGTCATCCAGAATCCTCAATATCCCATGAGGCTTAGCGGCGATGAGGTCAATGCAGGGTTGGTTGTCATTGAAAGTAATGTCCTGCCATGGGATCTGCTCTCTGCTGTACTCCTCCTGCAGGGGGATCAGATGCAGTGCAAAATGCCACTTTCAATGTTTTTACACTACGAATAAGATCAATTTTATTCATTCTGCTGATGTTTCAGATCTGAGTTTGTCATGAAGACTGTGAGTGAAATTGAGCCAATCTGCAGGTGTGATGTGAACTCACCAGTTCCTCCCTGAACACGATCCTGTTGAAGAAGAATTGCAGGTATTCGTTTGCATAATTAATGCAAAGCTGCTCGAAGCTGTTAAAAGCCAGATCCTGTTGCCACAAACACACAGCAGGTGATTCTTTATGTCTAACCTTCTTATGTGATGATTATTTAATATGTTATCTCTAATGTTGAACACAGAGCATGAAAGTTAGAGACCGGTGTGTGGTTCTGTAGATCTGTGTGATGAGTACGCAGCAGGTTTCCCAACACTGAGCAAGCCCTTATTCACATGTAGAACTGTGTACAGTCCATTAGGACTAAAAGTTAGAAACTGTTCTAATGAGCCACATACTGTATATAAAACTTCAGGCAGTTTCATTTGTGTTTGTTTCTCCTTAAAGATAAAAAAAAACACAACACTTGCTTACCTCGAATCCATAAATGTCCAGAATAGAGATGGAGAGGCTGTGTTGGCGAGGGTACACCTGAGCGTTAATCCTTTCCGTTAACCATTGGAAGATAAGCGAGTACAGAATCTTGGCAACAGCGTCTCTGGAGAACGGAAAACAAAAGCTGATTTAATATGAATCTATATTCAGTTGGGTTATACGTAAACTGTTAGGGTTGGGTTTTGTTGGTGATTTTCTCTCACCTAGCATCTACGGCATTTTCTACACTCAGAGGGCTGTAGATTTTATCCCTCATTGTCTCCTGCAAAGAAAATAGCATTGCATGCAATCACACCCCGTTAGGGATTAAGTTGACACATTTCACTTAACTTTAACAGGGTGGGCCACTATTCCTGCTGCACTGCTGACTTTATTTTCCCATTTTCCCAATTTTTTTAGCATTCCCTCCTTCTCCTCTTCTTCATCACACGTTTTGCTTCCTGTCAGCTCTTCTGCCTCACTTCTGCTCTACCTCATCTCTGTGAGGGCTGAGATAAAGAGCGCTTTGAAATTTGAGGGCTTCCTTTGCCAAAATCCACTTGACCAGCACATGCTCTCTTAATGTGCACACACTTCCAGCCTAAGGAAAGAGCCGGTAGCACTGACTCCTCTCCTGTTACACCTTTGTAATTAGAGTTTGAATAATGCAAACGGCTCTTGTCTTCTGTATATAAGCATGTGCTTGTGGTAGACATAAGATTTTTCCCTCTTTTTCTCTCTCCTCTGTCATCACCATCACTTTCTACAATGATCGGATTGGACAAACTGGGCTGACATGAAGGGAGCCTTTATATTTTACAAAAAAATATTTTTTTTTTAGGATTAGGCTCATGGATTCAATGTGCAAGTGGCTATACTGAACATCTGAAGAAGGTCTGAAGAAGGTTCAAGCTTTTACTCAACAGAAAAGTGGATCTACCTGGGGCAAAGAAGACAAAAGTTTTAACTACGTTACTGCTGGTTCAAAGGAGACAAAATCAGACTTCTTCCGGTTATCTGGAACTGTTTATGGTAATCAGCCAAATAATTGGATAAGTGGACAAGGTTTTTCATTGTGGACCAAGTAAAATTATAGCTCTGTTCTATAAACTCTAAATTAATACTAATACATCATTTCAACCAAAGGAATCAAAAAGACATTGGTTGTTTATTGGATCACTCTACAGATACGCAGACCTCAGCTGTTAACTGGTTAGATGTAAGTAGAAGAGTTCAAAAGATGTGTCCGAGCACCGAATATCTGCTGATAGACATAGAATCAGAATGAGGCCAAATTTCATCAAAGGCTTTTCTTTTCATATGATAAACCAAGTTCATGGCAGGACATCAGAAGTTAGAGATGCTTAATCAGAAAGGAAATCTTAACTTCTTCAATCGAATGCACATTTTGCTGTTTAAGTAGTCAAAAGTAAAATATTATGGTGGCTTTATTTTATGCTTGCTTTCTAGAAGAACAAGGGTATCAAAGTAAACATAAAGAGGCAATAACATGATGCGATACAGTGAGCACAGAGCAATAGTATTTATTCCCCTTGAACTTTACCACAATTTGTCAAGTCACAGCCATAAATTGTAAAGAAATGCATTTTATTGGTATTATGTGAAAAAACAACACAAAGGGTTGTATATACTGTAGTAAATGTGAAGTGGAAAAAAGGAAGAGCTTTTTTTACCAACGAATTTGAAAGAGGTGTGCTTATGTGTTGGGCCCCTTTACTTTAATATAATATATAACTATATGATATATTTATATATATATATATGATATATAAATCCAGTCCATCTGATTGCCTTCAGTAGTCACCTAACTAGTAAAAAAGTCCCTCCGGGAAGCAACTTTACTTCTGTATAGATACAGCTGTTCTGTGAAGTCCTCATAGGTTTGTTAGAGAACACTTGTGAAGTAGTACAAGACAGACTCCTGTCATCTGCAGAAATACTCGGATGATTCTGCAGTCGTGGGGTGGATCAGAGATGGACACGAAGCTGAGTACAGGAAGGTGGTGGACCGCTTTGTGGCATGGTGTGGAAACAATCATCTCATGTTGAACGTGACTAAAACAAAGGAGATGATTGTAGATTTTAAGAGAAACAGGAATAAGTCGAAAACTATTTCTATCATGGGAGAAGAGGTGGAGGTGGTGGAGGAGTATAAATACCTCTGTGTTCACCTGGACAACAGACTAGAGTGGAGATGCAACTGTGAAGCCATCTACAAGAAGGGACAGAGCAGACTGTACTTCTTGAGGAAGCTTAGGTCCTTTGGTGTTTGCAGCAAGATGCTGCATATCTTCTATAAGTCTGTTGTGGAAAGTGTGATCTCTTCTGCCATCATCTGCTGGGGAAGCAGCATCAGAGCCAGGGACTTAAAAAAGCTCATCAAGCTGATAAAGAAGGCTGGTTCTGTTCTGGGGACTCCTCTAAAACCTCTGGAGATCATTGTGGAAAGACGGATTCTTCATAAAATGAAGAACATTATGGAGAACCCTGAGCATCCTCTTCATGAGACTGTCCTACAACAACAGAGTGTCTTCAGTCAGAGGCTTCTTCAGATCTGCTGTAAGACGGAGCGCTACAGGAGATCCTTCCTGCCCACAGCCATCAGCATCTACAACGTTTCTTTGAAGAAACCTTCATAATGAGCTACAACAATATTTAATTTACCTTTAGGATTAATAAAGTATTTTTGAATTGAATTGAATAGTAAAGAAGAAGGAACACAGCAGATAGAAAGACAGGGATAAAGTTGTGGAAAATGGTTAGGTAGTAAAATGTTAGGTTGGGAATTTCTGCAACTCTGGAGGGTCTGCAGAGATCCACTGCTCAGATCAGAAAATCTGTTGACTGTTAGTTGTCCACTCAACATTTCTGCAAGAAGAATTCTTTGGTGAAAGAAAGCCATAAAACGTTCCCTCCCGTATCGCATACAGGTCATTTAGGGGACACAGCAAACCTGTTGAACAAGGTGCTCTGGTGGCCAAAACTGAACATTTTGGCCTACATGTAAAACACTGCGTATCCCAGAGCTGCAATGAAATGGTTTAGAGCAAAGCAAATCTATGTGTTAGAATGGCCCAGTCAAAGTCCAAACATAATTCAGCAGAGAATTTGTGGCAAGGCTTGATACTTGATGTTCACTGGTGCTCTTGATCTAATCTATTTTATAAAACCATGAATCACTTTCTTTACACTTCACAATAATGCACTGATTCATTCCACTTCCTGAGAAAGAACATTGAATTTTGTGGTAGTAACATAAAATTGTGAAAAGGCTAGCCTAATATACTCTAACTGGGCAAATATAACTGCTCAGTTTAAAATTCGACACAATCAGATTTATAGAAGCAGACCACTTTGCTGAAAAGATCCACCTAAGGAAACCAGGTGGACAAGACAACAATGGAAGTAGATCAGTGACAGCAGTTTGTTTCTTTTGTGTCTTTTTCTCTCTGTGTGTAGGGGCAACACATGCTTCTCATTTGTGCCATATGAACCTGGCAGTCTACTTCAGAGGACTAAAGATGCCAAACAGTAATAACAAATCAGTAAGGAAAGAAGGAGAATATATCATTTCTAACACATCTAAGAATGAAATATAAACTTCTACTAAAACAGGACATCCAACCCGGTTTGCTACTGACCGTAACTTTGTAAGTAATGGCTTTCTGTAGTCCTTCTGGTGATATCTGAAGCAGTTCTGCCACGACCCGGATCTCCTGTGCGCTCACCACTGACGCCACCTCCTGGCCATCAGCCTCCAGCACAGCAGGGAAAAAGAAAAATGTATTCAGTTTGTTCCCTGCATGAAAATCGCTGCAAAGAAATCAACTATAAATTTTGGAAGAAGTTGAGTTTAAGCTGAGTTTACAGGTTCACCTCAGTATATTTAAATAAAATCAGTATTTATTTCAGGAAGTCAATTTAGAAAGTGAGATAAACAGGGGTTGGACAATGAAACTGAAACACCTGTCATTTTAGTGTGGGAGGTTTCAAGGCTAAATTGGACCAGCCTGGTAGCCAGTCTTCATTGATTGCACATTGTACCAGTAAGAGCAGAGTGTGAAGGTTCAATTAGCAGGGTAAGAGCACAGTTTTGCTCAAAATATTGAAATGCACACAACATTATGGGTGACATACAAGAGTTCAAAAGAGGACAAATTGTTGGTGCACGTCTTGCTGGCGCATCTGTGACCAAGACAGCAAGTCTTTGTGATGTATCAAGAGCCACGGTATCCAGGGTAATGTCAGCATACCACCAAGAAGGACGAACCACATCCAACAGGATTAACTGTGGACGCAAGAGGAAGCTGTCTGAAAGGGATGTTTGGGTGCTAACCCGGATTGTATCCAAAAAACATAAAACCACGGCTGCCCAAATCACGGCAGAATTAAATGTGCACCTCAACTCTCCTGTTTCCACCAGAACTGTCCATCGGGAGCTCCACAGGGTCAATATACACGGCCGGGCTGCTATAGCCAAACCTTTGGTCACTCATGCCAATGCCAAACGTCGGTTTCAATGGTGCAAGGAGCGCAAATCTTGGGCTGTGGACAATATGAAACATGTATTGTTCTCTGATGAGTCCATCTTTACTGTTTTCCCCACATCTGGGAGAGTTACGGTGTGGAGAAGCCCCAAAGAAGCGTACCACCCAGACTGTTGCATGCCCAGAGTGAAGCATGGGGGTGGATCAGTGATGGTTTGGGCTGCCATATCATGGCATTCCCTTGGCCCAATACTTGTGCTAGATGGGCGTGTCACTGCTAAGGACTACCGAACCATTCTTGAGGACCATGTGCATCCAATGGTTCAAACATTGTATCCTGAAGGTGGTGCCGTGTATCAGGATGACAATGCACCAATACACACAGCAAGACTGGTGAAAGATTGGTTTGATGAACATGAAAGTGAAGTTGAACATCTCCCATGGCCGGCACAGTCACCAGATCTAAATATTATTGAGCCACTTTGGGTGTTTTGGAGGAGCGAGTCAGGAAACGTTTTCCTCCACCAGTATCACGTAGTGACCTGGCCACTATCCTGCAAGAAGAATGGCTTAAAATCCCTCTGACCACTGTGCAGGACTTGTATATGTCATTCCCAAGATGAATTGATGCTGTATTGGCCGCAAAAAGAGGCCCTACACCATACTAATAAGTTATTGTGGTCTAAAACCAGGTGTTTCAGTTTCATTGTCCAACCCCTGTAGGTTCATTACAAGCGGTTGTTGCTTGTGTTGAGGCTCCAGAATGTATTAATCCACATATCTGCTTTGAATCATGGTGAGTTAAACTGGTACCAAACATTCAGAATGTCTGAAGTCCAAGTTAAAGAAATCAACTGAAATGCAAACTTGAAATAGGAACCCTTACTTGCAAAATTGGAGGCTTCTCACCAACACTGACCTCAAAATCCAACATATCTGCCGCTTGTACAAAATGCTGTGGATGTTGCCGTAATGAACTGTTTCTTTGTTTGTATCCCATTCAGTAAGCTCTGTGTAATATGATCTAAACCCTCTTTAAGTGAATAAATGAAAGTGCAGAGTAGTGAGAAATACATTGTCATGTATTGCTGGTATTAGCAATGCTGTGTTCAGTTTTTTTGTTAGATGTCGGATTTTGTGTGTTCCCAGTTGAAAAGTCTAGGATCTCTGGGTGCAGTCTAGGAGCTCAGATTTGGAAATGACATCACACCTAAGTTGAGAGCATTATGGGTGCATATAGTTGCTATTTGTTTTGGTGCTAGCTACTGTTAGCAATACAAGCTGATAACATATTATTCTCCATTTTATGCATTCAAACACACACAAAAAACTGGTAATGCATAGATACGTAGTATTTTTGAATTGAATTGAATTTAATTGGTTTATCTATTTATCAAAATGGCTAATAAACAAAACATGCTCAGCTTGGCTGTGGCATCATTCCCAGATCCATTGTGAGAGACAAATCAAAGGCAGCACTATCCTGGTCTCTGAGAAAAATGCTAATCCCACTGGTTCTCCAACTTGCAGCTTGAATACCATTCAATTGGGAGCAACATCATTCTGAGATCTCTTACTTCCAAAATAAATTAAACACAATATCAGTGTTCTACAGATGATAACTGCAAAGGTTAAACCATTGGATCTTCTTTCTAGTTGTCTCAATTGGCTAGTGGTGAAATATTAGCCTAGCAACAAAACTTGCTCTTAAATGGGCCTTGCTCTGGTTAGCAATCAGCATAACTCTTCAATGAGAACTTCTCTCTTCAAACCTGGATTGCTCTCACTGTTTTCTTCAGCTCATACCTCATTTAGCCTAATTTAAAAAGTAACTAAATACAAACTGCAGAGCTACTGATAATTGCAAAATAGCAATCAACATGGAGTATTACCTCATGTCTCTGAAAGTAAACATTGCCCAGGTGCAATATGGACGAGAGGACTCTAAAGATCGCAGACTGGTCCTCAGGGGTGAAGTGAAGGATTTCCATGGCAGAGAGCACACGTCGAAAATCATCTGCATCGCTCTTCCCTCTAATCAAACAGTCCCCTCCCTTTATTTAGAGACAGAGTTCAAACTGAAGAGGAAACTGAAGAAATATGATCTGCAAAGAAGACACTATGCTGCCCACTGTGCTCTACCTGATTGAGGTAATAGTAGGTTTCAGCATCTTGCAGGTAGAACCCCTGCTTCTGCTGAGAAGGAAGACCTGCCAGCATCTCATAGAAGATGTGATAGTTCCTCTCATCTTTGGCCTGAAGCAGACATCAGCAGGTCATTCAATAGAGAACTACAGGAGATAAAGACATAATGCCTAATCTGTATCAGCACATGTTACCTGGAAGACAATACGGGACTTTTCCAGTAGATACTGAGAGGTTATGGCACCACTGATTACACCACTAGACAAACAGGGACAGGGGAAAAAAATAACATGAGTAGAATTACAAAAGAGTTATTGTAAAATCTGAATTTTTGTTCCATACTCACTCCTCCAGATAGACCTCTATGTATTTCCCAAAGCGGCTGGAATTATCGTTTCGCACAGTTTTGGCATTTCCAAAGGATTCCAGCAGAGGCGCTGCCTCAAGAATCTACCAGGTGTTCAAACACAAAGCCAGAAAACAACCTTCATCAAATGAGCTGCAAAGGTGCAGAGGTACATATTGATGCTGTAACTCTAGCAACTTTGCACCTCCATTCAGAACAAGGTATTCTAAATTAAACATATCCACAGCTTGCTACAATGTTGCATGACATTAAGCAGTGTTAATGTTGGGTTATTACTGTGATATTTCGTTAGCACTTGTGTAAATGCAGTGGCAGTAGCACACATATGCAGTATGCATGGCATGTGAGAGCTGTGGAGCTCAAGTTGTAGAAGTTCTTGACTCGTTTAAAATATCCATAGCATCCTGGCTTAGCTGGTGATCAAACAATGGCCAAATTATTATTGGAGCATTATTTATATAAGGCAGCATATCTGCCTATGCCAATAAAATGTAAGCTTTTACAGAAAAGTGTGATGGGGCTATGATAACACTGCATGAGTCCATCACAATGCCTTATCAAGTATGAGGAAACAGAAGTTAAACTCTGAGGAACGTCTGGGACATATCCTATATCTAAATGTCCATTTGAATAAACAAACTACCATTCACTTTGTGCACAAAGATGCAAAAATCAAGTTGACTTTAAGTGCTCTGTCCCAAAAGTTCCAGTCTGCTTTGATTGGATTTTTCTTTTTTTTTTTTTGAGGTCAGCAAACTACCCAGAAAGGAGGGAAAGATAAATGTGTTACACTTTAACGTCAACCAAAACTAAGCAAAAGGAAGGAAAATCTCTCAATCTGATGTGAACTCAGGACGTTTTAGCTTCACAGATTATTTTTATGCAAAGAAACTTAATAGCAGAATTACATGAGAAAATAAACACAGAACACAATAAGGATCACTCAGAATGTAGGGTGTGCACATTAGTGTTCAAGTATGATTAATAAAACATGGACACTAACAAAACACTGCAAGTGTCAATGCTAATTAGTGTAGATGAGTTGTAAAAGGTAAAGCTCAAGATACTCAGAAGGGATGACTACCTCAATCTTTCCCCGCAAAAAGCCATCAGAGATAAAAGAGAAAAAAATATATGGCATTACAGATCCACTAATTTGGTTAATAAAATATTCTATAAGCACCAGTTTGTACATGTCAGGGTGTGTGTTCATACCTGTTGCATAGGATTGGACTTGTGATGTATTGCTGCCAGGTAGCGAAGCACGAATTTGGTAGCCTCTGTTTTTCCAGACCCACTCTCTCCACTAAAATACAGTGAAACACGGTTACCACCAATCAACGTATCCGTCAATAACTCTTTAAAGTATTGTCCTTATACTCTTCTAAAATGAAGGTAGCATGTTGCCTTCTACCGGCCTTGCAAAAAATACATATCTGTTCATTTTCTTTTACATTTTAATTTTATTTGTGACAGACCAACATAAACTATTGATTGATTGTATATTGGAAGGAAAACAAAACATGGGTTTCAATGTTTTCCCAGATAAACTTTAAAAATATTCTGATTCTGAAATATAGCGTGCATTTCGCTGTGGTCATATGTTCTACAATTGAGCACAGCGTATGGCGTAGTGCCTCAGTCCCTAACGCAGCTGTCCCGGGTTCGAGTCCTGACCTCAGAGACTTATACTGTATGTTTTTCCCCCCTCTCCACCCCACTACCTGCCTGCCTACTGTGAAAAACTAAGGCCTCTAGTGCTGCAAAGATATATATATGTATATCTATATAAATATTCCAAATCCCCAAAACAGTCTCCTTGGATATGCTATGAGAGACATATAACTTCAGATCTCACTGAAAACCTCGTCCCTACAGTGAAACGTAGTGGTGGCAGCACCATGCAGTGAGGATGCTTTCTAGCAGGGATAGACGAACTAAATGCAAGACAAGCCTGGAAGAAAACCTGTTAGAAACATATAGCCAGAGCTATGATGTAATGATTTTAGATCAAAGCACATGGCTTAGTCAAAGTCCAGACCTAACTGCAAATGTCAGGATGTGGCTTTTAGAGTGGATCCTAGAATGCAGACTGGCAGGAAGCAGCATGGTGAGTAGAAAAGTTTAATAAAAAACAAATCTTACATCCAGGCATGAGGTGGCAGAAACAGACATGGACATGTTCAAAGTTCAGACCTGGCAAGAGCAAAAACACAAATCTCCTCAAAATAGAAATAGCCTAAAATTTCTTAAAATGAGAACTTTTTTTAATGCCCCAAAGACACGAATTTTTTGATCCTCATTATCGCCTCATCGGTGCTTGTTGAGTGTTTGGGTTAACTGTCTAAGTTGTATGAAAACAGCCTAAGCTCACATTAGGCAAGAACTCAATTCCAATTGTGAGGTAAACTATCTGAAACAGATTAGCACTAAATACCACCATTACGCAGGAAACACGAGGCGAAGGTAGAATGGTGTGTGTTTTTGTGTGTTTGGCAACTGTGGCCTCCACAACTTTCCAGCATAAGGTTTCAGCTCACAGGTTGCTTGGCTAAGAATCAGGCCGTTAATGGTCACTGAACACTAGACCTCAGTTAGCCCTTGACACGCACTCGCTGAGACACACGCACACACAAACCGGGTCCACACACAACACTCAGACCTCTGAAACACAATCTGCACCTAGCTCAGACCTTGTTGGGCTTCCCTTACAGGTGTCTGCTTCCAAATGTGGCTAAAGTGTTCGAGGTGTGTGAGAGGTCTTTTTGTATTCCATGCCTGTTTCTTGTCATCTCTCAAAGCACATAAAATAGCATATATAAGCATCCCCATTGTTCCTAAAAGGGAAAAAGGCAAAAATGTTGAACTTTTTTACATTTTGTCACATTACAACCACAAACTTCAGTGCATTTTATTGGAATTTTACTTTTTTGCTAGACCAACACAAATAGGTGCATACCTGTGAAATGGAAACAAAAACAAAAAGTTCCATAATTATCAACATTTCTTACAAATAAAAATCTGTGTGGCATCTATATGTATTTAGCCTTGTCTAGACAGAAACCATTAACAGTTCTTCTTTGCAAACTAGCTCAGGATCAGTCAGTTTGGTTGGAGAGCATGTGTACACATCAGCTTTCAAGCTTTGCCAAAGACTCTTAATGAAATTTAGGTCTGGACTTTGAATGGGCCATTCTAACACACAAAGGTGTTTTGATATAAACCATTCCATTGTAGCTTTGACTGTATGTTCAAAGCTGTTGTCCTGCTGGAAGGTGAGCTTCCAACCCAGTCTTAAGTCATTTTCCCCTCGAACAGCTCTCTTTCAGGACTGAACTGTATTCAACTTCATCCATCTAACTAATAGCTTTGACCGGTTTCCCTGTCCTTGCTAAAGAAAATTACCCCACAGCATTTTTCTGCCACCAGAGTAATTTAAACAATTACCAAATACTTCCTTATCCAAGAACATCATAAACATTGAAGATTTCAAAAGTTTTTTGAAAAAAAAAAACAATTTCAAAGTAATTACTAAATGATACAGATACCCTTTAGAGGTACACTTAAATATATTTAAAAAGTAAAAAACAGGACCAGTGTCATTTATTTTATTGCATTTGGCTTGCAGCACTAATTGTTTAAAGTAAAAATCACCTGCTTTATATTCAAAGACTCAGTACATATCTCACCTGATTATTATGACCTGGTTTTGTTTGGCATCCATCATTTTGGAGTAAGCAGCATTTGCTATGGCAAACAAATGCCTGCAAGACAAAAAGTCATAGGTGAAAAGTCAACTAAACACATATAAAATCAGAAATGAACAAAAAGCAACATATGTTGTTTTTTTGATATTTTCAACCAGAAATATCTTCAGCTCTATACTGCAGTAATGACTGGTATGGGAGACCAGTCCTGTCCACATTAGTAGCTTTATGTAGAGATTCCCAATATGTTCTTATTGTCAATCTTTTTCTTAGTTGTACATTATTAAACCTATATATATTGCAACTATTTGTTTTTTGCTGTTAATTTCCAACATGTTGTAACGGTCAATTATATCATATCAGGGACAATGCTTTAAATGTCTGCATACCGGCAAATCCTTGTTTGTTTTGTATGCTTGCTATGTCCAAATTACAAGTGTGACATTTACTTACGGAGGGTGCTCTCCCAGAGCGCGGCCCTTGTACCGCAGCACAACATCAGTCCCATAAATGTTGTACATCTTGTAGGGATTCACAGACACCAGTATACTACCTATGTATGTCTGGAAGACATGAATAAAGAGTGACTGAAGATGAGCAATGGAAATAAAACAAAAGTAGACAACTAAATGGACAGATTTAAATTGTGTGGTGGAAAAGAATGGGTTCCTTACAGATCATGAAAACAAATATGAATATAAAGGGTACAAATATAAAATTCAGTTTTCAGATAATTATTTATCAAAACCAACTTGGGCCTATGTGAAAAAGTAATTTGCCCCCTTCATTAAATAAGGAATTAACTGTTATTAACCACATTTTTGGAAAGCTAAGTTCAACTTCTCTAGCCTGACATGTACAATCATGAAATTAATTAAATAGAACCAACATGGAGTAGGCCAACAGCAACACAAATAGCAAGACCTGGCTCACATTTGCAAAAAAGAAATATTGTGGTGACAGGACATTTAGGGAAATATTCCGTGGACATGTGAGACAAACTGGAACGCTTTAAGAAGTATTCTTCTCATTACTGCTGTCATAAAACTAACATGGCATTTCAGAAAAAAGAATATCACACTGACAGTCAAGCATGGTGGTGGTATTGTGATGGTCTAGGGCTGCTTTGTAGCTTCAGTACCAAGCGACTTTCAATAATCGATGAGACAATTAATTCTTCTCACTAATGGAAAATGCTGAAGAAGAATGAATAGTCATTGGTTCAAACACACCTGGGTGTGAAGAAGGACAATTATCCAAAGTACAACAGACACTCAATCTCTAAGTGGCTCAAAACTATTTAGAAAAAATAAAAATGAAGATTTTGGTGTGACCTGGTCAAAGACTTGTTACTCATGCTTGAAAACCCTCCAATGTAACGGAAATAAAACAATTCTGAAAAGAAGAGTGGATTAAAATTCTCCCACAGCAATGTAAAATACTCCTTGCCTCCAGTTATTAGATTTAGGGGGCAATTACATTTCCCAATAGGAGCAGGTGGGTTAGCATTGCGTATTTCCTCCATTAGGTGTTTACTCTGGTAATCACTGTCTAATCTTGAAACTTGTTTAATGATCTGAAACATGTAAGAGAAAATACAAAAAAAGCAACAAAAAAAAATTATATCTTTTAAGGTACAAATCCTTTTTTGTAGCATTTATACTCATTTAAAATTATAAAATCAAAAATGTTATGTCTGTTTGAGATTATTCTTAAATACTTACGTAAATAAGCTGTCTGTCAAACCTTCTTCTTAAATTCAGCAAAACACCCTCTTCATGCATTTCTCTAAAAAGAAACAGAATGTAGATTTGTTATTGAAGTTTGTTAGCATTTAATGTCTGACACTGCCTGAGGGTGGGCAGTTTTATGTCATTCTGAGGAATTACTTTGGTGTTCTGAATGACATATTTTTAAAAACTTACTCCAACTGAGTCATATCTTCCACACCATCTTCCTCCCTGTACTCCCGGTGAGTAATTGTGGGCATGCTTCTGATTGAAAACATCTATAACACCAACGTATACAGACATAAATTAGGACATGATGCAAAGTCACAGGCCTGTGCTTTCACAAATTGGCATGGGCAATTTGATTTCAACAGAATTTGATTTAACTTTTTTCTCGTGAAATACTTCTGGATTTTCTATTACCTGTGCAGCTGCTGGTTTACCACCCATCAGTAATGTTAAACCTTATTTTCTACTCTATTTGCTCATCATAACTTACAGCTTAAACATTTTTGACCTTCAAATAAAAACATGAACCAATGCCTAGTAACAAAATTTCTTTCTGTTTTAATTGATATTATGCGTGACATTTTTTATGGTATAAACACTGTCATTAACATATTAGCCCTATGATGACAGCTTCAGCCATACTAGTTGCTGAAAGCACTTGTTCTATATTATTACCTTGTCAAACCATTGCCCCTGGGGTTCCCCTTCTCTGTTAAGATTCCACTGCCCTGGCTCCTCCCCATTGCCTCTTTGTCTAATTAGACTCCGGGAGTGTTCAGGGAGCTCTCCATCTCCGTACATGGACCACTTGTTGAGGTTGTGCACTGTCCCTTTAGGGAGTACTCTCTCAACCCCCCACACATCTAGATCTTCCTGTATGCTTTCAGCTCCTGAGCCATGTGCCCAGTGTTGTTCAGGTCCAGCTCCCTGGACATGTGGTGATACTACAGCATATGAAGGTAGGCGGAAAGAGGTCCCCTGTAGGTGAGATTTCTGTAAAGCACCAGAAAGATTAGGGGGTTGAGGAGTGCTAGGCGCCCCAAGCCGCATCATGATATTACCTTCAGGGAGACGGTATTTTGCCCCACGAAGGTTTGGGTTTTTGGATAACGCCATAGATAGGTCAAGCGACTGAGGTGAAGAAGTAGCCTGAGAACGTGTCATGAGAGTTCCATCTGGCAAGCGGTAGGAAGAAGATCGGAGGTTCTGGTTGCGGAGAGCATTAGAGAGATCAAGTGAATGTTGCTCAGAAGTATCAGCACAGCCACTCTGCCTCAATAATGATGCATTTGGGAGACTGTAAGAAGCACCGCGGATGGTACTGTTTAACATAGCACCAGAAAGGAGAGGGCTTGAAGGACTTTGATGTTGATTTCTTGAAAACAGAGATGATCCTTCTGGTAGCTGAAACTTTGCCTTACGGAGGTTTGCATTCATCAGAGCACTAGACAGCCCAAGTGAAGATGAAGAATTCTCAGCACTCTCTGTCTTCTCTCCTGGACGTGATAAAAGTGATCCACCTGGTAGTCGATAAGAGGCCATTTGGACATTTGCATTAAGAATGGCAGAGGAGAGCATGGGGGAGGAAGACACAGGGACTGGCTCTTTTCTTGTAACCAAAGTTCCATCTGGCAACCTATATGTAGCTTTACGCACATTAGAGTTTAACAGGGCAGAGGACAACATAGAGGAGGAGGAAAGACCTGAAGCTAGTTCAGCAGATTCATTTCTTGTGACCAATGAGCCATCAGGTAGCCTGTACGTGGCTTGTCGTAGATTTGGGTTCTGCAGAGCATTGGAAAGCACAGAGGGGGACAGCCTTCCATTACCAACACTACCTCCAGCATCATTTGTACCTGTAGATTTAACGGGGCCCTTAGACATGGTCAAAGTACCACTTGGAAACTTGAACATTGACCCTTGGATCTGGGAAGTTCGTAGTCCTCCAGAGAAAAGTGGGGAGCTACCTCTAATGCTTTCCTGTGGATGTGTGATGGAAGCTGGAGCTGGTGGGGCTGAAGCCGGGAAAAGGTCTTGCTGTAGAGGGGATGCAAAAGAAGCATTACGTAGCTGAGATGTAAGCATACTAGAGGACAAATGTGTCGAGGAGAGAGGGGAGGGGGTTGGAGGTGTTGCTGTTTCGGAGGGAGACAGGACAGTTGTATGGAATTTGGCACTGTGCTGTAGAGGGGATGAAAATGAGGCAGTGCGTAAACGAGAATTCTGCATCAAAGCAGTGGATAGACCCTGAGGGCCATATGGGTTTACCATCTGGGTCTCTTGTACAATAGCTGATTCCTCTCCCTGTATTCCAGGTATGGGAGAATGGATTCTTTGTAAAGATGTTGTATTGCCAGCATTGTGCAAATAAGGATTATGGAGTGTACGTCCCAGATTAGGCGATGGTGGTAGTTGTTGAAGGAGAACCTGGGAACCTGGTAAAGCATTGGTCAACATGGGGGATGGTCCTGGCTCTATCAGGGAGTAGCCATACTGAGTAGTACTTTCTGATAGTAGGGGGACACCATGAGGAAGATTAGACTGAGGTACAGGAGGCTGACAAGAAGCTGGCCCTAGACTGTGGGGTCTTATTGATCGATCGGTTAAGGGAGAAGCTGGGTGAGACATATGGTACATGGGCGAGGCAGAACGGGAGGGCAGAGGAGATCTACGCTGCAAAGGCTGTGGGGATGGGGGCCTACTCTGCAGCCTACGGATTGATAGCTGGGGAGAAAGAGGACCACTCTGTTTTACAGATGGCTGAGGAGAGACGGGTGGCAGTGCAGGAGAAGCGATGAATGACTGCCTTGACTGAAGAGATTGTTGGTTTCTGGGCATTCGTACTAGCGGCTGTCCCCGACCTACAGGTCTGTGGAAGGTTCCTTGGGTAGTACCAGCTTGCTTGGTTTTCCTAAAACCTGCAGGTCGAGATCCTGATCTAGCTAACATAGTGGTTCCAGACCCTATTCCTCCTGAAGGAGAGGCATGACCTCTATGTATAGATGACCTAAAAGGGGCTACTTGCTGAGTTACAGGGGATCCAGGTCTACTGCGTCTTTGTAAATAAGGATTAGCTGGTGAGGGTTTCACAGCTCCCATAGGCACATGGCCTCTCACTCCAGAAGCTCCTCTCAGCCTGCGGGTAGAGGAACGGGTTGGGAGGGGTTTAGCAGAGACACGTGATGGTGAAGGTGAGGGGGGACGATGGGGAGAAGCGGGGCGGAATGACTTTGATGGAGAATGAGATGCTTCAGGCTGAACTGGGCTCTGTCTTTGTGGAGAGGGAAGTGGTGGAGAAGGCGAACGCCTCATCATAAATGTTTGCTTTCTCCCTTTGAACGTATGCGGTCTCATAGGCGGCAGATGTACTGCATCTAGAGGTGGTTGCTGTCTGAAAGATAATCTTGGGGAAGGTGGTGGACTTTGTCTTTTTCTCAGTGATCCTCGGGGCGAAACCAGTGGACTAGAAAGTGGAGAATGGGGTCTGACAGTGGAGGGACCCCTGCTTAACCCAATTCTGCTTCTTCCTTGTGTCAAGGATGGTTGAGCTCTTACTGACACCCCTCTCCTATACTGTGGTGGAGAGGAAGAGGGGCTTGATGTTCTCTGCCATTCAACTGGGGATGTGGGTCTTTGGCTTGCCATTGAGGCCTGGTGAGGGTGCCTATGTAGGCGAGGAGAAAAGTAAGGGTCTGACCGAAAGCCTGGTTGGAGCTCCATTGGATGTGGTGAGAAATGGGGGGAATGATGCACTGGTTCCCTTTGTGATCCTGGTCTTAATGAGAGCTGTGGAGTTAGAAGGGGACTCATTTTTCGCACTGACACAGGGGCGACCATTGGTGAATGTAGTGTTGAATACATTGGTTGCTGCATTTGTGAGGCTCCGGGTGAGATTTGCAGGTCCTGTGGTAGGGGTACCTGGTATACCTGGGAGTAAAACTGAGGTGGTAGGGGAGATGGGGACAAGTGACTAGAAGGAATGGTAAAAGGGACATGACTTAGCTGAGGAGAAGGAAAGTATTCTTGGTGATTGCTCATAGCTGCTGGGATAAAGTCTCCAAGAGGAATGGTGGGTAGTTGCTGATTTATGTCAATGGGCAAAGGAGATTGTGCAGAAAGATATGCTGGGATGGGTTGGTCAAATTGTACATCTGACAGAATTTCCTGGTTGTTGAGAGCCAAAGATGGATTGGAAGAAGCAAACATTTGGGAAGAGAGTTGAGTATGAAGTGGAGGCAGTGGCAAAGGTTCAACCTCTAGTCTCTCTTTTCCAAACAACATAACCTGAGGCCTTGGGACTCTGAACTGCTCTAAAGGAAATGGTTCAGCTACAGGAGAAAAAAACTGTTCCTGTCCATATAGCTGTCCTGTCTCAGCTGGATTCAGCTCAGGATTCATGGTGACATGTTGCTGATAAGGGTTGTACATTTGAGCACTTTGTGCATATGCTAGCACTGGGCCATTATATAACCCTGAGACTGCATCATAGGTGTCATTTCTTATGCCATATGAGTTTAACATACCATAGTTAGAAGCCATATTGTGGTCAAAATAGTCCACATATTGCTCAGGGTAATATGAGTCATTGAAACCATATGTGGCATCATTATAATAACCATATGGGTCTGGTCCTATAGAGTACAGAAATCCATCTTCTCCATAGTAATACTCTGCCCCTTCATGGCCATTGTAGTCTTCATATTCATCATCATAATAATCATATGCGTAACCATAGTTATCTACATCATCATCATAGTAAAGCTCATCATCATAGTAGAGGTTGCCCTCGTCATCATAGTAGCCAAACTCATCTTCCCACTCTTCATCGTCATAGTATAGTTGCTCTCTGTAAGGATCAGTTGGGTCATAGTTGAATGCCTGTCTTTCCAAGCCTTGTTGTCCACACCTGTTCTGGTAGTCATCTTCATATCCATAATTATCATCATACTCTGCCCCATTGTAATAATGTGTGTGACCCCCTCTGGTGTCCCTGCTAGCATAGGATAGATTCTTTTTTCCCCGTCGTCCTGCTCGTCCCCCAAGGCGACCATGACCCATAGAAGACAGGAACCTCCCAGTCAACCAGTTAGTTGTTGCAGCCATCCTACCAACCATCCAGCTTTTACTCTTAAACCCTTGTCCTGTTTTCTTTTTTCCAAACATTCCTTTGAACTTCCCTCCTAATCCCTTTGCCTCAGATGCCATTTTATTACCTTTACTTCCTAGGTTGGATAGATTTAATGTCTTTTTAGAAGTGGTTTCTTTAGGGGCATCATCTTTTTTTCCAAACAAGCCGAAACCAGACAGACCAGGTTTTTTGTCTGCCGTCCCAGATTTCCCCCCGAACCCAGCAAAAAGCTTGCTGTTGCCAAGAAGTGGTTTACTACCAGTAGGGGGTTTCTTTTTTTTGGAAAGTCGAAGAAAGAGGCGAGAGGTACTTTTAAGGTTTCGCTTTGGTTTTGCTTTCTCTGCTTGTTTAGAAGGCAGGCTAAAAGGAGAAGACTTTCCAGTAATGCCTGTAAGAATTTTGGATGCTCCTTTAAGGTGAGATCTTGCATCTACCTTTACGACTAAGTTCTTCTTTTGCCCCTCTGCAGTCAAGCCCATCATGGTCTTGGAGGCTCCTTTGAGATCACTCATCTTTTTTAGATTGATTGCATCCATGCCTTTTTTAACTTGTGGCTTCCTCTTTGAATCAACTTCGTCCTCATTATCAGGGGATGAGCGTTTAGGCTTCATAGCCATAGCTTTGGATGCTCCTTTTAGGGCTGCCTTCCCTTTACCTTTATCCCCCTTGGCTGCCTTTTTGGTTATTGCCTCTTCTTCGCTGTCACCACTTTCTTTTTCTTCGGACATAACCTCCTCTTCTTCTTCTTCTGAACTTTCTTCTGACTCACTGACAGGTTTCTTTCCTTTTCCTTTCTTCCCATCATCTTTTCCCTTACCCTTTGCCGTTGGCTCTTCAGCCTTTTTGCCACCTTTTTTGTCATCTTTCGCTCCCTTCTTGTCATCCTTTCCGCCCTTCTTTGGCTCATCTGACTTGCCTTTCTTGGCAGCTGATTTTGTGTCACCTTTCTTTGGTGCCATGGTGTATTCTCAGATCCTTCCAAAATTGATGAAAAAGTTACCCAAAGTATTGCAAAAGCCGGTGGGCATAAAAGAGTCAATATGTTTTAACAGCACTAACATCCTTGCATTTCATTTTTAGTTGATCTCAAGTTTGCATTGCTTTTTCCACCATCTGATTTGTCCCTCTGAAAACCTTAAAAAGCACTCAGAAATGCTCACTCCCACAGGTCAGTTGCTTTGTAGAAACCTTAGATAAACCCAAACCACTGTCTGTTAAAATACGATCCAGTAATGGAGTCAAAATCTCAGCCATTTGTGTTCACTCACATTACAGTTCTTCTTCAGTTGTTGAAAAAAAGAGTTGCTGTGTACGTATAAGGAGGAAAAACCCTTTCTGGTAGGGTTTAAAACACATTCTTGTTGAATTTTAATGTGTCTCAAGTTTAATCCATTTTTTGCTTGAAGTGCAAAGTGCATCTCTAATTCAAAAACAGAAGTAGCATCCAAAACAAGATCCTGTTCTTTTTATGTGTTTGTAAGTAACCTCCCAAGGTCTTACGATGAATAAATTATCCTGCCATTCCAATGACAGAGTGAGTGTAGTCCTTTGTCTAATGTTCATTGTACGTCCAGTCCGTGAGCCCGGCAGGGAATCCTCATGTTGGAGGCTGCACCAACTTTGGCAGCAGGTCCCTCTAACAAGGAGAGCCAATGTGAGTGCAATGGTGTGAGCCCTGCTGTGCTCTTTGTTTTAGAGTGGGTGTCCATGTGTGTTTCATCTGTAGTTGCATCCTCCCACATCCACGTCAGCTTGCCTTTGTGACCTCCTGCAACCTTTTGCATCTCTCTCTGGTTACTGAAACCTTCATTCTAACATTTCCCTCAGTTTGACCTCTTGTCATTTTTCTCACTGTATCTGCAATCACAAATAAACCTATGTACTGTTTTCCTCCACATGCATGTGCAGTCTGAGTGAGCGTTACCTTTTAAAGCTACAAGGGCACCTTAATATAGCAGGTATACTACCTTGATGTAACCATATCTACTGGTTCACTTGTGTATGAATAATGCACGCTGGCTGAGCTGTTGCTAAACTGTGTCTGAGCGGCAAAGGTACACTGAGCCAAAAGATACCCATTAGTAGCAGGATAGACCACAGCTGGAAATGATGCATTATACTACACTCATCCTTTCAACACGTGAAACTTATACCAAAAATGCATTTGGAGGATATAACTCGAGATATAGCTTCCGGATTGGTGTCATAAATTACTTAATTAAAAACAGGGATTTCTTATATACTTAGTCGTTTACTTAAAAAAAAAAAATATATATATATATATATTCACAATCGAAACACTCAAGATGCACAACTGAAAATATAAAACCCCTGAAAAAATAAAAGGGACATTTTAGTCAGTTGTTTTCACTAACTTGATTGTCATGTTGGTTATGGTTGTTAATAGTTGCCAATCTATAACCATGTGGCTCACTTAAGCCAGATACCAGAAAGCATAAACTGTATAACAATCTCTAACTTTCTAATAGGTTACATGATTTAAAAACATAAAGACATGGGTATGCATATCTCTGACTGAACTTCAGGGTGTAATAGGTTGGGAATCGACTGAGTGCTGTAGTCAGCCCACTGACGAAGTGCCGATGCTCATTCACTGATGATGGTCTGATATTCCAGGAGGTCATCTCAGTGGCAGATATGAATGTTTAATGGGTGCCCTGTGTTCCTCCTACGCAGATAGGATGAAACATTCATCACGGGCTCCTCTAAATATATCACAATGGGTGAACCCCACCCTGGCCTGCTCGCGCACAAACAAACAGGAATAAACAGAAAGGATTAAGTCAAAGGTTAAAAGCCAGGTGCCAAAGAGCAGATGGCAGATAAATGAATATTTCGTAGCTTAATCTGACACATAGTGCTTTATACAGTGCTATCCATACCTCTTAACTTTTCAATTTTTTACCATGTCATAGCCACAATCTTCAATGTGTTTTAATGGGATTTTCTATTTTTAGTAGATCAACATAAGCACACTGTGAATTGATTATGAAGCATAAGGAAATGAAAACATTTGAAGGTGATTTTGTGGAACTGTAGTTTCTCTAAAGATTGTGTACAACTTCTGAGACACACCTGTTCAGCTTAGGGTTTGTATAAAGTGAACAATGGGGTGAAATCCACAGTGTTCTCCTTTCTCAAGGCTAGGTACATTACTTTCCTGTAACATCACTGCCTCATTTTATTATTTTTGTTTTATATTAAAAGATCAAATGATCATCTGGGATTGAATTATTAAATGTTCTAAGTGCCCCTTCGTGGTCATATACAGGTCCTTCTCAAAATATTAGCATATTGTGATAAAGTTCATTATTTTCCATAATGTCATGATGAAAATTTAACATTCATATATTTTAGATTCATTGCACACTAACTGAAATATTTCAGGTCTTTTATTGTCTTAATACGGATGATTTTGGCATACAGCTCATGAAAACCCAAAATTCCTATCTCACAAAATTAGCATATCATTAAAAGGGTCTCTAAACGAGCTATGAACCTAATCATCTGAATCAACGAGTTAACTCTAAACACCTGCAAAAGATTCCTGAGGCCTTTAAAACTCCCAGCTTGGTTCATCACTCAAAACCCCAATCATGGGTAAGACTGCCGACCTGACTGCTGTCCAGAAGGCCACTATTGACACCCTCAAGCAAGAGGGTAAGACACAGAAAGAAATTTCTGAACGAATAGGCTGTTCCCAGAGTGCTGTATCAAGGCACCTCAGTGGGAAGTCTGTGGGAAGGAAAAAGTGTGGCAGAAAACGCTGCACAACGAGAAGAGGTGACCGGACCCTGAGGAAGATTGTGGAGAAGGGCCGATTCCAGACCTTGGGGGACCTGCGGAAGCAGTGGACTGAGTCTGGAGTAGAAACATCCAGAGCCACCGTGCACAGGCGTGTGCAGGAAATGGGCTACAGGTGCCGCATTCCCCAGGTCAAGCCACTTTTGAACCAGAAACAGCGGCAGAAGCGCCTGACCTGGGCTACAGAGAAGCAGCACTGGACTGTTGCTCAGTGGTCCAAAGTACCTTTTTCAGATGAAAGCAAATTCTGCATGTCATTCGGAAATCAAGGTGCCAGAGTCTGGAGGAAGACTGGGGAAAAGGAAATGCCAAAATGCCAGAAGTCCAGTGTCAAGTACCCACAGTCAGTGAAGGTCTGGGGTGCCGTGTCAGCTGCTGGTGTTGGTCCACTGTGTTTTATCAAGGGCAGGGTCAATGCAGCTAGCTATCAGGAGATTTTGGAGCACTTCATGCTTCCATCTGCTGAAAAGCTTTATGGAGATGAAGATTTCATTTTTCAGCACGACCTGGCACCTGCTCACAGTGCCAAAACCACTGGTAAATGGTTTACTGACCATGGTATCACTGTGCTCAATTGGCCTGCCAACTCTCCTGACCTGAACCCCATAGAGAATCTGTGGGATATTGTGAAGAGAACGTTGAGAGACTCAAGACCCAACACTCTGGATGAGCTAAAGGCCGCTATCGAAGCATCCTGGGCCTCCATAAGACCTCAGCAGTGCCACAGGCTGATTGCCTCCATGCTACGCCGCATTGAAGCAGTCATTTCTGCAAAAGGATTCCCGACCAAGTATTGAGTGCATAACTGTACATGATTATTTGAAGGTTGACGTTTTTTGTATTAAAAACACTTTTCTTTTATTGGTCGGATGAAATATGCTAATTTTGTGAGATAGGAATTTTGGGTTTTCATGAGCTGTATGCCAAAATCATCCGTATTAAGACAATAAAAGACCTGAAATATTTCAGTTAGTGTGCAATGAATCTAAAATATATGAATGTTAAATTTTCATCATGACATTATGGAAAATAATGAACTTTATCACAATATGCTAATATTTTGAGAAGGACCTGTACAGTACAGACCAAAAGTTTGGACACACCTTCTCATTCAAAGAGTTTTCTTTATTTTCATGACTATGAATATTGTAGCTTCACACTGAAGGCATCAAAACTATGAATTAACACATGTGGAATTATATACTGAACAAAAAAGTGTGAAACAACTGAAAATATGTCTTATATTCTAGGTTCTTCAAAGTAGCCACCTTTTGCTTTGATTACTGCTCCACACACTCTTGGTATTCTGTTGATGAGCTTCAAGAGGTAGTCACCTGAAATGGTTTTCCAACAGTCTTGAAGGAGTTCCCAGAGATGCTTAGCACTTGTTGGCCCTTTTGTCTTCACTCTGCGGTCCAGCTCACCCCAAACCATCTCGATTGGGTTCAGGTCCGGTGACTGTGGAGGCCAGGTCATCTGGTGCAGTGCCCCATCACTCTCCTTCTTGGTCAAATAGCCCTTACACAGCCTGGAGGTGTGTTTGGGGTCATTGTCCTGTTGAAAAATAAATGATGGTCCAACTAAACGCAAACCGGATGGAATAGCATGCCGCTGCAAGATGCTGTGGTTGCCATGCTGGTTCAGTATGCCTTCAATTTTGAATAAATCCCCAACACTATCACCAGCAAAGTACCCCCACACCATCGCTCCTCCTCCTCCATGCTTCAAGGTGGGAACCAAGCATGTAGAGTCCATCCGTTCACCTCTTCTGCGCTGCAGAACCAAAGATCTCAAACTTGGACTCATCAGACTTCCACAGGTCTAATGTCCATTCCTTGTGTTCTTTAGCCCAAACAAGTCTCTTCTGCTTGTTGCCTGTCTTCAGCAGTGGTTTCCTAGCAGCTATTTTACCATGAAGGCCTGATTCACACAGTCTCCTCTTAACAGTTGTTCTAGAGATGTGTCTGCTGCTAGAACTCTGTGTGGCATTGACCTGTTCTCTAATCTGAGCTGCTGTTAACCTGCGATTTCTGAGGCTGGTGACTCGGATGAACTTATCGTCCGCAGCAGAGGTGACTCTTGGTCTTCCTTTCCTGGGGCGGTCCTCATGTGAGCCAGTTTCTTTGTAGCGCTTGATGGTTTTTGCGACTGCACTTGGGGACACTTTCAAAGTTTTCCCAATTGTTCGGACTGACTGATCTTCATGTCTTAAAGTAATGATGGCCACTCGTTTTTCTTTACTTAACTGTTTTGTTCTTGCCATAATACAAATTCTAACAGTCTATTCAGTAGGACTATCATCTGTGTACTGTATCCACCTCCTGCATAGCACAACTGATGGGCCCAACCCCATTTATAAGGCTTGAAATCCCACTTATTAAACCTGACAGGGCACACCTGTGAAGTGAAAACCATTTCAGGTGACTACCTCTTGAAGCTCATCAACAGAATGCCAAGAGTGTGTGGAGCAGTAATCAAAGCAAAAGGTGGCTACTTTGAAGAACCTAGAATATAAGACATATTTTCAGTGGTTTCACACTTTTTTGTTCAGTATATAATTCCACATGTGTTAATTCATAGTTTTGATGCCTTCAGCGTGAAGCTACAATATTCATAGTCATGAAAATAAAGACAACTCTTTGAATGAGAAGGTGTGTCCAAACCTTTGGTCTGTACTGTAATTATTACCTAAATCATTCAGTGGTAAAGGATGCCTTAAGTTTCACTTTAAGTTCAAAACATCCAGCCTTCCCAGGGGAGTAAACCTTTTGCATGGTGTTGCATGAGATTATATAATGTCATTACTGGGTCATAGCTGCGATGTTTGACTCACAGCTGGGTCATTCTGTATCAGTGATGCTTATACAGAATTACCCAAATCATGCCCAAATAATTTGTGGCAGGCTGGTTTAGGTTTATGTGCTAATCAAATTCTATTTAATTTGTGTTAAATCCTTATAAAGACAATATTGGAGCATTGTTTGCCTATGGCACCATGTGTTCCAACACTATTAAAACAAAAGTCTGATATGCAGTAGTGTGATGGCAGTAAACCAAACATCTGAGACCTTCACTGATCAGCTGTGAGCCAGTGCAATTGTTTGAACTGGATCTTATTCAGGGGTATCTGCATGAAGAGAGTAGAATCCAAATCCATACCCCCCACTATTGCCTTTGCCTATAACATGAATCCCAATAAAATACCTTGAGGTTTATGGTTGTTATGTGATAAAGTGTGAACAGTTAGAGGTGGTAAAAGTAACAGTGTTGACCTTTCATAGAAACTGAGCTGAATCTGTATCATCTTTAACCAGTACCACAACAATCTCCTATATGTCCTACAGGCTGAGCAAACAGATGCTGGTATCATTTAACTACAGATAAAGATAAGGGGGTTATTCATGGCGAGCAGGTACAGAGAAAAGTTCAAAAGTTCCTCGTTCAACATCGGATATACCCACATGGGCTCATTGAATAGCACTGTTCAACAAACATGTAAAGCAACCCATGTAAACAATCAGACATGTTTAATAATCATTTCCTGTTTATGGTCTGATGAATGAGTGATCTGCTGGATTTCTGATCAACTGCAGTGATAGCAGAGGTGGAGACCATGGCAAGAAGAGGGTACCAAGAAGAATTGAAAACATAAAAACGGGAAAGAAAGGAAGTACCTAAACCGGAATACAGATGATAACAAACAGTTGTATCAGGACAAAAAAAGTGAGATTTCAAGTTAATATGAATGTATAGGCTTAGAGCGAGAGAGAGTAGCCAAGAGTTTTCACCTCTTTACGCTAATCACTAACAAGCACACACCCAGCTAATGGCAAGATGTATGTAGGTGTGTAATAAAGACTATTTGTGATGTTTATATGAAGCATGTAAATCACCAGAAAACACAACAGCAGATTAAAATTAACTTCTGCAGTTTACAGTTTTATCAGAGGAGTAAATACTCTATGCATGCTCATGAATATTAGACTCTATAATTAAAATGGCACAATGGCAGTCCACTGCTCCCTATAAGGGATGGGTTAAATGCAGAGGACAAATTTTGTTGTAATGTACATGTGCAATGACCAATAAAGATGTTTGTTATTATTAAAAATATTTATGAATACACTTGTAAAAATGTTATGTAATATATGTATTTATTTATTGATATTTTATGAGCTTTCAGAAATTAAGCCGTAATAAGTGGAGGGCGATAGGAAGTGCAGTGCTGAAGTCAACACTACACATAAAATCTGTGTCAGAAGTCTCCCTATGCCATTCTTTTCAAAACCACAATGGCGGTTGAACTCAGTGTAGTGATCCTGTTGATCCAAGATAATGCTTCAAATGTAAAATATTTATGACCTCCTAGTTCAAATAGGATGCATTGAAACACCTCTATAATAACAGATATAAAACAAGTACAAAAACTACAGAAAACTGGTAATATTAAATAAAGATCATTTGATATATCGGGACAAGTGTAAAAATGTGAGGAGAAAGATGACTGACATGTAGAAAGAGAAAGAAAGAGTAATGTGGGTGATAGAGGTCAACCTTAAGACATAACATGAGACAGTAAGCTTCACTCAGGTTTCCTAAAAGCTTCTACGCTCCATTCAGGTGTTAACCTTGGCTCTCAGATTATCGTGTGACTTGACAATGGAGAAGCATCAGCCGTTGATTATACACCAAAGACCTGTCCTGAACTTCTAAAATAGTTTCTGCATCACATTGGTTTTAATGTCTCAAAATATCCGTGCGTTTGATGAAATGAACCTGTTTGAATCTTTGACAATTTGGTTCAAAGATGCAAATCGACACACATCTGATCAATTATATGGTATAAAATGGATTAGAACAGGAATTAAGAACCTATATGAAGTTTGTTTCCAGATTTACCTAAACTGCACAGACGTTGCTGATACTGGAGTTTCTAAGGGCGTTCAGATCAACCAGCAGCTAAAATGAACATTAACTCCATTCTTCACTGTATATATAATAATTTGGAATTTTTTTAGAACAGATTTAAAGAAGAAGAAAAGTGTTTATTAAAAAAGCATGCATAGCTCCCTCAAAAAACTGTTAACAAATTTAAACTGTCTTGCAAAATTATGTAAGCTGCCTAAAATACACATTATTCATTTTGACACATTTTACTTGGGGGTATCCAGGTAAAAAGGAATGTAAACTAATGTAAACCACAGTTGCCTTTGTGATAATATGAAAATGTATAATACTATACAGGTTCATTCATTGCAATGTATTTGGAACTATATGGCAGAATCACTTGGTTTACGTGCAGTACCTTTATGTAAAAAAATTTGTATAAACTTAAAAAGATTTAACGTAGTTTTAAACTAAACATTAAATGTTTTACTGGCTGGAGAAAGCCTTTAAATATTATAATTTATGGTATGTTAAATTCATAGTTTATAAGAGAGAGTGAATTTTAAAGAAAATGTTTGCTAAACAAATATCGATTTGTTTAACTTATCTATAACAATTTCTACAGCGTTATGAAAAAGCGTTTGCCCCTTACAAATCTCATTTGCTTTTTTGTCTTACTTAAATGCTTTAAATCTTGATGAACCCCATAGTTTTGGTTCAGTTTCACTAGCCACAGCCAGGCCTGATTAGTGCCTGACCTGAAGAATCAGGACGTTCCCAAAATAGGAGCTGTCTGACAACACGAAGTAGGCTAAAAGTTCTCAAAAACACTGCATTAATCCACAAAGGGAGAAAACATTGAACAGTGCTGAACATTCCCAAGTGTGGCTGGCCAACTAAAATTACTCAAAGAGCACATCAACAACTCATCCAGGAGGTCACAAAAGAACCAAGGGCATCATCTGAGGCACTGCAGGCCTCACTTGTCTTGGTTGAAATCAGTATTCATGATTGAACAATAAGAGAGACTGGGCAGAAATGGCTTCCGTGGGAGAGTTCATGGCCGAAACCACTGATAACCAAATAAAAGAGAAAAAACCCATATTTTCACATTTGCCAAAAAACCTTTTAAAGATCCATAGCATGCTTAAATCATTAATAAGGGAACCTATTGGTGGTATTGCTTTATTTAATGGAGCTATTCTGCTTTCTTGTGTAACTATTGTGAAGGAAATGAGCGATCGTCAGTTCAGGACCATGTACTCAAGCACACTCAGTTTAAGCAGCAGTACAATAAACTGAAGCATTCCAGCAGGTCAACCTCTATAAGACAGGGGAAAGAAGAAGGTTTTGGAATGACCTAGTTAAAGTCCGGACCTGAGATGCTGTGGCATGACCTCAAACATGCCATTCATGCTCGTAAAACCCTCCATTGTGACTGAAATAAAAAGATTATGCAAAGAAGAGTGGGCCGTAATTCCTCCACAGTAATAAAAGACTCATTGCCAATTACTTGATGGCAGGTAGGGTTAGCAGGCAATTACTTTTTACTTGGGTGGCTTTTTGCCCTTAATAAATTAAATCACTTGAAAAGAGCATTTTGTTTCTACACAGGTTATATTTGACATTTGAAATTTGTTTGGTCATCTAAAACATGTAAAAGTCACAAAAAAGAAAAGAACAGAATTAATTTGAAAGTTGGCAAATAGTTGATTTTACTGCATTGTAAATCTACAGTCTCGATGAAAACAATGTATAACCTTGGCCAGGTCTAGGGTTTGAATACATAAAGGTTTTGGTCTTTGCCAGGTTCTAAAATGATTTAAATCTAACCTCACATGTAGAAAAAAAAACACGCCACAGATTCTACCATTTCATTGTTAAACAAATTGGAGGGAAAATGGAAAAATGCTATGATAGAAACCTAAAAAAAAAAACGTAGATAGACACAAAATACAATGGCTAAAATTTAAAGGGGCTGTCCTTTCTTTTCACAACATAGATATCATTTCTATATCTAAATATGTATTTATCTAAATTGAAAAAGAGAATAAGACACATTTTGTGTAGCTCAGAAGTATGAATAACGAACACAGTCAACAAGTACAATTAAACAAGCTGCTGTAAGACTTTTTTAAGCAGTAAATCTTTCTGTAAGCACTTTCAACAAATCATTTTAAATCAGTGTAATAAGGTAAAATTTTCTTGATCTCTGCACTAATCAATACTCAAGGTTTTGATTTCTGATAAATTAGATCTAATGTGAAAAATGTCAAATATATGCATATGGCAGATGAAAAAATAAGGTTTTGGGTTGCTTACCTTGATCTTTTGTGATTAATATTTAGAGATTTCCAATTTGAGAAAAAATATCTGATAAGCACTTTCCTAAGGTAAAAATCAGAATGCTTTGATCAACAGGCTTCTGTGTTCAGCTCCACTGACTTCTAGTCCATCTCTGTACTCTTCCTCTAATGCTTTATATGGAGACCATGCACACTTGCAGGCAAAATTCACCTTACTGTGTCATCAATGATGCAGCATATGCACCCCCCAATGGACCCACAATGGTACAGATACCCTCTGTTTCAGCTAGGAGTCAGTATCTATCGGAACAATAGTGTGTGACATCTGTGTAATCTGTGTAATAGTGAGTAGTTTACAAATCAATCCGTGCATCCGTGTTGCAGCGATTAGGTTACTAAGAAAACATCTTGCACTTCTTTATGACTGTGCAGCACTAGCACACACCCCTCCTCCCACAGAGTCTCCAAGCAAACAGCTTCACGTGACTATTGTGCATCAATGGCAGGATTTCATGTGCTAACATAGAAAAACAGACGCATTGTGATATCACCGTGCAACACTTGTTGCTGTACGTCAGAGTGATTTGTTATGAAAGGCCTGAATATACAATGGCTGGTGAGGCATTTGTGTGCCTTATCAGTGCTGCTCACACACACATGCACACTCGTAGGGACGCTCATAACACCACTGATGTCTTGTGACACATTTCTGTTTTTAGCATTCCTAGTCTTGTAGGCAAAGGTTTATGTGTTTGTTAATTAGATAAATATTTGTTGTTACATAAAATTATTGTTTTTGAAGTAATTAAATTTTAGGATCATATTAACCTGATAATGTTTCTTTGCTGGGTTTTTTTAGTGTCTGATGTAGCATCTTTCCCACCTTGGGGGTTCCACATAAGTGAAGTGCTCACCTTATTCTCCTATAGTATTGTGATCTTTCACTCTGGGTGGCTCTGTCTGAAAGGCTGAGATTTCTCTCCCACTGTTTACCGCCCCTTTTAATCGACTCTGGCTCTTGAAGTCTAAATTTTTCCAGATTAAATGCAGATTCACTGCAGGTTGGATTTTCAATTAGATGATAGCCTAAAAGCCAAGGTTCTGTTGGGCACATATGTTTAAAGTTGTGTTCTATAAATACAGTTCTTAATCTGGTAAAATCATTACTGCTATGGTAAATCTTTAATGGTTGCTTTTGCAAACAGACAGTGCTGTGAAAAAATGATTTGCTCATTTCATTTATTAGGAGAAAAAAGCTATTAAGACCAGCCCTGCCTGTAGCTGATTGTTCCGCCATCAGTGTAGCAGCAATTTCAATCCTGTAAAGACTAACAATTAGAAAACAAAGATGCCGATTAGAAAAGTTAAATTGCAGATGCTTATTTCTTTGGCGCTCGGACCCCTGTGGAAGACATGAATGCTGTGAATGACATGAGCTTGAATGAACGATTTAGGACTAGGATTAGAGACGTCTTCCCCCCCGGGATCCGATACTGGTGATGGAGTGGAGGCCCGAGGAGATAAGGGAGTTGGAAAGAGCTAGGAAGTCAGATGGGGTGGAGGAGGGTCGAAGCTTGGCAGGAGAGCAGGGAGATCCATGGTTGGTACTTAAAAGCAAAGCCTTGAAGGGTGATTGGCTGAGGAGGAATGCAGACTTGATGCTGATTGGTTGGAGCAGAGACGCATGATGGAGTCATAGGATGGAGCCGGTGGTGGAGGTGAGTCTTCCAGATTGAATTTTCATCTAAAGTCTATAAGTCTCATCCCTGTTGAGTAATTGTAGCCCACTCTTCTTTGCAGAATTGCTTTAATTCAATCACATTGGTAAGGTAATGCCACTGCTGATCTCGTCAGCATTTTAACTGAGATTTACCTATTTTTATCAGGACAGCAGCGATCACCTTCTCTGGAGAATTATATGGGTCACTGCTGCATGCATGTGCCTTTACAGGGACAAAATAGCCAGTGTTTGCACAAAAATGTTCGATGACGGACGGACGGACGGACAGATAGATAGATAGATAGATAGATAGATAGATAGATAGATAGATAGATAGATAGATAGATAGATAGATAGATAGATAGATAGATAGATAGATAGATAGATAGATAGATAGATAGATAGATAGATAGATAGATAGATAGATAGATAGATAGATAGATAGATAGATAGATAGATAGATAGATAGATAGATAGATAGATAGATAGATAGATAGATAGATAGATAGATAGATAGATAGATAGATAGATAGATAGATAGATAGATAGATAGATAGATAGATAGATAGATAGATAGATAGATAGATAGATAGATAGATAGATAGATAGATAGATAGATAGATAGATAGATAGATAGATAGATAGATAGATAGATAGATAGATAGATAGATAGATAGATAGATAGATAGATAGATAGATAGATAGATAGATAGATAGATAGATAGATAGATAGATAGATAGATAGATACAAAACCATGTAAACACAAAAGCCTCCTAGTTACAGCTATATTTGTATAACATAAAGGCAAATCCAGTCCGGTCGCTCTGCAAACATTTACCTTATGTTTAACAATAAGATAACAATAAGACACCTGCTCGTCTGTTGACTAAAGGCTGATCATATCCATACTAAGCTTAACCCTGCATCCAAAATGTATTGCTGTGCATATTTGAATTAGCTTAAATGTGCCTATGAAACATTCAGCAACTTCTACAAATAGAGAAAAAAATAAACTCCAAACCTAGCACATTTTATGATAAAAAAAAAATGAATCAAACACAACGGTCTAGTTAAATCAGAATCTGCAAAGAATTTGACAAAAAAAAATTTCTCTTACAACACAATAAAAGGACTTGCATGTGCCTGATATATCAGAACTTTTTCTTGTGTTTTTTCAGAGAAAAGCAAGCATCTATCTAGAGCGCTGAATGTTGGAACTGCAGCCTCATGTGTTGAGCAGAAGGAGCCAAAAGGGGGCAGAAGAACTAAACATTTTGAGGTACTGACCTGTTGTCAGATCCTCTCAGCCTTAAACGTCATATATTTCAGGCAATCAATTTAAACAAAGGTTATACAATGATCGTAATAATATTTAGCTGTATGTTGAAGCATTGGATTTTCTTTTGAAGAACTAAAACTTTAATTCAGTATTATCAGTTCAAAATAAAGTGTATCATCTAATGTACGACAATGAAACTGAAACACCTGTCAAGAGGTTAAACATGTTTATTTGGTGATAAAGCTGTTTAAGGTTTTACAAGAAACAGCTGCTGCATTGAAAACTAGACCACACCTACACTGTAAATTATACTCCAACCAATGCTGCGTGCACTGTAGGTAATGTCCTAATATTCACCTATAAATCACAACTACATCACAATAAGCTTTGGTCCCTACGACTATTGCCGCAGGATGGATAATTTGATGGATAGCTTGTTTTCTGTATTAAAGAACAATTGGGTGGTTCCTAAATTAAAAGAGACATTCCAGAGAATGTTCTTCTTTTGCATTCTGGGATGTTTTTCAGCTCTTTTAGTGGTTTCCACACATTCATTGTGAAAAAGAAAGTATACCCCATTTTCAATTCTAGAATTGTTCTTATCATTACATTATGAAAACTATCTTTTGCTTACCAAGTTCTAAAATTATTTAAATATAATCTTTAAGTTCACACACAAATCAAATTTGACACTATTATTATTTACTGACTAAAATTAAAATAAAAGGAGAAGCTGTGCATTAAAATCTACAGGGGTTGGACAATGAAACTGAAACACCTGTCATTTTAGTGTGGGAGGTTTCATGGCTAAATTGGACCAGCTTGGTAGCCAGTCTTCATTGATTGCACATTGCACCAGTAAGAGCAGAGTGTGAATGTTCAATTAGCAGGGTAAGAGCACAGTTTTGCTCAAAATATTGAAATGCACACAACATTATGGGTGACATACCAGAGTTCAAAAGAGGACAAATTGTTGGTGCACGTCTTGCTGGCGCATCTGTGACCAAAGACAGCAAGTCTTTGTGATGTATCAAGAGCCACGGTATCCAGGGTAATGTCAGCATACCACCAAGAAGGACGAACCACATCCAACAGGATTAACTATGGATGCAAGAGGAAGCTGTCTGAAAGGGATGTTCGGGTGCTAACCCGGATTGTATCCAAAAAACATGAAACCACGGCTGCCCAAATCACAGCAGAATTAAATGTGCACCTCAACTCTCCTGTTTCCACCAGAACTGTCCGTCAGGAGCTCCACAGGGTCAATATACACGGCCGGGCTGCTATAGCCAAACCTTTGGTCACTCATGCCAATGCCAAACGTCGGTTTCAATGGTGCAAGGAGCGCAAATCTTGGGCTGTGGACAATGTGAAACATGTATTGTTCTCTGATGAGTCCACCTTTACTGTTTTCCCCACATCCAGGAGAGTTACGGTGTGGAGAAGCCCCAAAGAAGCGTACCACCCAGACTGTTGCATGCCCAGAGTGAAGCATGGGGGTGGATCAGTGATGGTTTGGGCTGCCATATCATGGCATTCCCTTGGCCCAATACTTGTGCTAGATGGGCGGGTCACTGCCAAGGACTACTGAACCATTCTTGAGGACCATGTGCATCCAATGGTTCAAACATTGTATCCTGAAGGTGGTGCCGTGTATCAGGATGACAATGCACCAATACACACAGCAAGACTGGTGAAAGCTTGGTTTGATGAACATTAAAGTGAAGTTGAACATCTCCCATGGCCTGCACAGTCACCAGATCTAAATATTATTGAGCCACTTTGGGGTGTTTTGGGGGAGCGAGTCAGGAAACGTTTTCCTCCACCAGTATCACGTAGTGACCTGGCCACTATCCTGCAAGAAGAATGGCTTAAAATCCCTCTGATCACTGTGCAGGACTTGTATAAGTCATTCCCAAGACGAATTGACGCTGTATTGGCCACAAAAAGAGGCCCTACACCATACTAATAAATTATTGTGGTCTAAAACCAGGTGTTTCAGTTTCATTGTTTATAACATGACCTAACGTTGTGTTTATATTCCACGATCAGCTCTCAGAAACTTAAGTTATGAATCATTCAAGCATAAAAAGGCTCTGAAACTCAAAGTAAGAACCAGGGGTGTGTGCAAAGAAAACAGCACATAGATCAGACAACGTACCAAAGAACCAAATTTGAACTGGACATTTAGGCTACTTGATACCAGCATTTGAAATTTGTTAATGAGGCAATTTAGCGACAACAAGCTAAAACTTAGAGATATTGGCTTAAAATGTATGTTTAAGATACTCAGCTATAGGATCATGGATTTTTCAGGTCCTGTTTTAAATTTTTTTGCTGCATATTTCTTTTAAACCATCAGACACTATTTATTGCTATTGTTATTTTAGACCTCCCACTGCTTGTTTAGTCCTCCGTCTATCCATTTTGCACATTCATTAAGCAATTACTGAGCATCAGTGTCATGGTCAGGTGCAAGGACTGGATAGAAAATGAGTGAAAAGCCTTAAACATCCAAAGGAACAAGAACCCCACACAGAGAGACTGAAGACTACTTAAAATGATTAGAAGAAAATCTGCCTACTCAGAGAAAAAAGGGCTAGTTTAAAACTTGTTTAAAAGTGACGCATTCATAATGCCTTTCCTTTCCCCCTTTGTTCATTATCGCCTGAAAATTGAGTGCATGGTACAACTCCAAACCTACAAAAACTTGGGGAAGGGGACCATTAAAAAGAGAACCAGGAAACTGAACCATTATAAGGAGCTGCAGTATAGACAGCTCTGGTAGGCAATCTACAAATCGTACACTTTTAAAATCTAGACTTTTTGAAACAGTGGGAAGAAAAAGCCATCGTTAAAAGACATCCCTAGAAGTCCCAGTTAAAGCTTGGAGTATTCACAAACCTTGTAGGCGGACACATCAGGCATGTGCACGAAGGCACTCTACTCAGACAAAACTTAAAACTGTTTGGCATACATGTAAAACACTGTATGTAGCAGAAAACTAACACCGCACATCCCCCTGAACACGCCATCCACACAGTGACACGTGGTGGTGGCAGCATCATGCTGTGGGAATGCTTTTCTTCAGCAGGAACAGGAAGGCTGTTCAGAGTTGATGGGAAAATGGATTAAGTTAAATAATGCTCCATCCATCTTGAGGCTGGGGCAGAGGTTCCCCTTCCAGCTGGGCAATGACCATAACCATACAGCCAGAGTCCAGACCGAAGTCCTAATCATCTGTGACAAATATGCTCCATCCGATTTGACTGATCTATTTTGACTAATGTTTGTAGAGACATACCTCAAAGACCTGGAAGGTGAATTGCAGCCAATAGAGGTTCTTCAAATTGTTGATACAGGGAGCTTAGCAGAGCCACACTTTTCAGCTTTTTGTTTGTAAAAACAGTTTTTAGAGGTTCAGCATTTTCTCTCCATTTCCCAAGTATGCACTACTTAGTGTTGTTAAAGTGGTTCAAGGTGTATACTTTTCCAAGACACTGCAACTTGGGTTTCACTGAACCTATTTAAGAATACAACAGCTTAAAATAAAATGTGATTACCCTGAAGCCCTACAGGAAACACTTACTGTACAAAACAGCATTATGACTTCTGAACATGACAAACGCCAAGTTTCTGTTTCTTAAACCCGGCCGCGCGTGCTCCCGCTTGGTCATGCCATATGGAGCCAAGCAGCATCAAGTGTCACGCATGCCCTGCACAATGCATGACCAGTTAACTCTACCTTTGTTTGTTGTTAGACTCCAGAATATTCCATCTTTTCTTTCCGCTTCAGGTTATATCAAAACACCATCTCTTCATCCACAGGACAGTCTGAAAAGACATCTTCAGGACATCTTTCAGTCCACACCCTCTCTCTCTTCATGAAGCCTCCCACTCTGTACCCCTCTCCTGGACCGAAGATCTGCTTGTTAATATTTAAAGGCACTATTGTGCTTGTGTGTGCATGCGAGTCAATGGGAGCCCATATTCTTTGACAGAAAAGTGGCGAGCCTGCCATGGAGCACCAACAGCAGGGCTGCAGGGATGGTGGAGTTGTGGCGGAGTTGGGGGGGGGGGGGCTTCAAAAGCATCAGGTGTTGCATGATGAACACCTAAAGGGATCTTTAAGAAATTGGTACAAGGAACATAAACAGCCATCCAGGTGATGTGTTTAAGTGTAGCTCCACTTAATACAGGACATATCAGAAATAAAGCAAACTTTATAAAATGTTTTATGGACTTTATTTCCATCATTCGCTCTTTTAATCACTGTATCTTACATGTTGCTTCCAGAATCTGCTTAACAATGTCGGTTAGCTGGTAGATTTCATATACAAAATAAAAAGGCTAGCTAGCGGTCTTTGCTTTCTAACTATTATACAGTTTATTTCCTGTCAGAAGCGGTTTACTTCTTAACGATCTGGATGACGTCCTCATGCTCCATGATGTGCGTTAGGCCAACTCTCTGAGGACTGTACTTGGTACTGGTTCCCTGAAACGAAGAGACAGTTTGGACTCGCTGAGTGAAAGGTGAGGAGTTATGCGACAGCAAAGAGGAGTTCAATTATTAAAAAATCTCACCGTTGAAATTAATCGGAACATATGCGTGATTAAACAGAGAAACAGGAAGTGCACAGGGGTGTGAAAGAGTATTTGGCGCACCTAAATGTCACAGATCATCAAACAAATGTATTTTCCGACAAAGATAACCCGAGCAAATACAGAAAGGTATTTGGCACCAAATGATGAGTTAACTTATTAAGGGAAAAACTTATTCAAGCCAACCTAGCAGTGGGTGAAAATGTAATTCCCCGTAAACCTAATAACTAGTTCTGCCAACCTTAGCGGTGACGGGAAATGAGTTTTTAACATCACTGTGGAGGAATCCTGGCCCGTCTTCTTAGAATCGTTTTAATTCAGCCACATTGGAGGGTTTTTGAGCATGAATGGCCTGTTTAGGGTCATGCCACATCATCTCAATCCCATTCAGGTCTGAGCGCAGATTAAGCTCCAGTTTGAGGTCATGAACAGAGATTCCCCTTCAAGATTTTCTTCACTAAAGCAGTCGTCACCTACAGCGAGTCGTCCAGGTCCTGAAGCAGCAAAGCAGCTCCAGATCATCACACTACCACCATGTTTGACTCTTGGTATGATGTTCTTTCTCTGAAATGCTGCGTTAGTTTTACACCCGGTGTGGATCTACGCCCTCCAGAAAGTTCCACTTTTGTCTCGTCAGTCCACAGAATATCTTCCCCAACATGCCGAGGGGCATCAAACTATTTTTTGCCAAATGTGAAACGGACCTTTGTTTTCTTTTTGGCCAGCAGAGGTTCTTGTCTGGGAACTCTTGTATTTCTGCCCAATCTGCTTCTTATTGTTAATCTTGAACACTGACCTTAACTTTAACTTAAGAAAGGTCTGCAGTGCTTTAAATGTTGTTCTGGGTTCTTTTGTGACCTCCTGGATGTGTCTTGGATGCGCTCCTGGCGTAATTGTGGTGGGCCGGGCACTCCTGGGAAGATTCACCAATGCTTTTTAATATCTTTTAACCTACATCAAGTTGCAGACAGGTTCTAATAAAGTGATTTACTGATTCTACGGGTCAGGCAGTAATCTGTCTTGGGTTGGGCAAGATAAACAGAACTCAGCTTTTGAGGCAGTGAGGCAGTTTTGTCAGGACTTTTATACAGGTCCTTCTCAAAATATTAGCATATTGTGATAAAGTTCATTATATTCCATAATGTCATGATGAAAATTTAACATTCATATATTTTAGATTCATTGCACACTAACTAAAATATTTCAGGTCTTTTATTGTTTTAATACGGATGATTTTGGCATACAGCTCATGAAAACACAAAATTCCTATCTCACAAAATTAGCATATCATTAAAAAGGTCTCTAAACGAGCTATGAACCTAATCATCTGAATCAACAAGTTAACTCTAAACACCTGCAAAAGATTCCTGAGGCCTTTAAAACTCCCAGCCTGGTTCATCACTCAAAACCCCAATCATGGGTAAGACTGCTGACCTGACTGCTGTCCAGAAGGCCACTACTGACACCCTCAAGCAAGAGGGTAAGACACAGAAAGACATTTCTGAACGAATAGGCTGTTCCCAGAGTGCTGTATCAAGGCACCTCAGTGGGAAGTCTGTGGGAAGGAAAAAGTGTGGCAGAAAACGCTGCACAACAAGAAGAGGTGACTGGACCCTGAGGAAGATTGTGGAGAAGGGCCGATTCCAGACCTTGAGGGACCTGCGGAAGCAGTGGACTGAGTCTGGAGTAGAAACATCCAGAGCCACCGTGCACAGGCGTGTGCAGGAAATGGGCTACAGGTGCCACATTCCCCAGACCTGGGCTACAGAGAAGCAGCACTGGACTGTTGCTCAGTGGTCCAAAGTACTTTTTTCTGATGAAAGCAAATTCTGCATGTCATTCAGAAATCAAGGTGCCAGAGTCTGGAGGAAGACTGGGGAGAAGGAAATGCCAAAATGCCAGAAGTCCAGTGTCAAGTACCCACAGTCAGTGATGGTCTGGGGTGCCGTGTCAGCTGCTGGTGTTGGTCCACTGTGTTTTATCAAGGGCAGGGTCAATGCAGCTAGCTATCAGGAGATTTTGGAGCACTTCATGCTTCCATCTGCTGAAAAGCTTTATGGAGATGAAGATTTCATTTTTCAGCACGACCTGGCACCTGCTCACAGTGCCAAAACCACTGGTAAATGGTTTACTGACCATGGTATCACTGTGCTCAATTGGCCTGCCAACTCTCCTGACCTGAACCCCATAGAGAATCTGTGGGATATTGTGAAGAGAACGTTGAGAGACTCAAGACCCAACACTCTGGATGAGCTAAAGGCCGCTATCGAAGCATCCTGGGCCTCCATAAGACCTCAGCAGTGCCACAGGCTGATTGCCTCCATGCCACGCCGCATTGAAGCAGTCATTTCTGCAAAAGGATTCCCGACCAAGTATTGAGTGTATAACTGTACATGATTATTTGAAGGTTGACGTTTTTTGTATTAAAAACACTTTTCTTTTATTGGTCGGATGAAATATGCTAATTTTGTGAGATAGGAATTTTGGGTTTTCATGAGCTGTATGCCAAAATCATCCGTATTAAGACAATAAAAGACCTGAAATATTTCAGTTAGTGTGCAATGAATCTAAAATATATGAATGTTAAATTTTCATCATGACATTATGGAAAATAATGAACTTTATCACAATATGCTAATATTTTGAGAAGGACCTGTATATTGGGCAAGCTAGGATGGAGAGCTTTTGTCCCCTTAATAAATGAAATCATCATTTGACAGCGTCATTTTGCATTTACTCTGGTGTTCTTTGCCCTATATAAAACCAGCAGAAATCTTTAAGAAGGCAAACACTTTTTCATGCACTCTAGAGGTGTGAACTGCTTTTCATGTGAACTTGTGACAGATTCAGAACTAATGGGACTTAGTGGCAAATATGTAAATATGTAGGAAACACCTCAGATGCTGAAACTTCACTAAAACAGAGAGGTTGTTTATCTTCTTAAAGTCAAATTTTAAATAATTTCAAGCAAAGTTTGTTTCGAAGTTTAAAAACAGTGCAAAACATCAAATTGATCTCTTCACAACATAAAAATTTAATGTTTTCTTCCTTTAAAGAATAAAAATGATTTGCAATACCTTTAAAGATGAAAAATGAAAAAAACAAAGCCCCACAATGTACTACTTTGCCATAAATAACTCCTTTTTCAACAAATTTCTTTGTCCGAAATGAGAGATTTAAAAGACATTACAATTTAAAAAGACAGTAAAGTATCGAAACTGGTTGGTAGGTAGATGGTTTTGAATAGTTGCTATGGAAACTTAAACACTATGCTTTAGAGATCACCATCCTGCTCACTTTGCTGGATCACAAGAGAAAAATATGTCGTCATCTTCCAGCCTTGCTGCTCAGTTCCAGGGGTTCTAAGCTTTATTACTGCTCTGACTGTAGATGCAGGCAAGTTTGGGCCAGAAGTCATTTCCTTACTCATTATGATCAAAGTACATTTGCGTTATCTGAAAGGCATTTGCACATATCTTTCCCATTTTGAAGAGTAGGTAAGAGAAATGGGTCCATGTTTCACGTTATATTTATACCCCTGGGAAATGAATGAAGGTTCTACTCTGACATATTTGAAACATTTAAAGCAAGACCTATTTATTTTTATTTTGGAGTTTTTCTCCCTACTGAATAAATGCACACAAATCAATCAGATGCCGCAGAATTAAAACACTGGCTGTTATGGTTAGCAGGAAGGAGGTTTGTGAGAATGTAGTGTTACTTACCCACACCAAGGCATATTTGAACTGGCTGGCTAAAGTTCTGTGGATTCTGTGGCACTGCAGATTAAAAAAGAAAAAAAAAACTCAAACTATGTTGATAAGGGTTTGCTCACTACTTATTTTATATGTGCAAATGTTTCAACAGCATCAGTCCTGATATCTACACTAAATACTGCAGGAATCTACTGACCACATGCTCTACTGATGCTCCTCTTCTCATGATGATGGCGTCATTAAAGTCCGGCCGTTCTAACAGGGAGGAGCAAAATGGGAAGGTTCACTTAGGGATCTACTGTATGTTTGTTCGAAAGTGGAAGCCTTCGATATCAATCTGAATACCTCCTCTCTTCTTTGTATAAATGCAAATAAGCGCCAAGTACTCCCACAACGTCTCCAGAAGGTAATCCAAATTCAGCTTCATCCCACAGCTGGAACAAACACAAAGACAGAGATGAGAGGCTTTTTCCTTACTTACAAATGCATATATGGGTCGATGGAGGAGTGCTGCTATTTGTGCACACAGACATCTGACCTGATGACAACACTGTGAGATCTGCGTGCCAGGCGGTCCACCTCCTCCATGGAGATCTGATCCACCTTATTGTACACCTAGCAGCACATAAAAAAAATACTGAACACTCTTATCCGGGTTAGACAACAAAGTTATGAGATTTACAAAAACAGATGCTCTCTTATTTCAGGTAAAGAAGATCTGACATACATAAAGGCACGGCATGTAAACTCTGTTTCCAACAATGACGTCAATGAACTCGTCTGGTGTGCAGTCCTCCCTGAAGAGCACTTCTGCATTAAAGATTTCTAAAGCAGGAAGTTAAAGACCAAAACCACTAACAAACGAAATGAAAATGACTGAATCCAGACGTAGGAAAGGTATTGTGATTGATCAGAAACCAAACCACTGTGCTGGATCGCTGAAGGATACTGTACTCATGGAGGATGAGCTGAACGAGCTTCTCCGAGCACTGAGTGAGGGGAACGGTGGAGTTGTAGGAGAGACCGCCACCTTTCTTAGGCTGCAAGGAAAGAGAAAATAACTTTTTTATTCTGGCTACACTTACAAAACTAAGCACACAGCCACTCTTCCTACACATGTTAATGTAGAAATTCCAGACGTTTCCCAACTCAGCTTTCCAAAGCTCTCATTACTTTAAATCATAGTAAAATATAAAATATACTAAAGTCCGATAAATTAATAGCTGCTATTTCTACAGTGGGCAGACAAAACTGGAAGAGGACCCATTTTTATCTTGTCACAATGGTTAGTAAGAAGTATGATAAGAGATTAGAATATACCTCTAAAGGTGACTGTTAGTGAATGCACCATTTTTCCAATGTCAGATTGTACCATAAAATAAAGGATCAATTTATATGAATCTTTTTAAGTAATTTTAACATCCAGTGGTGCCACAAGGCACACAACACAGTGGTTTCCCTGAACTACACAACATTTGTTCTTACTAGGAGTGTCACGGTACACAAAAAATGTGGTTTGGAGCGTATTTGATCTTTAAAGTCTATTTCTAAAATTTGTTTAATTTTATTGTGTTCTAAAAGCTGAAAAGATGAAAGCATAGAACTGACTAAAGATTTTGTTAGATTTTGTTCAATGCATAAAGCAGTATAAGCAGGCAAAGCCAATGCCTGGAAACATAGATTATATAACAGTATAACCACTTGAAAACAGTCAGTGTAAATGTTTGGAATATTTTTAAATAGATTTTGCCCATATTTCAGAATAAAGCAGGCTTAAATCACTTTGAAGTAGCGTTGATATTTGGACACCCTAGAGTCCCAGGTGTACCTGAATGCAGCATGTGCAGCTGTTGGGAAAATCTCCTCGTCAGTGGAGATTTCTCCAGTACCGGTGATGTTTACATTAAGCCTGGCGTTGTTTCAGGCGAGTAATTCAGTTAAGTGCAAAGCAAGCAACCCACCTTATTTCTGTAAAATGTGGATGCTGACATAAACTTTTGCTCTGGTCCACTTTTCTTTTGTCACTGTAGCTGCATGAGAAACCTTAATGTTCCCAAATAGCAGCTTAGTGATAACTGGGAGTCCTCTCTGCTAGGTGTCACTATTTAAAGCTGCATTACAGAACCTTGCATTAGTTTCGCTCATAAACATCCTACATGTATTCAGGTATAAAACAAAGCTGTATTCGTTGAGACACGTGTGCACCGAACCAGCAGGACTATACTGGATATTTTCTGTATACCGTGAACTGTTACGCCCTCAGTCATTAGTCACCAACACTGTACAGCTGTAGAGGATGACGTATCACATCTATGTTTGGGTGGTCATCGTTGACGGTCATCAGTCAGTTCAATAACCAGAATGAATCATTTTGAGTTAGATCCTAAACAGTAGATCAGCGTATCTTCTTCATCTTATAAGGTAAATAACTCTGTTGAGTTGATATGAGTAAATGAAAGTGATACCTTGAAATAAATATTAGGCTTTGTCCTGTTAAGTCTGATGCCAACAGACTCCAACTCTTTCTCTAGTAGTTCTCTGAAAAACAACAACAGAAATTGCAGGTCAGAGTCATCAATGATGACGGTGCAAAGCGTTTTTAACAACAACAAACCTCTGAACGTCTCCTTTTGTGGCATCTAGCATCATGATGACAACATCTGCTGTTCTGGCAACAGCGATGACCTGTCGGCCTCGACCCTTTCCTATGACAAAGTTACCCGTCAGCGTTACAAATCTTTGATAGGAATCAGGACTTTTTTTGTCCCAAAAAACATTCATAATGACACTTATGAAGGTATTACATAATAACAATCTCTTTTGATGACCACCGGGAACAAAATTTGACGTCAATGAAATAGTACCTTGGGCGGCGCCCTCAATGATTCCTGGCAGATCAAGCAGTTGGATGTTGGCCCCTTTGTACTGAAGAGCAACAAATAACAGAAGACCAAAAGTGAAGGGGAACTTTTAGATTTAAACAGAGTTTAAAGCTCGATATGTGAGAAAATAGTATTGTTTAACCAAGGGTACCTCTATAACACCTGGTATGCAGGTGAGGGTTGTAAACTCGTAGGACGCAGCTTCACTTTCTGTTGAGGTCATCAAGCTGAGGAAGGTGGACTGCAGAGAGAAGATGACTTTAACCCACTGTTTTATAGCTACACTGTATTGCTTTTATTATTATTCGAGAAGGTCAGTTCTTATATGTTTGTTTATCTTCCGATTTTAGCAACATTTTAGGAATATTATAGCAGACAAAAACAATTAAAAATAAAACTTCAAATGTATTTCTCATGTCTGGATGCCCTTAACCTGGCAACACCAGACTAATGAGGACATGGAAATTGCGATGCCTTCATGAATAATGGAAATACTGTTTTAGGAAACTTTCAGAAGAAATGTTGCTGTTGCAATAAAAAGAGAAAACAGCTCCTAACGCAGGTTATATTCACCTACCTTACCAACAGAAGGGAATCCAATGAGCGCAACACGAGCATCTCCTGATTTCATGACATCGAAGCCCTCACCTTTGGCCCCCGCTGATTTGGAAGGCTCCAGGAGCTGAGATCTGTATTTGGCAAGCTTGGCCTTTAGCAAACCCAGATGGTACTCCGTGGCTGCAGGTATGAAAGCAAAAAATATACCAAAAATCGGACTCACATGGAGCGAATTCTTTGTCAGGAATAACATTAATGATTTAGGCCTGATTAAGTGGCACTTTGAAATGCTACGTCCTGAATAAAAAGCATAAGGCACTTTTTAAGGTCAATGGTTTGAATTATAAAAGATTCAAAAGTTTCACAGAACACTAGAATGTACTTCTGAATTCCCCAAAAGGTGTACTAATATTATTATTAATAATAATAATAAATATTAATAATAAGAGTGAAATAAAATGTTAAGTTTTGCATTTATATTTACTTACACAACATTGCATTGTGTACAGTGATTACCAATATATTTGTACACAGCGGGGGGGGTCAGTGAGATGCTTCATGTAATACTTCATCTTCAAATCTATCTTTAATTAAAATTAAAATCTAGCAAGGATTTAAATTGTCCATATAAATAAAATGGAATGCGGTTTGTAAGGTCTACAGTATAAGTGAGGCTTTGGTCTCATGACTTTTGTAATTGTTTATAGTTAAATGCAACATAAAGAAGTATCTTAAAAAATAGATTTTGTAAATAAACAGGAGGACACAATTCATGTTTCTAACTTTGTTTTTTCAAAGGATATATATTAAATCCAGCCTCTCAAAAAAAAAACTTGACTATAACATAAAACTGAGAAAAAATAAATCATATTTAATACAGAATTGTTATGATGTGCCACGTCCAGGTCTCCTGGGGAATTCTGGGAAAGATTGCTGACTGGACAGTTGACTAGCAGACAATCTCCACCAGGATAAAAGATCATTGCTAAAAAAAGTTAGCCATTTACCAAGTGTTGTATCCAGGCATATTAATACAAAACACTGAGTGGAAGGAAAAAGTGAAGTAGAAAGACCACAATTTAATAAAAAAATTTTTTTTTTATTGGGCTGAATTGTAGGGTTTTCATTTGCTGTAAGCCATAATTATTAAAACTTGCAGAATTGAGCACCTGAAATATTTTACTCTGTGTGCAATAATATATTATTGGGATTCAACTAATTAACAGTAACAACTGAGACATAACACTTTAATACCACTTTATGGGGAAACCTTGCATCCCTTATACCTTCTTATTAGTCCAACACTAACATCAACCCTTGGTGCCAAGTAGGCATTTAAGGTGGTGTCGATCATTTTAGGTTTCCAGAGAACCTACTACAGTACTCTAGCAGTTTCTGGACCTCAGTATTATACTTAACCAGGTCAGAGACCCACAGCTGCAGCTGGCTCTAACTTAGCCTGCTTTTCAGCTAGCAGTTCTGTTCCCCCCCCCTCTGGTACCTTTGTTTTTCTGTGTCCGAGAAATTTCTTTCTCTATTTCCGCGATTTTCTCCAAAATACCCATTGTTGCAATCCAGGCGTTGTGCAGCGAATCTGTCGGGAAGAGGAAAGAATAAAAAAAAACGACAAGAGAAACGTGTCAGCTTCGTTAGCTAACGGAGGGGAGGGGGGTACGGCTAACTGCAAACCAATAACAGCTGACAGCTGAGAGAAACAGCAGTAGGAGCACTCGGTTTAAACGTCAGCAAACATCCGACTAAACAAACATACTGACAGTACTTTCTAAAGTTAAATGAAAGGAGAAGTTTACGTTGACAGAGGGAAACTCAGCAGCATGCACACCGTGCTGACCGCTGGGGTGAGCAGCAGAGTTCCGCCGTTAAAAGGTATCCCCGGCCGGTTCTGTGCTGCTGTCAAAGTCTTTGCGCTTCTACACTCAGCTTTATGGACCCATCCGAAACCCTACTGGTGCGTTCAGGTACATCTCGTATACTGAATGATTTCTATGCGCGTCCATAAAAATGTGACTAAAATCTTATCTTTCCTAACGAAATCTTGGATTATTTTTAATCCGTTTTACTAATGTTTTATTAAATAATCAAATCAAACCAAAACTTTCACTTCTAATTAAGTAACTTTAAAATGCTATGAGATACATTAATACAGTTAACAGAATATAACTGCACAGTTTAAATTAAAATCTAATAAAGCACATCTGTTTTAATTTTAGGATCATTCTTCTGCAGTGTGCAACATTTATTATTATTTTTGTTTTTGCTGTTATTTTTATTATTATTATTATCAGTAGTAGTAGCTAGTAGTAGTAATAGTATTAATAGTAGTAGTATAAAAACAGTCAAAATCACTGGCCTCAGAACCTTGGACAGAAGCACCCCAGATGTTTGAAGTGCAACCCACTTTGAACATCTGGCCTTTTTGTGGCATGTCAGTCAGGCATGTTTGTCAGTCAGGTCCGGTTTGTCATTCTTTCAACGAACTTTAAAATCACAGTTATTTAGGGAATATATTGTGCTCAACATGGGAAGGAAATCAGTTGATCACATTCAATTTCCAGTCTTATATTGTCAATCTAATTTACCTTGGACAATTTAGTAGACACATAGACACAAATGCATTGTAACCAATTATACATAGTAAGGAAACAATTTCTGAAAGTAAAAAAATATATTTAAATAAGGACAATAATAGCTGCTGGGCAAAAAACTAATTCTGCATTTCACTTTAAGAGAGTTGCCCTTTGAAATATTCTAAATGGTTGATTTTATTATCATTATTCTGTAATGGATCATTTCACACAACCAAGCCTACTTTTTACATCAGTAAAAACCGCTTGAGGATGGCCAAGGACTTGTGTTGAATAAGACTGTAGTGCGTTGAGGGAAAAAAACATAACTTAATTAATTGGAGCCGAGTCAATACAGATCATTTACTCTACAAGTTGACTTGAATGCACCATTCAGTTAGAGCGCGGCCGTAAAAGCACAGCTGCTGCGCGAACTCATTTCCTCGGGGGAACATGACTCGACACAACACCAGGAAACAGTTCCGTTCTTGTAAGAAGTCCGTAGAAAAACAAGAAACTCGCCATTACGAAATTGAACCCTTCAAATATTACACTGAGTTGCATTAGTTTCCAGCTTAACCGTGACGATGTACGCACGGTGCAGAGAAAACTAGGACCCGACGATGTTTCCACTTGTAACTCTCTCATCCTGCAGTCATTCTCGTTATTTATCGGCCCTGCGGGTCAGTGAGAGGTGTCAAATAACGCAAACATGGCTGAGCAGCCAGCAGCGAGAGGACCTTCATCCGCCAGCCCACCTGGGTTTGAAGGTTTTCCCTTCCCAGGAGCCAGCATATCTCAGCAGGACAGCTCCGGGAAAGAACATGAGCAAACCGGGGAATCCAAAAAGAAGCCGTGCAGAGCCTGTACGGACTTTAAGTCCTGGATGAAGCTGCAGAAGCAGCAGACCACAGCAGCAGCTGCACAGGTGGGTCAAAGGGTGAAGGTAGGGGTTTCAGTTTCTGTGGGAATGACTTGAACAGTACAGAGATGCGCCGACTGTATTTTAGTTTCCCTGCTGAAGAAAAGCATCCCCAACGCCACTACTCTTTCTTTGAGTTGCTGATCTCAGGGCTTTGCTTCACCCACTAAATTCAACCTGTTAAATGTCGTAACTAAATGACTTGTATGAGATTTGCCTTGTCTTTTGTTCTGCAGGAGAAGCATGCTCCAGAAACAGAGCAGTTGGACCCTCAGTGTCCACTGGACCGAGAGGAGTTGGGACGAAGCACTTGGTCGTTTCTGCACACCATGGCAGCGTATTATCCCAATCATCCATCTTCCACCCAGCAACAAGACATGGGACAGTTAATCAACCTTTTCTCCAAGTTCTACCCCTGTGAAGAATGTGCAGAAGATCTCCGGGGCAGGTCAGACCACAGTGCTCTACCACACAGGGAATTTACATTTATTCATGGACATGCATACCACATAAATTTGGGGCTTTTAATGACACATTTTTCTATGGGTGGAATGACTGCTCAACAAACAACTTCAATGAAGTTAGAAAAAACAAGAAGTGGTTGCACAGCCTTGAATATATTGTGTATTATGTCTACATACAGGTCCTTCTCAAAATATTAGCATATTGTGATAAAGTTCATTATTTTCCATAATGTCATGATGAAAATTTAACATTCATATATTTTAGATTCATTACACACTAACTGAAATATTTCAGGTCTTTTATTGTCTTAATACGGATGATTTTGGCATACAGCTCATGAAAACCCAAAATTCCTATCTCACAAAATTAGCATATCATTAAAAGGGTCTCTAAACGAGCTATGAACCTAATCATCTGAATCAACGAGTTAACTCTAAACACCTGCAAAAGATTCCTGAGGCCTTTAAAACTCCCAGCCTGGTTCATCACTCAAAACCCCAATCATGGGTAAGACTGCCGACCTGACTGCTGTCCAGAAGGCCACTATTGACACCCTCAAGCAAGAGGGTAAGACACAGAAAGAAATTTCTGAACGAATAGGCTGTTCCCAGAGTGCTGTATCAAGGCACCTCAGTGGGAAGTCTGTGGGAAGGAAAAAGTGTGGCAGAAAACGCTGCACAACGAGAAGAGGTGACCGGACCCTGAGGAAGATTGTGGAGAAGGGCCGATTCCAGACCTTGGGGGACCTGCGGAAGCAGTGGACTGAGTCTGGAGTAGAAACATCCAGAGCCACCGTGCACAGGCGTGTGCAGGAAATGGGCTACAGGTGCCGCATTCCCCAGACCTGGGCTACAGAGAAGCAGCACTGGACTGTTGCTCAGTGGTCCAAAGTACTTTTTTCGGATGAAAGCAAATTCTGCATGTCATTCGGAAATCAAGGTGCCAGAGTCTGGAGGAAGTCTGGGGAGAAGGAAATGCCAGAAGTCCAGTGTCAAGTACCCACAGTCAGTGATGGTCTGGGGTGCCGTGTCAGCTGCTGGTGTTGGTCCACTGTGTTTTATCAAGGGCAGGGTCAATGCAGCTAGCTATCAGGAGATTTTGGAGCACTTCATGCTTCCATCTGCTGACAAGCTTTATGGAGATGAAGATTTCATTTTTCAGCACGACCTGGCACCTGCTCACAGTGCCAAAACCACTGGTAAATGGTTTACTGACCATGGTATCACTGTGCTCAATTGGCCTGCCAACTCTCCTGACCTGAACCCCATAGAGAATCTGTGGGATATTGTGAAGAGAACGTTGAGAGACTCAAGACCCAACACTCTGGATGAGCTAAAGGCCGCTATCGAAGCATCCTGGGCCTCCATAAGACCTCAGCAGTGCCACAGGCTGATTGCCTCCATGCCACGCCGCATTGAAGCAGTCATTTCTGCAAAAGGATTCCCGACCAAGTATTGAGTGCATAACTGTACATGATTATTTGAAGGTTGACGTTTTTTGTATTAAAAACACTTTTCTTTTATCGGTCGGATGAAATATGCTAATTTTGTGAGATAGGAATTTTGGGTTTTCATGAGCTGTATGCCAAAATCATCCGTATTAAGACAATAAAAGACCTGAAATATTTCAGTTAGTGTGCAATGAATCTAAAATATATGAATGTTAAATTTTCATCATGACATTATGGAAAATAATTAACTTTATCACAATATGCTAATATTTTGAGAAGGACCTGTACATACACCCTCACTAATATTAAAAATGTCATTTAGCAAGTTGCAGAGAAACCAAACGTTTTTGTAGCCATCATCAAGGTTTAATGAAAAACTCTGTCTGGATTGTTGCCTTTCTTTTAGCCATAATTGGTTTATTTAAAATAGTTTCCTGGCTTTTAAGCATAGTTCATAAATTGTCAATAGGGTTGAGGTTGGGCTCATTCCAGAAGCTTAATGTTTGCCTGCCTTATCCATTATAAAACCAGTTTTGATGTGTGGTTGGGATCATATATTATTACATTAATATTATATTAATATTTTATCAAATAATATTACGGTGTGTTAAGGGTTGTCCTGTGAATACCAGCCCAGTAAGGCGATGGTATTAGGACAAAATTGAAAGGTGTGAGCCAAGCTCTGACATTACTGAACAGCAAAACTCTGCACACACAGAATGAATTCACACAATTTCTTAATATACAAGAATTTATTAACAAAAATAAGTCAATTCAAAGTCAAATATATTTCAATCAACAAACTCTTTACTATGCTAAAACAATCCAAATAAACTACCAAGCAGAATTAAAGAATAATGAAGACTAATGGACTATGTACAATATAAACAAGTTGATTAAAGATGGTTGAAACCATGACCAAAAGAGTGATGCAACATTACCATACAATGTTTATGTTTGAGAACCAAGGATTATCTTGAAGAATCTGGAAATGAAGTTAAGTTAGTTTTGGAATTAACTTAGGCAATAATCCGCATACCTTTAAACAACCCTTCACGATGCAAGATCAGATAAAATATTATTTTAATAAAATAATGTTTTAAAGAATGATTTGCTGAATAAAACTAACCTTCTGGATCACTAATTCTCAACGGTGTCTCATTAGCTGCCTTTATTTATTGAAATAATATTTAAAGAAATATTATTAAGGGAATAGTAAAATAATATTTAAGGAAATATTATTTTGAATAAGAACCAAATCTTTCTGGATAAATGGGGCTTAATGGTGTTTAATTAGTTATCAAGTTTAGAAAAATAATATTTAGGGAAATATTATTTCCTAGATTGAACAACCTTTTTGGGTAAATGATCTTAACTTAGCTGTTAGCGGTTGAAGCTAACAAAAGAAGCTTATAGCTTATCATTCGAATCAAACACATACCTTTAAAACACCATTAATAAAAGGTTTCAAATGCATACGCGTGAATGCCGCGCTATGGCCGATCTTCTGTGTTTAAAATCACCCTTTAAATAAAATTTGTCTTAACTTAAAAAACAAAAAACACAAACACAGAACACACAAACTGAGCACATATGCTGAGCAGATAATCTGCTAGCAATAAGATGGCTGAGTTTTCAATACAAACAAAACGTCATAAAACAAAAAATGTTTAGATTTTTTCACTCTAAACTACTTCTCTCTGCCAAAAAACACAACCTCTTACGTAAACCGTGCTGAGGAAAAGTTGTCCGTTGCGATGAAGTTGAAGGAAGCATCCACAGTGAACAAAGGGTTAAATGCAGCTAACCTCCGTAGCTGTGGGGTGGGGCGGCTCGCTCTGTCGGGCCGGCCAAACTGCACGTTACTACTGTAACCATGGTGATGCGGCCCCGTTGTCCTTCCTTCAAACCGGGAAAAGCTGCTCCACTCGGCGTCGTAGAGACAGGATCTCTGCTGGGAACTCTCTGGAACAGTTTGCTTCTGTAGACCTCAGAGAGAAAGTCAAGCAACGTTTGTACCTTAATTCGTTCATGAATGAATACCGGATACATAGACAGTGATTCATTCCTACTTAACTTAGTGCATATGATCGCGTGATCGTATGACACTCTTGGATCCAGTTGAAGAGTTCTGTCTGTTTGCCCACAAAGAGACATTAGCGCTCTGTTTCCATCTGTCCAGTTCCACTGGGGACCTGCGTGGAAGAGGTCAGTCTGTTGCAAAAGCGGGGGCTTTATTCGGACAGTAACGTCACGGGAAGTCCGCTGTTATTCCCTTCTTGGCTGTGCTGGAAGTAGGTTAATGCGATTTATTTTGAAAGTTCCAGAAATGTTCTTACTGATCTTCATGATGTAACCCATGGCTGTGGTCCCAACAATTGAATATTACACCTGCTAGAACACACAAATCGAATCCCACATTCAGCCATCTGACCCACATTATCACTTGCGTAAAATGAAAGGAGAGTTGGTCTGGATGTTCAAGAACTGCCAAGGCTTAAGAGTATTATAAACTGAAATATTCTGGAATATCAGTGTTACTGTGGGGAAGTGGGTTTTACATCACCACAAACTGACAGGATGCAGACCATTGAATAAATGTGTGTTCCAAAATCAGTGCCTTCAAGGCGAAATGAAGGTGTTGTTTGCTGCTGCCCACACCGACATGCCAAATAGGTTTTATGGTCATATGAGACAAAGACTGACCAATTTGGCCACAGTGACAATGTATGTAAGAGTAAAGTTGGTGCATTCAAACCTAGGAAGACTAAAGCAGCTCTTACGCATGGTGGTGGCAGCATCATTCTGTGGGACTGTTTCTTTGCCAGTGGACCTGGTCCTGTAAATGAAGTGGATGGGCAAATGAAGGAGGAGGATCATGTCCAAATTCCTCACTATCTCATATCAGCATCTAATTGGTTAGAACTGGGATGCAGCCTCGTGTTCCCAGACACACTTCCAAACTGGTTTTGGGATTGATAAAGCAGGCTAACATTAAGCTTCTGGCATGGACCTCAACCCCATTGAACCTCTAAAGACTATGTTCAGAAATCAGACCCTTAGCATGAAACTAGCCAATTTAAACGAGCTCTACCAGTTCTGATAAAACAAGAGTGATCAACTAAAAAAGCACTCAAGAGAGTGAAGACCTCCGCCAATGTAATAGGGTCAATGACACATGTCAGCTTTTTTCTTTACTGATGAGCTATACTTGCAATGATTCTGGCCACTGCAGGTCAGTTGCTGACAGAGCAAGGAACCAAGTTGTCGTACCATGGTGTGGCAATAATAAAGAATCGTTCAAAATATTCTGAATCCAGATGGTGCTCTGCATCACAACCAAAATCTAATCATCTGTTCCTTGTCCTAATACGCCTCTTGTCTGAAAATTTCATCCAAATCCGTTCACAACTTTTTGAGACATTTTGCAAACAGACAAACCAACGGTGACAAAACATAACCTCCATGGTGGGGTTAAATATTCAGCGAGAATTATACCAGAAGCTTTTTTGATCACTACCAAACATTAGTGGTTTTTCTGCATATTGCTGAGAGACGATTATCTAAATATTAGTGGGGTTTCACGCACATAATTGAACATGTATGTGTAATTCTGATTTATTCCAAAGTATAGAAGATCTGAAATTAATTTAAACTAATGCACCTACTGCTAGTTTAAAAAATAACACTAAACTGATACAGTATAGTTGTATAGTCACTCTGAAAAAAAGAACAGTTCAAATGCAAGATTTAAAGCCCCAAATTAGCATGAGAATTATGTCCATCATGAGAGTATAAGATGTATGTGTAAAATCAAAGACAATTCTAGACAAACCCAATTTCCTCCCTACAGACTGAAGACCAATAACCCGGATACCAGCAGCCGCCACGCTCTCTCCCAGTGGTTCTGCCGTCTTCATAACGAAGTCAACGTCCGGCTGGGGAAGCCCGAGTTCGACTGCTCGCTTGTGGATGAGAGATGGAAAGATGGCTGGAAGGATGGCTCCTGTGACTGAGAAAAGATTCCTTCAGAAGAAGCAAACTCACTGTTTTCCTTGTCTTGTAAGGCTGCTAATATGCAGAAGAGTGAATGATCTATTCCATACTTACATACCATTTTTTTTTATTAGTTTGTGTAACAAGTGTAATTATAAAATAAAAGCTCTGAAAAACAGATTTCTTTTTGTTTTTAACAGAATGGAAGTTTTGGTTCTTAGTGAATGTGTTGATGAAATGTTTTCTTCAAAGGTCTCATCTAGTGTTACTGTGACGGTGGTACCAAATTGTAGCCAATATGTTATCAATGCTAACCGTGGCTCAGATTCTTTTAGGTTGGTTACCTGGAAATGTTACCTGGAAATGTTATGTCTTACTCCTTTAAAGACCTGGTTGGATGCAGAGAAAAATTAATTTTTCTCTGCATCCAAGTTAATTGGACTAACTCTTTAATATAAATAGCCATCTAATGAAAAGTGATGTCACTTTAAATGATTAAGAAAACTGCCTTTACATGACCGATGTTTAAGATGGCAGGAATCTGATTTGGTCTTGGTTCCCCTCACTAGTCTTCCTGTACCATCTAGCTTATTTCCCTTTATCCACGTAAAGCCTGTTGGATGTGCTATTAATGTCTATTAATATACTGAGTGGTCAAAAACCTCTCTACAGAACCCTACTTCAAGAAAAGTGAACATGGCTGTTGTCAGGAATGACACTCTTCATTATTTTTAAGATCAAACTACTTCAAATGCCTAAATAAAATGTAATAAAATCAGAAAACCACATGTTTAATGCAGATATTTTTGCTAATAGATTGCCATAAATTGCACAGATTGAAACCTTAAAATTCTGTTCAAATCTCCAAATTTAAACCATGGCCTCTCTCCCACAAATACACTATGTCCACAGTTGAACTGGTGGACTCAAGCAGAAGGTTGAAGTGCACCTCAGTGCCCCCTAGCGATAAGCAAAATAATACATCCACTCTTGACAGCCTTTTCAGCAGAGGTTTGAAATCTTTACAAATCACTTTCTGGAGAATCAGTAAATACAAAATATGAGCAATGTTCTATACAAGTTAAGTTAAAAAAATATTTACCTGCTGATTAGGTTAGAGTTTGTTTTTTTTTTTGGTAATAGACTACACATTTTACTATCAAACAGGGTTGTGCTTAACAGTGTAAGAATAGTGTGTTAGTTATTAGGAACGACTATTTTTCTCTCTAAATGAACTACAGCCTGTTTGGCAAAAATGAAAACTGGGTTCTGGAAAACGCTTATTTATACCTAAAAAAAAAGCAGAATACACATGTGTTGAAAATGTTTAAAGAGAAGAAAGTTGACAAGTTAAAGGCAGACTTCCTTACAAAGAGAAATTTTCGTTTTCTCCTGCTTTGGATTGTTTTTTGTTTGGTTAGGGTTGTTTTTTTTGCAATTAATTACATGAAGCTGTGATTTCTTTCTTTTCTGACAGAATCAAACCCTTAGACCAACTTCAAATGTACTCTTGAATTGTTAGATTTAGATATTTTCTTAGAAACATCATAAGCAACAATGCTTAAAAATATGTTTCTTCCTGGCTTGAATCTGAAATGGAATCCTGTGACTGAAAACTAAGATACTGTTTAAAATGATTGAAAATTGCAGACATCTTATTTTTTTTCCTTTTGTTTTCTTGCAATCTTGAACCTCAAAAAGTTTTATATACGTTGCCTTAGTATTTAGTAGATTTGCCTTTTTAAACTGTATGATTTGGGTCAAATGTTTTGTTTATCCTTCCTAAAAGATTCTCACCATAATTTGCTGGAATTTTTGCCCATTCATCTAGAGGTAACTGGTGTAACTTGCTCAAATACCCCTTTTTAGCTCTGTCCACAAATATTCCATGGGACTGAGACCAGGACTAAACAGGGAGAGCAGGGCTTGGAGGGTCAATCCAAAGCACGGACTTTGTTATCTTTAAGCCACTTTGTAACTAATTTGATGTCATGATTAGAGTCACTGTCCTTTTGGTAGACAGATTTGTGCCCAAGCTTTAAGTTCCTGGCTGATCTAGTGAGATGTTGCTTCAATATTTCCTCCAGATAGTACTTATTATTTAAGGTGAACCGGTCCCTTCTGCAGCAAAACTCTAACATACCATGACACTGCCACCGCTGAACTTCACAGTTAGGATGTTGCTGACAAACAGACACATTTCCCCTCTGCTTCCTCCAACTGTAACCCTCATTATGACCAAACACTTTAAATGTAGCTTCCACAGGAGATGTTTCCAAAAATGGAGGTGTTTGCGCGTAAAAGCTTTTTCAAACTGTAAACAGGCTTTTCATGTGGAGTGATGGCTTCTTCTTTCTTCCTGACAGGTGTTTCAGCAGCTTATGCCAGCTTCAGCCACCATCTTCACTAGGTCTTTTACTTTTATTCTGGAGTTGATACCTTCATTTTACCACAAAAAAAGTTTTGGGACATTTATTTTTTTTCCTGAACAGAATCATGGCTGGACATTCTCATTGTGTTCATACTTATTTATAATGGTTTGAACAGGTGAATGAGGAACCTTCAGACATCTGGAAATTGGATCCAAGGATAAGTCCGCGGAGGTCCACAACCGTCTTCCTGTTACCTTGCCTGATTTCTTTTAATTTCTCATGATGTCACACAAGCCTGCAGTGTGGTGTCTTAAAATACATCTACAGGTGTAACGTAAGTGTGAATTTACCAATCAGGAGCTTAGAAAGCCACGACATCATCATTTAGGCCTTTCCCCAAATTGATTAAAGGCATAGTATATCTACGTATACGTAAACTTTTGACTTTCAGCAAAGTAGTAAAAACCATCAAAATTTTATGGCAATTTTGCAAATAGTAGCAATTCTGTTTATCCTAACTGAGCTAAACGGGTAAAATATTTTCTGGTTTATTGTCAGACAGCGACAAAAGGTTAGGTTTGTATTTATTTATACTGTGCATGTACAAAATATCTGTTCCGTTGTATTTGTGAGCGTCTGGCCTCTCTCTCACTGGTCGTATGGTCCTGCGCGTCCCTGCGCCACTGGGAGCGCGCAGGACCCGTCTCCTCAGCAGCGCGCAGCAGCACATCCATCCTGCCGCGGAGCCGGGGATCGTGGAGCCGCGCAAAGCGCACACAACGAGAGACAGAAAGGGGGAGAGAGAGAGAGCAACAGAAGATGGACGGAGTGGGATCGTTCGGAGCGGGCCGAACCGGGACCGCTGTGGACCCGATCACGTTCGCCAAACAGCCGCAGACCATCCTGAGAGTGCTCTCCTGGGTGAGAGATGTTATTTTGTGCTGCATTTCTGTCTGTTAATGTGTCTGTGCCAGCGTTTGTGTGGATCCAGTGACGTGCCTCTACGCTGTAAATATACCATTGGAATGAAAAAGCGTGATTATCAGGGTGTGTGGATAGAAACGTGAAAATGAAGGTGGATTGTTGTGTATATTAAACAAATCTGGTGCAGGGTGTTACCAGGGCCTACTGTTTGGCTGACAGCATCTATAACCGCTTCCATTACAGATGTTTTCCGGGGTACAAACTGACCTATTGTTCCCCAATACTATTATTACCAGATTACATAGCGGGCACTGCTTTATAAACACACAGCGCAGAACGGATCAGAGAATCAGAAACACAGTCCTTCAGGCTAATTATCCAGCAAATTAACCTATTTATTCACACACCACATGTCATTTCTAAGTATTATTCTTACACCTTAGTAAGCATTCTTTCCATATTTGTATTAGCGATGTAATTTCCAGCTGATGATTTTACTGATTTTACCCTCCACGGTTGTCGTTCGTCATCTCACCTGTGATTGGTCCGCCACTATCATTACGCACTCAGGGCCACGGAGATGCGTCGCGGTCTGACGTTTGGGTTCCACGGAGAAGCTCCTCTTTTGGCAGCGCAGGGATTTCTGAAACACGCCAATTAACCGCGTGCACCACGTTTCGTACAGTGCGCGTGCGTGTGTTTCCTTTGCAGATGGATCATAAGATTTCCACCCAGCTTGCCGGGATTCTTCTTCTGAAACAGCGCAAACATTTTAAGCAAAAATATTAAACGTGAAGTCAAGATGGAAATCTAATGAATTCAAAGCCTGAGCAAAGGGCTGACTGGGGTCCTGGGTACAATTTCCTTTGGAGGTCCATTTTCAATTAGCGTCATTGTCCTCCAAGAATCTTTGTATTGTGTTTATCACAGCTTGTTTTAAAGTTAACTAGTGAGCCAACAATAATTTTCTTCATAGGAAAATATCAGTTTTCTGTCTAATTGGGGTTTTCTGGAAAGGGTATAAGCTGCTATTATCTTGTCAATAGTAGATAACTCTTTGCCTTTTTTTGTATAAACTGATTTGATGTTCTGTAGCTAATCAATAGAGGCTTTAGGTTGGTGCAGGTTTTGTTTCTTTTTGAGCTCTAATAGTCTACTTCATGTTGTCAGACCAGTTCCGTTTACCTTAATTCTACAGGTCTGGCATTACCAGGTCTGGATGTGGCCAGTGAAACAGATTGTAATAAGTGGTTAATCACAATAAATTCATGATTTCACAAGGGAAATCCCCATTTGAAAACGACTTTTTGGCATTTACTCTGGTTATCCTTGTCTGATATTAAAATGTTCTTAATGATCTGAAACATTCAAGTGTGACATAAAGCAAAAACAGAAGAAACTTGTAAGGAGACATATACATATAGTTGTTTTTTTTTTTTTTACTGAATTGTAATAAACATTTTAACAAGATTTTTGCTAAAGACGTCCATTTTCATTGCATTTCAATCTTTCCTGACAATTTTGTTAGTATTTAAGTAGAGATGACAGTCCGGCTAAGTTAGTCATTTGAAATCATGTTAGGAAATTTGAGAAAAGAAACTGCTTTTCTGTTTTAATGATGAAGCTTTATGAGGTTAAAAGCCGTTTCATCCCACTGATTCAGCCAAAGCTCTTGAGCATCTATCTGCTCAGATTACGTCCACTCATGTGATTAGGTTAGAATGTGTGGCTGACATTATTCCATTGTGTGTCCTTTCTTCATCATATGACCCAGACCCCCTAGTAAGAGTGCATTTTTCTCTGTGTTGGTGAGTCACGAGGCCTTATTATGCCGAAGAGTGTTAGTCAGCTGATCGATGTCGGAGTTTGTGTTAAATAGGTGCCTCTGGTAAGAGACTGAACACACACTGTAAGTTGAATAGAAAAACTTTGTGGCATCAGCCAAAGAAACGAATAGCACACTTCTGTTATGGTGTTTGGTATTCAGGTGTGTTCAAGTTTTTAGAGGAAGTGAAGCCTCCACATCTTCAGTCTGTCAGTGGAAAAAGCACAAGCAGAAATTAGGTTAATGCCTTTGGTCTGAGTACACTGAAAGAGGAGCTTTTAGAGCATCGTGCTTTCAATGACCCTGAAATAATGTTTTTGCTCCTTAAGAACAAAAACAAACAATGAGATCTTCAATCCTATAATAATGATAGTTTTGGTGCAGTTTGCATGTTTAATTTGTCCTTCTCCTGCTCTTCTCTGCCACAGATATTTTCCTTGGTGGTCTTTGCCTCCATAGTGAATGAAGGTTATGTTAACCTGGGCAGTGAGCGCCTCCACTGTGTCTTCAACAAGAATGCTGACGCCTGTAACTATGGCATTTTTGTAGGCCTTGTGGGCCTGCTGGCATGTTCCTTCTTCTTCCTCCTCGACTACAAGTTCTCTTCCATCAGCTCCGTCAAAGACAGAAAGAAGGCTGTGATGCTGGAGATTGGCTTCTCAGGTGAGAAGTCGTCCTGATAAGCATTGTAGTTTGCCACAAGCCATGAAGGGGAGACGGCAAACGTGGAAAAAGCTGTGCTTGTCAGAGAAGAACAAAACATGCCAAATTCTATGTGGGGTGGAAAACTAACACTGCATGTTAGCCTGAGCACACCTTCCTCGTGGTGATACATAGTGGTGGCAGCATCATGCTGTGGATTGAAGAAAACTTGTTAGAAGCTGCAAAAAACTTGAGATAAGGGCAGAGGTTCACCTTCTAGCCGGAAAGTGACCCTAAACATACAGCCAGAGCTACAAGGAAATAGTTTCAATCAAAGCAAATTCATGCTGTGGAATGGCCCAGTCAAAGTCCAGATATACTTTCAATTGAGAATCATTGGCAAAACTTACAATCGAGGCTCACATGGCTTTAAATCCAGTCTGACTGAGGTTGAGCTGTTTTGCAAAGAATAATATACAGAAAAATGACATACAGTACCCCCAGAGACCGGAAGCTGAAAAATGGACCTGAACACTTTTTTTTCAGATTTTTATAAGCAAAAAAACATTTTAAACCATATTTTTATTTTCAATTTTACAATTAAGCACCACTTTGGTCTGTTAAATAAAGTCAGAATAACATATATTTAGGTTTGCAGTTGCAGTGCAACTAAATAAAAAAGGTTTAGGGATATGAATCCTCTTTTAAGGCAATGTAGAAGACAATAATAGGTGTGGCTTTTCTTTAAAACAAAAAGTGAGCAATATACAAAGTGAATAAGAATTTATGAAACCTTACCAAAGCAGAAAGTAAGTTCTCCAAAACATCAAGCAGGCAACCTAACTTGGTTTGTGTCAGATGTTTGTTTTCCTGTAAGACAATACACTAGGAGAAATGAAACTATAATTTGGTAGCACCTATTAGAGAAATGAGAGTATTTTTTATTTCTAAAAAACTATGCAGAATTCAAGAAAGCAGGAAATGAGAAATTATCAGCCCCAGGCTGTTATTGTCCCAGTATTAAATGAGCTTTCTTGGAAATAGTAAATCTTTTTTCTGCTGGTTTCTTGCAGGTTTTTGGACCTTTCTGTACTTTGTAAGTTTCTGCTTCCTGGCCAATCAGTGGTCTCGGACCAAAACTGATGATCTACCTCTTAACCAGGGGGCAGATGCAGCACGGGCAGCCATCGCCTTCTCCTTCTTCTCCATAATCACATGGGTAAGGCTATGAAACTACACTCTCCAGCCAATACAAAGAGAAGTGTGTAAACAATAAACCAAAACATGGTTTGAAAATTCAGATAATGGAGTCCATATATCAGGTTTGGAGCAGTGTGGATTTCCTCCTGGACCTGGAACAGTGGAGCACTCCCGCTTGGAGTTGCTGAGATGGTCGTGGTAGTTTGGTTGTCAGGTCCAGCATGTCTTTTCTGGATCTGGAGCAGGCTTATGACTGTGTCCTTTGAGACATTTTGTGGGGGTTGCTACAGAACTATGGGTTACCTGGGTTGCTTTTAGGGATTATGAAGTCCTCGTACAACCAAAGCAAGAATTGTGTCCATTTTCTCAGCACAAAATCAAAATTGTTGTCAGTGCAGGTGTGACTCTATGTTGACTGCTCTTTTTCACTGATCCTATTGGTGGTGTTGATGGACAGTATATCAAGGTGGAGTCTTAGCATGGAGGGTGTCTGGCTTGGAAACCTCGTTTGGGAATGTCTTTGTTTTTTGCAGATGATGTGGTTTTTTTGGCTTTTTTAAACCACTACCTGTTCACAGTTAAAGAGTGAAAGAGGTGGAGGAGTCCGCACCTCTAAGTTTAGGGCCTTTGCTGTCATTTGGAAAAAAGGTGGACTGCTCCCTCCAGCTCAGTGGATCAGTCTCTGTCTCAAGCGGATTAATTCAGCTGTCTTCATGTCTTGTTTACAAGTCATGGAAGAATGGAGCGGGGATGGATAGATGGATTAGAGCTTCATCTGCAGCAATGAGGGTACTTTACCGATCTGCCATGATGAGAAAGAGCTGAATTAAAAAAGCTCTCTATTTTCAGGTCTGTCCCCATTCTGACTCATGGCCAAAAAAATAAGATCCCTGATAAAAGCAAATGAAATGAGCTTCCTCTATAAGATCGCTGGAGTGTTGCAGATGATGGACAGAAGGGTGGATGGATGGATGGATGGATGGATGGATGGATGGATGGATGGATGGATGGATGGATGGATGGATGGATGGATGGATGGATGGATGGATGGAATGGATGGATGGATGGATGGATGGACAGAAGGGCGGATGGATGGATGGTATGGATGGATGGGTGGATGGATGGATGGATGGATGGATGGAATGGATGGATGGATGGATGGATGGATGGATGGATGGACAGAAGGGTGGATGGATGGATGGTATGGATGGATGGATGGATGGATGGATGGATGGATGGATGGATGGATGAAATGGATGGATGGATGGATGGATGGACAGAAGGGTGGATGGATGGATGGATGGATGGAATGGATGGAAGGAATGGATGGATGGAATGGATGGAATGGATGGATGGATGGATGGATGGTATGGATGGATGGATGGATGGATGGTATGGATGGATGGATGGATGGATGATGGATGGATGGATGGAATGGATGGATGGATGGTATGGATGGATGGATGGATGGATGGATGGTATGGATGGATGGATGGATGGATGGATGGATGGAATGGATGGATGGATGGATGGACAGAAGGGTGGATGGTATGGATGGATGGATGGATGGATGGATGGATGGATGGAATGGATGGATGGATGGATAGATGGAATGGATGGATGGATGGATGGAATGGATGGATGGATGGATGGATGGACAGAAGGGTGGGTGGATGGATGGATGGTATGGATGGATGGATGGATGGATGGAATGGATGGATGGATGGGTGGATGGAATGGATGGATGGATGGATGGATGGACAGAAGGGTGGATGGATGGATGGTATGGATGGATGGAATGGATGGATGGACAGAAGGGTGGATGGATGGATGGATGGATGGATGGAATGGATGGATGGATGGTATGGATGGATGGATGGATGAATGGATGGATGGAATGGATGGATGGATGGATGGATGGATGGTATGGATGGATGGATGGATGGTATGGATGGATGGATGGATGGATGGATGATGGATGGATGGATGGATGGATGGAATGGATGGATGGATGGATGGATGGTATGGATGGATGGAAGGATGGATGGTATGGATGGATGGATGGAATGGATGGATGGATGGATGGATGGATGGACAGAAGGGTGGATGGTATGGATGGATGGATGGATGGAATGGATGGATGGATGGATGGATGGATGGATGGATGGAATGGATGGATGGATGGACAGAATGGTGGATGGTATGGATGGATGGATGGATGGATGGATGGATGGATGATGGATGGATGGATGGATGGAATGGATGGATGGATGGATGGATGGATGGATGGATGGATGGATGGATGGATGGATGGAATGGATGGATGGATGGATGGAATGGATGGATGGATGGAATGGATGGATGATGGAATGGATGGATGGATGGATGGATGGATGGATGGATGGATGGATGGATGGATGGATGGATGGATGGATGGAATGGATGGATGGAATGGATGGATGTATGGATGGATGGATGGATGGTATGGATGGATGGATGGATGGATGTATGGATGGATGGAATGGATGGATGGATGGATGGATGGAATGGATGGATGGATGGATGGAATGGATGGATGGATGGATGGATGGATGGATGGATGGATGGATGGAATGGATGGATGGATGGATGGATGGAATGGATGGATGGATGGAATGGATGGATGGAATGGATGGATGTATGGATGGATGGTATGGATGGATGGATGGATGGATGGATGGATGGATGGATGGATGGATGGATGGATGGATGGAATGGATGGATGGAATGGATGGATGGATGGATGGATGGATGGAATGGATGGATGGATGGATGGATGGATGGATGGAATGGATGGATGGATGGATGGATGGATGGAATGGATGGATGGAATGGATGGATGTATGGATGGATGGATGGATGGTATGGATGGATGGATGGATGGATGGATGGATGGATGGATGGATGGATGGATGGATGGATGGATGGATGGATGGATGGATGGATGGATGGATGGAATGGATGGATGGAATGGATGGATGGATGGATGGATGGATGGATGGATGGATGGATGGAATGGATGGATGGATGGAATGGATGGATGGATGGAATGGATGGATGGATGGAATGGATGGATGGATGGAATGGATGGATGGATGGATGGATGGATGGAATGGATGGATGGATGGAATGGATGGATGGATGGATGGATGGATGGATGGAATGGATGGATGGATGGAATGGATGGATGGATGGAATGGATGGATGGATGGAATGGTTGGATGGATGGATGGATGGATGGATGGAATGGATGGATTTAACACAGATTTACCACATGCAAAAATAGTGAAATAGGTTACATTTTATAACACATGATCCAAAGATACCTTCAAATCAGTGTGACAGGCCTAGAAGGGAAACGATAATCTAGACTTACGAACAACAAACTTAGAAATTATATCCAGTTATAAATATGAGTGAACATAAAAACAGCAGCGATAAAAACTTGGGACTTCCTTGAGCAACAGTAATTCATCTAATTGTTTCTAGTGGCTGCTAATCAGTTATGGACATCAGCTACAAGGAATTTTAGTCATTTCCTGTTTTCAGATCAGCTTCTACTCTGTCTGGGGTGCTGGTTGGAAAAGTTCGGCAGTCAGGATCTGCAAATCAGAACCTTGCCAATCACCAAACCCATCAGCATCCGATCAGGTGAGGTCATTACCTGAGCAAACTCTTTGTCGGTGTAAAGAGCACAGAATGATAATAAACATAGGGTCTTAGGGACCTTTCCCCAGTTGGGCCCATTTAATAATCCTTTCATTGTTCAAACCAGTCAAGTCCACGGTTTTTGCTAGGTGAGACAAAATCATTAAGTGAAAGGTACTTCTAAACACATTTCAAAAAAATAAAAAATGCTAAATAGTTTTGTGTTTTTTGTCTTTTTTTTTTTATCTGTTCAACAATAAATTATATATGCAACATCTTTGATGTAAATCTGCTTGATTTGTTGTAGAAATGGGATCTATAAATCCTTGTAGACCTGTCTAGATCTATCATTTCACCTGTTAAGCTGCAACTTGTCAGTCTGCTGTGTCATTATTGTGACCTTTAGCAAGTAGAAGTAATTTTGGTAGTCTGATCCAATCTAAACTTTTTGTGTGGATGTTGGTCAGAACAGAGGTAAAAAACAGTTAAGGTAAGAAAGCTAACTATTGGCTGGGCCTTGTATGACATGCATAAGAGTTATAATAAATTTGTCTTTTGTTACTGAAAAATGAATTAATTTTAGAGAAATTACAAGGTTGCATCAAAAATGAGAAACTGAACAGGTCTGTTTGTTCAAATTTAATAGTCAGCATAATTTACCTAAACAACATTTGGTGTTTAAATAGTTTTGTGATATGGATGACATTCTGGTTATTGATTTTGATGAGTTCACTGTGACTATGCAGCATCCTGAGTCAGTTACTGCACTTTAATTTCCCTGTCTCCTCTGCTGCCCCCTGCAGGCTGGCCTAACAGTGCTTGCGGTCCAGAAGTATCTTCTGGGTACAGACATGACCCTGTTCACCACTGAGCACATGGACGGTGGTGCACCCACCCAGCCGTATCCGTCCAATTCACCAGTAGGCGGCCCGGCTGATACCACAGAAGCCTACCAGAGCCCACCGTTCACCGAGAACAACACAGCCCCCACATACCAGGTTCCCATTTACTAGGACAGACAGATGTGAGGGTGGAAGAGATGCAGATGAGAGAAAATTGTTTTCTGTGGTTTCGGTTTCAAGTGAAGTTGTTTATGAGTTGATCTGGAGCACACCTTTCAATAGCTGTGATAAGAAAAAAAATATTTCTGGCCTCTGCTTCTTTTTTACCTCCTCTTGTTTCCTGCCCCTCCTAACATTCCAGCTTTATCTGCCTACTTTCTAGACCTGCAGAAAGGATTTTCCTCCTGCATCAGCGCAGATGAATCAAAATCAAAACTAGAGGAGGAAAAATGGAAGTGGGAGGTGACTTTGAAGTGTTCAAACACCATTTTGTCATAGAAGACAGGGATGTAGTGCTGAACAAGTTACACCACAATGTTGCTGTTTTATATTACAGTAAGCAGTGCAGGAGGCGTTCTCTTACAGCAGTTTGATCTTATTCCTTTCATTCATTCAGGTGTCCTCTTTTCTTGTCAAACACTGGGAATGCTCTTTTCTTTTTTTTAGCCGCAATGATAACTCCTCCTGTGTTCCTAGCTGGTGATCATCTGCTTTGAATCTATGTTCCCAGACGTAGAGATCAACTAAGTGCCATATTGTATTGCATTTCAAAAGGTGACTTAGTTTTGTTGGTTTTCCACATACTGTATACAAAAAAGACAATGTTTTGTGGCCGAGTGCAATATCTCACATTCTCATGTACTGTAGGTAGCTACACACCGTACTGTACTGGAGGTCAGGAGGTCATTGTCGGAGCAGGTCAACTGTAGGCTCTGTCTCAAATGACATATTTCTTAAATTCAGGCAAAATTGTCCCCCTGCAAAGTTTCCAACACAGAGAAGTTACCCATTACAGATGGGCAGCTCACATTCAAATACGATGCAAATCGGATAAAGAATTATTAAAACTGAAATGATCATGTCTAGCGTTTAGGCCTTTCTAGGAGTCCTCAGAAATGGAAACAGAATGACAATGGAGAATATCCCTTTTCTGCTTTATCATCCTAGATGAATTGTGAGACTTTATTGAGTCGTGTATGCAGTTTAGTTTGCAATTGCAAATCAGTTCATGAATGCAAACTTACTTTTCAGAAGAGCCGAGCCAAGGCTGAATCAGGGCCTGGGCAGAATTTCATTTGGGGGACCCCTGAGTATTTTTTTTTCACTTTTACATTCTGCCCTTATTGTACAGATAAGTAGTGAACCAATGATAAATTTTATTGACTTTGTGACATATTATGCTTTTCTTAACCATTGACCATCACAAGAGTCACTACAAATTATTTGTTACAGATTATTCTAATAAAGTTCTCATTTTGATCATTTTCAGCAATTTAAAGCTGATTTTCTGCTGTTGAAGCAGTTTTGACTCTTTACTCTATAGATACTACAGTGAGGTAAAACAGAGAAGTTCTGAAAGGAGATAATTATAAACATATGAAATTTCTAATGGTATGCAAGAATGTACGCACCCTTATACAAATGCCGGATTTGTCTAATGTAAATATCCTCATCATAATATCACATATCATCTATAATTCAAGTAAAAAACACACACACATATACTGTATGTTGGAAGAACAAAAAACAAAAAGCTGAAAGGAAGACAAGTCTTTTTCTTTTACAAAGGAAACATGGCTAAAAACTCCCAACGCCTTCTGAGAACAAGTATTTTGGTCTGCATTGGTGGTGGCAGCATCATGGTCTAGGGTTAATTTCTTCAGAGGGAACTGGCTTTTTTTATCAAGTTGGATGAAGTGAAGAATAATTCCAACATATTTCTTGTCATTTTGTTGAATTGTACAGGATTTATGTCACATTATATTTGGAGATTTCTTTAAATAAGTTATTGTGTTCTCATTTTTCACATCACAAAAGACTGCCATTTTTACAGGGATGTGCCCAAAGTTGAGAGCAACTGTTTTTTTTCAAGATGTGAAGCCTAAGTAGGAATGAGACAATGTTACATACATTACACTCAAAAATGAATATCACATGTGTTTAGGCTGTTAATCAACCACATAAAAATACAATTAAATGCTTACAAAATTGTTGTCCAAAAAAATCAGCTTTAAATCATGACATATAACCTTTAACTTGCGCATTCGCATACATATGCTGTGTGAATTTAGTTTCCCCTTCTTGGGGCCTTGAGTACCTTAGGCTGGCCGTGTTTTCAGTTGTAGTTGAGAAGCCAGTTGTCTCGTAATCCATCCACGGTGCATGAGAATGTACATGAGGTGTGTTACCTGAGACAGCATCCTATGGTATGAGTGTAAGATAGGGTGAGTGGGGATATTCTGGAGAAATTAGGTCAATGTATGCTTCCTTTTTTAAAAGCTGCCAAGCTGCCCTGTGTTGTTATTGCTATGTTAGTGTTCATAGCATTTTTATCACGGACGAGAAAACAGATGAACTTTTATTAAGGTCAGGGTGCTGGAGTATTTAGTCAAGTCTCAAACAAAAGAAAGAAAAAGAATCTAAAGTTGACAATCAGGCCTTTAGATCTGGGTGGATGGGTTAGCTTGAGGTGACATGGATTTTTGTCAGTAGGATGCAGGTCACCTTTGCCCCAGTCTAAATAGCACCACCACTTCAGTGTGTAGCAGTATCTCTATGCTGTGGTTCAAACACTCTTTACACTCATTGATCAATCTGTCATTGTGATGTGAGTGATCACATGAGTGTGTCCATATGCAGCAGCTGAACCTGTGCACGTAGAGATCAGCGTGCAAGAGGAAGATAACGTGTGAGTTTTTTGCCACAGAAACTTTTTTTTCCATATGTATTTGTGACAGTTTTAGCAAACTGCATCCTATTAAATTTTGGATGTTTTTTTTCATTTCTCCCCCAAATTTTATTGTCAGGTTATGTGAGGTCCAAAGTGTGAAGTCAAGAGGTCAGGTTGTTTTGAGTAGGCAGGACCAAATGTGAAGGTTTATGTACAGCTCTGGTTAGAAGTCTCTTGATTCATTCATTTTCATTTGAACCATTCTTTGTCAATGTGGACTTATGATGCAACATATAACTTTATTCTCAAATATATTCATACACCCCCACTAATTGCTGACAATCCACCTTGGCAAGTTGGACCTTGAACACACACTTTTTGCTGCCATCAATGAGCTTCTACTATAGTTTTAGCTATATTTTCTGGAAATCTTCCCACTCTTTTTTATGGTAAAGTTCAGTTCAGTTTCTTGGTTTCTTGGTATAAACCTGGATTTAAAACTGTCTCCAAACTTTCACGTCAGGCTCTCCAGAATTTTAATGGTAGCCTGTTTTATCTATTCTTATTTATCTATTAGACCTAAATCCAGTTCTAATGTACATTTGGGATCGTTGTCCTGCTGATGAACCTAGCTAGGTCCAAGTTCAACCATCTAGCTGTGTAATGTTGAAAAATTTGGAGGTAGTCCTCTTTCCTTATTATATCTACTGTCTGCACCAGTGCTACTGGCAAAACAGTCCACAACATAATGCTGCCACTACCTTGCTTGACCATGAAACCTTTCTCCAGAAGGCAGTCGGCCCATCCATATGGATGGCTACAAATTTCAGTAAAGCTCAAAGGTGTGCATTTTGGAGCAGGCACTTCTGTCTTCTTAGTTCATGCTAATGTAAGACTAGCGGCGCTTCAGCTGCTTCCAGTATATGATAGGCTTGGGTCTTGATGGTCCCTCATCATCCTAACCAATGTTTTTTTTTTTTTTTGTCTGAGCATGACAGTTTGGGTCAGATAAAACCCTAACCCATCACTTGGTGTTCTAACAGGACAACATCGAAACTGGGTTTGGAAGGCTTACAAAGAGTGTGCTTTTTGTGCAACATTTGCAAGGGACAATTAGCCAAATATCAGTAGGGCACTTGTTTTGAAACACCTCTGAAGTTTTTATGTTGTATAGTCATTCCATATTGTAAAGAGAGTAGGTTAAATAAATCATCAAAATTCTAAAACTATAATGTATACATTCATACTTACGATGAGTGTATGTAAACTTCAGACCAAAAGAAATAATCATCAGAATAGTGCATGAACGGTTTGTATAGAATCCATTTAATATATAACAAATATGTCGTTTTTAAGTTGACTCCAGAGCGTTTTGGATTGAATTCCCAGCAGGCAATAGTGGATTAGAAATATTCCCCAAAAGGAGAAAATCTAAATCTTCGCTCAGTGTTTTCTGGTGATCACTTAAAAAATATATCTCTATATAGCTGCACAAATGTGTAACACTGTTCCAGAATGCTAATATTTCTGCACCAGAGTAGTTCAACAGGTTGTTAAACATGAATGCTGACTCCTAGATCCAGCAGCTGGAGCTGCAGAACACAACCAGGACGTGCTGGCACATTTTTATCTCCGTTCCCGCCCGAAACAAATAAAATTCAATAACTAAAGAAATGAATGAAAAGTAAAAGCTTATTAAGTAATAAGCTGCAGGTTGATCAGTGTAGTTTAGTTGCAAAAACGACTTATTCTGCAAGTGAAGTTTAATTGAGGCATCACATCAAGTTTCTGTTTGTTTTGTGTTCTTGATTTAAAGAAGGTTCATATATTACATTTTTTAATGTCAGTCAGTCAGTCATTTTCTACCGCTTATTCCATAGTGGGTCGCGGGGAAGCTGTTTCCTATCTCCAGCAATCTATGGGCGAGAGATTGCGGGGTCCACCCTGGATAGGTCGCCAGTCCGTCGCAGGGCAACACACAAACAATCACACACACTCATTCACACACCTAAGGGCATGGTCACTTCAGTTTATTATTTTCTTAAAAAAAAAAAAAAAAAAAAACATTAATCACTTTTTCTTTATTTTTCATTACCACGTTTTTATGAAAAAGCCCAATTACCAAAACATGCACGGAATCAATAAGCATTTGTTGTGGACTTAAAGAACTTAACCTTGTTTATGTTGCACATTTAAACACGATTACGCCCTCTAGTGGTTACTCCCCCTGACTCGAAAGCTACCTTGTTTGAAGTGACCTAATGTGTTTATGACAGTTTGGAACAATTTAATGAATTTAACCTTGAGTTTAAAATATTTAGACTTTAAAAGTGAGGTAAAAAAATGTACACACATGATCACTCTCAAGAGAAATGCCTTGTGGTGGGAAACAGTCAGGATGACATCACTTAAGAGGGAGAAAAAAGCAACAGTGTAGTTGTTTAAGTCCCCATTAAGTTTATATAAGTTACCATTTATTCTGTTTGGGTGGGACTGGGGTGTTGATGGTGGCATCATTAGTTTGGGGTGCTGTCAGGTTAGGATGTTTTGTTGTTCTCAGTGCTTCAGTCTCTTATTCAGTCAGTGTGGTAGATGATTATTATTAATAATAATAAAACATTCTCTGTGTTTTGTGCTCTGGCCTCTGTACACTACTGTGGTATTGGTTGATTGTAAAAAATAAATAAAGTTTAAAAAAAAAAATCAGTATGTTCATAAAGTAAATGGAACTCTTGTGTGATGCTGTCCAGGGTCCGGTTTGTCCTGTGCTACTGAAAATAAGAAAATATTATCAATAAGAGTTATTTATTACCTAGACTGCACTCCTTTTTGCAAGTACTGGAAAACTTGTAACAGGGCCAAGGTTGATGTTTTACGCCATTGTTCTGTTGTTTTGTGAAGCTGAATTGATGAAAAGGCTGTTAGATGTAGTTACGTTGGCACCATCAGTGGTACCAGAACAATACATTGCATGGATGTTACAATACACCCATCCCTATAGCCCCTCCCTGTTAAAAAACAAAACAAAAAGGATTCTCATTGACTGATAAAGCAAGCATTGGTTTTTGTAGTGTGTTAGTCCTATAACAGTTTTCTAAGTTGTTTCTTCCTGTTCTAAAGCTGTATGGCCTCTTCAGTGTAAACTCGCTGTGTAAAGAGATGTGTGTCACTGTCTATTACCTGGACTGCAGTCTGACCATCATTCCAATAAAAGACAAAATCGGTTTTGGACTACCTGTTTCTGTTATTGTTTCAATTGTGGCTTCACCCAGAGCCTCTGGAGTAAGCAGCAGAGAGACGGACATTTTGTCATGTTACAGACAAAACATCAATGTATTTTATCTGATTTTATGTGATGGGACATATCATTTATTAAGCAGTAGGAAAGGAATATGTGATTTTGGACTTTTCTTGCAAATAAAAATCTGACAAGTGTGCCGTGAGTCTCCACACACCATGAAGCTGGCACCATCATGTTTGACTGTAGGCATGGAGTGCACAACTAATAGTTGTCCTGTCAATAGCGTCTCCCACCTGAGCTGTGGATCTCGGAAGCTCCTCCAGAGTTACCATGGGTCCCTCGGCTGCTTCTTCTATTAATGCTCCAACTTCCTTCTCCCAGCTGAAGAAAAGCATCCCCAAGGCATGATGCCGCTGCCACCTTGTCTCAGCCTCAGGATGTTGTGTTAAGGGTGAAGTACAGTGTTAGTTGTCCACCTCACGTTATGTTTCACATGTAGGAGAAGAAGGGCAAACATCACATCTGTGGGAGTTTCAAGGTGAAAAACACTTGTCACCAAACTAAACACAAAGGCCCATCTCATATTTGCCTAAATCCATCTCTATAAACCCCAAGACTTTTAGGAAAATATTTTGTGGGCCAACGAGACAAAAACTGGAACTTTTTGGAAGGTCTATCTCTCATCACAACTGATGTAAACAGCATTTCAGAAAGATAACATCATACCAGCAGTCAAACATGGTGGTGGTACCATGATGGCGTGGCGAAGCTTTGCTTCTTCAGGACCTAGGATGAGTTGGTGAATTGGGTGAGACCTTATTGTCAAGCATACTTAGGATGAGCAGCAGGACTAGCAAGTTGACCTCTCAGGGGGTCAAAAACCCTCCAAACAAATGTAGGCACCTGTTCAATGTCTGGACTAATCATGAGATGATACGGTGTGCCTTTAAACAGGTCGTTCATGCTCTCATGCTATCGTAAACACTAGATAGTAGTTGCTGCCATCAAGAATGGTAATACTAGTTAACGGGTTCAGGGGGTACATTTTTTTTCAAAGAACCAGGTTGGTGTTTGTTTTACTTAAAAAAATGAAATCACCATTTGGAAATTGCATGTTATCTTTGTCTGATACTAAATATTATTTAACGGTCTGAAACATGTATACATAGCGAAAAAGCAAAAACAGAAAACATTTGTCAGGGGGGCAAAGACTTCTCAATTTACTGTACCCAATATGTCCCTGCAAAGGTTTTCTTTCTAATCTATAAAAAATGTAGAGGTTAAAAGGGTCTTAAACATTTAACAGTGGGTAAGGCACAAAAAAAAAAAAAAAAAAAAATCTTATGCCGACTGTAACATACGGTGGAGGATCTGTGATGCTGTGGGCCTGTTTCCCTTTCAAAAGCCCTGTGAAACCTGGTAGTGTATGAATTAATGTTCTCTTTGAAAACTAGGACACTCACGGGGAAAAAAGGAAAACATGCGACCCTTATTCAGTGGTTTCAGTCCTGAATGTGACATAATTAACTGGAAACACCATTGATACAGTGCTGTACAATGCAGCCAGCTTTATTGGATGCTGATGGAAAACAGCGCATTGATGTATGATCTCCAGACAGAAAATATGGGCAGATTTTGGACCAGACAAATCCAGAAACCTAAAATAGAAACAAAAGCGTCGACCATATTTACATTTCTTCAGTCTCACAAATTACAACAAAATGTGCAATAATTTAAAGCTGTGACTGAAAATAACCAACAGTCTTATATCCCAGCGATTCTTAAAAAGTAGTACTGGATTGTAGATGTGTTTATTTTGTTTTCTTTTGAAACCCCAGCGATGGTGGACAAACCTCCGAGGCTTACCGGATTGGGATTCGTACGGAATGAGTGTGGAGATTAAAACATCACTTGAAATATGAACAGACATGAGAAGCAGCTTATTTTCACATCAAGAAAAAAAAAAAAAAAAAATCAATTCATTAATTTCTTTGCACCATTAACGGAGCGCCTTCTGCATTAAGCAGCTATATTTAAATGAACATAGTGCTGATTATTGGAACTGAACACGTTTTAGTTGTAAAACCAAGCAGCACCGCTGCCATGCATGCTCTTATTAACCCAAGTCAACAAGACAAAGTGCGGTTCTCTGTTTAAGTGAAACCAAAAAGCAACGTTTAAAAAAAATTCTCTGTTAGGCAGCAACACAACTTCCTCCATTTCTGTTATATTTAAAGTTCTGATTAGAGACACTCTCAGTTTAAGTGCCAGCAGGAGACATCCTGAAAGGATGTCGGCCGAACTGGAAAACCATTTGGACCAACCCATCAATATAATATTCATCCAAGCGCAAAAACCCCACCAACCAACGCCATTCTTAATCAAAGGGAGGCCTCAGGCTCCTCTGGGTTTAACAGCATCCAGGCTGCTGTTGTGGCACGCTGGCTTCTGCATCGCTGCAAGGCTTTCACAGAGCTGCAGGGACAGCTGAAATATTGACCCCACAATGGCAAACGGAGCAGAAGGAGACCGAGGGGAGGGGCTAGCTGATGATACGGCTGATTGACTGCAAGGAAGGGAACTCCTCGCTCTCAGTGATGTGCAGGGTCTTGTGGGAGTTGAAGTCTTTGGGGGCCAGAACCTGTCGGCAGGTGGGGCAAACCTGGCAGTCCAGGTCGCCCGCTGTGTTGGCCGCTGTGACCGGCATCTGCCAGGCGTTCTTCTTGTTCTTATTCTTCTTTCCTCCGCTGGCGCCGGACTGTTTCTCCAGCGCCTTGCAGTCTGCGTGGGCAGTCAGGAGCTCCTGCTGCTTCCCAGTGTCCGGTAGGAGCACCAGCAGCTCATTGAAGATGCTGCTGAAGGTGTCTCCGAGCAGGTCCTTGCAGCTGCTGTGGTACTGGGCGCCCGAGATCACGCTCTGGAAACAGAGAGCACAGAGTTAAATAAGACAGGTAAGCAGTCGGGGTTTCCAACTTTCAACTGTACTATTTACAGTGCTAGTTTTGTCACATTAGATATATAAACTTCTATGTTTTCATTGGAAATTTATGTGACAGACCACATCCAAGGAACACAGCAAACAGGTCAGGGAGATAGTTGTGGAGACGTTAAAGCAGGGTTAGGTCACAAAACTTCATACATCTCTGTTTTATCCATTGTCATTGTAAACCTGCAAACCTACCAAAATATGGCAACTCAACCAACTCTAGAGGACCTGAAGAGATCCACAGCTCATGTGGAAGCATCTCTTGATTCTGGCACTTATTTATGGAAGATTAAATCCATAAGATGTCTCATTGGCAGTTTGCCCCAAGCCATGTAGGGGACATAGCAAACATGGAAAGAGATACTCTGATCTGATGAGACCAAAATCTAATCTTTTCAGCTAAAGTCCTAAAAGCTTTGTGTGGCAGGTCACCCAAAACTAGGCCTGCACAACCTCAGGAAAACATGCTAGCGTAATACTATCACTGAATATTGTGATGACAATATTGATTAATAATAACCCACATTTTCCTGGCTCTTTTCTTTCACCACAATGTGTCCACCACTCTTTATAAGCTTTAGCATTTCAGCCACTGATAATGAAGATCCAGTGTGGGTATCAAGGTCAATGAAAGTCTACCCAACAGGCCGAATGTGTTATATGCATGCAGAAGTTAAATGCATGGCACTTGAAATATAATATCCTACCAAATATTACATCAAAATTGGCTCTTTGAGATTGTAAAACCGCACAGATATTGCGGATATTGCAATGACAACTGCGATTTTAAAATATTGTACAACTCTAACCAGAACATAACATTCCCACCAGGAGCAATGGTGGTGGAGATGTAGTGGCTCTAAAAAGTATTGACCTAAGAAGGCTGAATACAAGCACACTGTTCAGATCTTCTGTTAAAAACACATTATTTTCCTTTCATTTAACAATTGCGCCCTACATCCCAATAAACATTCATTTAAGTGGCTGTTATGGGAGAAGATTTGAAGTATGTCACTTATATGATCGATTGGTTATGAAACGGGTAAGATGTTGAGAGTACCTGTCTAAACTGGGCGGAATAATTTTTGAACTGGTTGAACTTTGACTCATCATTGTGGAGATACTTTTTAATAGACTTGATAAGCTCCAAGTTTCTCTGCTGGAAGTCATCCGGCACCAAATAACCATTAGTCGGCACCTTGGGGGGCCTTAAAGGGGAAACAAAAAAAGACCAGACATAAAAACAGTAAATAAAACACATGGCTAACTAACCGTTTTGCTAATCAGCCAATAATTTGCATGCGGGCTAATAACTACTCACAGGCCGACTGCAGGCTCCACCACATTGCTGTTAAGGGGGATTCCTGTGAAGCCTGGGGGCGGCTTTGGAGCGGAGCTTCCCAGTCCAGGTGGGGGTGGGGGCACGGCAGGGGGTGGGCTCGATGCTGTGGCCTTCACTGGGAAGGAGGTCTTGAACCCTGTCAGATAAACACACATTACAGTCACCACTCTGCTGATCACCTAAGGAGATGGCTCTGATAAAGTGTTACTGTAACCGTTTTACAGGGTCCAATCAGATCTGTTGACACAGCTAAACAAATTTCATAACTTTATATTATGCTTCCAGCTGTTTTGGCTGATAATAACCCTGACTGCACTGTGCTCGCATTAAAAAAAAAAGAATCTCAAGATCAAACACTGGCCTCCTGTATAGTTTAATACTGATGAACAAGTTGTTTCAGAGCAGCTTGTCTTTTGAGGTTTGACTCTGATGATTGAAAAAGACACAGATTAACACGGAAGTTTCAGCCTGATTTGTAGTCATTTTACTTTGGTTATTGAAACGTGGAAAAGTTCTTGACAACCAGACCCTGCTTTAAGCTGCTGCTTGAGCTTTGTTATATTTGTTCAGTAATGTTCTCCGACAAAACTCTGAGGGTCTGGGTCTCCTGTCCTGTTGGACTCATTTTGGTTACTTTTTCTATTTTTAGTGACCTTTAATGTTTAAATTGTGTGCTTGTCATTCAGATGTAACGTGACAAAATGTGAAAGCTTTTAAAGATACTTTTGCGGGGCTCAGTACGTTTTCGTAAGGCTAGAAGACTTGGAATAGGACGCTAGGTTTTACCTGGAGGAGGTTTCTTGGTCATGAGAGCAGGGAATTCTTCCTCTGGCTCTGGAGCAGGACCTATGCCAGGTGGTAGGGTCACCCCCGGTGAATCTCTGCAAACAGCTGATGTCGTGTCAGCAGTACCACTGGCTGATAAGCTGGTTGAGGTTGCTGTGACAGTGCTGGAGAGTAGTTTGCTCGAGGTTTTCTCAGGGACATTTTCCTTCTGTGCAGCCGTTTCCACTGCAACTGCATTTACAGAGCCTGCCATTCCCGATACCGTGGGCGCAGAGGAGGCCGCTGCATTTTTCTGCTTCTTCTTCTTGCTGGCTTTAGACGAGGGGATGTCTGTATTTGGAGTTGGATTTGAGGAGGATGAGGTCACAGAGGGTTTGCTGTCGCCTCCTTTAACAGTGAGCAGGGAGGAGATATCCAGCATGGTGGGCACTGAGCGGAACTCCTGCTGCGTCATTCCTACACTGTCATCGTCAGATAGAGATGGATAATGAGAAAGTGCTACTTTTCCTTTCTCACCAACTTTCTTCTTCTTGCGGATGCATGAGGAGTTTGATGAAGAGAGGAGCTGAGGTCCAGAGGGTGCAGCTGAAAGAAGAGGGGGAGCTCTAGAGGGAGGAGGAAGTTGAAGGTTAGGCTTAGCCACTGCAGTGCTGTTGGACCATGCTGAGTTGGAGCTTGCTGCAGGTTTGAGAAGGCGGACTTTAGGCACCAGAGCGGGAAAGTCCTCCTCTTGAAAAGATGAAGTCTTTTTAGGCTGTCCAGAATAAGCGGGGGTCATCAGGGATGTAACTGCAGCACTCGAGAGACTTGGGAACTCCTCTTCCTTCAGAGGTGCAGTAGGCGCTGCTGGACCCGGCTTCATGCTGGAAGGACAAGAACACAAATGAGGCATTTCAGCAAACACCAGACTGTCACGAGACGGTCGGTTCGTCTGGTGTGCTGAGGATTACATTAGTGCTACAGCTGGGGCTCCCAAAGTAGTGAAGTCATCTTCATCTCCTGGATTAGAGCTCTTCATTGTTTTAACTGTAAAAACAGTGATAAAATAAAAAAACAAAACATTAAAGACAATACTGGCAATCCAAAGAGGATGATCACTACTGGAATTTCTTTACATGTTTTTCTTTGTTACCTGGGGGCTTGTTCATTGTTTTGAGCTGTCCTGTCAGGTGTCTGGGCTCCTCGGGTTCTACTCTCTTGGCCCTCTCTTCTCTGAAGTGTTTGGAAGTGCTCCTCTCTTGCACCGCAGCTCGCTCCGTTTGTCTTTGCGCTGCGGCTCGCTCCGTTTGTCTTTGCGCCGCGGCTCGCTCCGTTTGTCTTTGCGCTGCGGCTCGCTCCGTTTGTCTTTGCGCTGCGGCTCGCTCCGTTTGTCTTTGCGCTGCGGCTCGCTCCGTTTGTCTTTGCATCGCCATCGACGCTCTTAAAGCTGCCTCAACCTGCCTGTCTTCTTCTTCTCTTTCTCTGCACAGACCAGATGAACAGCTTGGTGCTGGAGAACCAATATTTTAACAGGTGAAATGTGACTGAAGGCAGGATAGAGCAGAGCACAATGTGTATTCAGATGAATGCAGAAGCAGCAACAGAAATAATAATTAACACAACTACCAGGAGCTACATTTTAAACCTGGATTGTGTTATACAACCTTTCCACAGTTTGTCCCGTCATACCTACAAACTTCTTCTGTTTGTTTTATTCATATTTTACTTGATAGACCATATAGGGGAGAACACAAGTGCAAGGAAAAGGATACATGGCTTTTTATTTTGTGATGTGCTCCGGGGTCTCAGGTCTCTGGGTCCATGGCTGGATCTGCTCCTGCGTAGAAGGCTGCCGGCGGTGTCTGTGGGCTCGTCTCTGCAGCTCCCTGGGGCTTCGGCACTCTGGCTGGTTCTCCTGGGACTCTCCTCTGCTCTTCTCTGGGAGGGTGTGGTAGTCCCAGCGATGGTCCTTCCGGGGTTCTCCTGCTCTGGGGGGCTTTTGGATGTCTGTGGCTCAGATCTCCTCCGTGTCGGTCTCCGGTCTGTCTCTTACATTCATTAGTACTGCGCACTTTTCGGCAACATTGCTGTTCATATATAAGTTGATATGATATATAAGCTCTCCTTTGCTTGTGCCAGTTAAAAATGGGGCAGCAGCATTTTGTACCAGCTGTAAGCATGAGGGGGAAGCTTGGCTTCAAATTGCCATCAAGAGACGGTAATCCAGACGCGAGGTGATAAAACCACGGATCACTGCGTCCGCATGGCGTCTAGGCAGGAGGCTTTGCAGCTTCCAACATGTTTTATTCTAGGATTTCCTCGGATTTAGCTCCATCCATCCATTGTGACATCAACTCTGACCAGATTCCATGTACCTGCTGAAAAACCGCATCTTCACAGCATGATGCTGCTATGTTTTACTGCTGAAATTGTGTGTTCAATGAATGTTGAGTATAAGCTTTACACTACACAGTGTTTTGCATGTAATGTAGGCTATGGCTTCCTCCCTGGCCTGTCTGCAGGTGTCTATGATGGACAGTTGCCTGTTGTTTTCAAATTGTGCCCCAGTCTTTAATTTACAAATCACCCTTAGACTTATCTTCATGATGCTGTTTGTTCTCTAAGAAACCTCTGAGGCCTTCACAGAACCGCTGCATTTATACTGATATTACATTACCCATAAATGGATTTTGCTCAATAATTAGGTTCCTTCTAAAAGCAACGTGTTGCACTAGATTTTATTTTATTTATGGGTATCAGAGCAATGCAAATGAACTGAGATTTTCATTTGTGAAAAATGTTGAAAACCATGTAACATTGTCTCCCATTTCACTATTACAACTCTACTTTGTGTTGGTCTATCATATAACCCTTAATAAAATACAGGACAATTTAATCCATGTTTGCGGTTGTTTCGTGGGAAAATGTTTTGAAGTTTAAGGGATATGAAGCCATGGTAACTTGTCGTGCCAACTTACCGGGAGTACCTCCAGCTTTTCTGTCCCATCTGAGGCCTTCCTCGTCCTCCTCGATTGTGCCGCGTTTCCTCATAGTCCTCGCCTGAGACCATAACTAAAGATGCACATAACCATTCAAGCTTAGCGCCACGGGAACATCATCTTAGCTTCACAATATGATATAGGAACACAGCGACCCACCTTCGTTCCTCCTTTGCTGCCTCGGAGCGTAGTTAAACTGCAGGTCGATGTGCCGGTTCTGCCGAGCCTCTGCTCGGTTCTTGCTGTGCGCTGCAGCCTTGTGGGCCTTGTAGTCGATCTCGGAGCGGAACGCGTGGGTGAACTGTTCTGTAGCACAGCGTCCTTCCTCGCAGAGATAGTGACTCTCCCTGAAGTGCTCGCTTAGATACTGATAATCACTGAGGACAGATGGGTCAGTAAAGACTAAGGTAAGAACCTGATAAAAGCACTCATATCACGAAGAAATGATGCAAAGTGGATTTTCTTTTTCGAAAAACACCTGTAGTACTCCTGTGAGCCATCTGCATCGCAGAAATGACAGAAGTAATGGTCCCTGCGCAGGTGCTTAAGAAGCTCATCGTTATCGAGGTAACGCTCGTCACAGAACTTGCAGAGAGGGTGCCCTCGGTGACTCGTGTCGTCCGGGTCTCCGTGCGCTCTGTGCCGGGCCAGCTCCTTACGATTATACCACTTCCGCTCATAAGAGAAGATCTGGAGAGGTAAAGCAAAAATACGTTTTAGTTACCAACTAACCATAAACACATTTGTATGATTCTTTAGCAGGATAATAAATCCTGAAATGAACCCTACTAACAACCTCACTGCTCTATTACAGTCACTGATCTGATTTCATGACCAGCTTTTACAACAGAAATATTTTATTTCTCAGGATTGGGTCAGAATGAGCATACGTTGAGATGTTTGGAGCAGAGCTTGCAGCAGAAGAGCTCGTGTTGCTTCCTCATGTGCTGCTCCAGCTCCTCAAATCTGGAGAAAACTTTCGGCTCTGGACAACGGACGCACTCCGACAGCAGCAGACGCCTAATTCAAAAACACATCAAGAAAAAGCTACGAGTTAAACTACTCAGAGCTGTAAGAACAGTTATAAAGAGGGGCCTTAAGCACAGTTAAGTTAGTCTTTCTGTAGCTTTTAGTCTAAACGTGTTGGTGACTGTATCTGAACCCAGTGTAGGACAACTCTGCTAATAAGCTAGTAATTAAATCAAAACAAACGGTGATGATTCCAAGCTGCTAAGCACCTGGTGACCACAGAGTCACAAGCCGCAAACATCACCAGCTTGAATATTACAGTCACATACAAGAACAGATGGCACATACCCCAGTTTCTTCAAAACTACACCAAGCATTCAATCACTCCAAAAATAAGGTATTCATAACAGATGCCATCTTATAACATTAAACATGTTCCCAAGATTTCTGGAAGTTCTGTTTGTAATCTAGCAATAGTTTCGTCTGACTGCAATCAGGTTGGGTCGGTGCTTATTAAGGCATTTTTAAAAGGCCGGTATCAGAATCCCTTTGCTGGTCTACAGTCTGCCATTATGTCAGCTGCACCCCAGTTAGACGAGCCGCTGCATTCTGCACGTCCTATTTTTGCATGGATGGGTTGCAGAACTGTGCTATAGGCTATGCCTATTATTTACTTGATCCAATGATTTAACCTATTTCAAATACATTTACAGAGAAAGAGAGACTGCTGCTTCCTATCTGCATCATGTAACCTGCTCTTTGGAAAGAGGAAACCATCGATGTAGGAGAAAGTGCTTAATAGAGAGCAGCTGCAACACTGGTCTTTAAATATTATGGCATTCAAAACTAAATGCTAAGGTTATGAAAAACTGTTCCCTGCTTTGTGAACAGGTGATCAACTAGAACTGCTTTGAAACATGTTACGTGCCGAGTGGAAGACCAGTCATGACGAAACTGAAAGTAACATGACAGTCCTCATCCCTTCCTACAGCTTTACTTTTTTAATTAAACTTCTAACTTAGGCTGAAGATGTTAATGACCCAGAGGAAATGGTAAAAAGCATCAAGGAAAACACAACTTATGACTACTTTGAGATTATCTTTAGCTCAGCAATGCATTAGCCTTCCTGATGGCTAATGCATCCTGATAAATGTTCTCACTACCTGCCTACAGAGCATAACTGGAACAGAGATCTTGACTGGAATCCAACACACTGTGCAGACAGAAATGTAGTGCAGTTAAGGCCTGAGACTGTCCTGCAGAGACTCAGGTTGGGATTAAAAAAACAGATTCGAGAGACCGCAGCGTACTGAACGTCACTGGTTGGTAAGTAAGGTGCGACACTGATAAAAGGCAGCATGTTGTTTTATTGCACTTCAAAGCTACTGAGTTTTTAAGTGTGTCACTGAATTTATGCACTTTTATAACAAACTATCAGATGGGGATTCTGGATCACCAAATCCTGAATGGCACCGATTGGTAACAGGGCCAACAAACCCTGATTGGGACAATTTTCAATCATTTTCCCCATTTAATACCCTAATTATGGCTACTTTTTAAAGACCTTCTCAAACCTTATCAATGCTGTGTTTTGAAACATTATAAATGTCCAAGGCAACAGAAACAGTAAGAACAGCGTCATCCCATACCTGTACTGAGAGTGAGTCATTTCGTCAATGAAATATATGTCATGTCTCTTCTCACAGGGAAACTGCTGATAGGGCAGAGACTGAAAGGCCTTCAGTTTTTTAACAAACACCACCTGGAATAAAGCATGACAGAAACGGATAAACTCGTGACACACGTACACAAAAAAAAAAAAAAACACTTTATTTTAAAACTACAGTTTTTTTATGAAAACGTATTGCCAATAATACCAATGCAGAAGATTAGTCCTAACAGCCTTCTTCTGAGGTGAACTGAAGCCACAACGTATAAATTAAAATGACTTTCTGTTCATCCTGCTTAAATGCACAAAGCCTAGATCAGGGCTCATACTTTCCTGACTGGACTACTGAAAGATTTCCTGTAAGTGTATGTTCCATTTAAGTTATCTGTATGTTCTATAATAAATCATGGAGCAACACAAAGCAGAGGTTAGTTTTCGGCTCCAACAGTGTGATTAAGGGCACACGTTTATTTATTTCTGTACATTGTAGGAAGTTAAATCAAGTTTAAAATCAGATTTGTCAAATCTGGACTGAACTAGTCTTCAGGAAATGCAGATTCTTTATATCACAATTTTCAAACGTTTGATTCCTTTATACTATATGTAAAACCTCACAGATAAAGAGTTGTAGTGCTTTATTTTATGCCTGAACAAGTCTAGCTCTTATTTAAGAAGGTCTGGACAACAAAAGCAACTAAATGACTCCTTTAAATGTTTTTCTTTGGGTGTTAATCTGCACTTTTCTCTCACTAACATGTTTCTACTTTTTCAGGTTGACAGTCCCTTATAAGAATGTTGTGATAGCCTCACCCTCCTGCCTACTGATACTACCTAAAACATCTCTGTGTCTCTGAATAAAGTTGCTGTTTGAACCCAACAGCATTTAGTGTTGAAATATCTATGGTTCGTCCTAAATTGGTCCAAAATGGAAATGTGTATTTGCCGGGTATTAACAATTAGAAAGTTAATTAACAATTGCAAAAAAAAATGAGACAGGTTTACAAGCAACATTTAAGATAATTGTGTGTTCATTTTAATGTTAAACACTGGGTCCAAATTGTTAGCTAAGAGAACCTAACCTGAAGGAAGTCGATAAACCAACACCTATTAACGTGCTGCTGTTAGCATTACCTGCTTTACTCGGCGAGCGACAGCAATAATATGTAGTTTAGGCATAGGACAGATGCACTACGTCTTTTCCTGGCATAATTACCCCCGTTTAACTTAAGATACTACTAGAAGGAGGTAGTTTTTAATACTTAGTGGGACCAAAATGACGTCCAGGCCTAGTCAGCTCCAACCCCGGGCTAGAGTAGTAGAGGAATCCGCACCTTGTCAAGCTCCTCGCGGCAGACGGCGCAGTACTTCTGGTCGCAGAGCACCCTCATCTTGGTGGAGCAGCGGTAGCACACCGGGTGATCGCATTTACCCAAAGCGAAGATGTCGATGTCTTGACAGCACAAGACGCATGTCTTCTCAGACTCTTTTGCGGTTGTTGGATCCATGTTAATGAAAAAGACGCTAAGAGCTGTTTGGGAAAGTGTCGGCGATGAATCGCTTACGTAACGATGGAGTGTGAAGTACTGCCGGTTGTAGCGTCACGTAAGGGCTGGAGTACCACAGATCTGTATAGTATGAGGATGGGTTTGAGCTCAGGACCGCAGCATGCTGCTTACGCCCCTTTTCTGGTGTGAGATCTTCTGTCATGGCTACTCCACGTGTGTGCTGTGGTCTTCACCGGCACGGATGAACTTCCGTGAAAGGCTCGGAGTTCTGGAAAACAGTCAGACTGTACAGGTTTCTAGAACAATAAAATCCAAGGATAAATATCTAAATTCTGAACACAGTGGCATTATTTTTACTTTTACCCATTTATAGGCGGAAACTAAAATTATACAGCTTTTACCAGTACACTTCTATATAAAGCAGCACACAAGGGTCTACACATCTGCAGGCATCTAAGGTATACAGCAGCTAACTTATCGTGACGATTGTTTTAGAGACAGATCAGAGATGATCTTAGCAAGCACCAACTTTACCAGAAGCTCCAGACAACAAACTTCAGTCCAAAAGTTCCCCAGAGGTGACAGCATTACCGATCATGCTACATTTAGGGCACATCCAGGAAACATTCCCTAAAGTTTTCTGAAGGTTACTTTCGACGTGGACAGTGAAATGCAATCTTTTGGGAACCATATGGAAAAGTTGCCAAAAGACTAGCTGCAACTTCCACTATGTCTCCTGTGGATACCTCTATGTATGATTGGAAAAGTTAAAATAGATACATCTTCTGCCACTGCTTGCTGTGTTTTCTGTTTATGGGCCTAAATGTAATATAAGTTTTATAGCAATTAATGCTGGAGATCTGATAATTTAGTCTGGGTGGTGTCCTGTTTGTGGTTGCATATGAAAGGCATGTTGTGTCATTTGTTAATTCACATATTATGCTTAAGTAATTAGTTGTTACACAAGTTAGTTGTTGAATAATTATAGAGTTCTGTACCTGGAGAGGAAAGCTACGGATCAGGTGCCGTAATAAAAATAAGCTGCTGCATTACTGACAGCGGTCCTGCTCTGATGCCCTCAGAATGAGTGGCCTCTGAAGTTGAACAGGTGCAGAAGAAGTCAATGAAGTTGATGCAGAGGCAGTCCAGTCAAACTGGAAGAGCTGACTCCATATACTTTAAGAAAATGACTCATTTCCGTCTGTGACTCCATCAAACCTGTCCAAGAACAAGAAGGCCCCATACTTACAGGAAGCACAAGGCAGTACAACGCATCGCCATTTATAAAAACATAAACGCAAACAAATGTTTATATTACATCATATGAAGTACAGGAACATGAAAAACAGGCTCTGGAGCTGTGTTTGCACTAGGATGTTTCTTTGGGATTATTGATAAAAATGAGTACAGTAGTTGTAAATATTTCATTAGTCCACTAGGTGGCAGGAATAGTCTTTGGTTGATTTACAATCACAAATGAAGACATATCTGTAAGGTCCATCTTTAGACTGTCTCCATCTATAAATTGCTACGAAGTCTTGCGGATGCCTTGTCCCCATCTCCAGTGGCCAGTGGTGTGAAGCATACCAATTTCTAAAGAGTTTTTTCCATTTTCATACATTTAAATGCCAACATAATGCACAGTCAAGCACTTTTTCCTTTCCCTCCATACTTTAGAAAGTCTTTTAAAAGTTTCTTTGGACTTAAGCAGCTTTTCCACATATTACAGAATATTGCCCTGTGGGTTTTTAAAGTGTTTAGCGAGAAAGCTGCTATCTTGAGCAGATGAACAGTTTATGCAAGTCGTGTCTCTGAGAAACAGTAAAGACAGTACAAAAAAAGCCTGTTGCAATATGCATAGATTCGAAGAAAGAGTACATTTCTATAGCCCTCCCAGTCTTAGTAAATATCCTTGATTTTCAAATTTTAAACTTTTAAAAGCTTTTGGAGGCAGTTGAAGTCCCAGATTATTGTGAAACAAGAAACTTAAGAGTTCGAACCGTTTTTAATATATCATTTGTAATGGGATCATGAATACAACTATCAACAGAGTCCTTGTCCAAATATCAGAAGAAACTAGAAATCTAAAAGAAAAAAAAATGTAAATTCTGGTAAACAAAGATGTACCCAACAGTTGTTGATAAAAGGAAAAAACTAACTAACAAAAAAAAAAAAAAAAGTACAAAGAACAAAATGAATGCTGATACTTTTAAAGAGTTTAATGAGAGCTGTTGTTCACATATATTATGCATACAGGAAATCTGCCTAAAGATCTGGTTTGAACCAGATACCTTTACTACATTATCTCCAAGGGAAACACCTTATGGCACAACTCTGATTCTCTCTGATTCTACTGGTCCTCATCGCCTATTTGGAGATGAGAAGTCAACAAGACTGAAAACCAATGAGCTGGAATCGTTTTCAGCTTCGAGGGAAAACTGAATGAGTGCAGGGATCAAGACACTTATAGATTGACCTGTGATTTGCAACATCGCCACAATTCTCATATCAACATTTTTCTTTCAGAAAAAAAAAAACAGAAGAAAATCACCATAAATATCAGTAGTGGTTTATTCAGAACGGTTTATTGTTTGGTGAATGAATTACTCTAAAAATGAGGTCACATCCAGTCATCATCACAATGCATTTATGTTGTCAAGTGACCAGGGTTGTCTCTCTGGTTGCTGGTTAGTGCTTCTTGTAGTGGGGGCTGCCCAGTCCCATGACTTTGAAGGTACAGCTGGCAATCTTCTCATAGAGAAGGAACATGAGGGCAGCGGTCAGCACAGTCTGTAATAGCTTGGCCTCCAGGCCTTTGAACAGACCCAACACGCCATGTTTCCTAGAGCCAGTTCAAAACAAAAAAACTGGACTGAAGACTGATAATGACAGAGGTCCCATTTAGCAAATGGTACCTTATTAGACGAGACCATAAACATGTGGTCAGAGGAGACCAAAATAACATTTTTGGACATGCATAAAAAACAAAACAAGAGATACAAATTGAACTCTACTCAATCTGAACACACACCATCCATACTACAAAACAGGGTGTTGGCAGCATGATGCTGTGGAGTGGTGCTGTCAAAGTCCACACCTACATCCAATTAAGAATTAAGAAAGAAATTCGGGTCCATCCAATCTGACCGAGCTTGAGCTTAACTCTAACCCCCCCCCCCCCTCCCCTCACACACACACTTAAAACCAGTTCTGGACTGGTTGCTCCACCTGCTTTACTTTTCGTGAGAAATTCTAGGTAATTCCCTTGCAAGTTCAGACACGTGCCGTAGCTCAAAATAATGTGACAAAATGTATACTTCACTTTGAAATCTGGTGTATCTACATAGAAAAGAACAAAAAACTATTTGTGCGTAAATACTTACCTCGCTCTATTTACCAGTAGACCCTTGATGGTCTTCAGGCTGGACAGCAGTTTTGACTTCTCTTTCGGGGTGTTGAACTGACCAAACTGTTAATAAATTGTAGAAAAAACGTGTCATTAGAGCTAAAATGTTATCTGTTCTCCAGCTCTTTTGATGAAACACACGTCGTCACTTTGAACATATGAGAAAATGATGATTGATATAGAAATTAAACCCACCCTGAGGATGGACTGTATCGTCTGCAGTGGGTACGTAGCAGTGGTGGCAACAGCTTTGGCGACAGCCCCGATGATGAAGACCTCCAGAGACGAAAGCTTAGAGGTTTAGGAACAGAAGATTGATCACATTTTAAATTGCATTTATTTATATATTACAAATGTAAATCTTGTTTAGGGTGTTCACAGAAGTCAATTGCTCTCTCTAGCTCTATCTCTCCCTTCCTGTGACCATCTGATGGTCCTCTAACACGTTTTTCCACAAATGCTTTTACAGACTTCAGGGACATTGGAAAGAAAACATCTGAAACAGAGAAGCCACATATGCAATGCATAATCCCTATCCTCTGCTTGAGTCTCCCTGAAAGTCATGAGCACAGTATTACCAAGTGTCTGCATATCAGGTGTCTTCTCATCCAGATGTGTGAATCTTACCACCTCCTTCCAACTCACCTCCCTGGGAGCCCCTCCCCTCAACTGCCTTTTTAGACCTTCATAAATCATGAACTGAATGGCAGGGTTCAGCACCAGCAGCAAGGAAGGGAAGGTCCCGTTCCAGAGTGCTCCGACACCCTCTTTACAGATGATCTGTTCAAATGCATCTGTAAAAATGACAGAGAAGGAAGAGCCATACATTGGTTTTGCGAAAGTATTTATACCCCTTGAACCTTTTCACCTTTTGCTACATTGCAACCATAAACATCAATGCGTTGGTCTATCGCATTTTATGTGATAGACCAACACAAAGCAGTGTTTAATCAGAGAGTGAAAGGAAAATAAATAGATTTTACATTTTTTCTGACAAATGAAAATTTTAGCCTTCATTTAAATCCACTCTTTTCCCTCTGACCAACCAATTGCCTTCAGATTACCTCTACGTAGTAAACAGAGTCCACCTGTGTGTAATTTAATCAGTAATAATAAAGCTGACAGCATAGAGCAGCAAAGAAGCCAAGAGAACAATGGTAGCTCTGGAAAAAAATGCAGAGATCCACAGCTAAAGACTGGGAATCTGTTTACAGGACAACTATTAGTCAAGCTCTTCATAAATTGGGTAAAGGAAGAGAGGCATGAAGAAAACCACTGTAGATTAAAAGCTATAAGAAAACCCTTAGGGGTTTGCTTTTCTGTGGCATGGACAGAGAAGGTGGTCAAAAGCGAAAGGTGTGTCTTGAAAGAATTTTTGCACAAAAGCATGCCAAACATTTCAGCTTTTTATTTATAAATGATTTTTAATTCATATATAATTTTTCTTTCACCGTAAAGCTATGCTTTACTTTGTTCTGGTCAATCACATTTAATCTCAAAACAATACACTGACGTTTGTCGTTGTAATGAAACAAAGATCAGAAAAGGTTCAAGGGTGTGAATCATTTTCCTTGGTTATGTACATTAGACTAAATCTTACCCAGGATACCAGAGTAGTTTGTTGGTCGAATGTCTGCATTGCGAAACTTGGAGCCCTGCAGCTTCAGCCTGGTGTTGACCACCCACAAAGGAGTGGTCAGCAGGACATTTATAACCCCTAGAAAACAGAGCTGGCAGATAAAAATCTAAAGCAAAAACCTAACTTTTCTGTTTGTAGATTGCAAACCTTTTTAATCAACTGATGACATACTCTGACAGATAAAAAAAAAAAAAAAAGCTTTCTGTGATATAGTCTGAGATCGGCTCACCTGCAGCAATGCCTACAATAAGGTCAATGCTGGGTGTTGACTGCCTGCCCTTCAGCCAGCTGGCCTTCATCCAGTGGAAGCAGTAAAAGTAGACAAAGTTGGAGCAGCACAGACTACAGATGACAGGGAACCATCCTCTGTAGGGAGCTAGTCTGCAAAGAGGCAACAGCAATACTTTTCTCTCTCATCATTCAGCTGAGATCTGTTAACATCATAATACTCACAGTCCTTCTTCTTTGACGATGTCAGCCAGAATGGCTGGTGTAGATTTGGCCTTCCTATTTTCATCCACTGAACTCAAAGAAAAGATATGTTTATGTTATCAATATCTAGAATGTAAACTCCATCTGCTAAGGAGATAAAATATCCATGTTTTACCTTGAAGCCGTAATCTGGCAGTATCTAGAGGGAAGAATACTGTCATTGCAGTCACACTTCCCTAAAACAGACCAAAGTCAGCATTTAATAGAAGACTGACCACTGCACCAAAGTCAGTTGGGGAAATGACAGATTTAAAGTGAAGCATGTTTATATAGCACAACGTCAAGTCAAAACCAAAGACATAATAATGTCTACATATTTATCACATTAACTTTAATTCGGCTGGTTTAGGTTATGCTACAGTCTTGAATTCATAGAAACGAAACGAATTACGTTTTGAAATGTAGGACTAAAAACAGAGGTTTAAACCGACAAGAAAGCTTCTATGATCGGAAATGGACGAATAAAGAAACAGTGAAAGAGAAGCTAACTTACCGCTGCTCCTGCCACAGCATGAACCAAGCTCTCATAGGAGAAAACCTCGGAAGTCATTTTCAGCTGTCGTCTAATAATCCAAACTGCTCAACTGGTGACAGACACCACTGTTTTACCGCTACACAGCTGTCAGCATCTACCTGCTCGGTTACCCCACGGCTCGCTGGTTTTTTACACTTCCTTGAAACTGTGACTCACAGACGGAATTGTGGGTAGTGTAGTTTCAGGCACGCTGTTTCCTCGCGCAGTTTGTCTTTCTGACCAAAAGTTTTCATGACCTTAGATTTTATTGCTCAGTAATATTTAATATTGCCCATATATAAACAAACAAACAACTTCTTCTCTACTGTCTCCTCACTTTGTTTTTTTCATTTCCCCTAGAAAGTACTCCTGGTTCAGTGCTTCTTGATTTGGTTATATTTCACTCCTGGACAAAGCAACTGTGTTTCTCTGCAAATAACCCATCACACTCTTTATTTTTCTTTTCATTAGAAAAAAGTTATTTCCTTGACGAAGCCATTCATGGAGCTTTTGCCGCAAGTAACTGTGCACTTTTTGTTTTTCTTTCCCAGAGAAAGTACTCCTAGCCAAGTGCTTCTCTGTTTAACTTTTCGTTTTCCTGTACAAACCTATATAGACCTAGCAATTGCTGCCAAGTTTTCCTGGCCATGTCCTTCTTTGTTTTGCTATTTTTCATTCCATGACAAAACCATTAACTGTGTACTCCGCTTTTCTTTCCTGTAGAAGTTACCCCCCAGAGCAAGTGCTTCTCTTTTTAACAGTGTTTATTTTGTGGACAAAGTAACTGAAGGAGCTATTTTTGCCATTAGCTATCAAATGTTTTCTTAACCTACAGAAAGTACTCCTGGCCTAGTTTGTTTAGTTGTGTTTCTTTTCTGGACGAAGCCACCAACAAAGTATTGCTGCAAGTGACTCTGTGCACTACTGTTTCTATCCCACCGAAAGTACCTCCCAGTTAGTTTCTTCTCTGTTTAGCAATAATAATTTTCATTTTAAAAAAGCCAACAAAGAAGCTATTAACAGTTTTGTTTTTTTTACTTTCCCATTAAATCCCTCCTGGCCAGTTGATTTACTACAATCTGTATTTGTCTCCTGGACAAAACAGTCGACCAAGCTATCAGTGCCATTAACTCTGTGATCTCTTTTTCATCACAGGAAGTACAACTAGCTGTTAGGGATTGCTGCAAAGTTAACAACTTAATGCAATTAGTTTGGCTTCCTTAGATGGACAATCTACTAAGTCTTGGCATTAATTATGAAATGCATTGGACTGTAATATATTATAGTTAGGACTGGACTGTATGTTAGTGGATCTGACTATATGGCTGGATTCAGCTTGAATGAACCTGACTGATTTGGATTCAACAGAAATATATACAAACTGGACTTATCATGTAAAGTCAAGAAGTAATAATTTTTAATAGACATAGGATATTTCACAGCAAAAATGCATACAGAAAGTAATTTAATTGGTGATTTGCTCAATAACATAGATTATATGACAACAAACATGAGCTAAGGAAAACTCTATGGCTTTAAACCCACATGACTGGATCAGCAATAAAAATATATCTGCATCTAAGGTGTGATTTTTTATTTTTGAAAATAAACAAAAACCTCTTAAAAAGTCAAAGCACTGCATTCTTAGCTGCAGTAAAGTAAATAACTAACGAAGATCCAAAAATTATAGTTTGAAGTGGAGCATAAGATATTCTCTAACATGCCTTTTTACCCCACGCATTCATTATTTCATGCTCGTCTATTCCCTGTGGGTGGTCCCCCGTTTTTTAAGCATCCTCAACATGCTTTTGTTGTAAGGACAGCTAAAATAAATTAAACCCAAACAACAAAAACCCATCAATCTCCGGCCCATTCACTCAGCCACTCCTGGCAAGCCCTCCTCTGCTCCTCGCTATGCTCCTCAATCCTTGGCTGCTTGCTTTTCTTCCTCCTCTCCTCCTCTCTTTTCGCCACCTCTCGTTCCTTCTCTTTAGTCTTTCTCTGCTCCAAAATCGACTCAATAGTGGCATTTAGTGTCTGTAGTGAGCGCTGCGAGACCCATCTGGGATCGACTGCCGGGACAAAGGGGTCTCCGGCGGTGACGAGAAGGTGCTGAGGCTCCAGGGGAATATGGAGGAGGTAGGCGTGCAGCATCATACGATATGGAGAGTCATCTGCTCCCAAGCTGTAGGTGAAGTCTCCAACGATGGGGTGGCCGATGGCGCTGCAGTGGACCCTTAACTGGTGGGTTCGACCTGAATAAACAAAGGTCGTATCAAACAGAGAGGAAGCTGCTTTACATCTGTACTACAGAAGTTTCCTGAAATGCTCGAAGTACATCAAAGTAAACATTTTCTGTTGCAACCCTGATTGCCTCACAGGAGAAACAAGTCTGATGGGTGCTTTCGTAAACTGCAATGACTTAGTTTACATTTAACCCACACATGGTTTCTTACAAAAGTATCCATTGAACATTTTCACTTTTGTCTCAATAGAACCAGAAATGTTTATGTATTTTATTTGGGATTTTATGAGACAGAGCAAAAAGTGAAAAGAAAATGATACATGGGTTTAAAACTTCTAAAATAAAAAAACTTTAAAAACTTGCTGTGCATTGGTAGTCAATCTAGAACCATATTTCTGGGGTATGTCTGCCAGTTTTGCACATTGAGAACTTGAAATTTTTACTCGTCCTTCTTTGCCAGATAGCTCAATACAAATGTTTTTAATTTGTACCTCTGCCTGTTTTATTTTGCTTCTGGAAGGTGAACCTCCTACCAAGTCTGAAGACTTTTATAGCCTTTTGTTTTTTTCCAGGATTGTCCGGGATTAAGAACTATCCCATCAACTTTGACCCTCTTCTCTATTCCTGATGAAAAAAGGCCTCACTACAGCATGATGCAGGCACCACCACGTTTTATTGTCATGTGTTTGTGATTGTTGTATCTCAAAGTATCAGAGAAAAGTGGACTAAAAACCATTTTTCATTTTAGAGCTATACACCACTTTTGTTTGGTCTATTACAGAAAATCCCAATAAAATACGCTGATTTGTAGCAAATTGCCAAAATGACCAAGAGGTCTGAATACTTTTTCAAGGCTTTGTAAATAAAAGAGATCAGGTACCAGTGAGTGGCTGCAGCAGCACCTTGGTTACGGGGTCTCCGTCATACACCCCGTACTCCAACACTATCAGCTCAGTTTGGCAAGGCTTTGGATTCTCACAACCTGTTGAGTGAACATGAGAAAATACTCTAAACCAGTTAAAGCAATTTGTCTGTGGTTACTTTTAGATTTAAAGTCTTGGATACTTCCAGATCAAAATGAATTTTCCAATTCCAAACACTACAAGCAGAGTTCAAAACAAACCAGACTCCTGTACCTTCAGTTCCTTCAGTGCACATCATATGTGTTTTTCCCTCCATTGCGTTCTTGCCAATGGCGAAGTCCAGAGTTTGCTTCTCGATTTTCACCCACCCACGAAGCTGGGATGGAAAAAAATCCTCATCATATGTCAATATTAAACATTTAAAAGTTGCAGCTTCAACGCTTTTTAAGTGCAAGCTTACACGATTTCCTTAAGAGCCATAAATGGTTAGTGTAGGATTTACAAATATTGTACTATTTGCCTGTATGTTTAGGTTGTTTTGACAAATGGAAAGGATTAGCAGACAGCAACGTTTACATAGAGATGTGTTAGCAGATGCTTGCCTGTGGTCCATCCTGTGAAATGACCATAAAGTTAATCATGCTGAATTTGCTTTTCATCAATAAATTTCCATTGATACACATTGATAAAAAAAAATTAAAACTTTACCCTTTACACTCCTACCAGGAAGGACTCTGAATGTTGCTCGCCTGTTGCTTTGTAGGCCTTAGCCATTTCATGTTTTAATGTTCAATATAACTGCTAGGAGTTAATAGCTGCTTCATTATCTGGCTTAATCAAAGTCAGTGACAATTAAAAGAGCTGAGATGTTTCTCTTTTTATTTCTTAGTTTTTTTTTTTTTTAAATAACTAAAGGAACATTGGTACATTTAACTTTCAAGGCTCCTCTAAATGTCAGTCAGTCATTTTCTACCGCTTATTCCATAGTGGGTTGCGGGGGAGCTGGTGCCTATCTCCAGCAGTCTATGGGCGAGAGGCAGGGTACACCCTGGACAAGTCACCAGTCCATCGCAGGGCAACACACAAACAACCATGCACACACTCATTCATACACCTAAGGGCAATTTAGACAGAGCAATTAACCTAACTGGCATGTCTTTGGACTGTGGGAGGAAGCTGGAGTACCCAGTGAGAACCCACGCATGCACAGGGAGAACATGCAAACTCCTCTAAATGTTCCATTTCAAATTTCCAGACTAATGGATGGATGGATCCAAAGGAACTAAGTTTGGAAATACAAATATAATTCTATACTCAACTTTCTTTTCCATACATTTCCAGACTTGTCAAGACTTTGTAGGAACCCTGAACTATAAGACTTGTTTTTATTAATCCATCTTCCAGTATCTATATTATTAACACAATGATTTTCTTTTAGATGCAGATGCTGTGGTATGCAGCTACACATGGTCATACACCTTCACGTGCTTGTGTTTTTGTTCCATACCAAAGCTAGGTAAGCTTTAGTGACAGTGCGATCCTTAAAGCAGCGGTAAGCCCTTCCAGCAGCAGCCTTATTCAGAGCGACACAAAGAGCTCCGCTAGTAGAAAAATCCAACTGGTGACAAAACCTGTTGGAAAAAAAGTTAAAATATGAAACTATGAATGTTTATGAAGTATAAAGAAACTGGACATAAGGAATTTATGCGGTTACTGACCTGAACCCATAGTATGTGCTGGGGTCGGCCAGAAGGGGGAAGTGATGCTGAAGCTGCATCTGCACAGTCTGCTTTTCATACCACATCTTGCTGTCTATGCGGATATCCCAGTGTTTGTCCACAATGATGTAGTCATCGCTCTGGTACAACACATGCAGGCTCTCAATGCTGGCTGGGTCTGAACTCATCCTGTGCAGCTGTCAGTCAATCCAACCCTGCACAGACTGGATCAGTACTTCTGACACAAAGGAGCAAACATACCAAATCTTTACAATTTTTATTAAACGGTTAAAACCAGGTGTTTAATCTCTGACTGCATTAAACACTTAACCTTTAGTCCATAGCAGGACTGAATGTCTTTGATACAGAGTTAATGTAAGTACTGAATGAACTGTCTATCCTTTGATTGTGAATCATTTTTGAATAAATGAGTAGGAACATTTGTAACTAGGTAAGAACCATTATAATGTAACAACTATAGTGGTGTTGTATATTATTCCCAAATAAATGAATTCCTTTCCACGACAACATCAGGATACAGTGAAGTTAAAGTTAGCATGTTAGCACTGTCGGTTCACCTTTAAAAGCTTTAACAATCAGTAGCTGAGCATTTCCAATACGGATATCAGCCCGACAAGAAAATATGTTGTTAGGTCGCTCAAAATAATAATAATCTACCTTGACTTCTAATGAAGCGAAATGTGAGTAACGAATTTCCCAAACATGTAAACAAGCGCGTCCCACAGCGCACGTTTGCGCAGGCGCAAGATCTTCTTTTCTCACAGTTGTTAGTGAGCTGGGATATATCGCCACCTTCAGGTCTGGAGCGTTAAAAAAATAGGAAAAACGGTTCTGAATTTTTACTTAAATAAATAAATGGTGACTGTCTTCAGCTTTATTTTATATAACAGGATGATAGTACTTAACCATGTTGTGTTGTGATACCAGATGCAAACCATAAACCCTCAGGATGAAACGATCCGTCATATTATTTTAGGCTTTAAGCTTAAGGTGTAACCAATAATACACTTTGGGTTGCCTGTGCAGCTATTAGTTTGCCAAAAAAAGAAAAAAAAAAAAGAAAACACAAGCAAGAGACAATTATCCATTTTAAGAAAGGGACATGGTGAAATGTTAATTTCAGTCTTATTAAAGACATGGTGTTATTTTTATATAGTTATTTCAATAATAACTCTAACAGCTTATAATTATTAAGAGTTCTCATATTTCAGAGCAATGTCGACACTCTCATGTGTTTCTTTTCAGAAACCAAATTTATAACACAGTCTTCAAACAAACAAATCATTAAGCTTTTTATGTACTAATAGACGTTACCTCTTATTAAAACCTAATTTTTAACAATAATTTCACAAATTCCAAAAATGTATAGATAAATTATATTCTATGTAGTAAATAATTAAATTTTATCTTAAATCACCAAGTTTTTTTTTATAATCGCTATTCAAATACAGCTTGGATTTAGACTTTAATCTAAACATTAAATCTTTTTAAGACATTTCTGCCAAGTTTTTAACCATCAGACCTCTTTTGTTAATTGGGATTTTAATTTAATTTATCTTTTTAATATTTAGTTTTTAAAAGGTCATAAGCAGTCAATATCTTACCTGCAGCACATAACTCAATTGGCATCTTTATTTAATTTAAATCCAAATTAGTTTGTTGTGGATGCTAAAGCTCATTGCTAGTGCCTTGAGCTGCCTCTCATTGCCGAGAGGGACTGTTAGATAAAAATGTCATAACGGTTTATGCAGTCACTATTTTGGGAACATTTAAACTGTTGCTATGTTTGCATTAGGAGGATATTGACAGAAAATTATTTAGCCAAATGCTTTCTTGAAATTTATATCTACTCCAAATGTTTCTATTATGTTTTTGGTTATTTCCCCTGTTTCCTCCATTATTGCCAAATTATGTAGATTTTATTTCTTACTTTTATTTCTACTATCTGTTAATATATATTTTACAAAAAAGTTATCTGACTTCTGAGTGAATAATAATAATAACTAAAAAAGTAACACTACTGGCCTCTAATTTTAAAATAATTATAATATTATAAAATAAAAAAATCCTTACACACTGGAATGACTTTGTGCGCAAATAACCTGGAGCAAATGGCAAATGCGAAATGTAGGTTAAAGGGTTTGCAATAAGATCAATGGCTTTCTTTACTATTGATTAAAATCAATAGAGAGTTTATTTTTAAACTTGTCAACTATTTTTGTGACATGTTGTGATTTGATGGATTTGACAAACATTGGATTTGAATAATAACTTCTTAATTAATAAACTATGCAGCTTTCCACTGTCTCCCTTTGTTTTAACTGATTTTTCTTTTTTGGTCTTTTCTGCTGATTTTGGTCCCAAGTTTAAAAAAAAAAATTAAAGCAATTAACCACATCAACAATAGTGTTTAATATTTTCCAAATACCTTTTATATTATTTCTTTTATTTTTTAATATTGTAGTGTAATATTTTTTCCTCAGTGTTTTTATGAAGCATTTTACAGTCCTTTTCTGATCCATGGCCTAATGTTTTTTCACAACTATTACTTTGAATTATTGGGGAGTTTTTGTCTTTTATCTCCCTTATTAAACTGTTTTCCATATTATTTATGAATATTATGTTGATTAGAGTGTGTTGTTTGTATGCTTGGCCTGGTATAAACTCATGTACATTGTGTTGGTGAATTCCTCAGTAGGTTTAGGATTCAGTAAATTAATGTTATAATCTCTACAGTTGAAGATGACATTTTGGTTCATTTTGCCAAAATAATTCTGCAAAGTATCCTTTCTGTATTTGGTTGCCTACAGAGATAATAAATAAGGCTCACATGATCTCAGTCTTTCTCATAGTGTGCATGATCTCACAAAAGATTAAAAACCTGAAAATAATCTGCAGACGGTAGGAACTGTTCGCACTAAAACCCGTATGTGTATTTTACATAAGCTCTCAGGAAAAAACATCATTCCAAAGTCAAGCGATGACCTCACATGGTCCAAAGCTCATGAGAGACTATTATGAATAATCAGTGAATATGCTGCACACTCTACCTGCGGGTAATCCCATTACACTGCAGGTATGGGTCTGTTCTCCAGCTAAGATGATTGCCAGTTATTATATAAGCCATATTTCATAACATTGTTTGGTTCTTTTTGTGTTTGTTTGTGTAAATTCATCAGAATTAAATTCTTTGTCATTGGTGTTCTGTCTGTTGTTGCATAATGTTTCACTGGTGTGTTGATCTGAGGGATTCACCTACGGCAAAGCTTTGCACTTGTAGAAATAAAGAGATGCATGTGACTCAGCAGGCCTACGTCATCACTGGAAATCACAAAGGTTTCAGTTAGATAAGGGCAAAAGGAGAGAACATGACAGGCATTACTGATGGATCCACTTTTGGAGAATATCGTTTCCTACCACAGTCCTGAATGGGATGTTTGAGTTCTGTAAATCTCAATTATTAATTGTAACAACTTTTTATGGGAGTTTTTTGTTGTTGTTGTTGGTTTACTGTCTGAAAAAAGGTCTGGAAAGTTTTGATGTTGCAGACTCTTTCTTTGCTAAACCAACATGCTTCATTTTTGCTTCACTCTTTGGATTCTTTAAGGTCTTAAAGGACTTGCTGGATTACATCTTTTTTATGCAACTTTGCTAAAACAGGCATTACTCTTTAACCTGGCATGAAAACAGCCCACCATGCCTAAGTCATTCCTGCAGGCTCGTTGCGATGAGCCCATCATGATATCAGACTGGGGGCTGCCTCTGCTGCTGGCGCTGCTGCTGTTGGCACTCCTCTACTCCTTCCTGTACCTCCCTGCCATGGCCCAGCGAGCCCTACTGGAGCAGGCTGTCAGCAGCAACAACACCACCACCATTGTGACTCCCGAATGAGCTGGAATCATGGACAAGGACACGTTGTTTGGCAGGGAAAAATGCAAGCTTCTTTGTTATCGTGGAAATGGGGGTGGCCACGCGTTGGATTAAGTATGTTTTTTTAGACAGATTGATTTATAACAGCGGTGTTTGTCATTTTGCTTTCATGTAAAGGAATTGTGAGCCCCACCATGGTAGTTTTTTCTGGGCCAAAATGGAGAAAAGTGGAAAAATATTTTTTTTTTGAAGAAGCAGAGAGAGTTCACCTTCCAATAGAATAAAAAACAATATGGGAAAGTATTTTGCATTTGCAAACAGTTTTATTTAATTTTGTCCATGTATGTAATTAGAAAATCTTTTACCTCTGGTTTTGCAATAGGAAAATATTGCATTAAGGAAACGTGATTAAATAAAATGACCCAATGAAACGTGCCTCAAAATCTGTTGAAGACAGCATATATTAATCATTGAATAGAATCACATTTTTTATGTAGGATCTACAAAAATGAGTAAACTCAATCTGAAGCTTAAAAGTCCATTAATTTTATTCTGGCTATGGTTGTTGTACTTCTTGTTACCTTCTGTCAAAAATGTTCAGTTTTTTGATTGTATCTCAGGAAAGAGGATGTCCTTTTGCTCTCTGAGAATGGTTAAAACTGGATCCGGGTCATTTGACACCTTCACCAATTCAGAACCCATTTTGTACATGTGTGGTACAATTTTATTAAATCGGACTTCAAAAACATTTTACTAAATCAATTTATTAAATTAAATTCCTTTTGTACTTCAACACTGTAAATGGATGAAATGGCAAATGGGTGAAATGACCGGCTTTTCTTCATTTGTATCGTTTCTAAACCTTATTTATGGTGTCCATGTAAATGTGCTGTTTTACTGAAAAAATGCCAGATGGTATATTTCAATCTTAGAACCTATATGTCCAATTAGTAGACTTTCTTTGTGTACAGAAGCTATTCTAGAGTTAGTTGAATAACATGTAAACAGCATATCAAGGCCTGACCTTGCTTTGAGTATATTGTCCTGCTTCCAATACTTTTGCGTTGCCTAGAACAGAGGGTCACTATTAAATGTTAATTTTTCTAAAGAAATGCAATAAATATTAACAACATGGCATCATGGGTAAAGAAAATATATGATTCAGTTTTTATCCTGTGAGGAAAATGTGAGAAATGTCCTACTAACAACTGAGCTTTCATTTATTTGTTTACAATTCCCCCTTAACAGATTTGCCATTTTTGTGATTTCCTCTTCTTCACATTAATGTAATGTTTTTTTCTCTATGCCCTTGTGTGTTATTTGGTCCTCCACGGTATTTTACCTGAGCGTTGTTGTTGCTCTGCCTATCATTTGCTCTTATGATGATTTCAATAGGAGCATAAAAAATGAAAAAAATTCAAATGGGCCAACTGTTTATATGCTGAAGTGCTTAAGTGAAGAGGACTTTAAGATAGACTGCATAGTGCAACATATTAAACATCCAGTTTCAGATAAGGCACATATCTTGATTTTTAATAAATTGAATTCTATTTAAATATCAAATTTTATCTTGTGTACAAAGGCCACACTTACTTTGGCCCTAATTTCATTTTGCTCCAAATCCTTTAGTTAATTTTGCAAAGTAAACATTGTAGTGCCCCCTAGTGTTTTGTGCCAAATATGGATTTGAATTTATCTAAAAAATCTGTTCTATACTCGAAATTTGCACAATAAGTTTCTCTCTTCTTTTTGCCAAGCTACTGAGTTCTGAGCCTCAGTAGTTGGACCGCTAATAATCCATCCGTCCATCCGTCCATCTGTCCATCGCAGGTCAAAAGGCTAGTGGTTTCTCTCTTTCTTTTTTGAGATTTCAGAAATCTGCCAATATTTAGAAAATATCTTTCCACAATGGATAGTTAGAAGTTGACTTTCATTTAAATGTCTTTATAAATTACCATGTCAGGATATTCTTGCTTATTACTTGGTTCAATTGGATACACATTTCAAAGAAGACATCTCAGAGGCTGTTTGAAATTGTCTTTATTAAACAATACATGATACTAGAATTTGACAGTAATATTTGAAGATGCAGCACTTGGTTGTTAACTGCAGGAGGCAAGAGATATAAAGAGTTTCCAGGATTTTGTCTTTAACCTAACCTTGTACCAACAATACCTGCTTCATTTAGAAGGTGCTGACATCATGATAAATGTGCTAGTAAATGTTCCTTATTTTTGTGTGACATTAAGTTGTTTAGGAGAGTTATAAAAAAAAGGAAAAAACGAACCTCGCTAAATCATGCAAAACCCAACAAGCCAACATTTATAATTAGTCTCTAACCACAACAGTTCACTCAAATGGAGCTTCAATAATCACTGAGTTCAAATTTGTCCACCTACAATGACAACAGCATAACCAAACACAGCACAGTAGTGGTATTTCACATTTTCTACAAGTTATCCATGTATCCTCATGTGGAATTCTTTTAACTCCAAGATCTCATAGCCTCAAAGCAGAACTTATTTACATCTCACACCCATAAAATCTACCAGACAAAGAGGGATTTGCTTCATATTTTTTATGGGAATAGTATCAAAGGACTTACATGCACCTCTACAGTATACACAGTTCAGGTACAGGTTTTCACCTGTGTGCTCTCTGAAAAAGTTCCACAAAAACTGAATAAGTTGGAATGAAAACAACTCAAAAATCATTCTACAAAGAATCTACTCATCTTCTCAGCCTGCTTTAATTGAACCAAACTTTAGACACAGCAATTAAAAGGCATGTATCATCACTTTTACGTTTCCTCTTCAATTTTGTTCAGGCTCATAGCTCATGCAAATTATATTCCTTTTCATGTCTTAAAATGAAGAAATATGTGAAAAAGTGTGAAAGAAAAAGAGCGAACACAAGGCAGCTGAGAACGCAGCTGAAAGTTGCTAAAGCATGATGACAGCACCTTTAGAACGCTGAACGCTGTCCCCACAATGTCCACCCAAAACAAAAGAAGCGATGGCAACGACTCCAATTCATTTGATAACGTGAAGATTTAAGTGGCAATTTATCAAGTGAGGAAGCCAGGAGTAATGCTGTCTGAGCGCAGCATCTTGGAGACTTAACAAACTGGTGCCCTGTGGAGGGATTTAAAAGCACTGTGTCGCAATCATAGTCTGCCTGTAATTTACCACAGTGGTTAATGACTTCTTGTGACAAAACCTGTAATTCAAAACATACGTTTTGCAGTCTGCACTTCACTAGCGTTGCTACTTTGACATGCACAGGCATTCGTCAGCCGGTTCCTCTGAACAAGTGTGTCTTAAAACAATATACTTTATTTCACTGAGCCATGCATCCACTGTGGAAGTCTCACTGTTCTCCACAAAATCTGTTTGTATTTTACTCTTATAAAACACAAACAATTGTGGTGTGTAATTGCGCTACAGTCATCTACTGTTAAAATGTTATTCCTAGGACACCATCTGTCACTTCACAAAAACTATAAGTCCATTTTAAGTTAGTTTTCCCACAATATGCTGTTTAGACCTAAGAAATCTCTTCAAGCAAAGGCTGCACATATGGTGGATGAAAGAGAGGTTAAAATACTGATTCACAATCAGACTACAGCTGCAGTCAAACACTCGCTCCTTCATGAGTCACCACTGAAGCTAATTCTTCTTGCTAAACATACACATAGATCATTGAAGAGAATCATCACTTGTTTAAGGTGATCTGCTGAGATCAGAAGAAGTTTTGTATTGACAGATGAAAGATGAAATGTATAAACTACAGTAAACTCATCACTCATAAAACAAAACGTGCAGCCACCTCAGAGGTCTGGCAGCTGACTCCCAACTAGAGCTATCTGTTCTAGTCGTGGCATGAATTGGATTCAAAAGGCTCTTTTTCTATTATAAGTGTGTTTTAAGATTAGCTATTTGCTTTGAAAAACAATTAAAAGGCCTGTTGGGATTTATTAAATATTTCAAGAGTTTTTAGGATGTTTGGTTGTAGCACATGTTGACATTTGCCCTTTAAACAGCCAATCAGCATTTTGATAAAAAAAAAGAAAAGAAAAACATTCTTTTTAATCATATTTGCTCGACAACAAAAATTTTGAACCTGAAGTGGTGGGATTTGACTGTGTTGAAAGGTCGTTAAAGTGCATTAAAACACAGCCATCCCTGCTATGGCAGCATGCATGGCATGGTAAACCTGTAGTCATCTAACCAGAAGCACATTAGATGGCATAAGGAGATGGAAATAGTCTAATAGCTGTGTTTGTAGGACAGGAACAGAAGCCATGAGGCTTTGTAATGCTTGGTATATCAAGTATGCATTGCAAAACCTTTCATGCCACTTGACCTTTTCCAAATTTTGGAACATTGCAACCACAAACCTCTGTGTATTTTATTGAGATTTTATGTAACAGACCAACACACATTAAAGCATATTTTTGAAGTGGAAATTTAAACATGGTTTTCAATTTTTTGAGGGTGCTGCACATTAGTATTTGTCCCCCTTTACTCTGATACTCCTAAATAAAATCTAATGGATGAAAGAATAAAATATTGAAAATCATATGTCATTTTCTAAGCAATATTAGATGTTAGATTATTTTTTACACTCTCACATCCAAATCAGACCACTTGTTCTAAGTGCTTATCTTTCATTGTCAGTGAGAATATTTCACACCTTCTGCAGCACTTTGGTCAAAATAGATTGCTTCTAAGTGTGCAACAGAAAAAAACTTGAAATGGACTTTTTTAACTTCCTGAAGAGATTTGGACATCATTATTTTACATTACAAAAACATGGAGTCAAACAAAATACCTAAAATAAAGCTTATTCTTCTGACCTTAACACTTAATACAACAATTAAACCCTATTGAAAAGACACTATGTACACCAGTTGAAGATGTGTGGAGAAACATGACAGAAAATATCACCCTAATTCCTTTTCTTTGCTGTGGTTGAAGGTATCTAAATCTAAAATGGGACAATGAATCCCAAAGCAATTAACAGCTGTAAGGAGCACTTCCTTTCCTGCATTCATTGTGTGCACTTTTATGAGTTTGGCACCTGGGATAATGGTACTATTTGAGGTGTACACTTTACTGAATAGAAACAATCTGGGAAATTATGTGAAATATGTTTAGAGTAAAGTATCTTCTACATCATAACACAACTTTAAACCATTTCATCTCCATGAGCTGTGTCCCAGCTTCTGAAGCTGGGTTTTCAGGACATCCATTGTCCCAAGTTCCGCCTTGATGTCTAAGAGGGTTCATTTAGATCCACTCTCCTCTTTTAAACCGTGTGTTAACCTTTCTGTCAGTGTTTGCACTATTTTGCCTGTCAGAAAAAGTTATTTTTCAGTAAATCAGAATGAATAGATATTGCAGGCAGCAACAGCATCTATAATTTTACAGGTCCTTCTCAAAAAAATTGCATATTGTGATGAAGTTCATTATTTTCTATAATGTAATAATGAAAATTTAACATTCATATATTTTAGATTCATTGTACACTAACTGAAATATTTCAGGTCTTTTATTGTTTTAATACGGATGATTGTGGCATACAGCTCATAAAAACCCAAAATTCCTATCTCACAAAATTAGCATATTTCATCCGACCAATAAAAGAAAAGTGTTTTTAATACAAAAAACGTCAACCTTCAAATAATCATGTACAGTTATGCACTCAATACTTGGTCGGGAATCCTTTTGCAGAAATGACTGCTTCAATGCGGCGTGGCATGGAGGCAATCAGCCTGTGGCACTGCTGAGGTCTTATGGAGGCCCAGGATGCTTCGATAGCGGCCTTTAGCTCATCCAGAGTGTTGGGTCTTGAGTCTCTCAACGTTCTCTTCACAATATCCCACAGATTCTCTATGGGGTTCAGGTCAGGAGAGTTGGCAGGCCAATTGAGCACAGTGATACCATGGTCAGTAAACCATTTACCAGTGGTTTTGGCACTGTGAGCAGGTGCCAGGTCGTGCTGAAAAATGAAATCTTCATCTCCATAAAGCTTTTCAGCAGATGGAAGCATGAAGTGCTCCAAAATCTCCTGATAGCTAGCTGCATTGACCCTGCCCTTGATAAAACACAGTGGACCAACACCAGCAGCTGACACGGCACCCCAGACCATCACTGACTGTGGGTACTTGACACTGGACTTCTGGCATTTTGGCATTTCCTTCTCCCCAGTCTTCCTCCAGACTCTGGCACCTTGATTTCCGAATGACATGCAGAATTTGCTTTCATCCGAAAAAAGTACTTTGGACCACTGAGCAACAGTCCAGTGCTGTTTCTCTGTAGCCCAGGTCAGGCGCTTCTGCCGCTGTTTCTGGTTCAAAAGTGGCTTGACCTGGGGAATGCGGCACCTGTAGCCCATTTCCTGCACACGCCTGTGCACAGTGGCTCTGGATGTTTCTACTCCAGACTCAGTCCACTGCTTCCTCAGGTCCCCCAAGGTCTGGAATCGGCCCTTCACCACAATCTTCCTCAGGGTCCGGTCACCTCTTCTCGTTGTGCAGCGTTTTCTGCCACACTTTTTCCTTCCCACAGACTTCCCACTGAGGTGCCTTGATACAGTACTCTGGGAACAGCCTATTCGTTCAGAAATTTCTTTCTGTGTCTTACCCTCTTGCTTGAGGGTGTCAATAGTGGCCTTCTGGACAGCAGTCAGGTCGGCAGTCTTACCCATGATTGGGGTTTTGAGTGATGAACCAGGCTGGGAGTTTTAAAGGCCTCAGGAATCTTTTGCAGGTGTTTAGAGTTAACTTGTTGATTCAGATGATTAGGTTCATAGCTCGTTTAGAGACCCTTTTAATGATATGCTAATTTTGTGAGATAGGAATTTTGGGTTTTCATGAGCTGTATGCCAAAATCATCCGTATTAAGACAATAAAAGACCTGAAATATTTCAGTTAGTGTGCAATGAATCTAAAATATATGAATGTTAAATTTTAATCATTACATTATGGAAAATAATGAACTTTATCACAATATGCTAATATTTTGAGAAGGACCTGTACATTAATCCTTCAGCGATGTTTCATTATGTGCTTAAAACTGACCAACCTGACCTTCTGGGTTAGGAAACATGACTAAATAAGGCAGAAGGGAGCAATGGTAATAAAAAGAATAGACAACATTAGGAATGATGGAGATAACCTAGAAAATGTAAAGAAAATGGGAAAAGATAACTGTAAACAGAGGTTCCTCTCTTGGTGTGTGCAATTATAGAAAGAAAGAAGGTGACAGAGGATATAATAAATAAAGAGAGGACAGAGGATATAATAAATAAAAGGCAAGTATGGAAGAAGGGAAATAATTCGGCATCAGTTTTGTCACACTTCCTGTTAATTTCCATCCTTGCTGATGTTAAGGATCCACTCCCAAGATAAGTAGATGTTCTTGTCATCATCGGTGAAGCAGGATTTGACCACATATTGACCTCGGGACATCATCCCCTTAGGCGCCTCATCAACTGAACACAGGAACTCCTGCTCCTCTGCTCGTGGGCCATAGCTTCCCATCATGCACACTACAGTGTTCTCTGTGGGGTGAACAAAATGTTTCTGATGTTTCAAGAGAGAAACAAAATCCAAATTTTTTTGGCATATGTAACCAAACGCAATGGAACCTACTTCTTACTCCTTTTTTGTAGGTCACTTGACGATACTTCAAGCCAGACACAATATCTCTGTTCACCTGTAAAGAAATGCAAATTTACATGTTTTTCATTAGTTAAAATCTCACTGTTATTTTTTTCTTTTTAAACAGATTTTCTCCCGGTGTAAACTGGCATAAAGTTTTATGAAATTCAGAAAATCCATTACACGTTGAGGATGACTGGAATTGTCCAGGAGGGGTCCCCACAGCACCGTTTCTCTTTGAGCTGCTTTTAAGCAATTGCCTAATTTAAGCAATGCACACACACGTGTAAACCATGGACTTTTCTTTTTAACAGTTTTTGTTACTTAAATAGATTTCTCTGGACAGTTTTATAACAGAGACCTCCACAGGAAAAAGAGACAAATAGACATTTACTATCGTGTCAAAAAACAAAATGGTAAATTACAGATTGGAGAAGAAAAAGGAGACATTTCAGACATGTATTTGTGAAAGAAGGTTGCCAGACCACTGATGTTGCAATAAAAAAAGAAAATACAAAACTCATAAAGGGTTTATCTGGAGGTAATATAGCTTTCTAAAGTTTCTCTACAGTTTTGTTATTGCACATTACATAAATTCTAAATAAAGACATCATTTTCTACCGCTTCTTCCATAGTGGGTCACAGGGAAGCTGGTGCCTATCTCCAGCAGTCTAGGGCCGGGAGACGGGATACATCCTGGACAGGTTGCCAGTCCATCGCAGGGCAACACACACAGGACAGTCATGTTTTTGGACTGTGGGAGGAAGCCGGAGTACCCGGGGAGAACCCATGCATGCACAGGGAGAACATGCAGACTCCATGCAGAAAGAACCCAAGACCTTCTTGCTGCATGGCAATAGTGCTACAAATGCGCCACCGTGCAGCCCTTAATTTAAGGCATTTCAATTAAAATGCAAAATGTTCCAAATGAAAACAGAAACTTTAGGGGATCACTTTGACAGTTTTATTGCAGACCTTAATCATTTAAGGTAATTTAGAGTCGAAGATGAATGCAACTGAACCAAAAGATATCCTACTCGACATTGTGGTTTGATCTGCATTATTAAAATCTTTTATCACCAACTTTAACTTCTAGATGTCCTCTTTCAAACTCATCAGAAAAAACGTCTGTTTTCTTTCCTAAAACTTCACAGCAAACCATGAATCCACCTCACCTTGAAGTAAACCTTCAGCCTGTATTTGGCTCCTTCCTGCAAGGTGAAGCTGGTCTCCTTCAGAGCACTCAGGTCTCCTGCACACAGACACAGTCACAGTTACAGGATGCAACTGTATGTGAGCTACTTTCAGGGGTTCTTCTTGTCTAGAGAAATAAAACATGTGAGTGATTCCTCTTACATTCATCCTGTGGTTGTCAGATTTCTGTTTTGTTTCCTCTGTGTGCAGTCAGGTTTAATGAGTTTATACTGAAGCTGTAAAAAAAAAAGCATGATGGACCACTGAAAAAACAAAACACACCACAATCAGAAATGCATTGACCATCTAATCACTTTATATCTCAGCCTCGGGTCTGGAGTGCTTCCTAATGGAGAGAGACAAAGGAAGAAGAGGAGGAAGAGATAAAGGAGAGCTAAAGAAATGAGGGGATAGAAAAACAGCAGAAATGTGATATGAGGAGGAAAAAGAGCTCTCTAAGAACTCTACTATGTGAGATAATTGGTGTCTCCACATCTAAAGCATAAATATGACACCATGACCCAAAACCTTTGGTAGTGACTCAGATGTTGGGTTTCACAAACTTCGCAGCTTCAGACTTAGTGGGGACAGTTTATATGTAGTTTACTCTGCAAGATGATGAGTTGGAGATTACTTCATTTCAAATTGTGTAATTAGCCAAAAAAATAATAATAACAAAGCTTATCACAGTGTTTCCACCCACAAAATGAAAATTTCCTTCTTTTGGTATAAACAATATTATATAAGTACAGGTAAAGCTGTAAAGCGGTCCAGCTGAAATCACTCTATCAATATAAATAGCAGGCTTCCTGACCATCTCTACTGCTGTTTGGTTTTATTTGACCCATCTCCATCTGAGAACCACAATGCTGAATCTAACTCCCCTTTTCCTCATTTTCTGATTCATCTCCTCCACTTTCTATTGCCTCAGGAGAGAGTCGGTGGAGGGAAAAACGCCAGCCTCCCTTGGGAAACTTTGAAGGGGGAAAATAGGTCAGTCGGGAAAGAAGTCTACCTGCTTTCCTCAAGACTGCACACATGCAGAGTGGAGCTAATATTCACCAGTGCAGATGCTGACTAAAGCTGCTTTTTCCATTTGAAATTTAGGCATTAAAAATAATTGCATAGATGGAGAAAAAGCTAGAAGTAAGCAGGAAAAAAAACTCCCTAGACTTTTGAAGCCAAGTCAAAAAAGATTAAATGAAAAAGGATTTCTGATTGTATTTATATGATCACAAAACATGACGCAGCATTTCAGATTTTTACTTAACATGTAATAAAATAACATGCAAAAAAAACCTTTGCTTTTGGCCACATGAAACCAGTAGATGAGACAGTTAAGAAGTCCAAAAACAGCTGAGTGCTTGTAGCAAAAACCCTGGTCATCCATCAAGCCGTCTAGAGGCTTTTCAGTCAGGACAGAGAGCAGACACCCCTACTGACACTACCTCGAGCCATGCAGCATCCATGACTAAACTACCTGCAAACTCCAAAATGAAAGTATTTACAAAGTTGCACATATCTTGCTTTCACTACGTTAATCACAGTAAAATTCTGTGCAGTTTCATTTGAATGAACTCATCTGAAAATAAGCTCAAAACATGTTAAACAAACATGCCTCCTGTATCAGTTGGATAGACTTAAAAATTACTTTTAAAATTACAGTCCAATATTATATGCTTTGATCCTCTTAGCGTTTTATTCTAAAGGCAGAGATTTATGAGACAAACACCCACCTCTTTAGATAAATTATACACTTTTTTCCAACAATACATTAACAGAACACCTTAGAAGTTATTGAAACTGATGACCAGAAAAACGGCCATTTGGTCTGCTTGGTGTCAAGAGCGTTGGGATGCATTGATGTGCAGCAACGTGCTCACTTCAATTCTGTGTTTTATTATCATTTCTTTGAAGAAACCTGTATAATATGAGCTACAACAACATTTAATTTCCCTTTGGTAATTAGGTATAAATTTGTTTGAATTTGGAATTAATGAAATTGCTGTTTTGTCCAGAAACATTTGAATTAATCAGGCTTTATGGCTGCTTCAAAATCATGTTGGACCTTGTCCGAATGGCTCAGTTGGACTGAACTTAGAAGGCTAAAGAGGAAACCTCACGTTTTCACTTTGACACATTTCCTTCAGATCTGAGGTAGCCTGCACCATGATACAGGGGCCTCACCATCTGTCTCACCGCCCTGTGAACCAAATGCAGTGATTCATTCATTGCTTGCCTAATCATGCTTCCTGATATACAGATATTTTCCTTGCATGTTAAAATGGTCAACAGATCCGTCCTGATGGCTGAAAGTACTTCACAGCAGGGCAGGCTGTCAGTCTGTCAGTCACCAACATGCAGAGACTGTCGACATGTAATCATTAAATAGCTGAAAAGTGCTCTCTTGGCTCTCCTTCTACTCCTTTATCCCGCCTAAACCTGATGTGTTTAGCTTTGATCTGGCCCGTATCATTACTCTGAAAAATCTGCCTAAGAGTTAAAGATAATAAAATAAACAATTCATTCAAAATGCAAAAGATGTGCATCAAGTTGTGTTCTATCTATGAATTGTTTATTGTTTGTAATATGTCATATAATTTGTAAAATGCATGCTTAAAGCCTTAAAGGTTGTTTGTTTGCATGTTTATTTTAATGCTTGTTTCACAGCTGACTGTCTTAAGTTGAAAGTAACCAAATAATTATAATCTGAAATAATCAGAAAATAAGGCCAGGTCCCCTGCTATGCAGCTAATGAAATATTTTGGCATGTCTTGCTGAGTAAATCTTCATAAGGGCAGATAGAATGTCTGCAGAACTCTGCACGAGGTTCAGTGACATTATGAACAAGTCATTGGGGCATCATTGGTGCCAATGTGTGGTATGAATGACATTTCTAAGTTGTAAAGGACATGTCACTATTTTCAGAAATCCAAAAATGCACGTCAGCTTGGATTTGGTGGAGATCTGTGTATTCATACATCATTAAAACTCTTGGCAGACACACAACAGTGCAATGTGGATATTATTTTAAAAATGCATAGCACAACTTAATGGGTTTAACACTTTTCTCTGGTTGATATCTCGAGATGTTGCTTTAACATTTTCTGTTTTTTCCTCATGATAACTCCTTTTTTGTTAAGTGCACCAGTCCCTCCTGCAGGAAAACATCGTGAAAAGATGATGCTGCCACACACCATTGGGATGGTGTTCCCAGGCTTGCATCTTTCCCCCTTCCTCCTACAAAAGTAACAGTGGACATTATGGACAAACACTTCAAATTTAGCTTCAGACAGGATATGAATGAGTCAAAGAGAGAAGTTGCAAGCTATAACCTTTTATGTTGGTTGAGAGAAATAGCTTCTTCTTCTCTGCGTAGCATTTCAGTCCATGTTGGTAGATCCGTGGATAATCACACTCTCTTACCAGTCTCTTCACAAGGACTTTGGCTTTTGTTCTGTGGTTGAAATGCAGCATGTATCGCACCAAAACCCATTCTCTACTGAAAAACAGAACCTGACTTGTTCCTGAACAGAATGATTACTGAATATTCCCATTCATGGATATTCTCATTCCCATTCCTAGGAATATCCAGTAATCGTAACTTGTCACCAAGTTTTGCAGGAACTCGGCTCAGACGTTCAACTCATAGATGGAAATTTCTGTAAGCTCATTGGGAAAGATGTTTACCTAAAAATAAACCAAATGAGAAATAGGAATTTTACAAATTCCTTCATGAGTTATTGAGTCAACATTTATTAAATCGTTTAGATTTTAAAGCCTTCAAATGTTATATTCATATTCTGCAAGGAAATGCATCCATAACACAGGGCTGTATTTTGCAATAAAGAATACTGCAGCTCTAATAAGAACTATGATCCCAATGATCCAGCCAGACTTAAAAAATCTCATCTGAAACTGAAACCTTTCTGCTGACGATTACTCAAATGGTTTTCCATCCACCTGTCACATCTGACCTAACTGAGGTCTTAGGGGTGTAGAAAAATCTGGCCTGAACAGTGTGCTCTCTCCATATGGTGCAGATTTCCCATCACACACTGAAACATGGTGCAGTCTACTGCTCCATGTTTGGATTGTGGAAAAAAGCATCACAGTGTTTCGTATTGCCTAGCAACCAGCTGACCTTTCCCATCTGCAGCCTGTATCGTTTGTGAGTAAATGTCTGTATATGTGTGGCTGTAATTAGGAAGAGACGAATCTCTCAGAAGAAATACAAGTTAATTTCACCAGTTCAAATTCAGGAAGAAATTACCCAAAACACCTTTGAAGGAACCAACTGTGCTCAAATGCTAATTATAGAATTCCTCAACTGTGTTGAAGACGTGAAGTGAACCATATAGAGACACATTACTCAGCTTGAACATTTTTGTTTCATCGCTACTGCAGACTTCAGTCTATTTTGGGGGATGTTATGTTACAGTTAAAACAGTCTTTAAATTGAAGAAAAATTATTTACAAATGTAAATCTGAAAAGTGTGGTGTGCATTTGTATCTAGTCCCCTTTATTCTGATACCCCTAAATAAATCAGGTGCACAATTATTTCTTCAAAAGTCACCTTATTAGTAAATCCAGCTGGTCTGGATTAGCATAGCAGACAGGTCAGTTAGAAGACTGTGGAGAGGCTTAAAGCAGGATAAGCTTTTAAAAAATATCTTAAGGTTCAATCATCATGGAAGCATGGTAAGAGTTATTGTACAACTGCAAGCTCACCAAGACATAGCCGTGCACCTAAACTGACAGGGCAGGAAAGGAGAGCACTAATCAAAGAAGCTGCCAAGAGGCCCGTGGTAACACTGGAGGAGCTGCTGAGATCGACAGCTTAGGTGGGGGACAGGACACCTAATTATCATGCACTCTAAAAATATGACCACCATGGACGAAAGCCATTGTCGAAGGAAAGTTACAAGAATCCCATATGCTGTTTGCAACAAGCCATATTGGGGACACAGAAAACATGGTAAAAGGTGCTTAGTCAGATGACACCAGTGTTAAACGTTTTGCCCTAAATCGCTGAGACCCTGCATCCTCAAGTGAGGACTTTGATTTTTTTGCTTCTCTGTGCCATTATACTTTTGATAATTTGATAATTGTTTTCAACTTTGACCCATTGGTCCTTAATTACTAGACACTACCACCGCCACCTAGTGGTCAAATCATACCATTACACTCATTTTAGTAAAAACAAGATGGTGGGAATTGAAACCAGTGTACAGGTCCTTCTCAAAATATTAGCATATTGTGATAAAGTTCATTATTTTCCATAATGTCATGATGAAAATTTAACATTCATATATTTTAGATTCATTGCACACTAACTGAAATATTTCAGGTCTTTTATTGTCTTAATATGGATGATTTTGGCATACAGCTCATGAAAACCCAAAATTCCTATCTCACAAAATTAGCATATTTCATCCGACCAATAAAAGAAAAGTGTTTTTAATACAAAAAACGTCAACCTTCAAATAATCATGTACAGTTATGCACTCAATACTTGGTCGGGAATCCTTTGGCAGAAATGACTGCTTCAATGCGGCGTGGCATGGAGGCAATCAGCCTGTGGCACTGCTGAGGTCTTATGGAGGCCCAGGATGCTTCGATAGCGGCCTTTAGCTCATCCAGAGTGTTGGGTCTTGAGTCTCTCAACGTTCTCTTCACAATATCCCACAGATTCTCTATGGGGTTCAGGTCAGGAGAGTTGGCAGGCCAATTGAGCACAGTGATACCATGGTCAGTAACCATTTACCAGTGGTTTTGGCACTGTGAGCAGGTGCCAGGTCGTGCTGAAAAATGAAATCTTCATCTCCATAAAGCTTTTCAGCAGATGGAAGCATGAAGTGCTCCAAAATCTCCTGATAGTTAGCTGCATTGACCCTGCCCTTGATAAAACACAGTGGACCAACACCAGCAGCTGACACGGCACCCCAGAACATCACTGACTGTGGGTACTTGACACTGGACTTCTGGCATTTTGGCATTTCCTTCTCCCCAGTCTTCCTCCAGACTCTGGCACCTTGATTTCTGAATGACATGCAGAATTTGCTTTCATCCGAAAAAAAGTACTTTGGACCACTGAGCAACAGTCCAGTGCTGTTTCTCTGTAGCCCAGGTCAGGCGCTTCTGCCGCTGTTTCTGGTTCAAAAGTGGCTTGACCTGGGGAATGCAGCACCTGTAGCCCATTTCCTGCACACGCCTGTGCACGGTGGCTCTGGATGTTTCCACTCCAGACTCAGTCCACTGCTTCCGCAGGTCCCCCTAGGTCTGGAATCAGCCCTTCTCCACAATCTTCCTCAGGGTCCGGTCACCTCTTCTCGTTGTGCAGCGTTTTCTGCCACACTTTTTCCTTCCCACAGACTTCCCACTGAGGTGCCTTGATACAGCACTCTGGGATCAGCCTATTTGTTCAGAAATTTCTTTCTGTGTCTTACCCTCTTGCTTGAGGGTGTCAATGGTGGCCTTCTGGACAGCAGTCAGGTCGGCAGTCTTACCCATGATTGGGGTTTTGAGTGATGAACCAGGCTGGGAGTTTTAAAGGCCTCAGGAATCTTTTGCAGGTGTTTAGAGTTAACTCGTTGATTCAGATGATTAGGTTCATAGCTCGTTTAGAGACCCTTTTAATGATATGCTAATTTTGTGAGATAGGAATTTTGGGTTTTCATGAGCTGTATGCCAAAATCATCCATATTAAGACAATAAAAGACCTGAAATATTTAAGTTAGTGTGCAATGAATCTAAAATATATGAATGTTAAAATTTCATCATTACATTATGGAAAATAATTAACTTTATCACAATATGCTAATATTTTGAGAAGGACCTGTATTTAGGCAGAATTACATCTTCATCTTCTTGAGGCATGAAAGATTGACAAATTCTTGCATTTGTAGCAAAGAACAATGCCGGTAAGGACAAAGTACTCATTTGAGGACATTGGGACTATATTTCGTTATTGATTGTGCCATGGATGGACCTGGGAATATTTGTAAGAAATAACAAATATAAATAGTTATTGTAAGTAGTATTTGTCCTCATATGTTGGTTAGATAAATATAGGAAAATCTAAAACACTTCACAAGCCTAAATAGCTCAATTCAATCATCTAGGTACATCATTTATTAGCCCCATTTCTCTGGTATAGATTTTGATTTGAATTTGGGGTTCATATTATCATTACAGGAAAACTTACATTATCCAGGGCAGAACAAATGCTCTTGGCAATTAGAGACAACTCTGAGATTCAAGATTTATCAGATGACAAAGAGAATGATCCTGTTGTTGATGAATACATTCCTGATTTTGACCCATTGCCTGTTGAACAACAACCCGATGACTCCGAAGATGATTATTCACCACCTGATTCACCTGATGATTATACACCGTCTGATGCAGCAGAAGATCATCACTACAACAGTAAAGATAGTGACAGCAAGAATAGGAGTGAGCTACAACATCTACAGGCATGCATATGCAAGCGTAAACTACAGCATGGTGAGCTGCAATCAAATCCCAGGTATGAACCTCAAAATGCAGGATGTAGAGATCGTTGGAAATCTGCCCCTTTCACCCCTAACTTAATCCAGTTTCAGGGTGAAGATCTCTCCACACTTCTGTTGATGAGATTTATCAGTTTATTGGGGCAGCAATCTTGATGTCTTGTATAAATTATCCACAAACAAGGATGTTCTGGTCAAATGCTTTGAGTCCTTGCCATTAATGATACAAGGTCATACAATCGGTTTTTCAAACTGAGGATCAATCTGAAAGTTGTCACTGACGATATTCCAGAAGACAAGAGAGACATTGACATGTTCTGGAGGGTGAGACCCTTTATGAATCGTAAAATCAATGGCTGCCACCTTCATGTGTCTCAGTCGAGGAGCAGGTGATCCCATTCACCGGAGCTTAACCATTCTGACAGTATGTGCCATCAAATCCCAATCCAGTTGGAATAAATAACTTTTTTTCTGGCATCAGTGAATGGAATTGTGCTAAACTTTGAGGTCTACCAAGGTGCAAAGACACAGCTCACAAGTTCAAGATTCTGACGGATTGTTTTTAGGAGCCCTGATTATCAAACAATCAAACGTGTATTGTGATTGATTCTTCATAACCATACCAGCTGTGGATCACATGCTGAAAAGCAGGTGTACCTGACCGGGACAGTGATGAAGAACTGGGTCCCCAAAGCAATGCTGAAGCTGCAAAGTGACCCAACCTGAAACCTGCTTCAGCAACAGTCTCAAGGGCAGATGTGCAGCTTTGTGTAGTCAAGTGGAATGACAATAAGTCAATTGTTATGCTTTCTTCTGTGCATGTAGAACAGCCTAAAGACACCTGCCAGCGACGGTCAAAGGACAAAACATATGTGACTGTTACACGGCCAAGCATTGTGCGAGAGTACAACACCAAAATGGGTTGGGTTGACCTGTCAGACAGGATGATAAGCTACTACAGAATGAGTGTCCGCACCAAGTGGACAATTGCTGTTCTGATGCACTTCACAGATCTTGCTCTTGTCAACAGCTGGCTGCTGTATCACCAAGATGATCAGGAAAATGGTACTCCAAGAAAAGCTATTATGATGTTTCTCGAGTGTTGCATGGTAGTGGCTCAGGTATTCCTCAACAAGCATGACATTTTTTAAACAAAGATGCTCACGTCACAGATGCAGAGGGAGAGAACGCACACTCTCAACAGTCAAGGAAAGGATCTCGGATCAACCCGGTCCCACATGTCTCTGCCCACACATGTTCTGCTGCTCATCCCCCAGAGATGGCGGGCTGCCCTAGGAAATCCTGTGTGCAGTGTAATAAGTGCAATGTGTTCCTCTGCTTGCAGAATCAATGCAACTGCTTTGCAGAATTTCACAAAGCCCGGTAGGGCTGCTCTGGAAGGGAAGATCATTTTCTGTAAAGATGTTTTACTCTGTAATGTTTGAAAAGCCTTGTATAGGGTCTGATATACCCACCTGTTTGCACTTTTGAAAATTTCTCCAAAGTCAGTAAGTCTGGAAGGACAGACTGTTGTTGCTGATGTTTTGTACTTTAATTGTTATGAAGCCACATTTAGGGCCAAAGGTCCACGCCTCTTTGCACTTTTAAAAGTTTCTCAAAGGCCAGGAGGACTGTTCTGAATTGACAGATAGTTTGGTCTAAAGATGTTTTTCACTGAAATGTTTGAAAACCCATGATAGGGCCGGATACACCCACCTGTTTCTCAAAAGCCAGTAGGACTGTTCTGGAAGGGCAGACTGCTTTTTGCTGAGGTTTTCTGCTGTTTATACCTTTGGGTAGCCATGCTTTTTGCCTAAAATACAACAGTTTTACTCTTTTGTTTTATGCTCCACTGTTGCAGTCTGAAGCTAACTGGTTTTATAAATGTTCAGCCAATCATGTCTTTATGTCCTTCAGTGTCCCCATATGGGGACATAGAATGTTTTGAAAAGAAGCTGAAATTTTGTATTTATATTAATTGGTACCTTCTGATTCCAATTTGCAAATAAAAATTCTAAATATTAAACCGACTGTCATCATATGAGGGGATCATTTTTTGCGAAAAACACTTCAGCTTTGGTCATTGTTTGTTTGTGACCTTGTTGTGTTTTGTGTCATTTTTTGTGTTTTTTATGTTTTTACCACCATGTGACACCAAAGGCAAACTTCCACATATGTGGACAATAAAGATCCTAATTATTGTTAATATATAAAAATACTACATGTAGCAGAAAACAAATAAATACTAAATAACGCTAAATGAACCATTCCCATGGGAAAGCATGGTGGTGGTAGCATCATAAAGGAAAACCTATTTGCAAAGGACTTGAAGATGGGGCAGATGATTACCTTCCAGCTAGAACAATATGTCAGAAATAAATTAATAAAAATAAAAAAATGTCACCATTTAACCCCTAAAGACTTGCAGCTGTAATTGGGAAGGGGAAAATGCAAATGCACACAAAGCTTTTGAAGACCACATAACATTTTCTATCTCATAAAATTGCTATAAAATATATTGAAGAGTGTGGTTGTAATGTGCCAATGTGAAGTACAAGGGAAATCTGCCTTGCCATTTGTGAGCGTGGTTTGTCAATCAGCCTGACTTTTGGGTTTGATCAGTAAGCCATAACAATTAGACCCAAGGAGCTGAAAGTGAGGAGGAATGGGGTACCTGTGAGATCCATGGCGATTGGTTCAGAAGTATCGTCACACAACAGGATCAGTCTGGTCACTCTGACGTTAGGCTCAGAGGGGTCTGGTTGAGACAAAAGATTTATTTACTCATTTTCAAGAGAGGTACAATAGACTATGTAACACTTTAAGATGATGGCACAGTTAAAGGAATGAAAATAATGCTTTTATTTTTAATTTTATCAACAATAATTTAAAAGCTCTACTTGCTTTCATGTTAAAAAATCACAGTTTAAATTAGAGTGTGTTCACAGCGTGTCTCTAATGTTGCTACAAAGACAGAACAAGCCAAGATTTAAAGCTTTATATCTCCTTCAGTCTTTGCTTTTCCATTCTCTGATTTACAGTGAACATGATTGACTATAGAGCTGCTATGCTGTGGAGGAGGTGGTGTTGAGTTACAGCCATCAAGGAATCAGAGCTATATCAGCTATCTCAGCCTGGCTCCTGGGTTAGAGATGCTGAGGAGAGCAAGTCTATTGTTGCATTCTGTGCATGTGAGTTATGCACAGAGTAATTACCCTGTAGTGAGGGAAAATATTTATGAACTCTGCAGAAAAGCCAGACACCAGAGTAAACAACAGGTAAGTAAAGGCACTCACTAACCTGCACTCATTGCCTCTGGCCCCAGCAGGGTCTGCTTGTACTTCACCAAGCTTTCATCATCTTTGTCCATTTCCTGAATCTCCTGCAGCGACTTCTGAGCCGGAGGATTGTAGTTCAGGTTCCTGTCATCATCTTCCTCCTCTATAGCCAAATTAGTCTTGTCAGCCAGCAGACCTATGAAGATGATGGGAAAAGACATTTTAAGATTTTTTTTTTTTTTGTACATTGCAGTATTTCACATTGTGCATCGTATAGACATGAACGTATATTTAAAAAATGGAATTCCTATAGATAAAAATGTGTTTCCTTTCATTTATGTGATACTTGGAGTAGAACAGAGGTTTCTGAAACGCACAAAAAATAACTGTATTTACAATACAAGGGCAAGCCCAAGGTATAAGCAAACCTTAGGACTGCTTTGGGGCCACTGCTGGCCTGCAGGTCCCAGTAGGATTGAATTCTCAAAGCAGATGTTGCCAATGCACAAGTTCTACACATACTTGAAGGAGATCTTCATAGCTTGAATCAAATGAATAAAATAGTCAGAATTTAAAGCTTATTTATTGAAAAACACCTTTACATACATTGTAATTTAGGGTTATTCAAGTAAATTATTGAGAACATTTAGAAAACGTATGAGTATTCCATACATATTGTAAAGTGACTAATACTAAACACATTCTCTCATATAGTCAAATTAATTTATTATTTACTAGTTGATGCAAAATTGCAAAGTGGTGTGAAATACAGAATGCCAAAAATGCAAAAAACAAAATTCAAACATGGAGAATATAAATGGGGAGATCACTGGTGTTGTCTTGGCTGGTGGGCTTTACAGCAAGTAAGACCTCTAATAAAATTGTGCCTAGGGCCTGATACAACCCCAGACCAGCTCTGCATGGGAGTCTAGGCTGAATGCTTTGTTGCATTCGTCTTTATGCTTCTACTATGTAGATCTAGCATTAGCAGGATTTAGAGCAATGTGCAGAAATCTTGAATCTTTGTGTTTTAAGTAAAAAGCAGCTAAAATTCAAAGAAAACATTTAAGAGACCCTCCGAAAGCCTGGAGAATCCTTGAACAGGACCATTTTAAACCATTATGACAAAGTCTGACTCCTTGGAAGCACAATCAGCAAAAAGTAGCGATAAAATGTTACTAAAACAGTTACTAAAGTTAGGAAACTTCACTCTGTGTAATGTGAGTAATGTAGTCTCATTGAACCAAAATCACATCAGTGTAGGACAATGTTATCAAATTCTGATGGTGGTCAGAATATTAAAAAGGCAATAATGAAAACATCCAGCTGAGTCTTTTTTTAGGACATCTGGAAATTGAATAAATATTTACCACAAGACCCCATCACAGGGATGCACTTCTGCTGCATTAAAGAGGCTCAGTTCTCAGGCAGCACATGAAAGATGACTCACTGTCAGTATAACGCATTACTTTATTCAAGCCATTTGCAGCCATGATGGATTAGATTTCAACTGGGAATTTGATCCGGTACTGATACTCGCAGACATCCGATGATGGGCTCTGCAAGCTGCAATTTTATTTCAACATCTAACTCCTATCTGCACCTGCGGGCCTGAAGAGGTTCATGATTAGAGATCTGAGCAGATAACACCAGTATTATAACAGTACTATGATGAGCTGGGTGAATTCTGTTTCTGTAAAAATGTAATTGGGCTGAGATAATTATTTTAACCAAAACAGTGCAACGTTAGTTTAAGCTGCATACATCATAGTTCATTAGAGATTCCAGCTGCATGTGAAGAACTCCTAATTATCTGGAGAACAGGAGACAATGTGATGTTTTACTGCACTCTAACAGCCCTCTTTAACATCCTCTGGTTCTGTTTTACTGCTCATAATGAGATGACACTGTATGAATCACCTAAGAGATGTGTAGCGAGGTAATTTGATGACTTGGGGAGGACACAAATGTTCCCATGAGCTCCTCTGTGCTTGTGTGTCTGTTACCTAACAGCAATAAAAACCATTCAGACCCAAACAGCTGCCTTCACCCGGCACCAATGAGGCAGCCCTTGCAGCAACATGAACTTCTTTGTACCTGAGTGCCTGCATGTTTTCAGGATTGCTTAGAAAGAATTGTACAATTTCTTAATCTTTTTATCTTTCTGAATTATAGTTAATTTTTTTCTTTATTGATCTTTTAGTCAGTCATTTTCTACCGCTTATTCATTCCATAGTGGGTTGCGGGGAAGCTGGTGCCTATCTCCAGCAGTCTATGGGCGAGAGGCGGGGTACACCCTGGACAGGTCGCCAGTCCATCACAGGGCAACACACAAACAACCATGCACACACTCATTCATACACCTAAGGGCAATTTAGAGTTACCAATTAACCTAACAGGCATGTTTTTGGACTGTGGGAGGAAACCGGAGAACCTAGCAATCTAGTTAAATGTAATAATGAATAATGAATAGTTAGCAATCGTTAGGGTAGTTGCAAAATTCTAATGATTATTTTGAAGTCTTCTTAGTTTTGTCTTTGTCCAGGAAAAAATTATGTAAATTTATTAAACATTAATTCAATATTTTATGCATTTTTTGTGTATTTGATATCCTGAGAACGATCTGCTTTTTGTTTCTATAAATAATCCTGTTCAGAGTTGCAGCTTGAGCTTATTTCTCTAGTTACTAGGCAAAAGCTGCCAGTCCAACAAAGAGACATACAAGACACACGCTAAAAACTGCTGGGTATTTCTTTGACCCATTGGGTCAATGGCTAGCTATGTTTTCGAGAGAATATTACATTACATTTCAGGATTTTTGAAGACTTCTTTTAGCATTTTGTGGTCTGCTTTTAGGGTGATCGTGCTTGGACGGGCAGACCTGAGCATGTTGGTAGTTGTTTCAAATGTTCTCCACTTGTAGACTATTTTCTATTAAAACCACTTTTATTCCCTTACCAGACTCATAAACTGCTTTAAGACAGCTCTTTGGATCTCAGCTTGGTGTCCACTCTCACTTCAACAGTCAGAAACACACCAGACTAAACATCAGAGGTTTAAACAGGGCCAAATTCCTTCAAAATGCTGAGTTACAATGTTCTAATCAGGTACAAAATGTATGTAGATTTTTAGCAATTTCAGATGGGAGTAAATATAGGGGTGTCTTAATTTATTACTCACCAGATGTCACATTTACAGAAAAATGTAAATTGTCTTTATTGTTTAATTATATTACACAAATTTCCCTGTATTGTTCAAATTGATATTAAATATCCATATTTCCAAGAAAAACCCACAGGCTGTCATAGGGTGTCTTAATTTCTTCACAACTGTATGTTCAACATTCATTTTGAGCATAGAATTGGGCATTCAATTATTACAAGGAGGCAACATGTCAGACAATGTTGTATTTTTCAAACTCGTTAATGTCTAATGTTAAGGCTACTAGTCAATGCAATGCATGTGTTGGATTAAAACCTAACCCAGGATTATGGCTCAAACCTATAACCCAATCCTGTCATGCTAAGTCAGCTGACTTGGATCAGTCTAAATTTGACCCAGGAATGGGTTAGCAAAAAAAGTAAACTAGTACTAGTACTAGTACTCAAGTAACCTAGTGGTGATTTCTAGTCTGAGAGGAGGAACTAGAGAAAGAAAAACACACACCTCACAGAAAGCACAGAAAGACCTCAGCCAAAATTAATTCCTTTTGCCACGAGACAACAGCACTATCTACTGGTTATCTCTCTAGAAACTATCTATTCGTATTCTTTACCAATTATTAGGATTCTAAAGATATTAATTAACTGAAGTCAGTGTGTGTGGACTGTAAATCAAGCAGCATTTATTTGGACTTGAACTTGTAACTTGGTTGCTGTTTCTGAAAATGTTGGATCATTAAAGACTTCAGGTGTTAATTGTGGCAGAAGAAATAACCCCAAATGAAATGTACCTACTCGGACTGATGGGTCTGTGACCAGTTGAACTAACTGGTGATCTGGTGATTCAAAGAAATCCCAGTTGGTTGGTACGAAGCAGCAAAACCACTTCCAGACAGTGCTGCTCCTTTTTAATTTCTCTCTTTAAGTGCAGTTATAATGATATTTAGGCAAAATACATGGTCAAATGCTTTCATTTTATTACATTATAAGAGAATGATTAGTACCACAAATCCACAAAAATCTGATTGATAGAGATCTTTCTCTCCATTCAGAAAACCAAAATAGAGACTACAGGTATTTCACTTACACTTTTACACTTAACACAAAATACATCTCTCTAATCCACAGAGAGACACATAATCCCACCTTCTAAATTGGATATGGATGGCACATGACTTCATAAATTATTCACTGAGCTGTATTTACATATCAAACTCACCTCTCCTCCCCTGCTTCGGCATGCAAGTGCACACATTTACACACACTGCATGTATCAAACCAGTAAGTGTGGTTAAAAAAAAATCCTTCCCAGCATCTAAAAGCACCTCTTTGAACTCCAAGCTTCTGACCTATCGAATCAATTACTGCTCATTTTGAAAGGCAGAGTCTCCAGTTCCTATGTGTGATTTAATACTGATGGCTGAAGGAACATTAAAGCACACGTGTGAGAGAAAATTTCTCCCAAACTTTGCAAAATGCAAATGAAGCTGTGTCTTTTAACTGGGCTCAGTATAAAAAAACAGTTGAAAAATATAAAATTATATTACATTTATCCTACTTTAAACCAGACACTGGTCACTTACACTGTTGCCACATAAAAACGACATGGAGAACAAAACCTTTCTTTACTGCTTGAAACAATGAGCGTTACCGTGGCCCTCCATCTGTTTCAGCCATAATTTGGGATTTAATAGTAACTGAAGGATTATGATGGGTTCTTGTAATAACACGATGAAACACATGGAACTTTAATTTTAATTGTAACCCCAACTATTTTATACAAATTAAGACATAAACACTATTAAATTGAAGGTTGTACCCCAGAGTATAGTTTATTGAGCCTCTAGCTGCTGACAAAGTTATAAAAAAAATTATTATGTAACTATATTCGCTTTTAACACACATTATTACAAAACATAGAACCAAACTGCAATTTTAGCACCATTTCTAAGATAGATTTCACAACATCTATCTACTGTATCTATCTGCTAATGTTTGCAGCTAAACCAATACATTTAGGGAAAACCAATACAGCAATCTGTTCAGCTTCAGGGGAAGTTGCAGAAAGGAAGCACTGCTCACAGGAGAGCAGAAAATTTACATGCACTCAAACACACTGACACAAAGCACATACAGGAACACAGAATATGAAGAGGTTCATCTAACCGATAACAGATTAGAAGTCAAAGAAACAATCATCAACATCCAGGTTATGGATGAATTATTCAAACTGACTTCTCCTTCTCTGTCCTCCATATTTTCGCAGGTAATTATTGGCAATAAGAGAAGACAAACCAGTTTATTTACATCTTGTTGTGATGTTGACTACTATTAGCAATACAAGCCAGTAATGTTTGTCTTTCAGTTTTAGTCATATCAGAAAAAGGAACATTTTCATGAATATATTATATATTTTACAGCATTATGTGTGCCACTGATTTAAATAGAAGCAAAATGTCAGAACTGGTAACAAATACTTTATATCAGCTACCTTTACTACATTCATTATCTGGGGCAACCACACTGGGTTCCAAAACTTGGGGTTCCTCGGCTTGCTCTGGCTATCCCAGACATCCGGTATAAGCAGGATCTTATTGTTTTTTTCACTAGAAAGAGAACTAGTTCTATTGAAAAGTTCCTTCCTTTTTATAAAAATCACAAAAATCGAAGTATCATGCTGCAGATACTGAGAAAATAGTGGAGGACCAAGTATCACTTGGTCACTGCATGACCCTACATGACAGGTGAGTAGAGGAGGATCTAATACCAATTAGATGAATACAAAATGTTTCCTGAGCCAGGCATGATGGTACTTGAGCTGACATATGTGGTAATCAGAGGATATTTTGACAGCTACTTACAATTTAAACATGAAGCAAACCAGGTGCAATATGGAGCCAATATGCTGAAAGAGCCAAATAGATAAGCAGTTAAACCATATTTATCTTTCTTCAGATAATAATCAAAAGGGAAGTACAGAGAAAAACATTTCAGGAACTCACCATTTTATGTGAATGAACAGAAAAGGAACATTTTAAGAATTATCTTTATGTGTGCTACTGCTTTAAAGAGATACACAATGTCAGAAGTACTAATAAGTAATTAACATTGCCAGCCTTCAATACAATCAATACAGCCATAGGACATTGAATTCAGGGGTTCTTGTGAGCTCCGACTTTCTCAGTCAGAATTCTGACTTAAGTGGGCTTTCTTGTTGTTTTTCAATTTGTAGCATTTAGCATTTGTAGTGAGTTGTCATCATTCCTTTTGAAAGCAAAAAAAAAATAATATTAATAATTGCATCATTTGCGTTTCAGTTTAAAATGGCACTCCCTAAAAATGTAATTAAAATGAAAATAGCAGAAGGCCAAATGAAGAGCCATGAGGGACTCCGCATGATGGTGGTGCAGACGATACCAATTAAATAAATACAAAATATTCTCAGACCCAGGTGTGATCTGATCAAAAAATGACAATGTCATTAAAACCTTTAACAATGCAGATTAAGTGACTTAAACCTGAAACAAATCACATCAGAAACGTTTTGAATTGTCTGTAGACTATTTTTTCTTTCTAATAAACATATTTTAAGATGTTTGTTAGAAACCTTACAACAGAATATTTTTTTCCAGTGCCATTGTCATTACAAAATGTGGCTTTTGCTGCATGATGTAAGCAGTGTCTTAGATGGATTTGCTTAAATCCTACTATAGACACTTCTGCCACCCCTGGCTCTGTTGCATTTGCTGGGAAGACAGGCAACAAAATGCTAGTGAATCTCGTTTCATCATGATCTGTCCTTTTCTCCAGCCCTATATGTCAGTAAAGGTGCAGCATTTAATAAGTGACATGCACTGCATTTGTTTGCATTTCATATTTTTGAAATGCCATTTTTGGATCAGTTTCTACTAGCTTTCTTTTTTTTGTTGCCTGGCAACAGCTTGAAGCCAGGATGAGTCCCATTTCTTTCCTTTTTATCAGTACAGGATTACAGGAACAAGACTGTTACTGTTGGACAAATCTTTAAGATAAACTCTGTTTCCAATCCTCATGAAGCTGCACTGCAACTTTAAACAGTTTTACATTTCATCTTCTTATCGGACTCAGGAGAAGTGAATGACTTTTAGTGTTTATCAAAATCGTAAAGAGTTGCAAAGAAATCGGGAATAACCCTCATTTAAATGACTGACATCCATGGGGCATTCTTATATACACAAAGGTTGAATTATTCTGTCAGTTTACAAATTTAAACTGCCTCCATTTACCCCTGCACTTCTCATCTTTTTGTTTCATGATTACTTTCTGTCAGCCTCCTCCTACCTTAACTCAGATAACTGTTCACTGTTTCAGAAAATGCCTTTTTCTCTTTATGTTGGGACTCTGTGGGAGTGTGCATGTGTGTTTGTGCCCTGAGTGCTGATATACAGTTTTTTTATAGTCCTTGGAGTCTCGCTGTCACCGCTTTGCTCTAATACTTTAACGAGACCTCTGAGAAAAGGTAACATGCACACTCATACACAAAAAGACACACAGCAGAAGATAAAGAGGAAGCTTTTAAGGTCTCTGTAAAGCCATTATCAGAGTTTACAATGAAAGAAAAGGCAATAAAGGAAGAATGATGAACACAGCATTCAGCATTGCAAGAGAATGTGAATGTCAGCAGGGTTTTTAGAGCCAGGCCAACTATATAATTGATGTCTCACCTGCAGCATATCTGAGGAAAGCTTCAATCTGTCAGTACTGAAGCACACCCTATCACTGCTAAGCATAAGACATGGTTTAGGGCTTACAAATAATGTTTGAGTAGTTGGCACTGATTGCATGGTATCACAATCTAGAGGTGTTTGAGTTCTGATTTTCTTTTGTGTGTATTTTGATCATCTCCCAGTTATGTTCTTTAGGTCCTTCCTCCTTCTGTGCTCATCATTGCTGGTTGTTTTTCATATTAGTTTATTCTTTTGTGTTTAGCTTCCTAGTTTATTCAAATGGAGTAAAGACGAAAATTTAATCTGGGAGACTCACCCCTCCCATAGCTTCACCCAACGGCTTCTCCGTGCGTCTCCGCGCCAACCAATCAGCTTCAAGTTTGCAATAATCCTCAGCCAATGATCCTTCAAGGCTCCACATTTAAAGTCTCCCATCCATGGATCTCTCAGCTGTCAATCGAGCTTCGACCCTCCTCCACCCCATCGCCTCCATCGGATTCTAAGTTCCATTACCATCAGGCCTCCTCTCCATCACCAGGACCAAATCCAGGGGAAGACAATTCTAATTCTAATCCTAAAACGTTCCTCAGTTCATGCATTATCAGCATTCATGTCTTCCTCTGGGGTCTGAGCGCCAAACAAATAAACATCCATTGTGTAACTTCTCTAATCGCATTTTGTGTTTCTTATTGTGATTCTCTACAGGATTGAAATGTTCTTTGTACATTTAAGGCCTGATTTACGAAAGGTTCGCATTGACATGTCTACCAGTCCGTTTAATGTGGGTTATTGGAGAAGTGTGGAGCTGCAGCCGTTTGGTCCTGCGCTCCATACTGCATGATGGCAAAGTGGAGCAGGATGAGGGAGGGGCAAGTTGGGGGCTTGGTGGGTTGTTGAGGGCCAGGGCATTGAAATAAATGCCTGTCAAATATCAAAACACTTTTTGATGGCAGAGAGGGTAATTTTTATTTTTAAATGTTGATAAATTAAGAAAACAATTGGGCTCCAGCAGAGAGGGCCCTTTTCTCATCCAGGGCAAAAGGGCAGGTGCTTAGGGGTCTATCTATGCTCATGCCTGAATGTGTCCAAACTCTTCATGATGACAGCCAGTAGCACACACAAAATCCTAATTGCAAATTTTTAAACACACGCAATTTAGCGCTCCTTAGTTGGGATCTTAGTAGATCCATTTTATAAGGTCATGAATGTATAAAAAAAATGGTACATTACTGTAAAACGTATTTTGTTTCCGACTGCAATTATCAAAATTCATAATGTGTTAATTGCAATCAAAAACACTTTTCACATTTCAGAAATTCAATTCAAGTAGTGAAGTATCATAAAAGGTTTTACAGCATGAGAAATGAAAAGTGTCTTTTAGAGCTCAAGTGAAAAAAAATAGCATGATGGTAATTTTTAGGGCGGAAAAACTAAAAATGAAAAGTTAAGCCTGCTCTCAGAAATGGGAACACAAGACCCTGGTTTTACACAAACTCCTACAAGAAACGCTATGAAACAAGAGGCTTTCGCCATTTGTGCTAATGCTACCATTTTCCAAAGCTACTGTTTTCTACGTGTCTTTGTGTCCTGCAACTGATCTAGTACCAATAAAAGAATATAAACAAATACAATTTGCAAAAGAACAACAACATGTTCAGCATTTGAAATCTAGCAGTCTAGTTTCGCTAGGAGCAAGCCGTAGTCAGCAGACACAGAAGTGGGGCACCAGAGAGGAATGGCACCTTGCTTAAAACGTACTGGTTCCTGCAGGGATCCAGTTCACTGTGTACAGTCCTTTAAATATAACTTATAGCTTATATAAAGAAATAACACAAAAGAAAAAAATCTACTGGGGTGTTGAGAAGTTTTTAAGGTGAGATTTCAAAACAGATATAAATACAAAACATTTAAATCAGGGCTGTCCAAAGTGCAACCCGTGGGCCATTTGCGGTCCCTGGTCTGATTTTATGCGACTCTTGCCTCCTATTCAAGATACAAATTTGGGCCCCCGGTACAGGTGGTTGATGAAGATAGAGAGTTTTTGTTTCAGTTACAGACAAAAATATTAACGACAGATTAAAATTATCGTCGAATAAATGTTAGGTATTTGTCTTCTAATAACCACAATATCTATTAACTTTTACTCAAAAACAGACTTTGGTACAACCTGATCTGCTTTTAATGAATTTGCTAATCTTGGCTAAATACAGAAAGAATTTTCAAAGAAAAGTGACGCAAACCCTGTTGTCATTGCTGTTAATACAAAAGAATTTGCAAACTGGATGCCTTTCTTTTAATAAGACAAACATGCAAAACTCTTTTTAGGATTTGTCAGAAAGCAATGATTTACACATTGCTTTCCTACAAATAAAATTGGATTAAATTATTTGTCTAATTTATTAATGCATGCTTAGTTTATTGTGAATCGGGTGAAAAAAAAATTACAATATAATTATTTTGTGATTTTAATAAATTGTTTTAGAAATCTTTTGGTCCACAAGTAATTTTGAGTTGATTATATTGGCCAACCTCTGGTTTAAATGAACTGGAACTCAACAGCAGTGTGCTCATTTTTAGTCTTCAGAAGTTGCAAACATTTGTTTTTATTTAATAATCTCATCAAAATGATCAAAATTCAAAAATATAAATTTCCTTTAGATTATTAAAACTGTACAGTGTCATTACAGAGTGCACACAGCAGTCTGGAACCACTTCCTTCCATTTCATAGCATCATGATGCTACGTTTCCTCTGGATTTGGTAGATGGATTTTCCTCGTGTTTTCCAACTTTCAGTCAAAACACTTTTTCTCTAACTAGAGTCTAGTGTGATGTCATTCCCAGCTCATTCAACATATCAAATGCAGCATCAGCATGTTGGTTAACGTTATTTTGCAAAACAGGTATCATCCACTAGTTACACAGACACTTGTGGTTGCACCCTAGCCTAAGCCTTGAGCCTTAGAATCAGCAATGATTTAAAAAATAAAGCATAGGACTTCCGATTTTTTGTAAATGTGGCTGACTAAGTCTAGATCAACCCGCAGCTGCAGTGGCCATGCAACAATTCTGAGAAATCCCCCGACCAAACTATTCTGAGAAAAAGGATAGTTTGATGAGCCTCAGTTCATTAAATGACGCATAGCAAGGTAGATACTGGTCTTTAATGAAAAAGCAACAAATCACTGATGAAAACAACCGTCTCATGCAAATGTGAGATGGTGTGAACATTGTGTGTATATAGTTTGCAGAACATTTACATGCTCTACTAGCACAATTCTGACTAGCCTTTAACTGAGCTCCTACATCATGTTTCTAGAACATGTTGTAGAACCTAATACTCATTAAATAAAAACAGCATTAAAAGCTGTTGCTATTCACCCAGCCACCTTTGATTTTAAGATGATGTAAGTATTCTGCAATTATGCTGTTGTTACTGTGCTCTGTGCTCTACTGAAACAGTCAGTGAGCTAAAGAAGGAAATGACTGCTTCCAACAAACAAGCAGTAGCATGTCCTCAGCTGCTCAGTCAGCCTTGATGAGACAGCAGGTTGTCTAATTGACTGACTTGATTGGTCTCGTATGTGTCTGCTCACCCACTCAGTCTCATTTATCTCCACCAGGTGATGGAGCAGAGAGGAGATAAGAAGCGGATCACTTAGGTTCTTAAACACACAGCTGACAAAGTCAACATGGGACTGAGTAAATGTTTGTAATCTGAGACTGGAAAATAGGGTAAAGATAAGTGAAGAAAGAAAAACGCAACAGATAAAATACTACAAGTTCTATTCTGCAAATAAAAGAGAAGGTAGGATATAACAATGCAAGTAGTTAATAAAGAAGAAATGAAGATGGATAGAAAAAGATGTCACTCAGCCTGTTTTCAGGATGTGATACTGGCTGTGGGGGATTGTTTTTGACGATTGACAGCTTCTAAAAAGCATCTGGCAACACACACATCAATCCTCTTTCTTTCTTCCAAATGTCCTCCGGCCATCTTCTTTCTTTTTTTTAAACAGTCTTTCTTTTTTTTCTTACCAAACCTTTCTAGAGCTCTGCCCCCTCATTCTCTTCTAGTTTCATTATTTTGCCTCTTAGTCATATCATTTATCTTCTGCTCATATCACCTCCTACGTTCAAATCAAAATCCACTGCTTCCTCTCCTTTTTTTCCAGTTTTTATCTTGCCAAGTGTCCATGATGTTATCTGATGAGGTAAAGCTACAAAATGAAATAAAAAAACACCAAAAAGATTGCAATGGCATTTAGTTTAACTTTTGAAGAAACAGACAAAACAGCAGATATTGTTTTTCACATCTCTGGTGATTAATAGATGAATAGATTTGCACCACTGCTTGATATGTCTTAAACACCCATTACTCAATTGACTGCAGTATTTGCCAAAGCAAATGTTTGTAGATGATTAGGGTATATATTACACTCACATGTAAGTATGGGAGAGTAAGATTTCATTGCACAAGATAGAAATTGATTAAAGCTGCAGCCAATCAGTTTCTTCTCTTACCGAGTATGTTGGGATATCTAAAAGAATGTGTTTTACATGTGGCTAGATGTGAAAAACTGGAGTGACATTTATATCAACTCCTGTCCATTGCTAATGATGTGCTCTATTTTTAATAGAGCATGCGTGTTAGGATGAATGTCATAAAAAATTCCCAGAGTAAGTTACTTCCACCGTGGCATAATTGTTGCTAATTCCTTTTTAAATAATGATCATTTGAGCATCATTGGCTGAAAGTTTAACGCTTTGTACACAGACATAGAGTGCATGCAGATGTAAATGAATCTTCATCATTGCACAAACAGAGCATCTGCATAGAATAAAAGGAGATTAAATAACTTTTGTTATTTAATCTCCTTTTATTCTATTTAATGTCATCAGCAGGTTGAAACAGTGATACAGAGAAACTGGAAGAGTCACAGAACGGCATAGAAGTGGACATCCTTTGGTGACGTCCCACACTGATGATCGCTTCATTGTGAACAATGCCCTGTGGAACCAGTTCATGAACGCCAGTCAACTCCAGGGATGTGAAAGGCACCCAAGTGTCACGTTAGACCATTTGAAACCCATGTACATCAGTGTTTGTGTGCTAGAGGACCTGCAAAGGTATCTGACCACACCACCACACACAGGTTTCATCGTCCTCCATGGACCAGAGAGCATTTACGATGGATGAGCGACCCTGTTTTGTTTATTCCTTTGCACTTCCCTCCCCAGGAGCAAATGAAATAAGGTTATAGTCTAGAGGTTTAGGTTTATAAATGTATTTATATTGTATACAGGATCCTATACTTAGTTTTATTATGGCCCTGAACAGAAGCCCATAATAAAGCAGAGTTTTCTGACACTGTCTATAAGGCCTGACTATCCTGTCACCCACCATCCCTCATAGAGAGTTTTGGTTACCTTTTGGGGTGACCCACCCCTAGATGAGTTTTAGCTTTGTATCCTTATCTTCTAACCAAGATTCACTGCCTGTTTTCAGTCTGAATATTATTGCAGAATATTATTGATTACACACCTCACCAGGTGCTGTAGAGCCAATAACATCAGATATCAGAAGGCCAACGAGATCCACACACTTTGACAGGCAGGAGGGTGTCTTTTTTTCTAAATGAAATATATAATGGAGTGGAGAGGTTGTCTTGATAGAGAACACAGATTCTGCCTCCCTCCAGGTCAACTCCAGGAATATTTCCAGTTTTTCGAGGTTCAACAGAGATACTATGCCCGTATTTGTCATGTAAGTGAAATGTAGGAGTTTGCCTACAGAACTGTAGGCAGGCTCACCATGGGCATGGAAATAATAATAAGAATTTGGTACCTAAGTTTGAAAGTTGTAAAGTTGTAAATTTGAGTTGAATTTGAGGTAAACCTCCATCTTTATTATTCCATCCACTTTTGTGGAATACACCTGTACCAGTAGCAGCAAAACAGCCCCTCAGCATAATGCTACCACCACCATGCTTGACATCTGATACAGTGTTCTTAGGTTTGAAAGCTTCACCTTGCGTTGCCGTCGTCGTCTTCCGCTTATCCGGGACCGGGTCGCGGGGGCAGCAGACTCAGCAGAGACACCCAGACGTCCCTCTCCCCAGACACCTCCTCCAGCTCCTCCGGGGGGAGCCTAAGCCGTTCCCAGGCCAGCCGAGAGACATGGTCCCTCCAGCGTCCCCTGGGCCGTCCCCTGGGCCTCCTCCTGGTGGGACGTGCCTCGAACACCTCCCGAGGAAGGCATCCAGGAGGCATCCGGTATAGATGCCCGAGCCACCTCAACTGGCTCCTCTCGATGTGGAGGAGCAGCGGCTGTACCCCGAGCCCCTCCCGGATGGCCGAGCTCCTCACCCTATCTCTAAGGGAGTGCCCGGCCACCTTACAGAGGAAGCTCATTTCAGCTGCTTGTATCCGGGATCTTGTTCTTTCGGTCATGACCCAAAGTTCATGGCCATAGGTGAGTGTAGGAACGTAGACCGACCGGTAAATCGAGAGCTTCACTTTTCAGCTCAGCGCTCTCTTCACCACAACGGACCGGCACAGCGCCCCCATTACTGTGGCAGCCGCACCGATCCGTCTGTCGATCTCCCGCTCTTCCCTCACTCGTGAACAAGACCCCGAGATACTTAAACTACTCAACTTGAGGCAGGAACTCCCCTTCAACCTGAAGAGGACAAGCCACCCTTTTCCGGTCGAGAACCATGGCCTCGGACTTGGAGGAGCTGATCCTCATCCTAACCATTTCACACTCAGCTGCGAACCGCCCCAGCGTATGCTGTAGGTCTTGGCTAGAGGGGGCCAGCAGGACCACGTCATCTGCAAAAAGAAGAGACGAAATCTTCTGGTCCCCAAACCAGACGCCCTCCTTCCCTTGGCTGCGCCTAGAAATCCTGTCCATAAAAGTTATGAAAAGGACCGGTGACAAAGGGCAGCCCTGCCGGAGTCCAACATGCACCGGGAACAGGTCCAACATAGTGCTGGCAATGTGAACCAAACTCCTGCTCCGCTCATACAGAGACCGGATGGCCCCTAATAAAGGGCCCCCGACTCCATACTCCTGGAGCACCCCCCACAGGGCATCACGAGGGACACAGTCGAATGCTTTCTCCAGGTCCACAAAACACATGTAGACCGGTTGGGCAAACTCCCATGAACCCTTGAGTACCTTGTCGAGGGTATAGAACTGGTCCAGTGTTCCACGGCCGGGACGAAAACCACACTGCTTCTCCTGAAGCCGAGGTTCGACTATCGGCCCGACTCTCCTCTCCAATACCCTGGCATAGGCCTTACCAGGGAGGCTGAGGAGTGTGATCCCCCTGTAGTTGGAACACACCCTACAGTCACACTTCTTATGAAGGGGGACCACCACCCCTGTCTGCCAGTCCAGAGGCACTGTCCCCGACCACCACCCAATGTTGGGTCAGCCCCACAACATCCAGAGACTTAAGGTACTCAGGGTGGCTCTCATCCACCCCCGAAGCCTTGCCACCGCAGAGCTTTTTAACCACCTCGGTGACTTCAGCCTGGGTGATGAAAGAGTCCAACCCCGAGTCCCCAGCCTCTGTTTCCACCAGGGAATGCGTGATGGCAGGATTGAGGAGATCCTCGAAGTACTCCTTCCATCACCCAATAATGTCCCCAGTTGAGGTCAGCAGCCTCCCACCCCCACTGTAAACAGTGTTGGCAAAGCACTGCTTCCCCCACCTGAGGCGCCAGACGGTTTGCCAGAATCGCTTCGAGGCCAACCGGTAGTCCTTCTCCATGGCCTCACCAAACTCCTCCCAGGCCCGAGTTTTTGCCTCTGCCACAGCCCGGGCCGCAGCACGCTCTTGGCCTCACGGTACCCATCAGCCCCCTCAGGAGTCCCACAAGCCAACCACAGCCGATAGGACTCCTTCTTCAGCTTGACAGCGTCCCTTATTGCTGGTGTCCACCACCGGGTTCGGGAATTGCCACTGCGACAGGCAGCATCAACAATAGATGTGGAGAACATGGTCCACTCGGACTCTATGTCTCCAACATTCCCCGGAATCTGGTCAAAGCTCTCCCGGAGGTGGGAGTTGAATACATCCCTGGCCAAGGGCTCCGCCAGACGTTCCCAGCAGACCCTCACTATGTGCTTGGGCCTGCCAAGTGTGTCCGGCTTTATCCTCCTCCAGCGGATCCAACGCACCACCAGGTGGTGATCAGTGGACAGCTCAGCCCCTCTCTTCACCCGAGTGTCCAAAACATGCGGCCGAAGGTCTGATGATACGACAACAAAGTCGATCATTGACCTCCTGCCTAGGGTGTCCTGGTGCCAAGTGCACTGATGGATACCCTTATGTTTGAACATGGTGTTCATCATGGACAATCCGTGACTAGCACAGAAGTCCAGTAACAAAACACCACTCGGATTCAGATCGGGGAGGCCATTCCTCCCAATCACACCTTTCCAGGTGTCATTGTCGTTTCCCACATGGGCGTTGAAGTCCCCCAGCAGAGTAATGGAGTCCCCTGGAGGGGCACTATCCAGCACCCCTGACAGGGACGCCAAGAAGGCCGGGTACTCCGCACTACCGCTCGCCACGTAGGCCGAAACGACAGTCAGAGACCTCTCCCCAACCCGAAGGCGTAGGGATGCGACCCTCTCATCCACCGGGGTAAACCCCAACACAAGACAGCTGAGCTGGGGGGCAACAAGCAAACGCACCCTAGTCCGCCACCTCTCCCCGTGGGCCACTCCAGAGTAGAAGAGAGTCCAGCCCCTCGAGGAGATGGGTTCCATCTATTCAAAATCCTTTCTGCTATCATGGCCAAATAGCTCAGTCCTTTTTCTCATCTGATGATAACTGGAAGGAAAGCTGTTTTTCCATGGGGGCAGCTGTTGGTTTTGGAGCAGACTCTCAGATCTTTGTCAGCACCATTTCAGTCTAAGATAAGTTACTTCACTGTGGACAGTGGCACTTGTGCTTTAGCATCTTATAATTTATGATTGGTTTGAGCCTTGGTGGTTGCTAGGTTGTTCTTGACCACCAGTTACCTTTTACCTGTAAGGTGACATTTGGGTCAGATGGCTGAAACATGCAGTCAATTAGGTGTTCCAACATGATTTTGATCCTAATCATATAATAAAACTGGCTTTGAAAAGAACTAAGCAGGCAAGCATTAAGCTTCTGGAAAGGAGTCGACCTCAACCTTGTTGAGAATTTATGGGTTTTGCTTAAAAGCCATTTGGTTCCTGGAAGCCAAGAAATTATGAACTCTACCGATTTTGTCAAGAAGAGCTGTCAGATATTTAGCCAGCATTGGCTACAAAAAAGAACATTTTGGGGTTGAATGTATATCTTTGAGATCATGTTATGTTATATATGTTTAGATTTGAATTGGTGACAATTAGGGACAATCCTCAATAAATGTAGATTTATGCACCAGATGTTATAATTCATTAAGGTTATTGGTCGTATTATTATTCAAGTCTGGAAGAAAAGTTTAAAATAAATGACATTCAAGCTCATGGTGAGTGCATGTAAGCTTTTAACCAGCTCTGTACATCAAAATACACATTATATTGGTTGTAGTAAACATAACAGAATAATTAAGTTTTGTTAATGTGCTTTCAAGCACTATGAGCCTTCTGTTCAAAGCATGTCCTAAAAAGCCAGATTGCACTACAATATCGCTCTCTCTTTACATCACCAAAAGGACTGGAGAACCCTCACTCCAGGGAAGAGGTGGAATTGGATTTACTATAAAAGGGACATTTTAAATTGAGTCTACCTCGCACCAAGGTTAGTGCGCAGTAATAGTTGCAACTTCATCTACTTTGATAACTCATGACATTTGTTTTTCAATTAATTCCCACTTATATAGAGATCCCTCACCCTTATTCAACAATCTCTTGTCAAAGGACCTCATCTTACTCCTTTTTCTTTGTAATTGCTTTAAAGGATCAAAAGTCACACTGTCACACTCCAGATCTATGTTAGAGGGGGGAACCCCGGCATTATTTCTCCATCTGCTACTCTCAGGAACTGCTGCAGTATATCACATAAACACACACACCCAGGAGAACACACAAGCAGCTTCCTTGTGTTGAGTGTATTGCAAACACAGAAGGAGGAATAATCATTAGATGTGACAGCAGATGTTGGTGACATCATTTGACTCCTGCATATGCTGTATCAGCATGCTTACACACATGTTTTTATTATAAAATGCCAAATTTTAAATAAAAGAATTAAGAGGGTCAGGATGCTTTTGACTGATGGCTTTCAATGGTTAATTTTGGCAAACATAAAACTGTCCACACCCTTTTGAAGCAATCCAAACAAAAATAAAATGACATTATGGAAGCAAAGCAAATGCAGTTAAATTCATTTAGTCGTTAGAATTAGAGTAACTTATTCTTGCCTCACCTCTGTAGCACATGGTCAGCCACAGCAGCTCCAGCACCTGACCCCCGAACTCACACACATCCAAACCCAGCATGGTTCCTCTCTGCACTGTAGATGGCTGAACTGGAGAACCGAGGGACCTCCACAGGTAGCAGCAACGTGGGAGAGAAAGAATGGAGAAACGAAGAGCATCCAAAGAAGTCTCAGCAACAGGGTCAGGCGAGCATTTCTTCCCCAGAGAGCATCAATAAATTTGCTTGTAGTTGGAGAGGGTGGGCAAAAAGTGAAAGAGAAAAAAGGGAGCAGTGTGTGGGAAACAGCGACAATGAAGCACTGAGGGTATCCTTGGGTGTGGGTGTGGATGTGTGAGTTGGAGAGAGTGAAGAGGGAGGGAGAGACGGAGGAATGATGAGGTGGAAGCAGCAGACATGAGAATCAGCTGGCTCTGTCTGCTGCTTTTTCTTTCTCTATCTGAAGTTCATTGGGTAAAACGAAGAAATCTAAAGGCTTCAACACAATCAGGTGTAGTTTTGTTTTTATTTTGACATTTGTTCTTGCAGCAGCCTCTGAGAGGAAGGCAGATGCTGGTTTTGCCGGCAGAGCTGTCTGCAGCTGTGTGTGTGTGTGTGCTGCACTCAGACGTTGCCTATCGATTCGCAGACAAGCAGCGAACCCCTCCCTCCACTCCTCGTGTCATCAGCCCAGCGACTGCAATGAGCTCATCCTTTACCCCCCCCTCCTCCCTTCAAGTCTTTCTCTCCCTCCACTCCCTAGTTCACTCCTCGCATTGCTTTTTTTTCTTTCTCCACATCTCACCTCTTCCAAACTCTCAGTCATGCCTTTTTGCATATCTGCGTTGGTTTCCACTTTTTCTGCTTCTCCTGTGTGGTTCACTCTCTCCACCATACATCCATCACTGTGTCGTGCCCCCTCTCTGCATCTATACCTCATATTTCCTCCCTTCCAGCTCCTTGTCTTCATCCTCTACATTATCTCTCTCTGTCTTCGGTGACCACACCCTATCAACAACTACGTCTCTCATTGGTTTTCCCTTTTTCCTCTTTTAATGTCAAATTACTTTCTCTCTCTTCACATTCCGCTCTCCTTCTTCTCTTAAGACAACCCAGGAGAAATGAAAGAGGTTGTAGTACTGTTGAATACAAAATGTGGTTGCTCACCCAGTTGACAACCAGACGCTCCTTTTCACACATGTCTGCACACACATGCCTCATTAATTCATCATTCAGAGGTTATCCAGCTGTCATGTAGGATGCCAAGGGAGGTAGATCCCCAGTCTCACTTAGGCTCTAGCAGACAGCAGTAGGATGTAGGGTTCTTCATGGATACCCCTTAATCTTTTTCCCATTTTGTCACATTAAAGCCAGAAACTTATAATTTTTGGGGTTTTGTTGTGTGATGAGACCAAAACAAAGAACCACATAATTGTTAAATGGTAGCAACATGATAAAAAGTATTTTGGGGTCCACCAACATTCAGCATCTACAGGCTGAAATGTTTGCCTATTCTTCCTTGCAAAATAACTCAGGCTCAGTAAGATTGGAAGCAGAGCATATGTGAACATCGTGTGATTGGGCCATTCTAACACGTAATTATGCTTTGATCTAAACCATTCAATGGCAGCCCTCAGGGTTACCATCCTGCTGGAAGGTGAACCTCCGTCTCAGTCTTGGTGATGGACTAAACACAGCTATGTGAGACATTCAAAGCTATGAATATCATTTTATAACCTAACTCTGCTTTTAACTACTTCCCACCTCTCTGCGGTGTTTCTTTGTCTTCGTGATGCTGTTTGTTCACAAATGCTCTCTATCAAACCTCTGAAGCCTTCACAGAACAGCTGGATTTATACTGAGAGTAAATTACACACACGTGGACTCTATTTACTTTTGAAGGCAAGTGGTTTTACTAATTTCCAGTAAGGGGAATTAAACAAATGGGGCTAAATACATATACACAATGCACTTATTAAATTTCTATTTAGAAAACCATGAATCATATTTTTACCCTTTACAAGTAGTCACATCTTTGTGTTGGTTTAACACAGAAAATCTATTAATCAAAATGTGTGGTATTAGCATGACCAAATAAGAAAAAGTTTACCCAGTGTGAATACTTTTGCAATGCAGCGTATAAACATACATGCTGCATGTACTTCAAATAACTCTAATATGTTCTAAAGAGAAAAATGTTTTGACAAATCCCATATCCTTGGTTAGATGGAAAAATGAATGAATGGATGTGCAACTTAGACAGACCCCCAAATGTGACATTATCTCCCTATCAAGTCACCTCTGGTAAGCCTATATCGTGTTTTGCAACAGAATAACTCCGGTTTTTATTTATAGACTCAGTCTAAGACCATAAAGAGATAGATTATTTCCTCTGTGACAAGTTTAAGTTTTAATTACACGGTAAATAATGGGTGATGCAGAGTGCACGGTGAAGCAATAGTTGGCCCTGCTGCCTGGAAGCAAGAAGGCTCTTTCAGCAGGGGCTTAAATAATCTTTTATTCATACATGGTTCCTGCTTCCTCCCAGAGTCCTGTTTGGTTAATTAGACTGTAAATTATCCTTAGCTATGAGTGTGTGCATGCATGGTTGTTTGTGCTGTGTGCCTTTGTGTTGTCCTGTGAACCTTGGGAACCTATAAAAGGTGTACCACGCCTCTCGTCTAATGACAGCTGGAGTTACGCATCAGTGACCTTATAGGTTCTTTGAATTGCCTTTTGGTTGGCAAGGTGTCAGGTATTTAAAACCTTCTGGGTTATACTAGCAATGTCAAAAACAAGCGGATTTACCCACGTTTTCAGATAGGAATTCACTATAATCAGCATGTACAATATTTTTTGCCTTTATCAGTAAATAAGCACCAGCTGTTTGACACATGTATAGAATCAGCAGCATGCATGATGTTTTGGTCTGTTAGTTTTTTATTACTCTACTACACCTACTGGTAATCTTTTAGTCATGTAGAAATGTAGATCCCTCCAAGAACAGTGATTGACCTGGTCAGTGATTTTGGACTTCTATAATTTTGAACACACACGACATTGTACAAATAAACAATTAATTCCAACCTGGTTAAATATGGACCGCAACACACCAGCATCTTCCTGTTTTCAACTGTGAGAGTTGGTTTTGTTATAAATTGTACAAAAACAGAAGTTCCCTTCTGACCTCCAGAGATAGTAAGCTAGGGGAATGTCTCTTAAGAATATTCATCTATTCAGAACAGTATTGTCACTACTGTGGACTGCTCTCCTCAAAGCATTGCCATGGTAACTCAATCCTCTGAGATGTTTCTGCTACCTGTCAATACCCAATAAGAAGTGCTGCCTGCTGTCATATTCATAATGTTTTTAAATGATGCTTGAGGAAGATTTGCGCTGATTAATATATCTACGATGTCATAATGTTGCCTTTATGTTTTGCTTCCTGTCAGCCTGTTTTCCTCGTGAACTCAACAGAAGCTTTCAGGTTGGATTGGTAAGGATAAGGGATTAAGATAGAGGGCATGCATACAATATACACATTACTTCACCGTGAAGTGCACACATAGCAAAAACAAAACAACACTGTGTGCAACATGCAGATTGTTCTAAAGAAATATGTATTTCTAAAATAAGAACAGCAGACACAGATTTATATTCTAAATACATTTTTTGTTTCTTCTAATGTCACACTTCATGTCCATATAAAAATTAGCTTTTGGATCTAAATGATTTTAGTCAGACTGAGTTAATATTCCTCTGTTTACACATAGTGATTGCCCTCCTCAGCTAGTTTCCCTGGGGAGATGCTCTAAAGTGATTACATTCATTTTACATTATGAAAACATAAATCAGCAGAAGCTGTGGGTCCCAGCGGGGTTATTGAGATCTATAAAACATGTGCTTTAACATGCCAACTACAGATGGTGATATAAAGAGTGGCCCCCCAGGGTTTATTATTCACCACGTTTCTCTTTAAACAGGAAAACTCAGACAAAATACTAAGCAGGATGATTTAATGGACTTTTGTTTTCATAACACTATAAGATGACCTCATTTAGGTTAGTCTAGAGTCAAGACTTTTATGTTGGAATTACAGTTGTCTTAAAATTGTTTGAAATGTAAAATGTTTTGCCAGTTGTCAGCATGGTCAGCCAGGATGTTAAGGCCTTTTAAATCCTAAATCAGCCTTTTTGTCCCTAAATGATCAGAGGAGTGAATGAAGGTTACTTCATATTTTTCTTCAAATTAATCTTTCTAAACATACAAATTAGCTGTACAAAGTTAAAAGAAAAATTGTATAATTCTTTGCTAGTGGAAAATCCCAAAAGTCTTAATAATCTTTTTGGATCTTTCAATAAAACAGCAGTAAAATGAACTGTAAATTAACAGAGGAAATGCAAACCTGCCGCATCATGATCCAGCCTTAACGTGGCTTCACAAACCAATGTCACATGGGTTTGCAGGTTTAATCTCCATTGATTTGGTGCCGTAAATTTCCATTAGGCGCTACGTGAGCTATGGTAATTGCTTTTTATCTCAAACATGCACACACACAATCAGAATGTAAGCAATAAATTTGGGCTGCATGCATAAGCAGGGTCCTAATGGTTTTCTAAGAGCATATAGTGTGGAGAAAGGCACTTCTTTGTTTATGTAGAAAGTATGACCCAACTCATCAGTATGAATCAAACACAAGCTCAATACCACCCTAGAAATCAGAATTTATTTTCCATTCATCCTTTGTTTTCCCTATTTCACCTTCCTGTTAAGGTCCATATGTTTGATACAAACAAGAGTTATTGGACTCTTTCCCCTAAAACTTGTGATCTACAAGTATTGACAAAATTAATTTAGGACCCTTCATATTGCAGCACCAGTACATGCTTTATCATTAGAGCAGCCTTAACCTTGCACATATTAAATCCTATATGGATAAATACATCACTCAGACTAAAATGCCTGCAAAACAACAATTTTATGCCATTGTCTGCAAAAACAGCTAGGGTTACAAATAGATGGGGGAATTCCCAATAAGTTTTCCATTGGAAGTCAAGTTGGAAAATTTAGGAAATATTCTGAGTTGGAAACCTTCCATTGATTCCAAATCAGTGGGCTTTTCTGGGGGAATTAACTTTAAATTTGAGGTCGTTTAAAGATACGGTATAATAGGGATTCTAGAAATTATCCGTGCATGTGATGGAGCAAGGCATTATGTGTGTATGGGGGCATGGCTTGCAGTAAGCAGTGTCCATGTGACTGAGGAATTAGAGACAAGCTCAGGTGAACAAACTAGTTGCTTTGGTTCAAGATGTTTCTAAAATATATTTTGTCCTATTATTTTTAAAATCCCAGTTAAGGGCCATCCTTTAATATTTGAAATTTCAATTATTTGAGTTAATTTTCACAAATTCCCATTAATTCTAATGGAAAGTTGAAACTTAGAAAACTGCTGGAATATTTTAACCAGAAAAACAGCACTTATTGATCTGGGATCCCCATAAAGGCGTTTTGAAATGATTTTGTTTAGGTTTAGGGATTCGAGTATGAGAGATGCATAGAAAGCAGCTGAAATGTTTGCAAAATTTTACAGTTTTTAGGGTAAATCACTAAATTTATTAAATTAGGAGCTATAAATGGTAAATGGCCTGCACTTGTATAGCACTTCAGCAGGCAAGGTTGGTGACGTTTCTTCCCCAATGACGCAACGACTGAGACAGACAGAGCAGGGCTTCAAACCGGCAACCCACCAGTTACAGGATGAACTGCTACTACCCCTGCCACCGTCGCTGTAACTTCTTCTGTAAGTTTTGTCAACACATGATTAACTGGAATCACAGGAAAATATGGCAAAATATCAATGAGACATATTAAAACAAAGAGGAAACATGCTAACATTAGGCTAGTTCCTAAACAAACTGCACTGAAAAAAAAACATACATTTTAGTATTGGATAAGGATAACTTGAGTACCAAAAAGCAGTTTTCAAATGATGATTCAATTCATTAGGGGAAAAAGTTTATCCACACCGGCCTGGCCAACTACACTTAATAAAAATATAAACACAGGACTTGTTTTTCATGAGCTGAACCGAAAGATCTAAGACTTTTTCTATGTACACAGAAGGTCTGTTTCTCTCAAATATTGTTCAGAAATCTGTGATAGTGAGAACATCTCCATTGTCGAGATAATCCCTCCACCTCACAGGTGTGGCATATTAGGATGCTGATGAGACAGCTTGATTATAGCAAAGGTGCGCCTTAGGCTGGCCCCAATAAAAGGCAATCAATTCAGTTCAAAAATACTTTATTAATCCCAAAGGGAAATTAAATGTTGTTGTAGCTCATTATGAAGGTTTCTTCAAAGAGCCGTTGTAGATGCTGATGGCTGTGGGCAGGAAGGATCTCCTGTAGCGCTCCGTCTTACAGCAGATCTGAACAAGCCTCTGACTGAAGACACTGTTGTTGTAGGACAGTCTCATGAAGAGGATGCTCAGAGTTCTCCATAATGTTCTTCATTTTATGAAGAATCCGTCTTTCCACAATGATCTCCAGAGGTTCCAGAGGAGTCCTCAGAACAGAGCCAGCCTTCTTTATCAGCTTGTTGAGCTTTTTTAAGTCCCTGGTTCTGATGCTGCTTCCCCAGCAAATGATGGCAGAAGAGATCACACTTTCCACAACAGACTTATAGAAGATATGCAGCATCTTGCTGCAAACACCAAAGGACCTAAGCTTCCTCAAGAAGTACAGTCTGCTCTGTCCCTTCTTGTAGATGGCTTCACAGTTGCATCTCCACTCTAGTCTGTTGTCCAGGTGAACACAGAGGTATTTATACTCCTCCACCACCTCCACCTCCTCTCCCATGATAGAAATAGTTTTCGACTTATTCCTGTTTCTCTTAAAATCTACAATCATCTCCTTTGTTTTAGTCACGTTCAAGATGAGATGATTGTTTCCACACCATGCCACAAAGCGGTCCACCACCTTCCTGTACTCAGCTTCTTGTCCATCTCTGATCCACCCCACAACTGCAGAATCATCCGAGTATTTCTGCAGATGACAGGAGTCATGAAAACCAGTCAGTATTTGGTGTGATCACCACTGGCCCCACACAGTGCAACATGTCTCCTTCCCATAGAGTTGATTAGGTTGTCTATGTGATTGTCACTGCTGGATGTGAAACTAACTTTTTGTGTCTGCTAACATGTTTTTAAACTGATCTTTGAAATGTACACAGAAAGAGTCAAAAATATACACAATTCAACCATTTTCACTTCAGTTATTTAGCTCTTTAATAAACTGAATCCCATTATTAGAACATCATTTTAATAACATACAGTGATGGGATGCGTCACTTTCTCCAGGGATGCACTGGGAGTCAGTCTGAAACACTGGCTTTACTCTGGATTTAAAATCTTACTGAAAGTGCCTGAATATTATAGTACAGAGTTATGTTGTGTAGTAGCCTACCCGTTGTTTGGATTATATTTCGGACTTTTCGCACACCTAGACACTGGATGACAGGAGCTCTCTACTACTGTCATCTTCTCTGTCAACGTAGGATGCAGAAGAGAAACAGGTAAGCAGCATAGTAGATCCAGCATGTTTGTTGTAGCAACAAGAGGAGAACAAATTGGCAAAAGGCCTGGCACTCTTCCTTTGTCACACACTTTCTGTTTGGTCTGACATTTAAGATGGTTAGTTTTGTCATTTAAGCACAAATAAATCACTTTCTTTTTCAAATACCAAAAAAGGACATTGATATGTGAACATTTCTTAATAAAGAACCAATTATTTAACAGTGTGGCCTGATTTGTTACATGACTGTAGCCAGCTGTCTTGGTTGACAAATTACACCTAATCTACTATTAGAGATATTTGGTAACAATGTACTATGACTAGACAGCTTCTGCATCACTGCTCCTTTTAACAGATTAACAGATGGAGAATTAGATAAGAAGGACTGAGTCTGAACTATATTGATTTACAACAACAGCCTCCAGCACAATGTTTTTATCAGACACTGACCGCTACTGCATGATCAAAGTGGAAACACAAACAGACAAGTGACAAGAAAACATGGCACTGTCATTTGTTGCCAAATGGCAGAATTCAGTTACTCCTTAGAATCAGAATCAGCTTAGATTTACCAAGTTTGTGCCCACAAACGAGGAATTTGACTTTGGTTACACTTTGCTCTCAATGAGGACATTTTCAATGTAAAATGGGAAGTAAAAATAAAAGCTTTTAAAAAAAAGTATATATAGTGTTTTGCAAAAGAGAAATGTATAGTTAAATTAGTGTAAATATGCATGATGTTGATCTGGGTACTCTGACTGTTTAGTGTTTCTCATAGAGACAGCCTGGGGGAGGAAACTGCCTATGTGGCGATAGGTTTTTGCAAACAGTGCTCTGCAGCCCTGACCTGAAGATAAAAGGACAGAGGCTGCCATCTTGGATGTTGATCCAAGATTAAGAGTGACCCCAGATAAAAAAGCCCATAACATAAAGAAGCATGGGAGGGGTGTAGTATGCTCAGTTTTAAATAATATCCTTCAGTTCTTGGGTCCCTGGTAAAGATGTGCACAAAAGCCTTAAGATCAACTGTTTTTATGGAGACGAGTCATCTCTGCAGTTTTCTAAACGAGTTTGTCACTGTCTCAGGAGTTAAACACTTTTAAATGGTTTCTCTGACTGTAGATATGAGCTAGATTAATATGAGTACATCAACACACCTGAATAAGATTTTCTCATCTTTCCTATTTTGAACAGACATTTACATTTATTTTATATATTTATATGGATTGTTATAAAAAATTATGACTATAAGGATTTCTCTGGCCATTTTCATATATTAATTTATTCATTTAATTTTAATAAAACTGATTGTTTGAATGGAGATTAGGTCAGATTTGATAGCTCCACCAGTGTTCTGACTCACCTGCTTTGAAGCAAAATGTTTTGCTTGCCATTGAAACTCTTCTCATACTTCAAATGACTTTTTATTTGAAATTTTGATTTTAAAAAAAGAGTCAACAACACGCTGAAGATTCTACAAATATATGAAAATTAAGATAATCTTCTATGGTTTTCAAGCTATGACACACAGGTGGTACTTGTGCTCTCTCTAGTGGTATGATGGGTTTTAAAAAGATTCTCTATGAACAAATAGATTATCCTTTTTAAGGGTAATTTTTAATTAATACTTGAATTTCAAAATATTTAATTAGTAGTTATGGAAAGACCTGTATTGGATTTAGAAGTATAGGCTATAGTATAGGCAAGATGTGGATACATCTGTGTGGTGGACCTTAAGGGTTCCAGCTGCAGTCCACACCTTGTGAATCACCCCCAAACTCTGGAATGGGCTATTCTTTACAATTTTCCTAAAGCTATAGGTATCTGTTGCTTATGCCCCCCTTTTAACCACACTTTTTCCTTCCACTAAACATTTCATTGCTAGAATATAGCCAGCTTCTTTTGCAGTGACCTTTTGTGGACATTACATTTCTGACTTAAAATCTGTATTTTAAATGTTCTTATGGAATAATCAAATTTTCTGGAAAAGGAATTTTGGGAATTCATCACCTGTAAACAATATTCGTCAATGTTAATAGAAGTAATCACTTGAACTATATCCCACGGAGTGTAATGAATCAATGAGTTTCACTTTTGAAATCTTAACTTTTTAATGCTTACTGTTTACGGTCTCCAATAAAAATGTACAAGTAACTTTTGTAATGGATACTTTCCAACTTTATTATTAAATCACAAAAGGCGTTTTTATGTTCTATAGAATAGGATGACAAAGAAAAGAAAAATCAATGGTCAGTCATTTTCTACCGCTTATTCCATAGTGGGTCACGGGGGAGCTGGTGCCTATCTCCAGCAGTCTATTGGCAAGAGGCAGGGTACACCCTGGACAGATCACCAGTCCACAGGGCAACACACAAACAACCATGCACACACTCATTCATACACCTAAGGGCAATTTAGAGTGACCAATTAACCTAACAGGCATGTCTTTGGACTGTGGGAGGAAGCCAGAGTACCCGGTGAGAACCCACGCATGCATGGGGAGAACATGCAAACTCCATGCAGAAAGACCCCAGGCCAAGAATCGAACCCAGGACCTTCTTGCTGCAAGGCAACAGTGCTACCAACTGCGCCACCATGTACCCTAAAAATCAATGGTTTAACAGTGAAGTGCACAAAATCTTAATACTGTTGACTAAGGACAAACAGACATAAAAATCAAACATTAAATGTTCTGTTTCTGACCAACATAAATTAGTACAATGTTCTTCCAAAATTTCATTTACATAAAGCTTCATGACATGGAGATCTTCACACTTTCACGAAATAGTCCAAACCTTCAGCGGGGATTTACCGAAGATATGTTCATACCTTAAGTATCAATCTAGCATTCGCTCTCAGGAGTAATGCAATCTGTGCATGTTAAACAGAAAAAGATGTGATAATTTGATATAAAAGGCCTTTGACTATGCATGAGTTCAGACGATTCTCTTTAAGTTAAAACAGGTCCCCAAAATGAATAAATAACATATTTCTCTCAGTTCAAAACACACACATACTACAAAATATAGTCACATTAACCAATATTTGAACTTAAACACTCAAAAACTAACTTGAAAGAAATAAAGAATCTCAAATCTCTAATAATTCAACAGCAGGAGCCCAAAGCAGAAATTACCCTTCAATGTAAAGGTGATGGAGTGACAAACCAAACAGACAGAAACCTGATTAATGATTTACCGCTATAGCCAAACTAAACCTGGTCCCTGTCTTGTTTTGTTACATTTCAAGGGAGGGAAGTATAAATAATTTTATGCAGAAAACGGCTTTTATTTGAAGAAATCCTGCCGTATTTAAACGTAAGCACAAACACAGAAAATAACTTTAAAAGTCTTAAACTACAAACCACAATAATTTGGTTTACACTTATTTCACATGGGGGTGACTGTTGTGCTAAGCATCGATCTCTCAGGCTTGAAGGAAGGCTGGTGGCCTCTGAGGCATCAGATGTGTTATTGTCAATGTGCATCTGTGTGTACTATGTCTGAGCCAAGTGAAGCTCCTCCAGTCCGTGTTTACCCAGGTGATACCTGGCCAAGTCCTTCCTGGTCACCAGCCCAACCACCTGTGTAATGTAAACCCAAAATGTTACAATCAGAAATCTTAGAAACTGAAATGCAATGAAGACAGATTTTATGTGACAGACCAACACAAAGTTGGCATGTAATTCAGCCACATTTTGATCCAATACACATAAATAGAATCTCATGCAACTGATTGCCTTCAGAGTTCCCTCTCTGAGTAATTTAATATGTTCAGTATGAATATAGACCTGTGAAGGTCTCAGAGGTTTGTTAGAGAACATTAGAACGTCAACAAGACCAAGGAACACAACAGGCAAGTCAGGGAGAAAGATATGGAGATGTCTAAATCAGGGACCCCTGGTTACTCTGGAGAAGCTGCAGCGATCCACAGCTCAGGTAGGAAAATGAGTCAACAGGACAACTATTAGCTGTGCCCTCCAAACATTTGGTCTTTCTAAAAGAATAGCAAGAAGAAAATCCCAGTTAAAATGAATAAAATTACATGAAGCCCCATGTGTCACAGAGCTCACCAGAAGCCCTGAAGGAGCCACAGCAAACAGGAGGAAGAAGGTGGTCTGGTAATATGAGACCCAACTTAAACTTACAGTGCCTTGCGAAAGTATTCGGCCCCCTTGAACTTTTCAACCTCTTGCCACATTTCAGGCTTCAAACATAAAGATATAAAATTCAAATTTTTTGTGAAGAATCAACAACAAGTGGGACACAATCGTGAAGTGGAATGAAATTTCTTGCATGTGTCGAACGTTTTTAACACATAAAAAACTGAAAAGTGCGGCGTGCAATATTATTCGGCCCCTTTACTTTCAGTGCAGCAAACTCACTCCAGAAGTTCAGTGAGGATCTCTGAATGATCCAATGTTGTCCCAAATGACTGATGATGATAAATAGAATCCACCTGTGTGTAATCAAGTCTCCGTATAAATGCACCTGCTCTATGATAGTCTCAGGGTTCTGTTCAAAGAGCATCATGAAGACCAAGGAACACACCAGGCAGGTCCGAGATACTGTTGTGGAGACGTTTAAAGCTGGATTTGGATACAAAAAGATTTCCCAAGCTTTAAACATCCCAAGGAGCACTGTGCAAGCAATCATATTGAAATGGAAGGAGTATCAGACCACTGCAAATCTACCAAGACCCGGCCGTCCCTCTAAACTTTCATCTTGAACAAGGAGAAGACTGATCAGAGATGCAGCCAAGAGGCCCATGATCACTCTGGATGAACTGCAGAGATCTACAGCTGAGGTGGGAGAGTCTGTCCATAGGACAACAATCAGTCGTACACTGAACAAATCTGGCCTTTATGGAAGAGTGGCAAGAAGAAAGCCATTTCTCAAAGATATCCATAAAAAGTCTCGTTTAAAGTTTGCCACAAGCCACCTGGGAGACACACCAAACATGTGGAAGAAGGTGCTCTGGTCAGATGAAACCAAAATCAAACTGTTTGGCCACAATGCAAAACGATATGTTTGGTGTAAAAGCAACACAGCTCATAACCCTGAACACAACATCCCCACTGTTAAACATGGTGGTGGCAGCATCATGGTTTGGGCCTGCTTTTCATCAGCAGGGACAGGGAAGATGGTCAAAATTGATGAGAAGATGGATGGGGCCAAATACAGGACCATTCTGGAAGACAACCTGTTGGAGTCTGAAAGAGACCTGAGACTGGGACGGAGATTTATCTTCCAACAAGACAATGATCCAAAACATAAAGCCAAATCTACAATGGAATGGTTCACAAATAAACGTATCCAGGTGTTGGAATGGCCTAGTCAAAGTCCAGACCTGAATCCAATCGAGAATCTGTGGAAAGAGCTGAAGACTGCTGTTCACGAACGCTCTCCATCCAACCTCACTGAGCTCGAGCTGTTTTGCAAGGAAGAATGGGCAAGAATTTCAGTCTCTCAATGTGCAAAACTGATAGAGACAAACCCCAAGCGACTTGCAGCTGTAATTGCAGCAAAGGGTGGCACTACAATGTATTAACGCAAGGGGGCTGAATAATATTGCACGCCCCACTTTTCAGTTTTTTATTTGTTAAAAACGTTTGACACATCCAATAAATTCCACTTCACGATTGTGTCCCATTTGTTGTTGATTCTTCACAAAAAAATTTGAATTTCACATCTTTATGTTTGAAGCCTGAAATGTGGCAAAAGGTTGAAAAGTTCAAGGGGGCCGAGTACTTTCACAAGGCACTGTAGCAGAACAAAACACTGCATAGAAACCCTGAACACACGGTGACACATGGTGAGGGCAGCATCATGCTGTGAGGATACTATCGCTCTGCAGCACAGTGAAGCTGGTACGGGTTGATTAAAAGATGAATACACTGTAATACTGGATACCGGTTAGAGGCTGCATTTCTCAGTGTCTCAAACCTGAACATGCCAGAGATACCAAAGAATGCTTTGGAATGGCCCAGTCAAAGTCTAGGCCTAAATCCAATTTACAATCGTGGCAAGACATGAACCTTTATGTTCATAGTCCATCTCCAACCAATCAATCTGTAGATGTGCAAACCTGGTTAAGAACAGTTGATTCTACAAAGTGTTGAATCAGGGTGATGGAAAACGGACGCACTTTAAGCTTTTCTGATTTTTATTTGTCTGTGAACAAAAATAAAAAATTCAGCAAAAACCGTGTATATTTTCCTTTCCTTCCACAATCATGGACTACTTTGTGTTGGTCTAAAATGCCAACAAAATATGTTGACAGTTGCATATGGTGTCCAAAGGGAAAAGGACCCAATTAAAATACTTTAACACACTTACCCTGTTCTCGTCATCAACCACGACTAGATGCCTGAGTCCGAGCGCTCTGAACAACTTAAACACACGAGGAAGAGATGTCTCCTGCAAATTAAAGCTTTCAAGTTAGAATTCATCTACTCAACATGGACATACATATGAGCAAGGGGAGATAAAAGTGCGTTTCTCACCAGTGGTACAGTGTACGGAGTTGGGTTCATAAACTCTGTGAGGTCCATCATACACTCCCTCTCATCCTGAGACACGTGGATACTTTGGATCGGTGGAAACCTGGGGTATGCATCCCTGAAATCTTTCAGCTGGAGCTTCCTTTGAGTGAGCCGGGCGCGAGCTAGCTCCACAAACACCTGGCAGGAAAGATAGCCAGAAACATGAATTTAAACAACGCATGAAAAGATCTTCTGCCTCTTGGGTGAGCATGCGCAGCCACATCCGTCACTGACTTTACCTTGTGCTTTAGAAGAACAATGAGCTGAGAGCGGAGTATGAGGCCACATAGTTTAGCCGGCTGGAGCGATAAAAGAAAGAGAAGCTGTTTCTGATGGCATTAAGGCTTAACATGGAGGTGAAATTATCTTGAACAGTAATGTAGCAATTTAGCATCTGACATTTTCAACTTAACAGATCTCAGTTATGCAATCAAACAATACCTCATCATCAGCAGAAACCTGCACGACGACAGGGAAGCCGTTGTGATTGGTAGAAGTGTTGCTGAGGATGTCCACAATGGTTCCAACCTTCTCTATTCTGTTCAGGCAGGTAACCGGAGAACTCATCACCTCCCTGGGTTGTGAAGAGGGTGGACACAAAAAGACAGACAACTTAGAAACAAGGGTTAGGAGATTATATTGTGCCTTTTCTAAAGCATTTATACATTTTGAACGTTTTTCACATTTAGTCATGTTACAACCACAAACTTTAATGTTTATTATTTTTATGCAACAGGCAAACACAAAGTAGTCCAAAAGGCAATTATTAAGTGGAGGGGAAAATCTGAAAAGTTTGGAATGCATTGGTAGTTTAATTGTGAACTTCTTGGCCTACATGCAAAATGCCGCAGACTGCACATCACCCTGAACACAACGCACCCACTGTCAAACATGATGGTGGCTGCATCATGCTGTGGGGATTCTATCCACTTCATAATTATACACTACTTTGTGTTGGTCTATCACATGCATTGCAATACACACTGAAGCATATTCATTATCAATGTGTTAGCAAGCCTTCAACGAGTCAAGACCTACCTGGCTATGAGCCAATGGGAGGTGGCAGGAGCCTCCCAGTGCAGGAAGGGAACGCTCTGCAGCTTGATGTGGATGTCGTATAAACCCTGAAGCACACGGGAGGTTTAAACACACTTCAATGGTTTGCAGCAACAGGAAACGCCGCCATGTAAGCAACCAGGCATGAATTTGTTTTAAAATACACAGCCAGTGAGATAATATAGGTGTAACCCCTTTTTTTATTCTGTAAACCATTGAAATAAGCAATGCAATAAGACGACATTGTTGTAAATAAGCGCTATATAAATAAATAAACTGAAACTACCTCTGTAGTTATGCTGCTATATGCTTAGGCTGCTGGAGGACATAATGACCACTTTCACTCTCTTCGCTACATTCTCACACTACTCTCCAATTTTGCATTATTTGCTGTTATTCAGCTTTTAACCTTGTTCTCTCTTTTCTCTTCCTAGAAGCTACACCTGGCCTGGTTCTGTTTCAACCTGTGACACCTTTCTGGAGAGGGGCATCGTCCAAGCTTCTGCTGGCAACAACTTAATGCTCACCCTCTACCGATGATCCACATGGCCCTTTCTTTCAGTGTTTAACCCTTTCTCTCTGCTAGACATAGCTACTGACTGAGCTTTTACTGTAACTAACTGTATGTGCTCTCTTTCAGACTCTAAGCTTGAAAACTGGCTCAAAGTTTATCTGTTCTTTCTTTCTAGATGAAATGACTAAAGGAGCTACATCCATTAACATTTACTTTTCCTTCCCATAGAAAGTACTCCTGGATCAGTGCTTCTGTGTTCTTTTTGTGTCTCTGCTCTGTTCTCTCAAACCCCCAGTCGGTCGTGGCAGATGGCCGCTCACACTGAGCCTGGTTCTGGTTCTGCTGGAGGTTTCTTCCTGTTCAAAGGGAGTTTTTCCTCTCTCACTGTCGCTACATGCATGCTCAGTATGAGGGATTGCTGCAAAGTCAACAACAGTGACTGTCCACTGTCTCTACATGCTTATCCAGGGGGAGGGAATGCTGCAAGTCACTGACTGGATGCAATCTGCTGGGTTTCCTTAGATAGAAAAACTTTTTATCTAATTTGAATAAATAACTGAATCTGACTGCACTGTTCAATGATTAGGATTAATAGGAATGTATGTACCTGACTGTTGTGAAGTGCCTTAAGACAACATGTGTTGTGAATTGGTGCTATATAAATAAACTGAATTGAATGATTAAGCTGTGAGTAGACCTCAGGTTCGTCTGCAACATTGTGTTGTGGGTAAATATCTAGATGCATGAATATTGACGCATTTCTTTCATTTTAAAGTGTTTCGCAATCAAGAGCCGACCAAAAATTAGAGCAATACTGGGGAATGTGCATGGAGCACAATGACCGCAATTTTGTCCAGCTTTTTAAATCTTGGTAGTAAAGACTCTTCCTGTCCCCCACATGTTGATGCACACTGCTGGTCAGCTGGCTAAAAGAAAGCTACTAAACATTTCTCTCCAAGACAGAAAAATGTAGACGTTGGTGAATGCTTAAAAGCCATGGTGTGGAAATAAAAAAAATAATATAAACATGGATGTGGCAGCATCATGCTATGTGGACTGAACATCTAATAGTTTTTTACAGTTTCAAAAAGAAAGTTGCGAAGCTTTTAGGAAACATATCTTAAACAGACATACTTTTCCTAAGCATCGAAATAAAAACAAAAACTAAATGGAAGAGATAAGTTCGTTCTACTATTGAAGCATTATTAGGAAAAAAGCAGAACTTTTCTACTTTAAATAAAAGCAATTAGATCACGTTTTTTGTGCAAAGCTGAGTATACCGCCCCATGCCTACTACGGAATCAGAAAACGACTACTTTGAGTTTGTAATCGAATGTCAGCATGTGTCACTTCCTTACTTCTTGAAAGTAGTCTCCTACTATCTTGGCCGTCATAAGTACAAGCATGATCGGAAGGCCGTACGTGACGTTGCCTGTTGCCTCCACCATGATGACCGTCAAGCTGAGGGTCATTCTCACAATGCCACCTGTGGACAGCAGCGTGTTACTACATTTTACATCATTAACCCACTTCATCCCTGAGTGCTACAGAAGAAGAATGAATTGAAAGGCTAGAGTCTCTCACCTAACTGAGCAGCAGCTCCGATCAGGGCATATTTACCAGGGTCGGCCCACATCTGTCAAGACACAAACAAGTGACATTTTACAAGGTTGAAGCCTGAAGCGAGACGGTCCTTTGACCACCCCTCTTTGACATGCGTTCAACAGGGTTCCTCGTGTCTTAGGTAAAGAAACACACACACAGCATCACAGATCCTCCTCAGTGGTTAATGGTGGGGATCACGTGTTTTTCCACTAATTCATCCTTTGCTTCTTGTCGAACCCTGCCCGAGTGTTCAAAGTTAAAAGGTTCAGTCTTAGTTCCATCTGACATTACCAGTAGAACTTAGCAAAAGAGATAGGCATTTATCGTTTTGTGTATCGTCATCGTAAAGAATTTCTTATCATGTTAATTATTCCGATTTGTTTGAAAACCCCCAAAACTGGCTGTATTGTTGGAGTTGTTATTTTTACAATTTTCTCCACTGCACTGTTGGCTCCATGACAGCATCAACAGCAATAGGTTAAAAAATATGATTTAACAGTTACTGTGTGCGGTTTAGTGACTGCAATAAAAGCTGAATTTATTTACGACTTTTACACATCTTTACCAGATGTGTCAATAAATGTGCTCTAACTGAGCCAGGTGTTGAGAACTAACTGAGGCAGTAGAAGTTGTAGAGGCCAGCAGTATTCCACACAGTCTCCCCCAGGCTGCTCCAATCAGGAGAGAAGGGATAAACACACCAGCAGACACCGCCAGGCCGTAGGTCCAACACGCCAGGAGGAAGTAGGTCAGTGTGAACAAACCCAGCGTCAGAGAGTTGTAGGTTCCTTCAAAGGAAAGAAATCACCAGACAGAGTGATAAATCAATATGGTTCAGGAACTGCTTACATAAGAGGAAAGGTGGTTCCCAGTCTCTATACCTGTAATTTGTTATGCTTGTTCATTAAATCTTATGGAACTGCTGATCAGTTCCTCTGACCTGCAGTGTTGGGTTTTGAACTGTTTAGAAAGTAAATAATGTGCTATTGGTGCATCCTTCACATCCTGCAAGCATCACACAAAATCATGTTTTGTTTGCTAATAAGTGAATCTAGTTTTTCTTTATTTTTTATAGGTTAGGAACCACAAAATGCTTGATAACAACTAAATACAATTATTGAAAATGTACAGGTCCTTCTCAAAAAATTAGCATATTGTGATAAAGTTCATTATTTTCCATAACGTCATGATGAAAATTTAACATTCATATATTTTAGATTCATTGCACACTAACTGAAATATTTCAGGTCTTTTATTGTCTTAATACGGATGATTTTGGCATACAGCTCATGAAAACCCAAAATTCCTATCTCACAAAATTAGCATATCATTAAAAGGGTCTCTAAACGAGCTATGAACCTAATCATCTGAATCAACGAGTTAACTCTAAACACCTGCAAAAGATTCCTGATGCCTTTAAAACTCCCAGCCTGGTTCATCACTCAAAACCCCAATCATGGGTAAGACTGCCGACCTGATTGCTGTCCAGAAGGCCACTATTGACACCCTCAAGCAAGAGGGTAAGACACAGAAAGACATTTCTGAACGAATAGGCTGTTCCCAGAGTGCTGTATCAAGGCCCCTCAGTGGGAAGTCTGTGGGAAGGAAAAAGTGTGGCAGAAAACGCTGCACAACGAGAAGAGGTGACCGGACCCTGAGGAAGATTGTGGAGAAGGGCCGATTCCAGACCTTGGGGGACCTGCGGAAGCAGTGGACTGAGTCTGGAGTAGAAACATCCAGAGCCACCGTGCACAGGCGTGTGCAGGAAATGGGCTACAGGTGCCGCATTCCCCAGGTCAAGCCTCTTTTGAACCAGAAACAGCGGCAGAAGCGCCTGACCTGGGCTACAGAGAAGCAGCACTGGACTGTTGCTCAGTGGTCCAAAGTACTTTTTTCGGATGAAAGCAAATTCTGCATGTCATTCGGAAATCAAGGTGCCAGAGTCTGGAGGAAGACTGGGGAGAAGGAAATGCCAAAATGCCAGAAGTCCAGTGTCAAGTACCCACAGTCAGTGATGGTCTGGGGTGCCGTGTCAGCTGCTGGTGTTGGTCCACTGTGTTTTATCAAGGGCAGGGTCAATGCAGCTAGCTATCAGGAGATTTTGGAGCACTTCATGCTTCCATCTGCTGAAAAGCTTTATGGAGATGAAGATTTCATTTTTCAGCATGACCTGGCACCTGCTCACAGTGCCAAAACCACTGGTAAATGGTTTACTGACCATGGTATCACTGTGCTCAATTGGCCTGCCAACTCTCCTGACCTGAACCCCATAGAGAATCTGTGGGATATTGTGAAGAGGACGTTGAGAGACTCAAGATCCAACACTCTGGATGAGCTAAAGGCCGCTATCGAAGCATCCTGGGCCTCCATAAGACCTCAGCAGTGCCACAGGCTGATTGCCTCCATGCCACGCCGCATTGAAGCAGTCATTTCTGCCAAAGGATTCCCGACCAAGTATTGAGTGCATAACTGTACATGATTATTTGAAGGTTGACGTTTTTTGTATTAAAAACACTTTTCTTTTATTGGTCGGATGAAATATGCTAATTTTGTGAGATAGTAATTTTGGGTTTTCATGAGCTGTCTGCCAAAATCATCTGTATTAAGACAATAAAAGACCTGAAATATTTCAGTTAGTGTGCAATGAATCTAAAATATATGAATGTTAAATTTTCATCATTACATTATAGAAAATAATGAACTTTATCACAATATGCTAATTTTTTGAGAAGGACCTGTAAATAAATGTAATGAATACAAAAAGGGTAAAAACAAAAACAACATATCAGACCAAAACTAAGGAAAACAATGCAACAAAGTAATGAGTCTAACTGAGGGCTTGTCTACACACAGTGCTTAAAAGAATACCCATACTGCCTTGAACTTATACATTTTTTGTCACATTACAACTATTACAAACAATGTATTTTAATTTAGATTTTAAATGATGGACCAACAGCAAGTAGTGGATTTACACGTATAAATCTAAAAGGTGTGGCATGCATTTGTATTTAGTCCCTTTACCAAGGAGCAATCATCTCACAGAACACTGTCCAAACGGCCATCTAAAAAGGCGAAGAGTATGGAAGAACTGCAAACCTACCCATAATTGGCCACCTGCCTTATATGACAGGACAAGCTAGGAAAATATTAATCACAGAAGCAGCCAAGAGGCACATGGTAACTCTGGAGGTTCTGCAGAGATCCACAGCTCGGGTGGAAGCATTTGTTGACAGGACAAGTATTAGTTGTGTGCGCTCCACAGATCTGTCCTTTATGAACTGGTAGAAGACATAAACACTGTCCCACTTGCAATTTCCTTAAAGTAACCAAAAACGTTTTAGCCATCCTGCAAACTGACATGTATGGCACTAAACTAACACTCCACCTTCACCCTGAACAGACCAACCCCAGAGTGTAAAACATGGCAGTGGTAGCATCATGCTGTGAGCAGACTTTTCTTCATCAGGGGAAGGGAAACTAAGCTGATGGGAAGATGGATGAAACTAAATACAGGCAGGGCCTGTAAGAAAACCAGTTAGAGGCTACAAAAGACTTAGGACAGGGGCAGGTTCACCTTTCAGCAGGACAATGACCTTAAACATACAATCAGATCTAAAATGGGATGGTTTAAATTGAAGCAAATCTATGGCTCCTAAACTGAGCCAGCCTGAAATATATCCATAGTGCTCGGCAAAGCATCTGCTACAATCTCCCCCCAAATATTTGATACAAAGGGAAGTTTAGACACTGGCCTGCAACTGCTTGGAACTGACGGGTTCAGATGAGGTTTTGCCTCAACAACAGGGACAGTTTCAAAAAGAAATATTACAATGTCCACAATGTCGTGTTCAGACTCAAATGCCCTAATGAATGCAGCACAGTACTGTGGTTACTGTAGCAAGTTTGCACAGTTTTTACCTCGCGGATTGTGGAAGAGACTACGCACGCTTCTCTCAGGAGTGTTGAAGAAGGCGGTGGCCATAGAGTTATACTCTCCATCGGCACAGAATAACTAGACAAGAAAATGCAGGTTATAGGACAAATAGCAGGCAGGAAAAAATGCATTGTTGTTACTATTAGGGATAAGTAGCATCCATTACATGACATTTACATGATTTGATTAAATGGGCAAATGAAGAGTAGAAAGAGCACCAAATGTCAACATTTATTAATAGCCAAGACATCCGACTCCACGTGATAAAGTTAAATTGATGACTGCAGAGACATTAGAAAAAAAAAAGATAATTTTCGAATATTGCTCTTGCAACACTATTGCCAACAAGGCTTGAATGAAATGAAAGTGAAATGCAGGGGAAAAAAGGGAATCACAAAGATTCACAATGACAGGATCACATCTGATCTGAATCAGCTTGTGCTGACCTATGGACCTTTATTTCACATTAAGGAAATGATTTTTCCCAAACACTCAAGACAGCGAGACAAGGCTATGGGCTTAGTTCCTGCTTGGTGCCATGTCTCCAGTCAGCACAGCAGCTGACACAGCAGTGAGTGTGTACCTGCAGTGGGTACTCCTCAGTGTGATCCGGCCCTAGAGGCTGACAGTCAGTGGAGAAGTAGATCATGGTGAAAGCCACCGTCGCGGTCACTGCGGCGACCAACATGGCCTCCATCACTTGCAGACACGGCCGATGAACGTATCTAACAGAGATGCAAAAAAATAAAAATCAAGTTGGACATGTTCAGAAATGTTCTGACGTTAGGCCGGACTTTCCCAGGGCAGGTCTGTTGAAACAACAGCTGAGAGAAACACAAAGCTTTGCTGCAGTGTGACTTCAGACGATCTGGCAGAACATACGCTGGAATTTCTATTAGACAATGTCACTCAAAAACTCTTCTTTACAGTCAGTCACTGTGTCAGAGAACAGATGGTATTTATAAAAAAACGTCTGGCTGGTCAGGGTAACAAGATAATAATAAATCACAAATAACCAGAACCGATACAATTCGTTTTAGGAAAGAGTACCAGATAGTAGGTTCCCGCTTTGTTCTAGGGCGGTTATTTTTCCCAGACCCACATGAGCAACTGTGACTGAACCCAATTCTTCGAACTCTAAATTTAATAATAAACTGCAAACATAACGTTTATTTTCTTCTGGGAACCGCAAGCATTGCATTTGAACAATAAAATGCGACCCACTATACTGACAACCAGTTACATTTAGAACTTAACCCCTTCATTTGGAGCTCCATCTGGGTCCCTTGGACACAAAATGTTCTTTAAAAAAAAAATCACTGCAAAACAATTGCATCAACATATTTTCCCCTATTTTTTATGACCATCATAAACTTAAGTCCTCAGCATGCATATAAAACCTTACAAATCTTCTGAAATTTGATAAGACATGATAGTCTCTCTGCTTTTTTTTTTTGCTTTTTTTTTTTGTTAATTTGTTTAATTAAAGGAAAATGTTCTGCATTTGTAGGGTGGGGATATCTGGACCCAGAAGAGTCAGAAACCAGTCGCTATTTCGTTCCCCTTCCTCTCATTTAGTAAATATAAAATACAGAGATTTCAACTCCAGGGAGACCCTAGATAGTGAGGTGTTTTAACTGGTTGCATTTAAAAAAAAAACTGAAATCCATCATTCCCATCTCAACAAGAAGGTTTCATTAAATAAGTCACTTCTAGCTCATGTCAGCTGTTTTAAATAAAATAACTCGGAGTTTATCACATTACTACTTCTTTACAATCTAAAACTTTTCTAGGCTGCACTAAACAAATGCCACTGAATATACTATGGGTATAGAAAGCCTGAATGCATGGTACTTAATTAGCTAATGCTTCTTGCTGTTCTTCACCATATTGCGTACAGTGATACTGTGATAACAATACATTTGTATTGAACCTTAATTAGTATTAAAGCTACGGTAGGTACCTTTTGTAAAAATGTATTTTTAATATATTTGTTAAAACTGTCACTTTGTCCTGACAGTAATATGAGAGATAATCTTTTAAAGAATCAAGCTCCTCTGACTCCTCCTAGTGGTCCTGCTGCCATTTGTAGAAATACACCTCTCCAGGTCGGAAACAACCAATCAGAACCAGGGGGAATGTCTTAGCGGTGTCAATCACGCTCGTGTACGGGCTGCTAATGGCGCAGAAACAACCTAACCTTATAGGAAAACTGGCAAGTTCTTGAGTGGCACCTGCTCAGAAAACGAAGACAAGTAAAAAGAAGAAGACGATGATGAAAAACAAGTTGCGCTGTGGGGGAGGCGCAGTGGAGGGATGGCTGTACCACAGCAGAGAGGAAGGGGGAGGGACTAAATCCAGGTTTTCAAAGAACTCCCTACTGCAGCTTTAAAACAGCCAAACTGCTGCAAAAAATAAAATAAAAAAATATCCACTGATCCTAGTTACCCTTTACAAAAATAACTGTCAAAAATGAGCAAAGACTGAAGAACGAGGTTACATGTGGACAGGTAGATTTTATGAAACTGAAATTATTTCTGGTCAAAACTGCATAATCGAGGTTTTTATTCTCAGCTGTGGATCAAGTTTCACAGACACAGAACATCTTAATGTTAGTTAAACCTATAAAGCATAATAGACATAAAAACATGTTTCTATTTTAATTGCATATCTTTATCATAATCCACAGAAAACCTTATGTAGGAACATTATATATATATTTTTATTTATTTATTTTTACTTTTATTATTAAATAATTTGCTTTCCTAACAAGACTTCAATGAAAACCTCAACTCTGAAAAGCCATTAACAACAAAACAAAAAAAGCCTCAGCCTCAATTTAAAGTAGTCTAAATTATTCGAAACCAATAAATCCAGGATAGCAAAACATTAAGAATTTTTCATCTGCTTGTTAAACTGTCAACATCAGCCAGCTTCATACTAGAAAAGTGTCCAAGTGAAAGTAGGACATAGTGATTATACATGTTTGTACGTTCCATTTCTGACCCGCTTCAGTCACAAGATGTGGTTATTCTGAGCAGCTCTTTAATCCTGTAGTCAGAACTTCCCCACATTTCCACCACACCTTGATTTTGAAATGACTACAAAAATCTCCCTGCATGCACGTGCTGTCCCGCCTTATCACAAAGCCGCTTCTTGTATGACCTGAACGTTTTCTAGGATCTTTGTTTTGAATCAGTCTTTTGATTGCTTCCTGATCCATACCTGATTCTGAAGATCGTCAGCCAGTAGTTGAGAAAATTGAACAAGGCTCCCAAAATCCCACCTAAACGATAAAGCAGGAAAACAAAAAGATGTGGTCAGAAAAATCACAGACTTGTTATGCTGAAACCAAGCAAAACCAGAAGAGATTTAAAGTCAGTATCTTGATAAGATTCCCAGGCATTCACGGATATAAATGTAATCTCCCATCACTTTGCATTAATACAAACCCATTATTATTACACTTCTACCTCCCTGCTGCACTATTTAGAATATTTATTCCCTAAAGTCACCAAGACAAAATGATCTCTTTTTAATGCAATATAAAAATGTGCTCAATCTATAATTTCAAAGTGCTCAGTGATTCTTAATAATTATTGCTGAAACTTTGTTTACACTGATTTCTGACTGTGACTGATCCCTTAACATGGGGACCTACAGTCACATTTTCATCAGAAATGAACAAAAAAAAAAAAACTGCCGGACGATTGGAATCGGTCAATATTCAGCCTGATCACCCCTAACAGCTGACCGGCTTTTAGGGGTGGATGTTGTTACTAGGCGTGGGGAATTAAATCAAAGAAATGCTTGCGATTCATTCAGGCTGTGAGAGAGCAAGACTTTCAGTGATTAACAGGAAGGGGAAACAAATATTGTCCTTTGTATTCTTTTGAGCTTTGAACCTGTCAGGTAACAGGTAAATGCTGTTTGCTTGTATGAAATCTTAAATCAAAAGGTATGAATCTACATTCCCAAGGGAATGCACACAAAAACAGATGTTTTGCAGTTAATGATGCTATCTGTGCAAATCAATAATATAAGAAACTCAAGACAGTTTTTTTTTATTTTAAAAACCTGTTTTACAGCGTCCACTTCCTCACACAAGAGGTGGAACATTGTTTTAAAAGTAATTAGTAACCGCTCACAGCAGGAAGGCTAGAAAAAATATACTGAATGCTGTTTTTATATAATGTTATGGTTCTTAAAAGACAGATTAAAATCAGCCACAAATATCTGACCTGCATGTAGAGAGATGTAAACCTTCATGCAGTTTGGTTCAGTATTTAGCTTTACTTTTCCATATTACAGTAGTTAATTACCATCTATGTGATTTTCCTTCAGTGTGCGAGTGTCGCAGTCTAATAATTATCAAGAATCCCACATATTTGTGGAGATTTACAACAGTTCTTACCTACAGCTCCCATAGCAATAAACAAAGGAATCTCATAGAGGTTATACGCCATCGCCTGTAAACGACAAGTTTTAATGTCAAGTTTTACACTCACAGATTTGGGAAAAGCAGAAATATACAGTAAATATGTAAGTTTCTCACTTCACTCTCAAAGCGTCCAAAATTGATGAGACCTGGATTGGAAAGGTCTCCTGGTTTATTATGATATATACTGAGGAAGAAGTTCAGGGTAAAGGTGGAGATCATGGAGGCAAAGAACTGCAGATGAAAAGCAAAAATTCACCAAACGAGGTGTGAGGAAGCTCAAAATTCAACTCCGTAATTAACCAGAAGTGTCTTTTTTTCCTTTTTACTTTCAGGATTTAAAGCTAGTTATGTGATTTATTTGAGCACATTGTAGAAACTACATGATGGTCACACACAAGGAGCCACATGACTTACAATCCTCCATGTCAACATCTGATTCCAGAAAGAGGCTCCCTCCTCTAGAGAGAACAAAACACCGCCTGTTGAAGAACAGCAGAGAAATCAGTCAAATGACAACAGCTACAAAATAAATCATCTGTCCCACATAATACACACATTAGTCTAAAGTCAGCCTCGTGGTATTCAGGCATTTAATGACTCCTTCACCCTGTGAGGAGTCATCAAATGAAAAGAATGTTTTAAAGAGATAATTTTACCAATGATGATGGAAAAAGATGTTTCTGTATAGAGGATGCACACAGTCAATGAGCCCATACAGGTTCCACTAAATTATGCCGAGTAGGTTTTAATGTTGATAAAGTACAGAAATACAGGCAACAGAAATAAACGTCTAAAATATATCACTCCGTGTGCAATGAAGCCATATGTGTTTCACTTTTTCAAGCGAATTATCAAACTGTTCCCTAGTATCCTAAATTATTTAGATCCCCGGTATAACACCTCTAGATATACAAAGAAGGCAAAGGTCTCAGGACACAGACTTTCAGAAAGGTTATGACAGAACTTTGTAAAAGCTGATGGTAAAAATCCACGATGTAAAGCAGGGATGTCAAACTCCAGTCCTCGAGGGCCGGTGTCCTCAAACTTTTAGATGTGTCCCTGGTCCAACACACCTGAATCTATGGCCGAATTACCTCCTCAGTATGCAGTCAAGTTCTCCAGAATCCTGCTAATGACCTAATTATTAGATTCAGGTGTATTGAAGCAAAGGCACATCTAAAGGTTGCAGGACACTGACCCTCGAGGAGTGGAGTTTGTGATGTAAAAGATCCGATATTCTTTATTTGAGAGAGATCAGAATGCTGGTTTGTTAAAAAACAAAAAATATATGGCAGGACCGAGTTAATCAGAGAAGCATGTATCTATGGCAACAAAGGGGAAGGGATAGGGAAGAATAATAGAAGAGGAGAGGGAGGGAGGAAGGAAGGAAGGCCTTTCTCCCTCTTTCATTCATTCCCTTCCTTCCACCGGCCAACAAACAGCAAATGCAAAAAATAAGGTGCTTAAACACAAAGCATGTTTTAATCCACACTGAGCTGTTAGAGGTGTGTATGTGTGTGTGTTTTTTACCAACTGGAGCTCCAAATGCAGCAGAAACTCCAGCTGCAGCTCCAGCAGAAACAAAGTCCCTTTTTTCTGTGTCTCTACGGAAGTATTCAAATATCTACAAGCACAGAGATGCTCATCAGAAACCAATGGCGATCTTTAACCAACTTAAAAAAACAGAAATTGAAACTGTCTACTATGGCTTTAATAGAGTCGTTTTTGACACAGATACCAGGCAGAAACCCACAGATACTGACCTTAAAGTCTCGTTTTAAGGAAGTGCTCCTTCCCTGCGAGACCCCAGCTGCTACAACAGCACCAGAATGAATCATTGGGCCTTCCTAGGGGATTGTGGGTAAACAACAGATCAGGTGCATTAGAGATTTTCTTTTTGTTGCCAAACAGCAATTCCATATTAGTGAACCAAGTGCAAAGTCAGCTGGCTGACAAAAGGCTCTTATCGTTTTCCACTGCTTACAAAACAGACAAACTGGGCCTTTAAAAAAAATATTTCCAGCAGTGAAAAGCACAGACACCCACCACCTTTATTAGGATACTGCTGACGTTGGTAAGCTGCCTGTCAGTTTACCAGTCATAATTGTCCGGTTGTACTTGTGTTACTCCATATAGTGTAAAATGGTATAAAGGGATATAATTAGGTATGTTTATTTGAAAAGTATTACCAAGTTTAGCAGGTTTTAATTCTATATTTTGCTTACGTTTCTGCATCAAAATGAAAACATTTACTGTAGATATGCACCCCAGCCGAAACCAGAGGAAAACTAAATGATAAACAATCTCTGACCGACTGATTAAAGTGTTTTGGTAAATTTCACAAAGTTAAATTTGTGAACCACCAACCATGAACCACCAACATGAACAACAACAAAAGTTGATTAAGCTAACCTAATAAATCATTTCCTGAACAGTTTAAGCAAGGTTGATATAATCTCATTGTCTTTAGTTTGTTGATTTTCCAACTCTGACGTGCAACTCCCGTGCTTTTACACCCACATTAGCCAACTTCAGCACCAGTTTACAGTGAGTCACATAAAGGTTGATGAAGATGGGTTTTGTTTTCAAGCTAAACGTAGTTAGCTGGAAAACTTCCCATGATGATAGAGTTACTAGTGGATAACATAAGAAGAACAATTTGATTTAAATTTCCTAATTTAAGTTTCAGGAGCTTATATTAGTTTACTGTATAAAAGAAGTGACTGAAAAAAAAGAAAATGAACAAATGTCAACATTTAGTTCTGCATATATTTGAGACTTTTTAATAAAATAAAGTGAGAGAAATTTGAGACATCTTAAGACCCGGCAGAAACCCTTGACTGGTGCGTTTCTAAACATAACCCTAAATGTCACAGATTGAACTGTTAGTCTAATAAACCATTTGATTATTTAAGCAGCAGATTAATTGCTGTTTTTCTGTTTTAAGTCACATTTTATCTTTTTGTACATGCTTGATTTTTTTTAACTTTACAAATACCATCATAGTCTCAGAATCTCATAGCAGCAAAATGACATCAGCACCACGATACTTCACTGTTACTTCATTATTCAAAGTAATGCAGGTTTCATATCTGGAAATGAGAAAATATAAAGATGTTTACCTTCCCTACTGCCAGACCACCGACCACGGAGCAGATTACACCACACACTTTAATCACCAAAGTCTGTGGGGGCCCACAACCCCCCCAAAAAGACATGTTAATACAAAAGGCCCCCTTTAGTCCAGCCATTAAAGTGTTGGGTGTGTTTCAGGTGCCTGTACCTTAAGGCGTACCACCCTGGGAATCTTGATTCCATTTAGGTAACATTTTATCTGAGGAATCCCACTTCCTGCTGCGATGGGCTGCGTGAGACAATCAAAAACGCAACATGTAATGATATAAAGTGATTACATTTAGACAAGCTATTTCTGAACAGGTCTGCATTTTTTTCCACTTGGAGAACTTCCAGTTTCCAAAATAAGATTCGGTTCCCCATGTTGGCATGTTGCATAATCTCACTCAACAAAGCGCTGCTTGTTTAAAATTCACTCTAACTTTTCAGAAATCCGATAAAAGTCTCAATTATTGCCAAACTCTGAAACAACTTTCTGCTTTACCTCAAAGAAAGCAACCATGACGGCTCCCAACATGACAAAGGAAGAGTTGAGGACAGCCCAGAGGATGAGGGAGATGGACAGTCCACCTGCTTCTGTAAACTTTACAACATCTGTAAAAGGTTCTAAATCAAGGAAGCTAAAACCTGGCTCAAATCAGCTCAACAAGACAGAGAAAAACAATTAACAGAAACACATCAAAAACATGCAGAAATCCATGAGCTCCAAGAGAAAAAAAGACATACAAATGAAAATAAAAGTGACCATGAAATATAAACAAAAGCTAAAGAAACAAAAAGTAAACTTGTCTAGTCATGAAAATAGATGCTTATTGCACTTCTCCCTTTAACCACTTCCCTGCATTTAAAGCTTTATTCAAGGATTACTTCACATCACCTCTCTTGTACTAAACCTTAACCACCAGCATGCTCACAACTTGGACAGCACAAAGTTAGTGAAACTAAGTAATAAGGATACTCTCTTTGATCACTTTGTATTTGATTCCAGCCAGCTGTTCCACCACGATGTCTATAAAACAGGCGATGAGGCCCGTCAGGAAGCCGATCAGCCCGCAGATAACCCACCGACTGATCTCCAGACAGCGAAAAGACTGAAGACACAAAACAGAGAGAAGCAGTCAGAAGACAGAAGGATAATTATGAAGGTAAACAAACATAAGGGGGAAACAAATATATTCTTTTTCATTCACCATGAAGCTCATCCTCCGCTCCTCCTCAAGAAACAGCTGGTTTTCAATGTTATCATAGTCAAGACTCTAAAAGAGCAAGAAAATGACACAATATCAAATTCAATGAATACATCAAATAAGAAGGTACAAGTACTTTACCTAGGAACCGCAGCAAAGGAGCAATTCCTTTGCAGAGGTTCCTTTGTAAAGTACCTGTATAGCTTGCAATCGTTTACATTAAATCACATTACAATCACAGACTTCAATATTTAACTGAGATATTATATGACAGGCAGGGAGAAATAAAGTTAAAGTAAAAGGGAAACAGTACATGGTTTTCACAATTATTTACAAGTAGAAATCTGCTAGCTCCCCTCAGCAGTTACAGCTGCAAGTTTCTATGCTTAATGTCTGCGCATGAAACCAAAGACAAATTGCTTGCTTATGCACACAATCTTGGCCAATAAAACAGATTGTGATTTTGTGAACATCTTTAGCAGCTATGACTAGGCCATTCAAACAGATTAACATGCCTTGATCTAAACCATTCCCTTGAAGCTCTGGCTAGTTGACCTTCTGGAAGGTGAACCTCCACCCCAGCCTCAAGTCTTCTGCAGCCTCCAGCAGGTTTTCCTTTATGATTATGAAGTATTCAGCTCCATCCAACTGCCCATCAACTCTTACCTGCTCCCTGTCTCCGTCTTAATGTCCAGTGCAGGTTTTCTGCCACAACAACGTTTTGAACGCAGGCCTGTACACATTCTGTGTACATGGCTTGAGCAAACGCTATTTCTTGTGACTGTCTTGTTGCCATTCTTCCATAAAAGACCAGATTTGTGGAGCCCGCGACTAACATTTGTTCTGTCAACAGATTCTTCCACCTGAGCTCTGGATCTCAGCAGTAGGGATGGGCTATGTGTGCTTAAAACTGTAACACAATATTTTATGGTATTTATTGCTATAACAATAAAAGAGGAGATTAAAAAAAAGTATTTAGAACCTCTTTGTGGTCTTTTTAACCAACTGTATGGCTGTGGCTGCATGTCACTGCAGTCAAAACCTCACGAACACAAATATTGCTTTTAAAAATATACCCATCGTGAGATTGGCTTCTTCAGGATACCAGTTACATAAAGAAGCGTGATTTCTATCTCTTAACTGCACACAGTAACTGCTTCAATCATATTCTTGAATTTATTTATTGACGTTCTCATGGAACCAACAGAGTAGAAGGTAGTAAAAATTATTCCGATAATGCTGTCAGGTTTTGGAGTTTTCAGACATTAATATTTGGACTTTATCTTTGTCACGATAAACCAAAACTCTTTATAAAGTTGGTCCTGAACTTTAAATTCAACTGAAATACACTGTGGCTGCCACATAACAAAATGCAAAGAAGTTCATAGAGGTGCAAAAACATTTGCGAAGTACTATATGCTTTAAAATATAAACAGGAATAATTTTTCTTTCTCTTCGTTTTCTGATTCATAACCACTACCTCTACCAATACACCTGCAGCACATTTCTCCATTTATATGTAATGTTTAAACTTTAGACAAGTGTTATATTCCTTTAAAAGAAAATCTTAATCAGGTCAAGTCAGGCAGATTAGAGCTCAAAGAAAATCGGAAACAGGTATCAGACTGAGAAAGAAGATTGGTGCATTGTTTGTTTTTTCACTATAATGCAACTTGTCTTACCTCAAATTTAAGCGACAGCAGCTTCTCATTGTGAGGGATCTCTTTGGGTCGCCCCCTTCCTGGATCCTGCAGTATATAAGAAATGGAAAATAAGAGGTGATGACACCAACGCTAACCTCCAACCTGTGACTAAAGGCAGGTAGAAGGCAGCGCAGAATCAAGAGCTAAATACTGACATCAAATATTCTACAAAGAAAAGCTGCAAAAGCAGAAACAAGTCATAGAGAAACAAAACAGACATTTTAACACTAAAAGACCCTCTAATGAAACACTGCAGGCTAGTGCGTCCGTAATAAAGCTGATGAAAGATGCAACGTTGGAAAAAGCAGCATTTCCTCCAGACCGTTTGGTGTGAAAATCTTTGAAACATCACCAATGACATGCAAGATTCTTGTAGCCATGTTGGATTTCCAGATTCACATGACTAAATGGAGGAAATGCTGATTTATTAAATGATCCATGCATGCAAGCCAGTCACAAATACATTTAACATTCACATGCATGAGCTTCTTTAGCCCATCTGTTGGCCCAGCGGTGGGTTAAAGGTTTCATTCACAGAGACGGCGGAGAGAAACAAAACACGCTGGAAATAATGTTTTGTTTACAGTGAAGCAAATCACATGCATGGAGGCACATTTATCAGAGAAACCTGAACGGCATCTAATAATGAAGCAAAAACTTGACGGGACAGAAAGGTATCCTAGACTCTCCTGAGATTACTGATTGCTGTTTGATCACTTTTATTTTTTCCCCTCTCTTGTTGGGTTGAAAATTATATCTTAAATGCTGACGTTTACAGAAAATGTTCATGCTTTTTGTATTTGTGGGACACTCTGTGAAGGATTCCTTGAATGTTTAAGTCCTTGTACGTCTGCGACTGCATATTGAAGCACATGATGCTTAAAAATCATATCCAGTGGTGAATTTGTTTTCCTCACCCCAAACAAATGTACAAAGACAATAAACACAGTCTGGGAAAAAGGTTTGGATTTCCACAGCACTTTGAGTGTCTCGTTGCTGAAAAGCGCTATATACATAAACTTACCTTACCTACCTCACAGCAGAACTACACAAAATGAAAAGCTTTTAAGAAGCTCACTGAAGACAACGCAGCTATTTCTATTTGGTGTTTACTCGGGTCGATGACATCACAACAGGCACAAGAATCGGGCTGATCGGTTGGAAAAAGTAAAGCATTAGATTCTGAAGGATTCAAGTTTCATTTGAGTTGCAAAGAGTTCAACGGTTCGTCAGAGGTCGAGTCAGATGACTGCCGAGTCAACTGGACAAAAATAAAATAAAAAAAACTAATGCAGAAGGATGAAAACTAGGACAAATATGATTGATATTTTCCCTAAACAATAAAAATGAAAGAAAAATAATGTGTGCCACCCTAGAAGCAATATCTCACCTAGACATAACAAAAGATGTAAAAATCAATTCTTTTAACAATTTAATCTGTAAATGTATTCCTCTAACCTCTAGTAAGATTTATTAGATTTAAAATGCCAAAAGATGATGAAGCTGTGACTGAAACCAAATCACATTTTAAGCCCAAGGCTGTGACTAAAATTAAATCAAAGTATGCTGTCAAAATTACCACCGCCCCCAGGTCATGATGGATGGTGCCGTGGATGGTGAAGCTGAAGTAAACAGTGACGAGGACACTGGTCGTTTTCAGAACTTTAGCCGGTACAAATCCATTTACATTCGTCTGAACCCACACTATAACTTCTTATTTTCTGACTGCTGGGTGATGAGGTTTTTTTTCCCCCAACTTTCTCTCTTTGGTGTAGATCGGAATGATGCCGATAGTATCGGCTTTACTGCAGGTACATGACTGGACCCCATCAGAGACTCATCAAGAAATCAGGTTTTTTTCAGCAGATTGGCCCTGACTAGTGACTGGTGTGAAACTTGAAAACCTGGTATTTTTTTTCCAATCAGTGAACACACCATATCCAGGTGCTACCATGCTGCACTTACAACAACAACACTAATTAGCTTGGACGCTGTTACGGAGGGTAACCTCCTAGTTAGATGTTTTCAGTATCGGTGAAGTGTCTAAACATGAAGAAGCAGAGGTGTTCAAGAAGCTATAGAAAAATGAAAGTGTATGTTCTATAACATGTCTGTGGTTCATTCAGGCTGCAAAACAGCAAGAGAGAGCAATACTTTCAACAGATAACAGGAAGGCTGAACAAAGTATAGCAGTGCTCAGTTTTATCCTTTTGAACTTTTAACCTCTGGTTGCCAAGGAACATGCTGAATTTGTCCCCTTCTCCAGCAGGGTTTTACTTTAAATGGCCATTTCAGTAGCTTTATCTGTTGAGGTCTGTGGGTGGTTACATTTACAAACACATGCCTCGCATTAATTCATTATTTGCCGAGTTCAGCTGTGGAAACCATCAGACATGTGCCCTTAAAGCCCACTGGCTGACTCATCCGTCACTGGGCCGCTCTGACTGCCTCTGTGTCAGCTGTTCCAGATTAGTTTCCAACCATATCCAGAGGAAAGCAGGTGAGACAAACGACAATGTAAGACTCTGTCGTTTACCCTGAGGCTGAATCAGTTTAATCTTAAAAGGTAATAATGAAGCCAGGACTTGAATAATGGGAGCAGCAGACACAAAAAAGGAAAAAGTAATGACGACTGGATCTCAGACTTTACCTCTTCGGTGGTTATCTCCTCTTCCAAATCCACCGTGCTGAGTCTGTCTATCTGAAATATTGTGTTTCCGCTTGACATCTACACACACCACATACAGTAACAGGAACATGAATGGCTTTGAGTGCATTGTTGCTGAAAAGCGCTATATAAATAAACTTGACTTGACTTTGTGTATGAATTTCCACCCTGATGTGACGACATACAGGTTCATCTCAGTTAATTAAAATATGATTATTAAGTTTAGTCTATTTCAGTAGCTCAATTCAAAAAAGAAAACTCATGTATTACACAGATTCATTAGATACAGAGTGATATATACAGGCTGGTACTGGCACCCACTACAATGATGGTAGGCCACAAAAGGTCACTGCTAAAGAAGCCAGTTGTACACAAATACATGACCATGCATACTCATGGAAAGTTGAGTGGAAGGAAAATTTTGGTACAAAATGTGCAAGATGGGATTTTTATCAGGAAAATGTCAGCCTACTGAAAAGCATGCCCATGTACCGCAGAGTATATGCATTTAGAGTTCAGATGTTAAAGAAGCCCAGGTTGCTTTAATAGCAGCCTTCCGCTCATCTGCATTGTTGGGTCTGGTGTACCTTATCTTCCTCCATAGTTTCTCTATGGGGTTCATGTCAGCCAGTTTACTGGACAATTAGGTGCAGCGATACCATGGTCATTAAACCAGGTATTGGCATCTATGGCAGTGAGGGCAGGTACCAAGTCCTGCTGGAAAAAGAAATTAACATCTACATCAAACTTCTCAACAGAAATGAAGTGCTCTAAGGGTTTCCTAGTAGTTTCCTGGTAGATGGCTGTATTGACTATGGACTAGCCAATGACATGGCTCCCCAAGTCAACAATGAATGTGAAAACTTCACACTGGACCTCAAGCAACTTGGATTTTATGCCTCACCACTCTTCCTCCAGACTCTTGTACCTTAATTTACATTTGAAAAGCATAATTTACTTTTAGCTAAAAAGAAACCGTGGACAACTTAGCAGCAGTTCAAATGAGATGCTTCTGATGCCATCTCTGATTCAAGAGTGGTTTAAACACAAAGAATGAGATGATCACCGCTTATGTTATGAATACGTTTTTCTTCCACTAAACTTTCCATTAATATACCTGGACAGGCACTCTCTGACCAGCCAGCATTTTTAGCATACCATTTCTTTAATAAAAACCTGTTTTATTAGTCTTATGTAATATTCTAGTTTACTTATAAGTAAGCCATAATCATAAAATAAACAGACATAAACAACAGTAAACATTACATACAGTCACACTGTATGTAATGAATCTTCTGTACATGCGCCCTTGATGTTTTGAAATAAATTAACTTTTCTGTGACGTTTATTTACATTTCTTGTTAGGCATTGTATTTTGCTACTGCTTAGTTCTGGTGGCTTCATTTCAAAGTTGTGTTTTTTTTTTTTTCATTATATGGACAAGCAACGCATCTGCAAACTGCAGATCTAATAGCCCGAAACGTTTTTTAGGTTTAATACGAGTAGGTAATATTAATGAGGCTAGCATGTTAAAAATCATGTTCCTAAAATCCTCATCTAACTAACTTCTTTAAATTTAACCATCTTTTCTACTCGTAAATTAAAAAAGAGTTTGAGGGCAATAGGAAGTACATTTTCAAATCCTGTAATGTGATCCGTTTCCTGGTACCTACATCTAATTATGATCCGTTATAGCGTAATATAATTAGCGCAAATCGGATATCTTTCCAGCATAATGTTGCTTATTATTGCACCCAAATGCAACCAATGCTATAAGACATGATTAAAACATGTCTCTTGCGTATGCGTTACACTTTCTGCAAGCAAACATCTCCCCATGCAGCGTTAAAAACATGATTCAACAGAACCTTAAAGTGCTTATTCAAACATGACTTGGCATCTGTTTAGCTTAAAGTGGGAGAGGCTGTTAGCTGTACCTGTCTGAGGGGTCTAGGCTGCTCGGAGCCGTTCAGCAGCGGTGTCTCCTCCCCGACCAACGCAGACTCGTCGCCTCGGCTGGACCACGACACTTTCTTGGTGATATTAGCCATATTGGACTCTAGTTGCCACTAGAAATGTAGACAGCTTTGTTTCCCCAACTAATAGCAGATCCTGTCGGGGCTAGCTGGCACTTTTCCGTCTTCTCATGATCACTCCTGTAACTCGTGATGCTTTGTAAGGATCGCGTGCAGGGTCAAAAATAAATGTTTTTATACGTTGCATGCCGGGAACTGTAGTGTTATGGCAAGAGGAAGCGGTAACTGTCCAACCCAGTGGACGGCTGGTCGTCAGTCAGTCATTTTCTACCGCTTATTCCATAGTGGGTCAGGGGGTAGCTGGTGCCTATCTCCAGCAGTCTATGGGGGAGAGGCAGGGTACACCCTGGACAGGTCGCCAGTCCATCGCAGGGCAACACACAAACAACCATACATCTAAGGGCAATTTAGAGTGACCAATTAACCTAACAGGCATGTCTTTGGACTGTGGGAGGAAACCAGAGTACCCGTGAGAACCCACACATGCATGGGGAGAACATGCAAACTCCATGCAGAAAGACCCCTGGCTGGGAATTGAACCCAGGACCTTCTTGCTGCAAGGCAACAGTGCTACCAACTGCGCCACTGTGCAGCCCACAGCTGATTGTATCACTTTTTTTGTTGCTCACGCCTAGTAGTATAATAGGTGCCAAAGGTTCTTGAATAAAAATGTTTATATAATTGATCATTCAAATGAAATGAATGCACCTAATAGAAATGTCTTTAAATAGTGCAACGAATTCAGAGGTTCAGCTCAGTACTTTCCATAGAGCTTCTTCAAATGGTAATATTAAGGTCCTATTTTGCAAAATACTCCACAGCTTCCACTATGTAATGTTTTGGAAAACATGTAAATATTTATTTTAAATCAACTGCCAATTTTAGCCTTTTTAACAAATCTGTTAAAAGGCCTGTTTCACATTTTTTTTTACCACAAAGCAGATGAGCAGGAAAATACAGAACATGTCTAAATATTAATGCGTTTTCAGTGAGGATGAGTATAAATATCAGTTTTATTTACTTTTTAGTTTTAAATAAATTTTCACCAAAACCATAGTTGGCCAGTAGCTAACGGTCAACAAATGTTGGGGTCATAATCCACATGTATGGACAAAATGACACAATACATTGAAAAAAGATTGCATAGTTTTTGAGATCAGGGCTTTAACAAATCTTTGTTTGGATAACAGTCATGTACTTAAGTTTATTTTCTGAATACTGTAGTTTATGTGTATATTTCTGCTGTAATTTTAAACTTCAATTGAAATGGTTTGGTATTACTGCAGCTCTTTCTTTTGAACAAACCAACTTTACATGTGTGTGTTTGTGAGTTAGTATGGGACCAGTTCAGTTTGGTTAATTAAGCACAATTCAATAATAATGACAATAATAGCAATAATAATAATACATTTTATTTAAAATGCACTTCATATAAAAGTAACTGAATGTGCCACAAAAACAACAATAAAAACACGAACAAATAAAAATAAGAAAAAGTAAATATAAATCAATCATAAAACCTGGAAAACAGAAATGTTTTCAGTCTTTTTTTAAACGACTACAATCTGTGGCAACCTCAAATTATTAGGAAGCTAATTCCACAAACGAGGGACAACTAAGGAGAACACCATGTCTCCCATCAAGGCCAATTTAGTTTCTAGGAGTGTGGAGATGAAAAGAGCCAGTGAGCCAAAGGAAGCGCTCTGTGGTGTGCAGCAGCAATCAGGTGGACTCTCATGGTTGCAATTAAGAGTAAGGAGACAGATCTTGGACTGACTAGGCGGAGATGAGAAGCCAGTGGACAGGGTGCAGAACTGAAGCGATATGATCATACATCTTAGTTTGCATAAGCAGTCTGGCAGCACTGATTCGGGTAGACTGGAGCTTTTGTAGGTTTTTATTAGAAATAACGAACATCAGTGTAAAAAAAGAAAAAAAAATTCTAGGCCCCTATAACGTACAGTAGTTTTAATAAACTTGTTAAATATCATTAAGGATATTTAGTATTTAAATTGAAAAAGTAATTTTACACATCAGCACTTGAGATGTCTAGCAACAAATTATTATTAATTAAGGATTTAAAAATGTTTTTGATATCTAATTCTCTAAATAGAGAAAATAATCGGGTAGATTATATGACACAACAGTCTGCCATAATGTTAGAACGTAACAAAATCAGTATAGGATCTATTAGTTACTGACCGCTGACACCACTGTTATTGGTCTGATCCAGGACAGTGATGAGTCTGCATACAAACAGGAGGTGTATCAGCTGGTACACTGGTGTGGTCAGAACCACCTAGAAATTAACCCACTCAAGACTTTGGAAATTATGGTGGACCTTCGGAGAACACCACCCCCACATACCCCCTGACCATTCTCAACAGCACTGGGTCTACTATGGACCACTTCCAATTCCTAGAAACCACCATTTCTCGAAATCTGAGATGGTCCTCACACATAGACAAGGCCCAACAGAGACCTGAGGCATCTCAAGAAGTACAACCTTCCACAGGAGCTCCTGGTCATCTTTTACACTGCCATAATTTAATCCGTCCTGTCTTTGTCCATCTTAGTGTGGTTTGGCTCATCCACAACACAGGACAGGTCCAGAGAGAATCTTCAGGGCGGACCTTCCCTCCATCCTGGACTTTTACAGGTCTAGGGTCAGGAAAAGGGCAGCTAAAATCTCTACAGACCCCACACATCCTGCACACAAACTGTTTTGGCTTTTACCTTCAGGTCGGTGCTACAGAGCACTGTCTACTAAAACCAGCCACCACAGAGACAGTTTCCTCCCCCAGGCTGTTTATCTGATGAACACTTAGCAGTCAGAGTTCCAGAACAACACCATGCATACTAGGACTGATCCCACATTATATTCTATTGTAAAGTCACTTGTATATGAACATTTAAAAACATATTCTTTATTATGGAGAGTAAAGTGTACTGAAGTCAAATTTCCTGTTTGTCTGTACAAACATGGCAATAAAGCTGATTCTGATTCTGAAATGTCGTGTCCTGGTCAAAAATAACAATAAGGTTACTTACTTTAGTACCAGAGGCCAATTTAATGCTGTTCACATCAATTGATTGACTAAGGAGTTTCTTTTTCAAAGATTCCAGTCCAAAGACGACAACTTCTGTCTTGTCTGAATTTAGAAGCAGAAATTTTAAAGTCATCCAAGTTTTTATGTCTTCAAGACATGCCTGTAGTCTATCTAACCTGTTGAATTCATTAGGATTTATGGATAAATAAAGCTGAGTATCATCAGCATAACCAGTGGAAATTTATCCCTATTACCTATTGAGACTCCCGGCCAGGGGTCTTTCTGCATGGAATTTGCATGTTCTCCCCTTGCATGCGTGGGTTCTCCGGCTTCCTCCCACAGTCCAAAGACATGCCTGTTAGGTTAATTGGTCCCTCTAAATTGCACTTAGGTGTGTGAATGAGAGTGTGCTTGGTTGTGTTTGTTGCCCTGCAATGGACTGGCGACCTGTCCAGGGTGTACCCTGCCTCCCGCCCATAGACTGCTGGAGATAGGCACCAGCTTCCCGGCATCCCACTATGGAATAAGCGGTAGAAAATGACTGACTGACTGACTGACTTACTGGAAGCATATTAGTAAAGAGAATTGGCCCAAGTACTGAACCCTGTGGTACTCCACAAGCAACCTTGGAGTTTAACATTGATTTATCATTAACATGAACAAACTGGAATCTGTCAGACAAATAAGATTTAAACCAGCCGAGTGCTGTTCCTCTGATCCCTACAGCACATTCCAGCCTTTCTAAGAGAATATCGTGATCAGCTGTATCAAATGCAGCACTGAGGTCTAACAGGACAAGTACAGACACAAGTCCATGACGTTGTTCCAGCCATCTTTTGTTTTCATTCTTTTGCCCTTCATATACACTGGTCTCCTGTTTATTTGTTGTGAGTGCAGCCTATTCAGTTCCCCAACTGTTTTTATGCCTGTCTGCCTTGCTAAGCCTGCTCTGCCTCTATTGACATGCCTCTTCCTATGCCTGCCTCCACTACCACCTGCACGTATTGTGTTTTGTCTCGATTAAAACCTTTTTATTCACTGCATCTCTACGACCTGTCTGCATTGTGGGGTCCGAAAGCCACCACCACCCTTACAGACAACAGGTAATTTATGAAATCTTGTAAACTGTCTTCATTGATGATGAGCTTTTTTCTCAATGACTGCTAGTCTACATGTAGAAACCAATTAGGTTGATTACATTACTGCCATGTATGAATTATTTTAAAAACATGTGCAACATTGTGTGACGCAATAATGTGAGTACTTTTTTTCAGTCAAGAAAGGGGAACACAAAAGAAGTTAACCATTCAGCAGTTAGTATTTCCTAATTTAGACAATTTTGGAAATGCCATGACATATGTTTGTAATGTTGCTGCTAATAGCATGACAAAAGCGGGAGTTTTCAGTCATCTTATTAGCAATACTGGGTGTTGACCTTGATTTGTAAATCTAGCCCTTTTTTCTTCTGTGCAGTGTTCCAGGTGTTTAAAGTCCTTTACTCTGTTATAGTAATTCTAATTTATGGTTATGAGTATAGCTCTCTACAGTTCAATAAATGAATTCCTGTACAAGTCAGAGTCACATCCTTATGCAAACTTTGATGTGTTTGTGTGCAGCTTTAAAGGTCAGGAAAGCAAACTCCCAAAACCTTAATGACAAAGGTCATGTATTACATGACTATGATGAGTGCTCATGTGTGTTTCTAGAGCTTTTCCAATCATTTCAGTAACTCTTGGGGCCTTGTATGTAGCGTGTATCAAGATGATAGAATAATTTAAGGTTGGGCTTTTTTAATTGCAAAGTGGATATGTCAATTAATAATCTGTATCACATGACTAATTAAATTCATGGGGATATTCAATTATTTAGTTATTCATGAACTTTAGGTTCTCCCAGGAAACTACAACTGAATATTAACCAACTTTACATTTGGATGAAAAAGAACAAAGCTTACAAGCTTGAGAAAACTATCCCACCTATGAAGTAGGCAGATGGCCACATCATGTTTTGGGGTTGTTTGGATGCTGAAGGACCTGGTGCCCTTCTGCAAATAGATTTGATTATTAGGTAAGAACATTATATGAATATATTGAAGCCTACAAACCTCACTCGATTACACTAGTTCAGCCAAAAGGATTTTACTTTTCCAAAGAGAAAATTGAAAATTTTGATATCTGGGTTCAAAAGAAACAAAGCAAAATGCTGAAAAATCCATAGGATTGAATGTTTTGCCTGATGATGTAGCGCTGCAAAGTTGCTGCATTTGGATCCAAATAATATTTAACTAACATGGAAATATTGTTAAAAAGGTTGTAAACAACGTTTACTATACAGAGCATATTCTGACATCCTGTTTGGATTCACATGCGGTATACAGTGCCTTGCAATACTTTTCACATCCCTTTAACTGTTCCTAATTTTATCCCAATAAAATAAAACATTTAAATGCATTCTACTGGGATTGCTTTTTGTGATAGACGAATACAAAGGTTTATGTTTTACCTTTAGGGAGAAAGTTGTTGGGAAGTTTAAAGTCAGCTTGGGTTATAAAACAAAATTCAATCCATTGAACATCTCACAGATTTCAATTTGAAAGAGTATTGCATAACTACAAACCTACCAACACATAACCGTCCAACTAAACTGACAGGCTGAACAGCGACAGCGTTCTTCGGAGAAGCAGCTAAGAGGCCCATGGTGAGTGTGTGGCAGCTGCAGAGATCCTCTACAGCTCAGGTTGTTCTTCTGAACAAATTGTAATAAGAAATACATTATTGACAAATTCAGAACTCTTGTCCGGAGAAGCCATGTGGAGTTGTTTTGGTAGAAAGCTAACAATGCACGTCACACTGAACACAAAATCATCTTCAAGCTGTTTTGAGAAGAAGTATGTCAGTCTATGTACAAAGCTAGTAGAGAAATATAACTTGCACCTGTAATCTTAGAAAACAGATGTTGTCCAAAGTATTTACTAGGGATGGGTGAATACATGGATGGCACATTAACCACATTTTCTTTTTGTAAATAAATAAATAAAAATTGTTATTTTCCTATCACTTCACAATTATTCACCACTTTGTGTTGGTATCACAATTCAGAATCTTTTATTTCCAATAAAAGATATTGAATTTGGTGGTTGCAACGTGACAAAATAGGCAAACGTTGAAGTGAATAGTTTTGCAAAGCACCGACTTGGTTCCATTGTGTATGGTTGCCAACCTCATTATATGTGGGCTGAGGTTGAAACAGCATGTACTTTCCTTGTTCCCCCTCGTTGCGTTTCAGGAGGGTGCTGATCTATTCTTCTGCTTTCTTTCTGAATGGCCCAATCTAGGAATTATGTAGCTGATACCTCCCTTCTGCTTCCTGGTTATGACCTTCACACACAGAATTGACTTCATTTACATTTGCAAAGCAGAAGTAGATTCTGGTGCTCTTCAATCCACTGAGTCTGCCCAATGCAAAATACATGAAATACTTTCAAGTGACTGATTTAAACATTGCTTTTTTGTTTTTTGTTTTTTGCTGCAAAAGAAGAGTAAGATTAGGATCCGTCCTGTTTCCCTTACAAAAGTCATGGATAAACATATTTTTCTCTTCACTTTCAGTTTTGTTTTGACTCAAAGTCTCTCACACTGTCTCTGATGGTTTAATTGAGTCATCCTGGAAATCCATAACCTACACGCTCATCACAAAAGGAACAAGTCAAAGCTTCGGAGGAGGTAGATATGATTTTTTGTTTTGTTTTCTAGCCTTTTGGTGGAGGCTAGACTGTGATTAGGTTTCAAAAGCACAAGAAAGGTCTTGTGTGGGTACCTTGAAGTTAAGCATTGTTTTTTAATTTTATGCAATAGCTGATCTTTCTCACAGGAAGCCACGGTTGCAGATCCTGAAACAGACCACAGAAATCAGTTATTTCTTTACTTTTTGAGCTGCTGCACAGCCATCTGAGGAAAACATGAATGAGGAGACGCCACTGCTGCATAGAAGAACTGCATCATCTGATTCCCAGGTTAGAGACTGCTTTTTTATTTTAATCCTTCTTTCAATAACCTAAATCATGCATGAATTTAAAGTTTCTTTGCAGTTTCTATGTGAATTCTGCAAATCTTGTTTGAATGGTTACAGACAAGTCAGGCTCCAAAGACACAGTTTCCCATGAACTCTTCTGTTTTAAGTTTACGTTAGGTTCTTTTGAAACATGTATTTCTAACCTTAAAACCAAGCCTTCCAAAATGAAGAAGTCCCCACAGGCTGCTTTAATTGGGTGGCTGGTTGGTCACACGGAGTTGAAGAAGAACATTTATTTAACCAAAGTAATACTTTTGCTGTTTTCTGGTTTCGAAGCAAGGCACTGTGAAGGCACAAGGCCTTGCTTCAAAATTAGTTTGTCGTGTTACGAACACATACTTTCATGTATTTGGCTGAGGTTTTATTGAGCAACATAAAGTAGTGAATAATTATGAACTGGAAAAAATATTTAAAATTTTTTTACTCAGCTGCCCATGAGTCAATACTTTATAAAACCATTTTTGTTGTAATTACAGCAGCAAGTCACATCTAAAGACTGAATTTTCTGCTCAGACTTAGCTCCAGCAAAGCCAGATTGGATGGAGAGCATCTGTTAACATCCCGTTTTAAATCTTTGCATAAAGTTTATTTTGATTTAGCTCTGGTCTTTGACTAGGCCAAAACATTACATTTTGGTCTTATCTATACAGAGTACCTCCTTTCACATGTTTGCTGGCTCCCTAACTTGGCTTCTGGCATGGAGCAAACAGGACTTCTTTTTTTTATGTTTTCTTTCAAGGTGACTTCTAAACACAGCTACTTGCGCTGGGTTTTACAATTGCATTACAATTTCAGTTTTTTAGGTAGTGTGAATTAACAAAGTGCAAATTGGAACATTGCTTCATATTTTCTTAATTCTATAGAACAACGTTTTCAAAGATAGCCCATACTTAACGTTGAATGCTTAAACGTAGGCATTTCTGAGCTGAATTGGCCTTAAATACCTGTTGGAAGAATGAAATACAGTTACATAGATCTGTTGAGGCAAAATAAATTTTAGGCTAATAATCCAGAACTGTTACTTTACTGTTACTGTTAGCACCGAATCACATACATTTTTGTTCTAATGGTTTTAAACTCCTCCACCTGCCTTTATTTCAGATCAGTAACTCCAGACTGTATCTAGCTGTGTTTTCGGCAGTTCTGGGCAACTTCAACTTTGGTTACTCCCTGGTCTACTCATCCCCCGTCCTCCCAAAGTTTAAAAGTCCCGATGCAGACCCTCGGCTCAGGATGGACACGGACCAGGCTGCCTGGTTTGGGTCCATCTACACCCTGGGTGCAGCGGCTGGGGGGCTTGGGGCTATGCTGCTGAATGACCTGATTGGACGGAAAATGAGCATCATGATGTCAGCGGTGCCCTCAAGTATTGGGTGAGTCTCACTATAAACCAACAATTACTGACATACAGCTTCTAAGTCCTCCTGTATTATAAACTATATATAAATGTAGGAACAATGAAAAAATTATTTTCAGTAACAAGCCCCAAATTGGCCTAATAGACGAAGTAATTATTTAATACAAAAATCATAAATGTATGAACTATGGCTGTGTTTTGAATTTATGATTTAAACTAGAAAAAGTTATCATGCAATGCGCTTTTCATAGGACATGGGAAAAGTTGAAGTGATCAGTAATTTTCACAATAAACACTTTCTGTCCTATTACTAAGGGGCTACAGATGCTTCTGGAATGGACACAATCATTCATCAAGAGAGAAGCTCCTCAGTCATTCGTCATTCACAACAGATTATTAACACTGCACTGTGCCAAGGATTTTTTCCTAATTAATTCAAACTCACCCAGTAATTTTACTGGACAAAGCACTTAGTTGAAATTGTTTCCAGACCTTCACAATTTTATGAATTGTCATTTTTTTACCCAAAACTGTTAAAAATTGAAATTTTATCTAATTTCTGATTTTTTTCAACTGGTGTCCCACAAGGATCTGTGCTGGGTTCACCTCTCTTCAGTATGTACAATAACAACTCATCTCCTGCATGTAAACAGATATTATATGATATTATAATGTATGCAGGGGGTACTATTAATGTTTACCCAACACAGATAAAGTTAAAGGCAAGTTGACAGATACTATGGCAAATTCTGGCTCAGCAAGGTTGTTTACAGCTGAATTGATCAAAATCAGTTTGAATGTTCAACTCCAAATGACACTGTGCAGATCTGAGCCCTGACATTTCAATTTCAGGAGAAAATTGATGATTCTCTCTTATATTACTTACAACAATCACCCAGGCGGATTTAAAATTATCTTCAATCAACTAAGAAGTTTGTTTCTTATTAATTGCATGTGGAAAATGATTTATACCCTTCTTAATAAAGAATGGAAAACTCTTTACTGGTATTACACCAATTCATCCAGCTTGGTTACCAGCTTTTTGCAAAGGCTAGCCACGTTTAACTACATTAGAATGAATAAATAAAAATATATTTTCAAATACAAGATCCTATATCATCCATGGATCTTATATAAAATGTTAATAAATATGGAATAAAATGATTTGCATGTTTAATTCACAAATCCAAGTTTAAAAGAGCAGGACTGTCACAATGAAAGAGACTGTAAAGAAAATCTGAGATGCAAGAAATTCAGCTACAGTTTCAAGAATGTTTACACCATAATAACACCTTAATGGTTCAAATATACAGTGCTGATAAGAAACCCGGTCGGAGAAGTCGATTTGAATCCAGTAACGACAGGGTGGGTGTGAGCAGTGACAACAACGGAAAAAGAGGTCTGACTAACAAACGCCAAGAAATGGGAGCTAATATCAATAACAAGATATTTGTTTGAGCGCTGAAATCTAGAGCAGCAAAATGCCCAGATTTTATTGTTACAAAAACTGCTGCAACAATTTAATACTGTGTACAAATAAGTGTGTGGACTGTGCCTAATTACTGTATAAGCCTATTTGCAATAGTTTCCTGACTCGAAACACTTAAAATAAAACATTTCTGCGCTTAAAACTGGACATGGACATGATTTATATTTTCCCCAAGGTTATATGTGCATAAGATTCAAACACCATGTTTTTCCTTGTCTGTAAAGTTTTAGTAATAAACTATCGTAAATGTGTCTCTCAGATACATGCTGATGGGAGGAGCTGTGAACTTGTGGATGCTCCTTTTGGGACGATTTCTAACTGGTGTCGCGGGGGGGATTACTGCAGCATCAATTCCAGTAAGTTACTTTGATCCTTTAAACCGTCCCTTTGGTTTATTGGTACCAAACCAGTGGGGGAAAAAGTGTCATCCCTCTCCCCATTGACACGCTCTAGCTCATTCTTGTGGATCCCAAAGCGTTACTTGGCAAGATGGTATATACGGTTTGGCCAGTGTATTCTAGGTCTGTCCTGGGACCTCCCTCCAGTGGAATGCACCCAGAATATCTGAAAATCGAAGCAAACAGCATCAAAATAATCAATTTTATTTTTCACCTTCAAACTGCAGATTTATATATGACAACAAACACTGATTTCTGGTCTTGCCTGCGTGCATATGCTGTATACATATCTACATATGGTGTTTTGTGTGTTTATGCAACAGGTTTACATCTCCGAGATCTCACACAAAAAAGTCAGAGGTGCTCTGGGCTCCTGCCCCCAGATCACAGCTGTGTTTGGGACCCTGACACTCTATGCCCTTGGTAATGTATATTTATATCCACACTAAGCTGCTTTTGCTTATAAACAATAAAGGGATAATACTCAAAAGAGTGCCATCTTTCAGATGTGAAGTAAAAACACTACAGGTCATGCAACCTGCATTTTTGAGCCCTTTATGCTGAGGGTATTTTTAGTGACATATCAGAAAGGTATGTCAGCTTTGTGGCTTTCTTATTCCTTCATGCTATGCCTGTGTTAACCCATGACGTACAGGTCTGGTGGTACCATGGCGGTGGCTGGCAGTGGCAGGGTCAGTGCCAGCAGTGCTGATGGTTATTCTGCTGGCGTTCATGCCCTCCTCCCCCAGGAGACTCCTCTCCCTCGGCCAGGAGCAGAAAGCAGAAAAGGCCCTCCGCTGGCTGAGAGGAAGCAACTACAACACTAATATAGAGCTCAACGCTATACAGGTAGAACATTAGAAGATGCTAAATTTAGTTTTAAACAACAGGAAGAGGATCATTTAGGTTTTAATAGATTAGCTAGTAGACACAATCTTTACACTGGTCTAAACTGCCAGATCAAGTCAGTGTGAATGATTGTGTGTTTGTCTTGTTTTGTCTCTACTGCTACAGCAAAGCATTAATACACAGGTTAAAATCACCTGGTCTCAACTGCTCACGCCCATCTATTACCGGCCGATCCTGATCTCAGTTGGGATGCGTTTCCTGCAACAGATGACGGGAATCACGCCAGTTCTGGTCTACCTGGAGCCCATCTTTGCTAAGAGCAATGTCGCCTTGGAGCCCAGGTTAGACATCACACAAAAGCCGATCTGTGCTCTGATCCTTTGTTAAATTGTGTGGATTGCTTTTGTTATGTCAACTCAAAGCAGCATCCTGTCTTCTTTGTACTCTGCAGGTACGATGCTGCCATTGTGGGTGCAGTCCGCCTCTTCTCTGTTGCTGTGGCAGCCAGTCTGATGGACAAGGCAGGACGTAAAGCCCTGCTGTACTCTTCAAGCATGCTGATGTTTCTGTCCTCTCTGACTCTGACCATGATCTCCCACACCACACCTTGCCCTGCTGTAAACATTACAGCTCCGGGCTACAGCTCCCACGCTGAGCTGGGCAACACATTACAGGCCAGCCAGGGAACGGCTGTGAGCGTCATCCCTCTCATCAGCACTGTGGTGTTTATATTCGGTGAGTTTTGACACCAAGTATTCTTGTTACAGAAAACGGAAGCTAAAGTTAAAATATTTTACAACTTGTCCAGTCCAACCATGTTCAGGTTAGTAGCTCATGAAGAATACATTTATTTTTAAATCTAAAATCGTTAAACATTAATGAATGATAAAAGAAATGGCAGGGATGGGGGAGTGTAATTGCTTTTCGGTGCCTGATGTGGGCATAGTTGAAGGAGTTGTGTCCACCAGCCCATTCACTAAGCAGCTAAAGCATCATAAATGAAGCATTGGTATTATGAGTATTTAGACAGTTTATTTTACAGACACTTTAACACACATAAGGCATGTGCTCAATTACTGCATGTCTGGCTCCAGCAACTTTATTTTTCTCATTTGCTGTTAGTTTTAGCTTCTGGAACTTAGTTACTTGTTGCATTTTTTACCATTTCTACATTCATATCCTCAAACTCATTAAAACCTGGCAGGTGAAACTGGTTGTCATGTCATCACACCCATTTTATTGAAAAAACAATTATTATGTGCACATGTTTTGTCATCACATTGTTGGCTGTCTCCTAGGATACGCCATGGGATGGGGACCAATCACTTGGCTGCTGATGTCAGAGGTGCTGCCGCTGGTGGCGAGGGGCGTGGCGTCAGGTTTATGTGTCACTGTGAGCTGGTTGACAGCTTTCGTACTCACGCATGTCTTCACCCTCATGGTAGACACCTATGGCTTGTATGTGCCCTACCTGATGTTCACTGTGGTGTGCGTCTTATGCCTGCTGTTCAACGCCGTGTGCATACCAGAGACTCGCAATCGCTCGCTGGAGGAAATAGAGAACTACTTTAGGACTGGACGCACGTTCACCATCAGACAAAATCACCCTGGTGTAGCGTCCAGTTGAAAACAAGAAGTCAATCCAATCAAAAGGACCAATTCTTGCTCAGAAAGTAAAAAAAAAGAAAAAAAGTTTAATGGAGTTCACTTTAAGTGTTTCATTTCTAATAATAATTACAAAGCCTTGCAAAAGTGTTCATCCCACTTGAACCTTTTCACTTTTTATTACATTACAACTACAAACTTCAATGCAACCTATTGGGATTCTGTGATAGCAATGGTTTTAACCTTTTATAAAATACAGGAAAATCTTGATGTCTGTCCTGCACATGTGTTTACCCTTGCTGTTTCAATACTTTCTCCATCTAGAGTCTAAACACATTTTCACAATTTTCGTTGTAAAATAGCTCAAGCTTGGTGACACTGGAAGGAGAGCTTCTGGAAACAGCAGTTTTCAAGTCTTACCACAGATTGTCATTTCACTTTGTCTGGGCCATTTTAACACATTAATAAGCTCTAGCTGTCTGTTTAGGGTCATTGTCCTGTTCAAAGGTACACCTATGCCTCAATTTCAAGTCTTCCTCTAATAGGTTTTCTTCCAGGATTAGCCTGTATTTATCTGCATATGTCTTCCCATCAATCTTATCAGCTTCCCTGCCTTTTTTGAAGAGTAACATGCTGCCACCACCATGTGGAATAGTTTGGATGGTGTGTTTAGGGTAATGTAAAGTCTCAGTTTTCCCCCACACAATGTTTTGCATATAGGCCAAAACGTTTAATGTCAATCTCAGCTACATGTTTGATCTGTCCCCTACTTGTGACAAACAGCTATGTTTCTCTTGTGTGTCTTCTTGCCCCTTCCATCAAGGTCAAATTTATGGGATGCAGGTAATGTGAACACAATGTGGTTCAATGAGTATGAATACGGTACACTAGATCACTACGATCATGATTTAGATCAGAGTTCAGAATCTTCCAGACGGTTTATTGACTCATATAACCTCTATAGAGGGATTTAAACAACAGCTAGGACAGCTACAAAAACTCAACACAGCAAAATATGTTTATATTAGTTTAAAAAAAACTGAAGTAAATACAGCCTTACTGGTGAAATGGATAAGAACATTTCTGACATCTTTAATATGTTTGTGTGCCATTACATTTACATACAATATCAATACTAAAATGCACTTTGTGCCACTTATGGCCTGCTTCAAATATTATATGCTGTTGTATTAAAGTTTCCTTTTATGTATATTTTTATATCCAGCAGTTTACAAAACAGTGTATATGGTTCAAATAAATTTGTAAGACATTTTACCAGTTTTTTTTTCAGTGTGTTTATGGTTAATGATGTATTTATTAATTGAAAGAATTGATGATTTTATTACAAAATGACCATGGAACCTCTACAATTGTGAGGTTTTTCCGTGTTTTAAGAGGCTTCACATATCTCCTTCTCCAGCTTGTTGAAGCAAGTGTTCCAACATAACATGCTACAGGATGCAAAATCATTGTTAGAAAATATCAAACAAAAGCACCATCATCTTAAGCATTGGATGGAACTGATGTGACATCCAAACTTACAGGATGACCAGTTTAATTCCTCAAAACCTTGGGACTCTTTCTGGATTACATCAGCAACTCAGGACTTCTGTCGATCCTGCTTAGCACATGCTGCCCATGTTTTAGTAGAAACAGCTGAGGACTATATATGTAGATGAGTCTTTATGCGTGTTATGGTTAGCTCATCCTCTCTCTTTCAAGGGACTGTACGTAATAATAATAATAATACCTGAGATGTTGACTTTTTAATTGTCCTTTATTAATAAATTAAAATTTTATGTCATCGTTTTTCTAGTTGCTTTGACCCACATGCAGAAATACACTCAGGAAAACAGGAAAAGTTTTAACAAGTTCATTAAGAAATATTTTGTTTGCTGGAGAAACAGGAACTCGCCACTGTATGGAGAAGGGATCAATGGTAAGGGACAGGTAATACTCTGGGTTGTTGATCTTGATATATTTTTTGCTTACAAAGGGTGATTAGGAGATCCGCCAGGGGGGGAGGAGAAGTGACGGATAAGTGAAAGGCCCAGGTAATTCTGTTTTACTTGCACTTGAGGTGGAGGTGGCACCAGGTGGATGATCTTGGAGGGGAGCACGGTGGAGGGTGAGCCAGGTTCGTTCACAGGTAGCGAGAGGAGACTTGAAAGCCGAATGTAGCCAACTGAGAAGATAATCCGTGAAGTTCTCTTGTGGAGAGAGAGTCTGGATTTTCTGCATACGCAGACTGGATAAGAAGCTCGGAACTGGAGGTAACCTGGGAAGGAGGACACGAGAAGGTAAGTACTCAGAAAAAAATAATCACAAGGAGACTTTTTCTTGGCCAGCTAGAGTTACCACTGCAGGTTAACACTCAGGCACCGGAGTGTTGGCAACGATGGGTACTTAAGCTCCTCTCCTGATGAGGCTGATGGAGAACACCTGTGGACTCAGCTCCTACCATGTGTCTGGGGTCATCTAGAGGTTGGATGGGGTTAGTAGTAGGTAAAACAGGTGAATAGAAAGAAACTGCCAGAACTCCGACATTTTAATCCATTTCACTTTATTCTGACTCATTGTATGACTGTTTATTATTCTATTACAGGGTTGTTTTATGTATTTTGTATTTTATTTTTGGTTTATTATTGTATCATTTCACTACTGTTTCATTTACTCTGTTTACAGCACTTGGTCCTGTGGGCATTAAAAGTGCTCTATAAATAAACCAGGTATGGTAAAGGCAATGATGTGCTGCATACAAGTCCAAAAACCGGTGCTGCAAAAACTAAACATGTTTCAGTACAAGAATTGCATTGCTTAAGGTTATTGGGTCTGTGTGTGATGTTATAAAGTTGATGCTGTAAGACTTTATATTTTTTTGCTAATTGTCCCTGGTTCCTGTTAACCTTTCTATGTCACAAAAGCATTGAGTTAGTTCAGCATCTGACCAGTAGAAGTTAAACTGCCTGTATATTAAACATTAGCTTTCTCATTTGAACTGCAAATAACAAAATCTCCGTGCAAATGAAGCAAAAAAAAGTTCATTGTCACAAAACAGCAAGAAGCTTGTCACGTCACGTGTTTAGCTTCGATGTTATGTTAAACCTAGAGAGAGAGAGAGAGAGAGAGAAAGGGTGAAAGAGAAAAGCACCTTTGTAGACAAATAGATAAACAAACAGAGAGAAAGAATTGCACCCATGAAGAGATGAAGCTCAAAGAAGATAGACATGTCACTACTGAGACTTCCTTCCTCAATGTAGCTTTATACCTGCTGAGTCACAGATTATATTTACACCTCTAACCACACCTACATTAATCTCTCTCCACCCCTACACCTAATCAATGCCAGTAACAGTGGATACCAAGAACATGATTCCTGTCTGAGTTTCCCAAAAACACTTAAAGAAATCTGTGACAGGAAACACTGATAAATTGGATTTCCTACATTGTCAGTGAACCGATGGACCTGCTAATCTGTCAGCGTTAAACTCTTATAGAACGTAAGGACGCTGTGAACATATAACAGGGCTGTATGTATACAGAAAACACTCAGCTCTCAGAAATCTGGCTTTCCCAATCTAAACAAAAATAACACCCTACAACAAACTCCTTATCATTCTGATGCTATGCAGATGATACTCTGCTATGCTTTATACAGGACATATTGTGCTTTTAGAGTCTGACACTTGTTACCTGAGTTAGAAAAGATTACAGATCTTACAGTACACATTTCTATCTCACTTTGCTTTACAGACAAAACACGTAGAATAGAAATGAACACACCAAATGTACTGGAGGAGTGTACATTGCTGGTGTCCTGGTATGGGGTTAGAAAAAAGCAGACACAGAAATATAAAGTATCTTCCATTAAATATTCATACATCTTGATAGTTTTTACAATTTGTCAGGTTACAATGCACAAAGCAGAAAAAGACTGCAAGGAAAAAAATATGAAAAATAATGTTTTTTTTTTACAGATAAAGCTCTGAAAAATTCCCTTTTTAAAAAAAAAAAAAGTGTCCTGTCCAACAGAGTAACACTAAGAATTGTTGCCTGGGTGAAGCCCAACAGATTTACTTTCACAAGTAGAGCAGTTGGGCTTTCCCTCCTTTTGATATAAATAATGGACACAGAGATGGAAATTAAAGGGAAAAAAAGAAGAAAGAAAAGGAGAGAGGTGGGGCATAATGGTAAAAGGGAGAGAAATAGATAAGAATAGAGGAGAGAAAGAAGGGGAAGAGAATACATGATAACACCATAGAAGTCTGCTTCTAAATATGCAGAATTAGAGAGAGAAAAAAAGAGAAAGAAAAGAAAAACCACAGGGACAAACAAACACATACAGCAACAATGTTACTGAAAAGTACTAGTTACTACAGGATGTATTCAGTGGCAATAGAGTATTCTGTGTATCTGTATACACCTTAATCCAAGTGTTTCTCCATAAAAATATTTAATAGCAGGCGTGAGAAGCCACAGACCTGCCCCTCAGGACCCCAGGCAGACACAGAGGAGACTCCAAGACTCAACCTGAAACACAGGCAAGCACAGTCACAATCACACGTCCCCACTCTCATGCATACACATAAAAAAACACATCTACACCTATAAACTTAAAGACACACAAAAATAGACACCATACACTCACTCACACCACTCATACACACTCCATTCTCCCAGGTCCAGTTACAGATACCCCAGAGGGGCAACCGGCCCCGGACCCAGTAGGTGGTCCCTCTCATTCCAGGGTGGAGACAGGCAGGCCGACCGAGCCATCTAGGGCCGGGCATCATGCGAACCTGAAAAACCCCAGCCCAGATCCGAGAACCCCCGCCCCTGACTCCTGCCCCTCAACGACTCCAACCAGAGAGAGGGCCCAAAAACATTCTCTTTACTATGATATCTTTAAATAAAGTCCAGTCCAGCTAATTGCCTTCAGAAGTCACCTAATTGGTAAACAGAGTCCTCCTGTGTGAAATTTGATCTCAGCATAAATCCAGCCATTCAGTGAAGACCTCAAAGGTTTGTTAGAGAACATTAGAGTACAATCCGCATCATAAAGACCGAGGAACACAGCAGACAGGTCAGGGAAATAGTTTAAAGCAGGGTTTGGTTATAAAACACCATCCAAGCCTTTAAACATCACACTGAGTACTCTTCGGTCCATCATCTGGAAATGGAAAGAGTATGGTACAACTGCAAATCTACCAAGGCATGCCCATCCATCTAAATTGTCGGGTCATGCGAGGAGAACGTTATTCAGAGAAGCAGCCAAGAGGCTCACATTAACTCTGGGGGAGCTGCAGAGCTCCTCCAGAGATCATGTGGAAGAATCTGTTAAGCAGGTAACTAAAACTTGTGTACTCCCGGATCTGGCCTCTATTCAATTCAATTCAATTCAGTTTTATTTATATAGCGGAAATTCACAACACATGTTGTCTCAAGGCACTTCACAACAGTCAGGTACATACATTCTAATCAATCTTAACTATTGAACAGTGCAGTCAGAGTTAGTTATTTATTTAAATTGGATAAAAAGTTTTTCTATCTAAGGAAACCCAGCAGATTGCATCCAGTCAGTGACTTGCAGCATTCACTCCTCCCGGATGAGCATGTAGAGACAGTGGAGAGTCACTGGCGTTGACTTTGCAGCAATCCCTCATACTGAGCATGCATGTAGCGACAGTGGAGAGGAAAAACTCCCTTTTAACAGGAAGAAACCTCCAGCAGAACCAGGCTCAGTGTGAGCGGCCATCTGCCACGACCGACTGGGGGTTTGAGAGAAAGAACAGAGCAGAGACACAAAAAGAACACAGAAGCACTGATCCAGGAGTACTTTCTATGGGAAGGAAAAGTAAATGTTAATGGATGTAGCTCCTTTAGTCGTTTCACCTAGAAAGAAAGAACAGATAAACTCTGAGCCAGTTTTCAAGGTTAGAGTCTGAAAGAGAGCACATAGAGTTAGTCACAGTAAAAGCTCAGTCAATTGCCATGTCTAGGCGAGAGAAAGGGTTAAACACTAAAAGACAGGGCTATGTGGATCATCGGTAGAGGGTGAGCATTAAGTTGTTGCCAGCAGAAGCTCGGACGATTCCCCTCTCCAGAAAGGTGTCACGGGTAGACACAGAGCCAAGCCAAGTGTAGCTTCTAGGAAGAGAAAAGAGAGAACAAGGTTAAAAGCTGAAATAACAGCAAATAATGCAAAATTGGAGAGTAGTGTGAGAATGTAGCGAAGAGGGTGAAAGTGGTCATTATGTCCTCCAGCAGCCTAAGCCTATAGCAGCATAACTACACAGATAGTTTCAGTTCAGATTATTTAGTTAAACGGCGCTTATTTACAACAATGTCATCACAAGGCACCTCACAAAGGGTCCCACGGATGGTCATTGTTATACTAAAAACCACAAGGATTGGGATACCTCTCTCTCTGTCAGACTGATTATAACCATTGGAAAAGAGAAGGGGTCATACAGGTAGCAGAAATGGAGGGTGTGTTTGCACCTCAACCATAACTGAGCCGGTTTAGGCTAAACCTGACTCCCTCTTACTCCAATAAACAGGGAGGGAGGAAGGCTCCATCCCTGATAAACTAAGCCACTCTAACTATAAGCTTTATCAAAAAGGAAAGTTTTAAGCCTAGCCTTAAAAGTAGACAGGGTGTCTGCCTCACGGACCAAAACGGGAGCTGGTTCCACGGGAGAGGAGCCTGATAACTAAAGGATCTGCCTCCCATTCTACTTCTACAGACTCTAGGAACCACCAGTAAACCTGCAGTCTGAGAACGAAGTGCCCTGTTAGGAACATATGGAACAATCAGATCTCTAATGTATGATGGAGCTAGATCATTAAGGGCTTTATATGTGAGGAGTATGCCTCTATTGAGGAGTAGCTCACATTTGTAATTTGACATAGGCCATGTAGGGGACCCAGCAACTATGTGTATAAAGTGAGGTCAATATTAAGTTGCTTAGCCCACATGCCAAAAACTATGTGTGGAGGAATATGAACACACCATACCCATGGTAAAACATGGTGGTGGCAGCATTATACTATGGGTTATGCTTTTCTTTGATCTAAATCAAGGTCAACAATCCTTGACCTTGATTTAGATCAAAGAATATTATTGTGGTAGAATGGCTCACTTAAAGGCTGATCATTAGTCCAAATGGGAAACTGTTCTCCATTCTTTTTTTACAATTAGGTTGGGCAACAAATTCTTTCCTCACTCCTCAGACCTGCAGCTGTAATTGCAGCAAAAGCTGGCTTTACAAATTATTTGCTCAGGGGCTGATTAGAAATTCACACCACGCTTTTCACATTTTTAATTGTAAATTACTTTTAAATGTACTGAGGTTTGTGGTTGGGATTGGACAAAATGGCAAAAGGTTCAAAAGGAGGTGGATACTTTCACATGCCACTGTGAACATTAAATTTTCTGCTGCCACATACATCAAATCTACAGGGGTTGGACAATGAAACTGAGACACCTGTCATTTTAGTGTGGGAGGTTTCATGGCTAAATTGGACCAGCCTGGTAGCCAGTCTTCATTGATTGCACATTGTACCAGTAAGAGCAGAGTGTGAAGGTTCAATTAGCAGGGTAAGAGCACAGTTTTGCTCAAAATATTGAAATGCACACAACATTATGGGTGACATACCAGAGTTCAGAAGAGGACAAATTGTTGGTGCACGTCTTGCTGGCGCATCTGTGACCAAGACAGCAAGTCTTTGTGATGTATCAAGAGCAGTATCCAGGGTAATGTCAGCATACCACCAAGAAGGATGAACCACATCCAACAGGATTAACTGTGGACGCAAGAGGAAGCTGTCTGAAAGGGATGTTCGGGTGCTAACCCGGATTGTATCCAAAAAACATAAAACCACAGCTGCCCAAATCACGGCAGAATTAAATGTGCATCTCAACTCTCCTGTTTCCACCAGAACTGTCCGTCGGGAGCTCCACAGGGTCAATATACACGGCTGGGCTGCTATAGCCAAACCTTTGGTCACTCATGCCAATGCCAAACATCGGTTTCAATGGTGCAAGGAGCACAAATCTTGGGCTGTGGACAATGTGAAACATGTATTGTTCTCTGATGAGTCCACCTTTACTGTTTTCCCCACATCCGGGAGAGTTACGGTGTGGAGAAGCCCCAAAGAAGCGTACCACCCAGACTGCTGCATGCCCAGAGTGAAGCATGGGGGTGGATCAGTGATGGTTTGGGCTGCCATATCATGGCATTCCCTTGGCCCACTACTTATGCTAGATGGTCGCGTCACTGCCAAGGACTACCGAACTATTCTTGAGGGCCATGTGCATCCAATGGCTCAAACATTGTATCCTGAAGGCGGTGCCGTGTATCAGGATGACAATGCACCAATACACACAGCAAGACTAGTGAAAGATTGGTTTAATGAACATGAAAGTGAAGATGAACATCTCCCATGGCCTGCACAGTCACCAGATCTAAATATTATTGAGCCACTTTGGGGTGTTTTGGAGGAGTGAGTCAGGAAACGTTTTCCTCCATCAGTATCACGTAGTGACCTGGCCACTATCCTGCAAGAAGAATGGCTTAAAATCCCTCTGACCACTGTGCAGGACTTGTATATGTCATTCCCAAGATGTATTGACGCTGTATTGGCCGCAAAAGGAGGCCATACACCATACTAATAAATTATTGTGGTCTAAAACCAGGTGTTTCAGTTTCATTGTCCAACCCCTGCAATATCTTAATTTTGCCAATTTTGCAGACACCTCCATATAAACAATATTTATCATTGCCAACAGTTTTCTTAAATTTAAATACTGATTTCCAGCAAACATTTCCTCATCTTCTGTCCCCTAATGTTCTAAACAGGTGCCATCCCATTCTTACTTAAGGATTTAGGTCTCCAGGACATTTGCTGGTGTTTACGTGACAAAACTGGCCTAAAGGACAAGTAAGGAAATAGTGCATGTTATACCTTTCAAGAAGGTCGTGAATTTATGTTAGTACAGGGTTATAATCTATTTTGAACTAAAATGAAATAAAATGAAATAATTAATGAATGAAATATATATAACCACATGAAACACTAAAAATAATCTCACTCTTTGAGAAACCTAAAAATAATAATATCTTTCAACAGGAATAAAACTCCTGTCTTCATAATTGCTGCCTTTGACATAAGCAGTCAATGATTTACACAGACTGCAGCTTGTTTAGAAATTGAAACTTGGAGCTATGGATGAATTGAAGATTTAATTGATAACCTGCAAGTGTCTTGAGGGCTGAATGTCAAACTACATGGGGGTTGGCTAGTCGAGGAATGTTGTCCATCTGGCTCATCGAAACAAGTCACAACCACCTCACCCAGTTGACATCATGAAGAGACAACACCCAACGGCACCTTGCTACTGTAGAACATATAGATGGAAGACTAAAAAGATGCACAGAACACTAAATTTATGATAATTTGGACAGCTTAGAGTGTCTAACAAAAGGTATTCCCTGAACCTTTTATAGTTTGTCATTATACAACCAATAACCTCTAAATATTTTATTGGGATTTTCTGTGATAAACCAACATATAGTTGTTCATATTTGTGAAATAAAAGGAAAAACCAAATCTTTACAAAAAAAAAACCTGAAAAGTGTGTTCAGCACTGCTAAGTCGATGCTTTGCAGAAACACCAGTCACTGCAATAATAGCTTTAAGTCCTTTGAAGCCTCAAAAAGACTTTTGAGGACTGAATTGCACTTCACTGACTTTACAATCCTGGCAGATTAATCAAGTTCAATTCTGGACCAAAACATGGTTAGAAGACAGCCTGGACTAGATTTTCATCTACAGAGAGACACGTAATAAGCTGCAATTTTCAGTTTAAGATGCTGTTATTTTGTTTGAGGTGGCCAAAGGCCTTATGGAGATGGATTCATGGCCTCGTCCAGGAGACGGGCAAAGCTTTAGTGGTACGATAGTTTCATTTTGGCTTTTCCATCTCTTTATGCAAAACCTTTTCTCTAGGCCAGTGGGTGGCAATAATGTAATGACAAACATTTTGTCAATTTTTGATTCATAAGAAAAGTAGCTTAAACATCACCAGAAATGTAAATCCATGTGTGCCTCCAAGCAGATATTGACAACCCCCTCCCCTTCTTTCCAGTCAACATTCACATGTTGGGGCCCATTTGGTTCAAATATGGTCTGAAAATTGGGCCCCAAATTTATTGTATATCATTACATAACGTCCGCATGTTAATTGCTAATATAGCTTGATTCAGGACAAAGTTGGATGCTAGCAGTATGATAGCTCAAAAAACTGCCAAAATTGGGGCTACATATAATTATTATTAAGGACCTGCACAAACTGGAACAGAGGATCAAATATGCTACCTCCCTGTAAGCAAACATTTTCTTGCTAGTACAGTACTGGTCAAAAGGTTTAGACAAGCTTTCTCATTTAATAGTTTTTTTTATGTTTTTGACTATTTACATTTAGTTCATTCACAGTTTTGTTGACTTTGTTGAGAATCTACAATGTAAATAGTAATGAAAATAAAGAGACCCATTAAGGGAGAAAGTGTATGAGGTAGTGTACATCTAAAATACATCAATGCCTTCCATGCTAAACAACATAGAAATGTGAGAAAGAAGTTAAATGTGAAAATGTGCTTCCATAAAGACATCTGCTTGTGTGGTTGTACAGTTGTTTGGATTGATCACATGGGCTAATATCTTTGTTTTGACTACAGGACCCAAAACTATGAAAAACCCTTTAATTTGTGCAGATTTTGAAGTGCTTGAGTCAGACTTTTTAAGTCTTAGTTTCATTTAAACAAAATGAAATAGAAATTTTGTAATGGTTTTGATCCTTTACCTGTGTGGGTTTTTTTTTTTAAACGTTCAGTAGCACTGTGCTATATGACCTAGAAATACAGTGCCTTGTGAAAGTACTCGGCCCCCTTGAACTGGTCAACCTCTTGCCACATTTCAGGCTTCAAACATAAAGATATAAAATTCTAACTTTTTTGTGAAGAATCAACAACAAGTGGGACACAATCGTGAAGTGAAATTAAATTTATTGGATGTGTCAAACGTTTTTAACAAATAAAAAACTGAAAAGTGGGGCATGCAATATTATTCGGCCCCCTTGCGTTAATACATTGTAGCGCCACCCTTTGCTGCAATTACAGCTGCAAGTCGCTTGGGGTATGTCTCTATCAGTTTTGCACATCGAGAGACTGAAATTCTTGCCCATTGTTCTTTCCAAAACAGCTCGAGCTCAGTGAGGTTGGATGGAGAGCGTTCGTGAACAGCTGTCTTCAGTTCTTTCCACAGATTCTCGATTGGATTCAGGTCTGGACTTTGACTTGGCCATTCCAACACCTGGATACGTTTATCTGTGAACCATTCCATTGTAGATTTGGCTTCATGTTTTGGATCATTGTCTTGTTGGAAGATAAATCTCCGTCCCAGTCTTAGGTCTCTTGCAGACTCCAACAGGTTTTCTTCCAGAATGGTCCTGTATTTGGCCCCATCCATCTTCTCATCAATTTTGACCATCTTCCCTGTCCCTGCTGACGAAAAGCAGGCCCAAACCATGATGCTGCCACCACCATGTTTGACAGTGGGGATGGTGTGTTCAGGGTGATGAGCTGTGTTGCTTTTACGGCAAACATATCGTTTTGCATTGTGGCCAAACAGTTCGATTTTGGTTTCATCTGATCAGAGCACCTTCTTCCACATGTTTGGTGTGTCTCCCAGGTGGCCTGTGGCAAACTTTAAACGAGACTTTTTTTAGATATCTTTGAGAAATGGCTTTCTTCTTGCCACTCTTCCATAAAGGCCAGATTTGTTCAGTGTACGACTGATTGTTGTCCTATGGACAGACTCTCCCACCTCAGCTGTAGATCTCTGCAGTTCATCCAGAGTGATCATGGGCCTCTTGGCTGCATCTCTGATCAGTCTTCTCCTTGTTCAAGATGAAAGTTTAGAGGGACGGCCGGGTCTTGGTAGATTTGCAGTGGTCTGATACTCCTTCCATTTCAATATGATTGCTTGCACAGTGCTCCTTGGGATGTTTAAAGCTTGGGAAATCTTTTTGTATCCAAATCCGGCTTTAAACATCTACACAACAGTATCTTGGACCTGCCTGGTGTGTTCCTTGGTCTTCATGATGCTCTCTGCACTTTGAACAGAACCCTGAGACTATCACAGAGCAGGTGCATTTATACGGAGACTTGATTACACACAGGTGGATTCTATTTATCATCATCAGTCATTTGGGACAACATTGGATCATTCAGAGATCCTCACTGAACTTCTGGAGTGAGTTTGCTGCACTGAAAGTAAAGGGCCGAATAATATTGCACGCCGCACTTTTCAGTTTTTTATGTGTTAAAAAAGTTTGACACATCCAATAAATTTCATTCCACTTCACGATTGTGTCCCACTTGTTGTTGATTCTTCACAAAAAATTTAAATTTTATATCTTTATGTTTGAAGCCTGAAATGTGGCAAGATGTTGAAAAGTTCAAGGGGGCCGAATACTTTCGCAAGGCACTGTAAGTTCTTCTTTGCCAGGTTAATGTTTTGATTCTGTAAAATTGCCATTAATCAAACGCAGTGTTTTAAGCACACCTTTAAGATAGACAAGTCGAGACATTTGATCCAAGCACAGCTATAATAATATATATAGTCCAGTGACCAACATGTTAAAAATGTGGTTGAGCTGGCCTGGTCCTTTCGGCTTCCAAGACATCACTAATCTTCTTGAGTGTCATGTGAACTAACACTAATACACTCTCTACAAAAGTACAGACATGAAAAGTACTTTACAAGTCAGCTGTTTAAAAGGTTGACACTTCATTGAATTTCTTGATGATATTTTACCTCTCATCTAAAAGGCTTTTCTCTGTGGAGCCTCTTCCTCAGTCATCTCTGACTATAAGAAAGGTTACAACCTTAGAGGAGCTGCAACCTCAAGATTTTGAGGGGCTTAGATGGAAGTCACCACTCAAGGTGGGATTGTGAATGTCATGGTTCCACAAACTGTACAAACGCTTTCACCAACAGCATGTATCTATCAGAAGTCATTAAAACTCACTTTAAAGCCATCTAAGACAAGACATCTACTTTCTTTCCCTGGTCTGACTGTGTAACAACCAAAGCAACCTGAGAGCTTCAATCTGACCCACTGCAGAACCACCAAGGGACCTATTCACAGAACCTAAACATTTGGCATGCATACAGGTAAGGCAACATCACAGCTCAAGAGTGTGATGAAGAGACATTTTTTGACTGCATAGCCATGAGATTTAAAAGTTTAAAGAATCAACATCTGATTTCTTATATTAGTTTTTGAAACACAAAATATATTTGGAGAACTGCCCTTCCAGTTTACCACCACCATTGTTTTAAATGGTGGCATAAAGGAAATGTCTGACACACATTTTACCCAATTGGATTTAGGTCTGGACTTTGCAACTTCAGAGGTCTGGACACACAAATATGTGCTAATCTAAACCCTTCTTTGTAGGTCAGGCTGAAAAGTTAACCTTCAGTCTTAAGTGTCTTGCAGGCTCTAACAGGCTATCTTCCAGGATCTCCATCAATCTCCCTATAAACTCTGACCAACTCCCTTGTCCCTGCTAAGGAAAAGCATACCCAGAGCATGATGCTGCCACTACCAAGTTTCATGAGGGGAATGGTAAACAACATTAGAACATCCTGTTATGATAATACTACTGGTAAATATCAATTATTAATTATAAATGTACAATAAATCCACATTTTCCTCAACCGTCAACCCACCATTTATCTGTGCTTCCAACAGTCTCTATACCTTTAAAATCTGTTTAGGCATCTTACTGTGATTATCCTCCATCCAACCAGCTGAATATTATACTGAGACAGGATTTTGTTTCAGATAAGCAGGTGAGGGAGAATAGGAACACGGATTTTGAAATTACAGAAAATATTGCCAAGGGGAAGAAAGTGGGTGACAGAGAGAAGGAACCATAAGTCAGAGCCCAGGGACACACATAATGCAGTGGGGAAGAGGTGGGATCTGAAGGGCTGGATGTACATCAACTATGGGGCAATCAGAGAGATATGAATAATACAATTAAAGCAGGGTGTTTCATGAAGAGCTCTACAATATGTCAAATTTCAATCAAAATAGCTATTTTTCCGTATGCATTATTGCATTGCAAATGACAGCTTGGATGCAACGTTTGGTAGGCTACCATATTTCAGATCCCTGCAAGTAAGAGGCTGCTGTGATTTGTTTTTATTATCTCTACAGCAACACCCATGAATCCAATTTAGCAGGTGCACTGCAGACATCTTTCTATGTACACGACAAAGCAGTGGGTCAGTTACAAAACCTGTATTCTGAAGCTGCAGTGAATATCTGACATACTGGAAACAGTGGCAGACTACCATCACTTTGCTTGCAGGGCAGTTGGTTACCAGGGAGACTGAGCACAGGCTTGTTTAGAGACATGCTGCATGGGTGTCAAGAAACATAGCAGGTGCTGCTGCCCTCCCAAGTGCTGTTTGATCTCATAACATATTAAGAAAGATGATTTCCTCAACAGTATCCTTCAAACAAGTAACGAACATTTGTTTCATTTTATATTTTTGAAATGACAAATACATTTCTTGTTACTTAAGATGTTTTTCACACTGCCGGGTTGTTAATTGTTGTCCAAAGAAGCTGAAATAAAATTCAGTTCTCCTGATCAAAGTGTGCTTGATATTAGAAAATGTAACACTTCCCAATCTCTAAAACTGGTTCTGGTATTTTTAATCAGCATTTAAACCCCTGCACTCCTGCTCCTGCTTAGGCCTACACAGCTGTGTGTTGTCATTTTTGTTTTCCTCACTTTTAACAAGAAACTGCAGTTTAATCCGTTTGGTACAGCTTATGACAATGAATCAAAGCAATTTCTTTTTCAACAACTTCTTAAAATCAATATGTCATTTGTAAAAAAGGGTTTGTCTTTTGTCTTAAGACGAAAAAAAAATGCAAGCTTGTGTCACTCGTTTCTTCTGTAGCCTTTGGATTAAATTCCAGATAAACAATGCATCAGCAACTCTGACCTGATCTGTTCAACAACGCCATCATCGAGAAACGGGTTATTCCCACATAAAGGAAAGTACAATCATATACACTCCCTCAATAATCTCTTGGAAACAACCAGCAGGTTATATGAAAAAATAAGACCAGTACAGGCTGTTCCATCAAAACTGCTGAGTGAGTCATTCCTGCTTCTTGGTCTTTGTCATGGCGAGGGCAGGACTGTGGGCGTGTTAGAGGTGAGGCTCATTGAGGTAGAGGTGAGACAGGTTATTAACTCAGCTTCAATCCGTCAGAAGTCGCCACCCGCAGGAGGAGCTCACACACATAAACACAGACCTGTCTGCATACTCACTGCAACACAGCGTCAAGGTAAGACTATAAGAATACTTTATTGTTAATTCATTAATCATTTTATTATTTAATTAATTATCATACAGTCTATGGAGACAAAGGATCTGATATAGGACTGAAGGAGTTTGGATTTGGTCATTAAAGAAAATAAGTTACCTTCAGATTTTTTATTTTTTTTCCCCCATATTAATCCCTCAACAAAGTTGTTGCTTTTGTGATATTCATTACTTGGATGTCCAGCAAAAATATGATTTTACACATGGTATTTTTTTATTTCATTATTGTATACAACTCTCTGGATGCAAGACAGATAATGAGTACAGGCAACCACCTTCACTACAACAGAATAAAAAAACAGCTACAATACAATAAGTTTAATATTTAAACACTGAAATCTTCCTTTCCTAGCTTTTAAATGTAAAAATAAATAGAACGTTTCTCAGTATATTTAAAGCTACCAGCAAGATTATTCTGTAAAATAAGTCAACTCAGTATAGACATAGTTTGTCACCCATAGAATCATGATATCATAATCAGTTTGTCATTATATTTAGCTTTTTTATTGTAAATCGTTATAAAATCAACCCTTTCAAAAACAAGCTTCAACACACATTGATCTCTGGTGACATCACAAAAGGCATAAGGCACAAACAAGTTAAGCTGAACCCTTGACACTCAAATGTAACTTGTATGTTTTAGAACCTGTCTATGAAATCTGCCAGAAAGTTGCTTATCGACCATAGTGTTTACTATTATCAGCTGATCAGTTTCATTCTTGTGCCTTTTGTGATGTCATCAACCCAAACAGACAAGAAGCAGAATTAAGAGCTTTTTTATTTTTAGTTTGGAAGATATAAGCTTTGTGTTTCACATTTTATTACCCAATAACATTGTTTTTGACAGTGTACATGTATTAGTGAAAAAAAAACTATTTGATAGTAACTTTATATTTTACTAAACGACTTTAACTTTCAGACAGCAAGAGATGCACTGACTGGAAGCTTGATTTTATTCACTATATGCTGTGGTTTGCCATATTGTCATTTATTGTCATTTACAGCCTACACCTTGTAAAAACTGGTAGATAAACACATTTTTAAGTTTAAAGAAAAAAACAAGAACCACAGCAGGAGGACAGCCTTAGTTTTTGGAGGCACTTTGAGTGCTTTTTTGATTCAAATTCAAACTTTGGTCAGACTGAACTGCAGAGATGAAAGGTGAACTGGGGAACTCGTTGTTCCCACTTGTCTCCACCATCTTTAGTTGATCTAAATGCATTTACAACCACCCTCACATTCAGGTTGGACCGGCACAGGTTCCACATACTGCAAAAGGCCACACCTGTGACTCGGATACGGTTCTTGGGATTAACATGGGAAAAGTGACCGTTCAGAATCAAAAAGTGCGAGCTAGGACTTTATCTCCTCCCCAAGAGTCTAATTTGGTAATCACCTAAAAACCTGCTTGATTAGAACCTGTTTGTTGTTTTTATTTGTCTTTTTTGGGAATAACATTTAGGTGTCTCAGGACTGAAACCGGAACTGTAAAACTGTAAACTCACCACATACTTGATTTACATTCTAAGCAACACTTCCAGCAAACTAATCAGAGGATGGATTGTTTTACCCTTTAACTTTCTGTCGTGGTGGCTTGAAAGCATCTTAGCAATGTGGTTCATTAGACTTTCGAACATCACACCTAATCGTTATCTCCATATCCTGCTCGATTTCCAATGTGTTGACTGGCAGAAAAAAACACGACTCTAACACTGATAGAAACATCTTGACCACGATCAACTGTTTCATTTTAAACGTTGATCCAGTGCCAGCTGTTTAAAACCCACTGGAACGGAGCCTGAGAGGGATGAATCAGTCAGTTATGTAGGATATAGGCTCATACCTTTGCAGTCAGCATGTACAGGTGTTCTGATAATTTCACCCGCCTTTCCTGCTGATGGTGGTCAGAGGGCTCAGTGGCACCAATTGTATGGCTGCCTCACTTCTGTGAGTCTGCCACAGGGCAGCTGTGGCTACAATGTAGCCCACCACTGTGAGTGTGTGAATGTGTGGATGAATGGGTGGATGACTGATTGTAGTGTAAAGCGCTTTAAGGTCTCTGGGGACGTCATAAAGCGCTGTGCAAATGCAGGCCATTTACCATGATAGTAGGCACACTGAGATTACAATATTAGGACTACATTCAATACTTGTAAATGACCATCAATGCATGTTTTTGGTTTCATTTGGAACATATGGTATCAGAGATCTCAGTGCACACGCTGAGGAGAAAAGCACAGATTGCGAGGAAGTGAGAGCTTATGGGTCTATCATCACCAGGTATGAGTGACACACCCTGACTTAGTCTGTGACACAGAGAGAGGCATGCTGTTCTGTAGCATTCCTCTGCTGGTTGAAGGGTGTATGCCTGGTCTCTGTGTGAGACAATGAGATATTTTTTCCAACCAAAACTAGAGGAACAAATGATGAACAAATCTATTTTTATACTTTCAAGTCTGGATTAAAGTTTGAGCTCATAAACAAATAAATAATTTATTAATCAATAAAAAACTTTTGTAACCATTCCTCCAGAGACTAAAGGCCAATGTGTGCTTATTTGCAAGCACCAGTTTTACGAGCAAAAACCCATTTTCAGTGAAACCCCAGTGAACCATATCACCCAACTAAATGGTCAGTATTGCCTTTGAATTTACAATGCAGGGATATTGAGTAATAAGGTAATATTTTGAATATTTTGATAACATTTTATGTGCAAGAGTGTGTGCTTCTCAAACATTCAGGGAGAGAGACATCTGAACTGTCCTGAAAGGACACACACACACACCATTATGAGTATGTCCACTGCTCAAAAAAATAAAGGGAACACTCAAATAACACATCCTAGATCTGAATGAATGAAATATTCTAACTGAATACTTTGTTCTGTACAAAGTTGAATGTGCTGACAACAAAATCACACAAAAATCATCAATGGAAATGTATTAACCAATGGAGGCCTGCATTTGGAGTCACACACAAAATTAAGTGGAAAAACACACTACAGGCTGATCCAACTTTGATGTAATGTCCTTAAAACAAGTCTAAATGAGGCTCAGTATTGTGTGTGGCCTCCACGTGTCTGTATGACCTCCCTACAACTCCTGGACATGCTCCTGATGACACGGTGGATGGTCTCCTGAGGGATCTCCTCCCAGACTTGGACTAAAGCATCCACCAACTCCTGGACAGTCTGTGGTGCAATGTGAAGTTGGTGGATGGAGCGAGACATGATGTCCCAGATGTGCTCAATCGGATTCAGGTCTGGGGAACGGGCGGGCCAGTCCATAGCTTCAATGTCTTCATCTTGCAGGAACTGCTGACACACTCCAGCCACATGAGATCTAGAATTGTCCTGCAATAGGAGGAACCCAGGGCCAACCGCACCAGCATATGGTCTCACAAGGGGTCTGAGGATCTCATCTCGGTACCTAATGGCAGTCAGGCTACCTCTGGCGAGCATATGGAGGGCCATCTTCAAAGAAATACCACCCCACACCATTACTGACCCACTGCCAAACCGGTCATGCTGAAGGATGTTGCAGGCAGCAGATCGCTCTCCACGGTGTCTCCAGACTCTGTCACGTCTGTCACATGTGCTCAGTGTGAACCTGCTTTCATTTGTGAAGAGCACAGGGCGCCAGTGGCGAATTTGCCAATCCTGGTGTTCTCTGGCAAATGCCAAGCGTCCTGCACGGTGTTGGGCTGTGAGCACAACCCCTATTTGAGGACGTTGGGTCCTCATACCATCCTCATGGAGTTGGTTTCTAACCGTTTGTGCAGACACATGTACATTTGTGGCCTGCTGGAGGTCATTTTGCAGGTCTCTGGCAGTGCTCCTCCTGTTCCTCCTTGCACAGGCGGAGGTAGAGGTCCTGCTCCTGGGTTGTTGTCCTCCTACGGCCTCCTCCACGTCTCCTGGTGTACTGGTCTGTCTCCTGGTAGCGCCTCCAGGCTCTGGACACTACGCTGACAGACACAGCAAACCTTCTTGCCACAGCTCGCATTGATGTGCCATCCTGGATGAGCTGCACTACCTGAGCCGCTTGTGTGGGTTGTAGAGTCCGTCTCATGCTACCACGAGTGTGAAAGCACCACCAACATTCAAAAGTGACCAAAACATCAGCCAGAAAGCATAGTTACTGAGAAGTGGTCTGTGGTCCTCACCTGCAGAACCACTCCTTTATTGAGTGTGTCTTGCTGATCGCCAAAGATTTCCCCCTGTTGTCTATTCCATTTGAACAACATCATGTGAAATTGATTATCAATCAGTGTTGCTTCCTAAGTGGACAGTTTGATTTCACAGAAGTTTGATTTACTTATATTGATTTACTTATATTGTTATATTGAGTTATATTGTGTTATAAAGTGTTCCCTTTATTTTTTTTTTAGCAGTGCATATATATATATATATATATATATAATAATCTGATAATAAATAGTGTGGCATGTATACAATATTTGAGAGCACCTTTGCAAATTACAACACTTAAATGTCCTCATGGTATAGTAACAGACCTAATACTTTACAGCTTGTTTTGTTTGCTTTACAGTGTTACAGACTGTAAAGTTTTCAGTTTTGTTACTGTCTGAGTTCTGCAAGGTTCCTGCAGAACTTGGGAGGGGGTAGATTAAAAAGAGATGTGAAAACAGTATATCAGAGCATTTCAATGAGATGCAAACAGATGTGTTTCAGAAGTGTATGGTAATATTACATTGTGTAAACCTATTTTAGTTGACTGCATTAAAATAAGTAAATGGGGTCATTAAATGCATATGCACTGCATTTTATGTTGCACTTAATTATTGAATTATGTATAGCAATTCGTAGGAATAGCTGTTATTACTAAAATAAAACAACTTCCTACAAGTATTTTATAAAACACAGAGAATTATGCATTTAATGTGGTACTGACAGATAAGGCATGAGCTGAGCAGGAACATTAAGATCTATAATAATGAACCTGCGGGGGTTTATTCTGCCCTTTAAAATACGACACTGGAAAAACTGGAGATGTTCACTTAACAACGTAACATTTCTCATGAAACACAATATAAATGAAACAACGAAATCGTTGCATCCCACCCGCTAACATGTGCATGGGAAGCATTTCTTTGTTCAGAAAGAATTGAAAAAGAGTTTCAGTACTGTGGCTACACCTGATATATGCCACCTGCACAGACACACCCAGGCATTTCCTGGGGATGCTGACACAAAACATGCACACAATGCAGAGCATATGCCAGCCCTGGGGTGACTAACCGATTACCATGTCAGTTAGGGATGACAAATGTTTTTAACCTAAAGCAAAAAAGCTTTGTCAGCTGGAGCCAAACTACCCCCTTATGGCAGTTAGCGGAGTCGTTCCTCATGATTTTGAACAGGAGTGATTCCAGATTTGTTCAACAGAACATCAAAATTATTTGACTTAAGAAGACTTTCATAATATTTTCCTGTATGTTCTTTCTTGCAGCAATATGAGCACAGGTGGAACACAAACCCCTCCACCCTACCTCCTACCAGGTAAACACACACATCTTCATGGACACTGCCTTGCAAACGTTTGTACACCCCTTGACTTTTCCCATATTTTGTCACATTGCAACTAATAACTTTGATCTACTCTTCTAAATGTTCTGTGTGTTTATACAAATCAACACAAAGAAGACCATGATAGTGAAACGAAATAAAAATTATACATTTTTTAAATGTTTTTCAAATAGAAATATTCAAATGGTGTAACAAAGTTGTTATCAGCCCCCTTTACTCTGATACCCCTAAATAAAATCCATTGCTTGCAGTTGGTATTGGAAAGTAACCTAACTAGTGAAGAGAATCTACCTGTATGTTATTTTTTTTGCACAATATAATCCAGCTGTTCTGTGAAGGTCTCAGAGAAAACCGACAGGTCAGGGGGAAAGTTCTGGAGAAATTCAAAGCAGAATTAGTTTATAAAACAATATTCTAAAATTGAAACATCTCATCCAATGTAAACTGAGGTCGGGCAAGGAGAGCACACAAGAGACCCATTTGTATTCTAGAGGATCTGCAGAGATCCACAGCTCAGGTGGGAGAAACTGAGGACATGACAACCACTAGTTTTGCAAAACTATGCCTTTGAAGGCAAGAAGAAAAAACATTGTTGCACAAAATTTAAAGTTTGTCCTAGACCATGTACGAAACACATGACACATGTGTAACAAGGTGAAATGTTTTTGGCCTGCATCCAAAGGGTTGGAGAAAAACTACCATTACACATCTCCCTACACACCTCATCCCCATTGTAAAACACGGTGGAGGCAGCATCAGACTGTGGGAACACTTTTCTTCAGATGGGACAGAGAAGCTAGTCTGAGCTGATGAGAGGTTGAATGAAGCTAACTACAGAGTGTTAGAATGGCCTAGTCAAAGGTTGGACCTTTGTGAAATTGAAATTCTGTTGCATAACTTGGTAATTACTTCCACCAAATAAGACTGGGCATTACTGTCGGTCTAAAGATGTACCACGTGCAAGAGAAATGTAATTGCGACGCTGAATTCAGGAAAATGTGTTTCTACAAAGTATTGACTTAGATGGGCTGAATACAAAGCAAAACACATTTTTTGAATTTAATTTTTAAAAAGTTTTGAAAAATCATCCTTTTTCGTCCACTTTATAATTATGGTCAAAATCCCTCTCAAATACACTGAAGTTTGTGTTTGTAACGTGATAAATGTTTAAGGGGTAATACTCTTGCAAGGCACAGTGCATCATCTCAAGCTCATCAAAACTATAGTTAGTTGTTAATTTCCTGTTTTTTTTCCTGTATTTGTTTGATCCAGTTGAAGATCAGGGGTCTGGGGTGAAGGTTTACCACGTGCATACCCCATTCGACCCTCCTGAATCACTGCAAACCGCTGCTGCCACCAAGGTCACACCAGGTAGTTTTGCACATTATGGCGCATCTTTACAAAACAGAGAAATACATTTCTATTCTTGTTTTTTAACTCGAAACCTTAGCATCAGAGCTGTTCTCTGACATTTCTGTTTCCTTTTTTCTCATCTCCCTTCAGTGTACACCAGTGGAGGCGGAGGCGGAGGCGGAGGGGACGGCAGAAAGAAGTTTGTGAGTTACGATGTGGGTCTGGGTCGTTCACCCGGCATGACAACCTGCACGTCCTGCCAGCAGCAGGTCATGACCAATGTCACTTATAAAGCAGGAACATACGCATGGCTCATGTGCATACTCTTCATCTGCTGTGGGTGAGTGTGTGATGTCAAGTCTGCGTTAAACTCCTCGCAGGTTCCAAAGAAGGGAACAAATAATAAGTAATAAATAAGTATAAAGAAGAAGCAGGAGGGAAACTGTTTTTTATTTAATTCCAATTCATTGTGTAATTTTTAGGTATTTATCCATTTTTATTTCATTTTATTTTAACTAGATTTTCTGGTTTAGATTTAAGGGCTGCATGGTGGTGCAGTTGGTAGCACTGTTGCCTTGCAGCAAGAAGGTCCTAGGTTCAATTCTTGGCCGGGGTTCTTTCTGCATGGGGTTTGCATGTTCTCACTGGGTACTCTGGCTTCCTCCCACAGTCCAAAGACATGCCTGTTAGGTTAACTGGTCAATCTAAATTGCCCTTAGGTGTATGAATGAGTATGGTTGTGTGTGTTTCCCTGTGATGGACTGGCGACCTGTCCAGGGTGTACCCCACCTATCACCCATAGACTGCTGGAGATAGGCACCAGCTCCCCTGCAACCCACTATGGAATAAGTGGTAGAAAATGACTGACTGTTTAGATTCATATTTTTATTTATTCATTTATAAATACAATAAATAGGAAATCCTTCAATATTAAATTAAATATTAGGTTTTAAAATACCTTTAATTTATTAAATCACTATTCATTTATGAATAAATACATTTTAATAATTTATTCATTATACATGACAGGCAGTTTAGCAAAGATCCAATATAATTTTGCATCTGACATTGGATAAATCATAGAGTGACAGTTTGTTCCCATTTCCACAGTTTTTACCATAAAAATACAAGACATATAGGTGTTCACTGAGAGAAAAATATTATTTTAGTGGCAACCAGGTGATCCCCAAAGAGCCATTGGTGGGTCAGTTCCTGGCCACATCTATTTCCAATCCCTTCATCATCTGACATTCAGATACTTTTCACCTGCTGTATATAGTTATTTAGGCTCTTATTTATTTCTTTTGTCTCCTGGTTTTAAAATTTGTATTCAGCTCCCTTTAAGCAACCACCACAGTAAAGGATGGTGGTTGCAGCACCATTCTAAGTGGACACTTTTCTTAGCAGGGCCCAGGAAGCTGGTCAGAGTTGATGAGAAGATGAATGGAGCTATATACAGGGGGTGAAGGTTCACCTTCCCACAGAACAATAACCCTAAACATCCAATCAGAGCTACAATGAAATGGTTTAGATCAAAGCATATTCATGTATCAGAACGGCCTAGTCAAAGATCACATCTGAACCTAATTAAAATTGCAAGGTGACAAAATCTAAAACAATTCAAGAGGTATTTATACTTTTGCAGCAACCAGGATGAATGTGGCTTCATGAAAGTCAGCCTGTTTGTGTTTTTTGCAGATTGTTCCTGTGCTGCTGCTTGATTCCATTCTTTATGGACAGCTTCAAGGATGCGTACCACACATGCCCACGCTGCAACAAAATCCTGCACGTTGAGAAGAAGGAGTGCTGTAAATAATAAGCAGCGAGAAAAGATGGACCCATAGAAATAACAAGCACCATCCTGTTAGCTTTGTCTGCCTCTGGATCGCCTGAGAACAAGAGTTAATGGACACTGACTTGCTTATTTCTATGGACAAACCGTTGGGGTTGACAAAAATCAAACATTAAACAACTTCTGCTCTGCATTAGAATATTAGGAAACATACTACGAGTGGTTGTGTTGCCAGACATTTAACCAGTAAATTAAAAAAAATTACAACCTCTGGCAGGTTAAATTACGTCCAACACACTTTTCTACAGATCTGTTATATTTTCACCAACCTTAATTTGCAGACGTTATGCTGGTAAAATGAAGGCTTGTGTACAGATTTCATGTTTGAAAGCTAAACCAATCATCTCGCCACTTGGAGGGACTTTTGCACAAACAACCTAATGAAACAAACCAACACAATAAACAAGTGTACAGGGTAGAGGCGAGAGGAGTTGCTGCTGATAGTCATTGCACAATTAGTGTTTGTGTTGGGATGTTTTGTTGAAGGTTTCTGCCTATGAGACTTTGCTTTATGAATTAACCTGTAGATTTCATGTTTATTTACTCAGAAAATTACACTTTTATTTTTTAAGGTTTACACACTACACAATCATTTTAATCTGGAGAAAAATAGGAAAATCTAATTAAATTACATATAAATCTATATCTATATATAGATGTAGATTTATATGTATATATATATATATATATATAAACGTGTGATCTTCTGTCTCTGAACAGCTAGCTGCTTGATGATACACTAATGTGCTTCGTCTCAGATTCATGGATGAAACTGAGCACGCTCGGACTTCCGTTATTTATCTATCTGCTGGAAAATATTGTTTCTCCAATAAAAAATCTAGAATATATAGATGATATTTGGCTGCCTGCTCTGTCTCTTTTTGAAAAGAAGCCTTTTTTTTTCTTTGTGTGTGAAATGAACATTACATAGCGCTGCCCTTAGTTAAGGTTCTAAGAGACTTTCCTATGGCCGAGGAAATTGGACTTCCACAGGCACCTACAGCTGAAAGGAGATCTTTCTGTACGCTGTATAAAAAATTACCATTATTTTCATTTTTGCCAAATAAGAATTTTTTTAAAACTTTCTTACATTTCTTTAGTATTTGGTAGATTGACCTTTTAAGCAGTATAATTTTGGTCAAATGTTTTGGGTGTCCTTTAAAAAGATTCTCACAATAATTTGCTGGAGCTTTGGCCCATTCATCCTGACAGAACTGGGTCAGGGTTGTAGCTCACCTTGCTCAAGCACACACGCACACACACACCTTCTGAGCTCTTCCCACAAAGTTGAGATGGGAAACACTTCAATTTTAGTTTCTTCAGGCCACAGGATGTCTCCAAAAATGAAGATATTTGTCTCTGGAGCAATGGCTTCTTCTTCTCTCAGTGACCTTTCAGCCCATGTTGGTACAGGACTCTGTCCACTGGATAATGACATTATTTTAGCAGCGTCAACCATCGTCTTCTCAAGCTTTTTGCTTTTGTTCTGAGGCTGTTAGGCACCTTTCACATTAAAACACGGTCATCGCTGGGACACAGAATCTGTTTTCTTCCAGAACATTATGACCGCTTTACATTCCCATGGTGTTTATACTTGTGTATACAGGTACATCTCATAAAATTAGACAATTGCGTAAAAGTGGAATATTTTTTGCCAGTCATTTTAGAAAGTGAAACCATTATTTTATGTTCATTCCATATAGAATAAAATATTATTTAAAGCTTTTATTTCTTGTAATTTTGATGATTATGGCTTACAGGTAAAGAAAACCTAAAATTCAGTGTCTCAGAAAATTAGAATATCACATTAGGGAAATCAACAAAGAATGTTTTAAGCACAAATGTTAGGCTTCTGAAAAGTTTGCCAATTTCTATGCACTCAATACTTGGTTGGGCCTCCTCTTACATGAATTATTGCATTAATGCACCGTCGCATAGAGGAGATCAGCCTGTAGTTCTGCTGAGATGTTATGGAAGCCCCGATTGCTTTGATAGTTGCCTTCAGTTCATCTGCCTTGTTGGGTCTGGTGTTTCTCATCTTCCTCTTGACAACAGCCCATGTGGCTTCCAGCAAACAAGACTTTGCTCAGCGATGGCTTTCTTCTTGTTGCCCTTCCATGAAGGCCATATTTGTGGAGTGCCATCAACAGATTCTTCCACCTTTACTATGAATCTCTCCAGCCCCTCCAGAGTAACCTCCTCTGCCTAGTGCCTTATCTGCTTAGGTCGGCGGCAATGTCTTGGTAGGACTACAGTTGTGTCAGAAACAACGGACCTGTGACACGTTCAAGCCTTTGGATCTTGTTTCATCTTCCATGCTAACCCTGCTTTAAACTTCACAACCTATTCCTTCTCATGTCTTCATGATGCCATTTGTTCATTAATGTCCTCTAACAAACCTCTAAAGCTTTCACAAAATTTAACCTTGATTTAAAAATTAAATCAAGGTTTAATTTGGATTTAAACCTTGATTAAATTGAAATTAACTTGTGTTTTTCCGTTTTTATAGAAAATTTTATTCAACATACATTTTCCAGCAAAAAGGCAATATACAGGAATAGTTGTCGTACACTGCTGCTACACTGATGATTTTCAACCGGAAAAGATCAAATCAAAGTGATTCTGCAGGTCATCTTTGTACTGAAGTTTTTAAACAAGACAAACCACCGCAGTTAGTTTTTCCAAGAAAAAAAAATCTGTAGGTAACAGAAGAAAAAAAGTTGTCAATGGTACATCAGGAACAAACAAACAAAAAAAGAAGAAAATAAAACTACACACAAGAAATATGAACACCTGGCTCCTTCTGTACCCAACAAGAAAAGGCGTTTCTCTTAAATTTTACACGTTCACATTTTTAAATATACAATTCTTAAATGTCGTCTTTACAGAGCCAGCTATGCGTTTTTAAGGGGTGCATTCCATCTGTGCTTAAAAATAATAAAACGAGAGAGGGGAGTTTTGTAGGGCTTAAAGTGTTTCTCACAATGCTGGTTTTGGCTCTACACAATCCCAAACCTGTAGGAGCTCTAAGTGTCTGCAGCTCGACCAAGCACAATGCAGTTCCTGCTATTAACCACTGGAGGGCGCTAGAGGTAAGAGAATACAAGGAAGGAGGGAGAAAGTGTGTGCGTGTGTGTTTTGAGGAGGAATGACTGATGAAAACTACTAAAGGCGAGGGAGTTGAGCAGAAAAATGTTCGTGCGTGTGTTCTGAGAGGAATTAACTTTATGACGGCCGGTCCTGAGAAAGCTCCGACAGTGCCAACTCTGAAGATTAAAGAGACAATTCTGGGTTTTCTCCATTTATTTTCAACAGAAGCTGTTTTGCAGATTTTTTTTGTTTTATTATACAAGATCTGCAAAAAAGTAATAACAGATTTACTGTCCTCCAACCAAACTAAGTGAGAAAGAATTGTGTAAACTTGGAAATACTGTTTTTTGTTGCACTATATATGATGGGAGAAGGAACTACCACAAAGCTCTGAGCAAACACCTTTTTATCTAACTCAATACACAGCGGTTCAGTTCCTCTCCAAGCAACTTCATTTAAAACAATCTTTCTTAGCACATAAGGAAAAAAATATTGAGAGAAGTAGGAAAGAGAGGAAGGAAGAATCCCAATTTCTGCTTCTCGAATTCGTCTAAAAACCCAATTTTATGTCTCCCACTTCCAGACAGGCAACAAAAAGCAGGCAGTGAACAGGTAGAAAAGCCAAAACGGAACCGAACCGCCTCAAACGTAAAGGGAGACGGTTTCAAAAAAAAACAAATCTAAAATGTACAACAAAATCAACAGTCAGGAGGTGGTTGGTGCAGTTTATTTTTCCATTAATCTGTCAGCTGCAGCAGCGAGATCCTGTGTGGCTGAAGACGTGGTGCCGGTGAAGAGCTGTAGAGGTGTCCAGGTGGGTGTTAAAGAGTGATGAACACACACACACACACACATACACACAAGCAAGCAAGCACGCACACCCAAACAGTCTCGCACACACGGTTGGTTACAGTCTGTGGTTATGGTTTGTTAAAGTGGGAAAGAGGGGAGGGGAGGTGAAGCAGGGTTTGAGACGGATGAGGAAAACGAAGAGGAGGGGGGCAGGCTGCTTTAGTTGTGGATCTTAATTGCTTTCTCCAGGTATGTGTAGCGACCTCTCTTTGGAGCTTTGTTGAAATGATCTAACCCTAGCCAGGGCCGCGGGTGGGACATGTTACCTGCGGAGGACAGAAGTCGGAGAGGACGTTAGGCACCTCTACTGCTGCCTAATGAAAACAGATAGAGAAGCATCTGCAGGATGAATACTAAGAAAATGTGTTTTTCAAAGAGAAGGTTCAACATTTCTTTCAGGTGTCACCATGATAATAAAAAGACAAAACATCTTTTTTAAACTGACTTATAAAGTTATACAGAGGCAACCTGAAGTAGGTTACAGTTGGTGACTTCATCTAATATAAATCCAGATGTTATTTTACCTGGAGGCTGATGCTAACAGCTAGTCAGAGAGATCTTCGAACATCTCCAATCTCAAAAGCGCCACAGCAGTTTATGGTAACGGTTTTATGACCCTTTAAACGGTCGTCATGTTTGCTCTGCATGCTTGTTTACACAGAAGCTGATTATTTACACAGGAAACAGAGGAAGAAAGCTCTGCGCCACCAATAATCTTCCTGAGTGAAACATACTGACACTGGAACATGTCAAGTGTTTGGAATCGGAGAAAATACTTTAACAGAAAGTAAAGAGGGGCAATGAATACAATATATATAATGGTGTCACTTCAACTGCTCTAGAGGGTCCCTGCACATTTTCTATTTCAACATCCCATACTTTCCAGACCTATATTTCAAAATGTAAAAAATTCCTGTCAATTTTTACAACACTGAGGAAATCTGAGTAGAAAACATTTACCTAGTTGGACTTCATTACCTGTTTGTTCCTCTAATCATGAAATGTCATAATGCTGAGGTTGTGCCGTCCAAGGCAATCTGGACCAACTTAGATCAACACTATTTTAAAATCCGTAAACATATTCAATCTGGACTGAACCATGTTGCACTAAATCCACATTATTTAAAGCACAGCTCATAATCGCTGACGCCCCTTTTCTGTTAGGAGAAAGGAAGTCTGGAAACTCAAACATTTATCCATGCTCAGTTTTCCTTAATACTCTCTTATCCAGAGCTGGAAACTGATAAAAGCTAATTCAACACTTTTCTAAGACTGAGAAGGCACATCAGAGAGAGCTTTTCTTAATATCCTGTTTCACACGGGAAGATTGTAGGTGGAGCACCACCTCCTACATCCACTTCCCCTCTAAAAGCATCAACTTACCCGCCAAGGAAAACATGACCTTAATGTAAAGGTTCATAAAATACAGTTAGAAATTTAGTTGACATTTTTTAGGCTTTCTTTGGTCCCTGTTGCACTAGCAGTTGGCTTCAGCTTCAGGGCCCGACTATTCAGCATTTACACTAAATGGAGACACCAAGAGTTATTTACTACAGGTACCATTAACCTTTTATCAAATAACCTGAAATAACCAATCACAGCTCTCCTTTTCATTCTATTTTACATAAAAGCTTGTTTAGTGTTTAGCTAAAGTCCTGTGAACCGATCTGTTACAGATTCAAATAACGGTGCGGACCGGAGTCAACATGCCCAAATGTTACTGGGAGTTCTAAGTCCAGTCTGGAAAAGCCATGTGATTACATCAGATTCAAATAAAAGACATCACATTTTATAGAAGTGACAGCGACTCCGTGAATCTGCTTTAGCCGGCACATTTCCCTGCTGGATGTTGGAGAGAAATTTCACTCTTTACAGAGAGAAAATCCTTTTTGAGCTTCAACGACCTCAAACACAAAACTGAAATCCAGCCTGAACCTGCAGTCCAGACATTTGTAGATATATAATACTTAACATCCTGGAGTCTGAATATCGCACATCCACACATTTATATTATTCCTGTGCTTCCTGGACAACTGCTGGCATACGAAGAATCTAAGTAACACAACAGCTGTATTATCAACAGCAGGAAATACCTGGCTGTGGTTCAAAGTCCTTCAGGTTGACCTCGTACTCGTCTTCAGTGATGTACTGATGCCGGCCCATCATCACAATCGCAAACTTAAACTGAAAAAAATAAAATAAACGGTTAAATACGTTTTACACAATAATAAAAACGATGAGATGGTAAAAAGAGCAGATTATTTTAACTCCGCTAATGTAGCAGGACACATGTGGAGAAGTCAGAAAGACGGAGGTTCAAATTGTGATGTTACGAGTCAGTGTGAAATCCATCTATTATTCATCATTCAGTTTATAATTAGATCTTTTTCTGGAACACCTGGATCAAACATTTTTCCATATTCATTTTTCCCCTAAACTTGAAAAATGCTAAAAACAAATTCCAAACTATCCAGACGTTCAACACTGCGTAGAAACCTGGTGGTTGGTAAGAGTCCAAGAAAGTGAAAAATTCCTTTAGGGACAGTCTGAACTGAGAGGGAAAAGCGAACAGCGATGCTGTGGTTGAGCTGTAGGAGTTTAGACTTGCTCAGCTGCTGAACCCAAACGACATCACTTCCTGGGTCACTTGACGGAGTAGAGAGTAGGGTGGCAGACATCACTCAAACACGTGAAAAAAACGATTTGGTTTGAACAGCTCGTGACGATCCATGCACAAACACTCAAGACTTGTTTGTTGGAAAATAAACAACTTCGAAGCTGTCAAACAACCTTTAAGGTCATTTTAAAAGAAAATACTTGAGTTTATTATGAATTTATGATCCATTTCTAATGGGAAGGCTTTAAACCTGGAAAAACCAGAAAGTTGAAGGAGAGAAGAAAGAACCAGGATAATACACAAGGAAGGGAGGTAGGACACCACAAAGGACAGGAAAGAGCAATAGGAAAGAAAGACACGAAGCATAAGGAAGGAAAGGTCAGAAGGACACAAGGAAAGCAGGGATGAAACAATGGAGATGGGACACATCACAGGAAGAGATAGAGGACAAAAAGAAAAAAAAGAAATAAATAAAGGATTTAGGACACAAGGAGGCCAGGGAGGAAAACCAAGGAGGGAAAGAGGGAAAAGCACAAGGAAGAAAGAAGGTTAAAACACAAGGAAGGACAAAAGAAAGGTAAATGGAAAGGACATAAGGGTGGTGGAAAGTACAACGACCCAAGGAAGGAAAGAAGGGAAAAGCTTTTGACAATGGCATAAAAAATAAAGTCTGGAAACTTTTTTTCCATTCTCCTATTTCCAATCTTATCCAAACCTGTAAATGATTGAAATTAAATTCCAAACCTTTATTCTGCGGAGGGACGCTGTGGCTAAATTTGAATGTCTAGCAGTCGCACTGTGGTGTGCGATGTCAGTTGTGACTGAAATCCAAGTTGAACTTTATTTCCTAGTGACGCGGAAATGACTTGACTTGATGCACTCTTAAAATAAAAGAACTAAGAAGAATGCAAATGTTTTTTTTTACAGAAACGTAGTACTACTAGACCCCAAACATGATGCCGTACCTTCTCAAATTCTTTCTCCTGGATGTCCAGCATGGTCTGGATCCTCCTCATCACCTCCCTAAATGGCTCACCCTGCAAGGACGATATTGCAAGAAAACTATGAGACAAACATTCAGCGTGAAGTAGACTTGGATAGGTGTATAAATACCTGTCTGATCTTGAGCAAGAAGGGAATCCCAAAGGTACCGAAGACTTCCTTGTGGAAGTGAGCGACTGGAATCAACATCTCAGTGTCCTTGTCTAAGTCCAGCTGGTCCAAAGGAATCTCCTAAATGAAGACAAGAAAACGTGAAAGGTTAGACACACGGTTGCAACAAAAACTGCCACAACGAGGCCAAAGCTGCACGGAACGTGAGGTGTGTAAAAATGTCTATTTTTTAAGGCTGTATTTAATCTGTAGCCGGAATATTTTGAGCACAAATGCAGCAAGAATCGGACACTGAAGAAGCAATCCAAACCCAGTGCGTCACGGCTGAAAGCTCTGAAGCGGAGATGCATCTGAAGGAGGTAAAACGGCTAAAAATAAACGCCTCCCAAACACACTTACCTCTATTCTAAAGGTGCGACTGGCAGCAGGAGATAAACATTCTAGCAGCTCGTCCTCCTGGTGAACCCCAATGATTTTATAGCTTACTATCTCTAACAGCCTGCAGGGGAGAGGCAGAAAGGGGAAAGACAAGGGCTTAATGAGCAGGGGCAGATGTTCAAAAACTTTAGACAGTGAAATAAGGGAAATTAATGTTAAATTAGGAGGAAATAAAATGACAGCATCAACAATCATTACAATGACACATTTATTCTTGGTGTTCCTGTGATATTTAAAGGTTTTCCAGGTTCAATTTTCTAGATTTTTCCATCTGTTATGACAATATGGTGATTTGAGATTGATCAGTGTGGCATTTGGACAAACTTAGATCAGTTTATATCCATAATAAATGGATAAAAAGCATGACCTCTAAAGTGACCAAAATAATAAATACTATAGTTATTTTCCATACTCCAGCTGTCTATAATGCTTCATACCAGTAGGATGAACATTAATCTGTCTCACAGACTCATCAGTGATAAATACCTGAGCTTCTCAGAGCCATTTTCAGACAGCTCCACTGCCTTTTTACATTCTTCCAAAAGGTCCCGTACACAGCCATGTTTGTCAGGGTAGAGGGTGATCTCCTGAAATAAATATACAGAAATATTACCTTTCTCGTTTAACAACATGACAGCTTATGATCCGCAGCACATAGTATGTGGTTTACCTCCTCTCTGAACTGGCTGTTGAGCCATATGCATTTAAAACTCCTCCTGTTCTCAAAGTCTGTTATCTTCATCTTTAACTGTGGACATAGAAAGAAGAACGTGAGAAGTTATTATTTGAACATGACAAAGTGAGTGCGATTTTCATGCCCTTCTTTGACCTCTTTTCATTAATAACCTTTGTACTCATCAATCTGAACGAAGGATCGGTCCATAACCGAGCATCAGATAAACAAGTGGTACTGAATACTTTCTGGGATAAACCCAGCAAAACAAAACCTGGAGGAAGATCCCCAGAAAGTTCTATTTTCTGACTTATTGGGCTATAATTTTTAACAAAACGGAATATTACGAACTTTGAACTTGGCACTTGAATACATTCAACAGGTTTAAACTGATTATGTGCTTAAACAGCCAATGGTATTATACAGAAAATAATGCCTGAACAGCATTCACACCAAGCACTAGTATTTTCTAACTTTAGCAGGTTGGTGTAAGCTCACGGAGGTAAGCTTGAAATCTTGTTTGCTCATCCTGGACAACCTACTGAACTGAACCGCGGTGGGTATGCGGACCGGCAGGAGAGGACACCTCCACGAGAAACTGAAAGCCGAGTCAGAGCTTGACATTATTAAATAGAACTTATTTTTCCTACCCGATGTACTTGTATCACAGAAATGTCATCTAAATGCAAATCTGATGAGCGAGATGAGCTGATGGCAAAAAAAAAATAAATGAAATTGTAAAATTCAAAGGGTGCGCAAAGAAATCAGCTAATAGCTGGAATGTCTGATCTTTTTCTAACCAGCGAACGCACCATATACAACAGGTTACCCTGACAACGCTGTGTGAAAACAACTCAAAGTTAAATACTTTCAATATCAATGAGGTGTATAGAAATGAAGTCAGAGGAAGCACAAATGATGTTAGAAGCATCTAGACAGGAAGCTGCAGTTTCTACAGAGGAATGATGGTTTATACTTCAGACGGCACTAAAACAGAGAAGGGTTAACGTATCGCAGCATAATTTCCCGTTGAATCGTTTTCCGTTTTCTACCTCTGCTGTCGTGAACATGTGGGATTAAGAAATGTTAGCAGTCTTCAAAAATCAGAGTTAAGGTACAACTACTTCCTCTACAGGGTATATGCTAACCATGCTCGCCCATGCTGCACGATAATCAGGACATTTATTCGCGACACTATCGCTAAAAACTGCGATGATGATATTGATTATAGTAAACAAGGTTTTCTTTCTTTTAACATTTCACATCATCCCCCCATTACTCTCGATGAGCTGTAGCGTTCCCAGCTACAAAAAATGATCATCAGGCGTGGGCATTAAGAGCAGCTGGCTCAGATTCCACCAAACTGGAGGTCAAGAGAACACTTGGTTTTCACATTAAACAAGCTGGAGTCGTCCAAGCGTTCTTACCTGCTGGTAGTAGAGTTTCTTGGGCTGCCGAGGCTTGAAGAATTGCAGCAGGTCTCGCAGTGTCCCATCATAGTTGTGTCTGAGAGGATTCCCTGGACCGTCCCTGTACCTGGCCACCACACCACCAGGCAGGGGGGGAGGCCGACGAAGGGAAGGAAGGACGGATGGAGAAAGAGGCCAGAGGGAGTCGTAGACGAGAGAAAATGTGTAAGTTGGCATGGAGAGAAAGATGTACAGAAGTGTGAGAGGTGAGAGGGAGGAGTTAGAGGAAAACAAAGAGAGAGGTGGAAGGGGGACAGGTTACACAATATTTCTGACAGCCGCAAAGACCAAAGAGAAAACAAGCAAGTTCAAAATGCAACTTTCTTGTCAAATGTAGTAAATGGTAATTATATAGAAGATGTGATATCACATTTAATCTAAATCATTTTATTTTAACTTGTGTAAAACAAACTGTCAGTGTATCTGCAAGTCGGAGGCTTTTTAAGATCGCTGGGATTTAGGTTTAAGACTTACAAAACTAAACCTTCTAACTTATGTAAGATGTCTGCTGATAGCATCAGGCACCCTTGGCATAATAAGCCTACTGCATTATACAATAGCTGTTATAATGGTAATAGTTGACACCTTTTAGCAACATCTGCTATGAAATCCCAGTTATCAGATAATAAACTTGGCGGTGATTATATAAGCTGGCAGAGAATAGTGTGAAAATAGATACATTTTTTACCTCCTAAGCTATGGATGACAATTTCAACTAGAAAAGCACTCAGAGAGCGCAGATCTCCACCAAGGCCACTGCATGTCAGCTGCTGACAGAGTGAGGAACCATGTAGGAACTCCAAGTTGTCGCTCCATGGTCTGGCGCTGAAAAGCATCCTTCAAAAACATTCTGGGTCCACATCACCACCTAAATCTAATCATCTGTTCCTTTCCCTGATACGCATCTCTGAAAATTTTATTCAACTTCATTTATAACTTTTTGAGATATTTTGCAAACAGAGGGACAGACACAACAGCTACAAAACCATGGTGGAGTTGAGGTTGTGGGGTGCTCAGAGATCATCTTGTGTGTACCCATGATGTCACAAACTGTGCAGCAAACACATTATTTCTGTCACTATTTAGGAGTTCAATAAACTCATCCACAGGGTGACTGTTCTTGGCTGCACTGTAGAAACTACAATAATTAGCCCGCGCTCAGTTGTTAAAAACAGGCGGCGGGAAACACGCCAACCTGTTTTCAAAACCCATCTTTATTACGGTTCCGTATCTTGACATTTCACACGGCTCTGTGGTCAACAGCACTCTGTAGCCTTGCATTATGTGCCTTGTAGTTTATTCGCAGCGTAAACTAATGCATATTACTGCAGCAAAAACTACAATACATGAAACTGAATGCAGTAGAGAAAACAGGCGATGCAAGAAGCAATACGTAAATGAGCAAATGCATTTAACCTCCAACTATATTTCATTTAAAACCGGACATTTATGCCCATTTAAAGACCCTGTAGAAATCATGTATATCTTTTATTATTTGATTTGCTGTATAAACATATTCTACACTAGACTAAAAATAAGCTATTAGGATGAAACATACTAATGCTATAATTCACATAGCATATGGATGTGCGTGTGTGTGTGTGTGTGTGTTTGTGCGTGCAATGGGACAAGCCTCCTACCCCTGGGACTTGAAGAACTGCAGCAGCATTGGATCTGTATTCAACCTCTGTGCAACGGTCTTGGCCACCTGACAAAACACACACACACACACACACACACACACATTACAAGTAGGTTACCACCAACGGTTCATCAGACAGTATCTATGTCAGCTGCCTTAAACAAATATGATACAGAAAGCAAATAAAGATCAGATTTATACATCGAGCACAGAAGCAGAAGATTTTTACATTGCGAGCTGTACCCTGAAATACCCCAGAAGGGCCAATAAATGAATAAATAAATTTGTCCCCATCATCATTAAACACCCTTTTTGCAAGAGTAAAATCAAACAAAATCCAAAATACTTGGCTATTTCAGCTGTATGAAGTGATAAAAGGAGGTCACTGCTCGAATTAGAGAGCATTAATCAAGCAAGGCGACTGTACCTGAAAATAGTTCATGCGGTTCGAGAGCGTGACCACAAAACCAGGGTCATTGTGGATGGTCTTGTCACAGAAAATGACATCAACTCTGTGGTAAAGATCCCGGAAATAGTCCTTGGCTGTGGGCAGCTCACTGCTGTCGTTCTCTGGGTCGTCCCTGTATGGATTCGAGGAAATAATGTGAATTAAGCAGCTTAATTAGAGAAGCATCATTGTTTTTTTTATGTGCACAGCTACAGTCAATAAAAGTAAAGCCACACCCACAAATGATTAAATGACAAGCAATGTTACAGATGATCACTGAGTTTTAGCCCTTTAAAAAAAAAAGAAACAAGTAACAGCAATGGACTTTGTGGGATGTTTTCAAACTAAGGGTTTCTAAACATGTTTCATGTCAGAATTCACAACTTTTCCAGACTAAACTTTTTTTTTCGGTCCTTTTTTTTTGTTCGCCTTAAAGTACAAATCCGAAACATCACAATGACTTTAAAGTGGATATTTCTACAGTAGTCAGGATTTTAATATAGAATTTGCAAAAACTACAGATGAAAGAAAAGGAGAAAGGACATAAGAACAGAAGAGAAATAGGGAAGCGACAAAGGAAGAAAAGAAGCAGAAAAATGAATAAAGTCAAGAAAAAAGCTAAGTAGTAAGGAAGAAAGTAAACACTGATTATGAGTAGGATAAAAGATGGACAGATATATGGAATAACGGAAAGTCTGCTGAACAGACAGATGGATGGATGGACCTTGTAGACAACAGGACAGGTAATACATTCTGGAAACATATTTTTCCATGCTCCATTTTCTATTTCCATACTTATCCAGATCTGATGAGTACTTGACCCAAATTAAACACCTTTATATCCCGCATAAACACAACTCACTGATCCGACTCCATTGTTAAAAATACCGCTAATTTCTTTAAACCTCTCAGAAATTAAAAACTTGCACGACCCAAAACTCACTTCTGGAAGACAATTATGTCCCCGTCCATGAGCTCATCCAGGGCCTTGTCCAGAGAGACATCATAGTCCTGTATCCGCTCTGTTAGGTTGGGCTTTACTTCCTGCAGCAATGAGACGATCAGAGGGGGATGAAGTCAAAATGGTGAAAACTTGGTGGAAAACATAAGTGAACACAAGAAATATAGATCACCTCATAGAGGATAAGGCTAGTTTCCTGCTGAAACCCTGCTCTCTCACACATGACTGTCAGCAGGTCTCCTACGTAAAGTAGAAAAAAAAAAAACTTTAATATACAACAGAAAACTTTCAGCGATGAAACCCAGCATCGATTTGCTTTAATTAAAACAGACAAGGGAGCTGGCACTTACTTATTTTGCAGGATATAGGTGTGTAGATATGTCCACAATAATTTAAGCTTCTGGTTTTAGGGTCATACATCTTCAAGAACAACATGACATCATCTACAAAAATAAAACCATAACAAAATCCCATAAGTTTTCACATTAACCACCCAATTCATAAATAAAAAATAAGTGTGCTGAGTATCAGAAAAAAAATGGTCTCAATGAATCACAGCCAACTCAGACTAAAAGGCAAAAGGCATGAAACTAGGGAGGCATTCTGGGTAATAAGAATGGCAATGAGCTCTGGGAGACGTTTTAGGCTGCCAGGGGAGGCCAAGGAGTTTGCATTCGGAAAACGCTGCCGAAAAGCTGTTACGAGTTTAGATTCATAAAGTGGGTGGGTGAAACATTGATGTGTCCTTTCTAAGTATATAGAATAGATACACCGTAAAGATGAACACGTTAAATGTGCGTAAAAACCCTGAGATATTTCTGTTTGCTCCCTACAACAGCCTATGAGAGCGTGTGACAAACAGTGACCTTCATAATGAGACCGATGAGTGCTGATGAGTAAAACTTACGGTCTTTGTCGAACTTGGGTAACGTGGACCCACTGGCTGCCATCTCTGGATCCACAGTCTCCAGAAATATTGTCCAGGGATTTTCATTGTCACTTAAGTCGATCATCTAAAAACAAACAAGCAAACAAACATCTAAAATGTGTCCTTTGATCACAGTTTGAGTGTAAAATGCTGTAATTTCCTGAACTGAAGTAAACATGTATTTTAGGACTATAATCTGCGTGGTACTTTCAACAATCTGGTAAAATAAGGGGCACATTTCTTAAGAATTGTGTTAAAAAAAAAAAAAATCAGATGTTAGAGTGTTACAGCACTATTGTCGACAATTTGTATTTGTGGTTTTTAGTTGCGTCTTCCTCCTGATTCAAGTCGACAAGAACATGTGGCAAACAAAACCTGACCACCTGAAATACCTCAGCTGAAAACGCTGCCAAAAAAAAAAAACATTCTCAGAGCTACACAGAAACACATACCGATTTGTTACAATCGGCCTCGTAGTCGAGCATGGCGGGTCGCTTGGTTCCATTACTACGGGCCTGCATGGGCCAAAGCCTCATCTGGTCCTGTGGGAAACCCTGCAGCACGAAAAAATGCAAAGGTTTATAGGTTGCTGTTGATTGGTGGGACAGAAAGTAGGAGGGTTACGTTGCAAGTCTGTGCACTCTTTAGCCTGGCAGTTTAGATTCTACTTTGTAGGCAAACAGGAAAATCAACAAGTCTTCTTCAAACAACGTTTCCTTGGGGCAATGGTTACAGTAAAAACATGACTGAAGTGGCTCCCCTCAGAATAAGTGAAGTTCTACCTTGACTCAAAGTTAAAAAGCAACCAATCCAGGCATAATTCAGAGGGTTCGGTTACATCTATGCAACGTCAATTTCACAGCTTATTTTTAACAGCTTTAGACTACAACACAGAGCATCTAACATGGTAACTTGAATGTCAACACCTTTTGTGTCAACTCAGACAAACACGAGGGACCCACCATGGTTTGGGAGAGGTTCTGGACAAACTCCTGCAGAGTGGAGCTCTTCAGGACCTTGAAGACTGTGTACTTTACTTTCTCTTCATCGTACATGTCGTTGCCCTGATGTCCACAGAACTGGTCCTCTGTCACCATCTAGATAAAGAAGAAAGATAAACATCCTTAATGAAAGATGGCTGCCATAAACAGCCGTTTTTACTTTCTAGTTTTCTACACACCAAAACGCCAGAAGAATGACCTCGTCTCAGTGCTGTCTAGGTCTGCAGAATATTAGGCAGCCATGTGATACGAGACAATACTGATGAACATCGTGATACCGACATGATTTGTGATGAATTAACAAATACGTAAAACATTAAACATTCCCTAATGGTTAACGTCTTACAGCTTTAGGTTCATAGCAAACCTAGACCCTAGATAATGAACAGTCTACCCAGCTACTGGAAAAAAAAAAAAAAAAAAAAAAGAAATATTTCCATTTCAACAGCAAGAATTTATTGAAATGTTTGCTTCTGACCAGTCAAATGGAGAACGTGAAGACAGGCAACATAAACCATTGTGTAACATTTATAGCAGTCCAAACAGTTCTGTACAATATGCTTGTTGCGTACAGTAATAGTGAGTAACTTCCCATTGCTCCTGCAGGTGCGTTACCAGACGGACGGTAGACCCCCAACTCACCTACCAGAAGTTCAAAGTGGCACATGTCAAACTGTTAACAGTGTTTACAGTGGGTTATTTTCTCCATGCTTTATTTATTTAGGGGTAAATATTAAGAATGTTTTTTTACCCAATCTATTTGTTAAGCTTTTTTATTTATTTGTCTTCTGGCAGGACCAATGATAACTATAAAAACAGTGGACTAGCTACTGAGAGGCCAGTTTTAGCTCATTATATGGAAGTGAAATCTTCAATTTGCTGGACAGCTTGGTTGATCATCACAGAACATAGAAATGAGCTAAAATAACCACACACACACCGCAGGGCAATAAACTCACCAAATTCACCCAAAATATAGATGTTTGGACTGAGAATGGACCACAAAGAACTGGACCAATACCGCACATGGATGGGGAGAACTCCCAAGGCCTTGAGCCAGATCGGAAATGGCTAAAAGTTATTGCTAAAAAGACTACAAAACTAACCAAAATATGACTCAAATTGCCTTTATTTTAGGAGAAATAAAGACCAATCATTTCAAACTACAGACATATGATTCAAATGTTTCATTTATTTTTACCTTCCATACTATCCAAGGTATCCTGTTAAACATTGCAGTGATGATATGAGTTAGAATAACAGAATGAACTCCTGACACTTGGAATAAAACAGTAAAATCTTGCATCCTGAACAGTTCTTTACAACATTAATACTGCACAGGCTAAGGCTGAGTTGGAAATATGTGGGCTCTACTGTGCAGCTCTATCAGACGGGGGAATTTTCCTCCTATGCTGTATTTTCTGTAGTAATAAGAAAGCAGCTGTAGGTCAGGAAGCAGAAGTGCTAAACCTCCAGGTCTGATGTGCAGCTTTCTCAGTTCGCAGGTCAAAAGAATCTTTAGCAATGAGCAACACATTGGTGCACAACATGGGGTGCAGAACCTTGTTCTAACAGAATACATTAGACTGTAGTGGCAGGCAGGTGGGGTTTCAGAGCCTAAAGACCAACGCCTCTTAGATGATGGCAACATGGGAGCTAATAGAGGACAGCATGCATTCATATCTATGATTTCCACCACAGACAGAAACAAAAGGATAAGACTACAATATTTTTTTAGATGTGGTTCAAAAAGCATTAAAACACCCCCTTCCGGTTCCATACCTGAACCTGCATGTAGAGGTGTGCCTCTTGGCGTTCCTTCCTCTTCTGTGCTTCCACCCTCTTCTCCTCCTGCAGACGCTCCACCAGCTGCTGGGGGATGTCCCCATCAGTCATTGGCTGGAGTACCTCACCTGAGATAGAAATAGAAATTAGATCTACAAACCAAACTGACATAAAACTCTGACTTCATTCTCCTGGAAACACCGGACTCACTGAGTTTGGATTCCCGGATGTAGACCAACATGTACGCGTTGGTGCAGTGACGGACCGACAGGTCATCATCGTGTCCACCGTAGTTGTGTTCTATGGCCTCCTCCTTGGTGCACCGCGACACTACGTCGTCGTCAAACTTACACCACTGCAGCGGGAAGTGAAACGATAGATGTAGAGAAGGGTGGTGGTCAGACGAAAAAAAGCCAGGACATTGAATCTTGAGATGCAGGTTTTTGCATCCATACCCAGTGAACCTTTGCACATCGTCACATTACCACAACCTGTTTTAGATTTTATGTCTCAGACAAGCACAAAGCACTGCAGAATAGTGACACCACCAGATACAGTACCTCACAGTGAGCACACCCCTCACATTCTTGTAAATATTTTATAGCATCTTTTCATGGGACGACACTTAAGATATGAAACTTTGATACAATGTAATTGTAGGGCCGTGTATCAGCATGTTTGTGCCAAACTCTTTCCATTTTCAGCCAGATTGAACAGTGCTCCATATGCTACTTTTGTGTTGATAAAATCCTTAAAAAGGTTGTGGTTTAAAAATGACAAACCGTGAAAAAACTCAAGGAGTATGAATGCTTTTGCAAGTCGCTCTAGGCTTAGGATGTGCAGGTTTAGCTCAGATCTAAAGCTTTACAGTCTTGTTATAGGCAGTATGTTACAAACACTAAGAAAATCTGTCCATCTACCTCAAACCCCACACCCACAGAATTTTTGGTGTAAAAGTGCATAATAAAAAATTGTCCTCACTATTGGTTCCTTGACACTCACTTTGCCGTCTCCTTTGGGGTTAAGATAGACGACGTAGTGACCGCCGTGGTTGTCCCCACTGTGAACTAACACTGCGTGTAGAATATAGTTTGCGGGGTCCTTGGAGTCTGGCTTCTGAAGGAACTCATCCAGAGGCAACTGGTCGGGAAACTCAAATCTGGGAGAACGCAGATAGGGAGAGGAGAAGAGGACGGTTGGGAGGAAGCGAGAAAAGGAAGGAGAAATTATTAAAAAGGGGATGCCAAAAACAACTTATGATCAACACGTATGTCAAAGAAGAAACAAACATGGCCAAGTTCAGAGGAAAGCAGGTAAGGGTTTATGCATGAATATGATGTACTGCCATTTCCACCCACAGGCCTGACTTGCGTGTCTGACTGCATATATACATAAAAGCCTCAAGAAGCCAAGTCTGCACGGTACCAATTAATGAGGATGAGTCCGTTGAAAGGCGCAATAAAAAAGGAAATTACCTGTTCTAGATGGCTGCGTGGACAATCCTTTGCATTCAACCATTCGTTTTCATACAGCTTTTCAACTAAAGACATGCCATACTAGAAATAATCTGAGACGTCCTTTCTTGCCATCCCAGGGCATGGGGGTGCTTTTCTCTCTGTTCACACTCATGTGCCTTTTCTGGAAACAAGCTGCACCCTTTAACCTATGTTAATATGGAGCAGACACTCTAAAATTAAACCCTGGCACTCTACCCACACTATGAGACTGGAAATGATCCACTTTAAGGAGAGCAGCAGAAACAGTCTTGTTTTACCTGTCATTAATCTTTATATTTTGGTCGGTCTGTGGGTCGTACATGAACCTCATCAGCTGCAGATGAAGGATTGGAGGGAAAGTAAGAAACTTCACACCCTTTTCTGCCTCCTGCAATGCAAACAAACATGTCAGACATCTGGACGTTGATTTAACTTGTTCATCAGTGACCTAAATACACACAGAGGTCTTACAGAAGGCAAACTACAATACAGTATTTACACCCCTTGATGTGATGTTTTCACATTTTGTCATACAACCAAAAACCTCAGTGTACATAATTTGGATTTTCTGTGACAACCCGAAAATAGCATAAAATTAGAAAGTGAGCAGAAAATGAAGAGATATTTTTAATTTTACAAATAAAAAAATTAAGTGGAAGTCGCCCGGTTTTAATTTGATTCCCCTAAATGAAAATTCTGTGCCAACAATTGCCTTCAGACGTCACCCAATTATTAAATAGTGAACCTGTGTATAATTTAATCTCAGTATAAATCCGTAAAGCCCTCAGAGGAATGCTGAAGAACATTATGAACAAAAAGCAGCATGAAGACCAGTGAACACACCTGAAAAGTCAGGGACAAAGTTGCAGAGACATTTGAAGCAGCGTTCATTTACAAAACAATTCCCCTAATATCCCAGAGAACCAACTTCGGCCAACTGCAAACCTACCAAGACGAGCCCATCCACCTCAACCCACAGGCCAGGAGAGAACAGCGTTAATAAGGGAGGCCAGCAAGTGGCTCATGGCTACTCTTGAGGAGCTGCAGAAATATAAAGCTCAGGAGGGAAAGTTGTTTTACACAAAAACTATTATTTGTGCGCTCCACACACTGGGCCTTTATGGAAGACCAGACTGAACACACCCATAGTTAAAAGCAACACTATATGAAGATTCATTTTGTAGTTTATCAAGGGAAATGTAGGAGAAAGATCAAACATATGCTTGGGTCAGATGGTCCAAATAATTTACTTATTTATCTTTATGGAAAACGCTACGGGCGACAGAAAACACACAACACAGCATCCTGACCATAAAGACACATGGTGGGGGCAGCAACATGCTGAGGGGAAGGAAGCTGGGTCAGAGCTGATAGGAAGTTGAATGGCAACAAATACACTAATTCTAGAAGAAAATTGGTTATAGAGCAGACAACCAGACCTTCAGTGGAATGACCTATGACCCTTTTCCACTTGCTCCATTTATACCAGCTCCACTCAGCCCGCTTTGAGAACTTTTCCATTACTGTTTTTTTCTGTACCGGTACCTAGTCTTTTGGTCCCTGCTCCTGAGCAGGTCCGACCACGGCTGAGCAGTGACTACATGTGTTTGAAGAGGTAGTGCTGGAAAAAGTTAATAAAACTCGACAGCGACTACAATGGCCAGCACGGGTCATACCGAAATATAATTTCACTATCAACAAATCATTAACCATGCCTGAAGGCTGAAAAAAAAAAAGAGAACATCACGTCAGCTTTCCGCATTACAGGAAGGTGGTGTGCGATGTATTTAATAACATCCAAATGAAACGGCATGTTTGGCTCGGAGATTTATTGACGGCCCTTAGGCGAACCAGCGTCTGCAGGAGGAGGGAGCAGGCAGAGAGCAGCTGCCCGTAATCAGACTGCCTGCATCAGATCAAATGGGGGAGGAAGACTCCGCTGAATCAAAGCCAGGACCTAATCCAACTGAGAATATGTGGCAAGACTTGAAAAATTATGCACAGAACCACCCTCCATCCCATCTGAGCTCCATCTTGCAAAGAAAAAAACCAAAAAACCCTTAGATGCACACAGCAGGTAGACACATCATATTCCAACAAAAGGTGGTTCTACAAAGTATTGACTCAGTGGGTTTGAAAGCGAATGTGTCTCAGATTTCATTGATTAATGTTTGCAGATAATGTTGAAAACCATTTTTCATCCACTTCATAAGTGTGTGCTACCTTGTATTGGTCTGTCAGAAAATCCCAATAAAATACATTAAAGTGTGTGGTGGTAAGATTACAAAATATGAAAAAGTGTCATTTTCTACATACTGCAAAAGCGTGCGAGTACTTTTACACGACATGGTAGGTAAACAAAATACACAGGCGGTCCTGATCCAAATCTAGAAGAAGACTTACTTGAAGACCATGCTCTCCTGCATCGTACTTGTTGTCTCCGTCTAGTTGTTCAGTCGCAACATAATCTTTAAATGACTCAAATACTGGAAACAAGCAGAGGAAACTCATGACATAATGAGAAAAATAACAAAACAAAAAGCAGCACCAACAAAAAACCACTGAACGGTCAAGCTACTTACTGTTCTTCTTTCCTTTTATGCTAAGCTGGATGTCATAGTAATCCTCTATCCGCTCGGACCGGTAGTCCACATGCTTACACTGGATATATGACTGGGGAAAGCACACAAACACACAGGTCAGAATGTGCTCTTCCAGGCGGGTTAAAACAAACTTTCTCAGAGCGTCACGTCTTAACATTCTTCTATTCTTGGACCGGTGCTGCCCAAACATTCAATTTGTACGATGTTAGTCTGCTTTATATGTCTGTTTGTTTACGAAACGATACATGTTGGGAACATTTCCAGCAAAACTTGGGACAAATTAGGCTCAAATGCAAGAAAGTGCAGCAAAAAAAAGAGGACCTCAGGACACACTTACCACCATCTTTCCTCTGAACAGTTTGGGGATGGTTCCTTCAACACAAGTGCCTTTCATCTTGTTCTCCACATTGTCCAGCAGCTGGAACACATAAGGTTCAACGTGTTTAAGGAAACACTCAGCAAACGTGCATGCATCTTTTTAAGATTAATGCGAAACCTTACCACTCTGCACAGCTCCTGTACATCGTGCTGCATGAAACTATCCAGTGTTTCCCACCTTTACATAAAAAAAAATACACACATATAGTTGGCGATAAAATTCATACATTACCAACATTGTGAGAGATGTGCCCCACATCTCAAACTCTTAAAAAAGACAAAAGCTAGAAACATATTGTTGTACCCAAAAGACTTTGTGAGTTTCTTGGTGCCGACTGGTTTGTCGCTGTGTTGCAGTTCATAGAAAACCCTCTGCAGCGCCAGGGGAACACTCTTGGACGAGTCGTCGCCTTCTGTAGGCATCATGTACACCGCCTACGAAACGAAGGGTCCACACAAAAACTACGTGCTTTAGAAAGTAACGCTCACGTTATTTTTTATTAGTGGGATGAATACTTTTAAACAACAAATACTCTCAATGGGAAATAAACCCTTTTTTTTAAAGAGCTGATATTGTTGCACAGAAACATTTAATGTGCAGTAAAAACAATATGGCTCAAATCTAACATACTAAATTACAGATTTTGACCAAAAAGACAAGTGAATGCAGATTAAGTTGAGCTGGTCGATATGATAAATAAATTAAAAAAAACATTTAATACAATAAAAAGATGGAAGGAATAAGCCGTACCCGTCGTAACTGGTTAGTGAAGAACAGAGTCTGTAGCAGGCTATTCATGTAACAAGTTGCTCCCTGGTTCTTTAGTCCAACATAGCCTGTGTGTTTCTTGGAGTCCCAGCTGGTTAAATGAGAAAAATAAAAAAATAAAAAGATTCATGTTGGAGCTTCAGCTCCGAAAAATGTAAATAAAACCCAGCAGAGAAATAAATCTACTTACGCGACTCCATGTGGAGCATCTGCCTGGACGTAGACTTCAAACGTGACTTTGTCATCATCGACGAAGCCTCGCTCTGGATCTGTTACATCCTAACACATAAAAACAAAAAAGGGTATTGTTAAGATGAAGTAAATTCAAAAGACCAAAAAAACATATTAAATATATAATGCACTCAATATAGTCTGAATAAACAATACAGAAAGCAGCAGGTAACATGCAGCCTAAAATTTCATTTTCCCAATATGTATAACGCTGCAAGCCATGAAGGCAAAGGTTACATCATCAATTTTGGGTGGGCAAAAAAAAAAAAAAACACACATTTTTATTGCAACGTCGACCTTTACATTAGCTGTCCTCAAGTTTGCATACTTACAGTCCAGGACATGAAGTTGGAGAAGCCCCAATCATTCTCCTTATGGAAGAATAGGTGACTGATCCTGCGGCTGAACGACTTCTCGTCATCTTTGTAGTTAACGATTTTTAGCATGGCCTGAGCGTGACATGACCATGACCTAAAACAAAACCGCAGGATTAATTCCCAACGCCGTTCAACACATCAAATATGAACAAATTTTAGACCATAGTCTTTCTCAGCTTAAAAGACTTTTTTTGAAATTGTAGCTTAAGACTAAAAGGAGACGAGAGGTTTCCGACACCTTTTCCATGTAAAAAAAAAATTAAAAACTCCAGACATTTCCTGACTCGACTTCCCAGAGTTCCATGGCCTTTATGTTCGCTATACAATACAGAACACCAAAGTTCACTGAATTTATGGCAAATATTTCTGAATGGCAGGTTTTGACTGTGGAACCTGGAAACTAGAAGAAAGGGAAAGGAGGAACAGAGGTAGGAGACAAAGATGAAATTACCACCAGTAGTAAAAAATAGAAAGAGCAAAGAAGTAAGGAAAGAACAATACAGAAAAGATGGTCTAAAGCAAGACAACATGAAGAGAGGTAGGACACAAGGAATGTTGAGGTAGCAATGAAAGAGGACAAGGATTAGTCTAAGGAAATATGTAATGAAGGAAAGAAGGGCAGAGCATCATTCCTTCATTTTCTATGAAAAGATAATCCTATCCATGCAAAAGATTTTTAGAACAACAAAGAAAAAGATCTTTTTCAACATACAACTCATTGGACTTTTGTGTCAATGTCTATTGAAAGGTACATAGGATACTTTGAAATGGAAAAAAATGAAAGATCCCTGGTAAACAGTCATCCAACCGTGCTGAGTCATAAACATCAGATACCGGATGAATTTGCTCCTAAAGTAACAATAATGATTAACTAACCCCATTCCCCCCCGATTACTGCAGACCTATATTGTAGTGAGGCTCACTGCAGCCAGAGTTTTTCTTGACACTAAAGAAATGTGTGAATGATATCTCTATACCATCTATTCTGGGTAGAATTACATTTCAATATATGTTTTACCGTAAAGACTTCAAAATTTGATTTGACTATTTTTGTGACATCTCCAGCAATAACGATAATAGATGCGAGACATTTTAAAAAATATTTTTTGGTTATAAATTAATCGATGCACACAATCAAAGCCTCAAAAACAAATACAAAACTAAAACGTATCCATTATTAAAATGTTACTTCGCTACTAAAAGTTATTCAGTAGAGTAACTATACTCTTAAACAGGGCACAATAACTGCACGCTAAAACTGAACTAAAACTAACTGCATACTTGAAACAAATGCAGCAATTATTGATGCTCATATGGAAGGACGAGTGGAGAAAAAATAATTCCAACCATACAGCAAGTTGTTGGGATTTGTACACATTAACTTGTTTATTTTGACAGTTTGTTTCAGGGCAACACTAAACAGTACAAACCAGGCCCATCCCTATTGTACACAAGTAAAATTTGGCTAAACTTGCCACGTGAAGCTTAGGTTGATCCAAAATAAAGAGCGAAAGTATTAAAGACACATACGTGGAGTCTGACTCGGCGTTGCACTGCAGGAAGAAGCCGACACTTTTCTGATGAGGCCGGTCCGGGTAGAACCGCGGCATCACCATAATCTTCCAGGGCAAGTTCCTGACAAAGCAGGCCGGACTGAGAACGGACTCGCTAAGGCGACTGAAGCGCTCCACCACGAACCGGAAGGTCGCCTCTGATCTCCAACTGGTGTCTGTGAGGAGACAATGGCCAACAGAGAACAAAAAATAAAATAAGTAAAAATTTGTTCCCGCTCTAATTAACCCAAGGGTTACGACGAGTCATTTTGAAGCCAACTTTGTCCGGTGGAACCTGCATTATTTTACTCCTCTCATAAATACACACAACCTTCATTCAGGGAGGAAAAACTTCAGTCTAAACGCACGGCGATGTTTCATCAGGCAGTGAATGAGTGACTCCTCACTGCTCACACTCAAACTCGCTGGCTATGGTGTAGCGCTCACACAAACCTACTAGTTGGTTCGGTCCAGTAACAGTTCCAATATATTCAAGCAGTCATAACATAAAAAAGGAAAGTGTTGCATTTCTGAAGCTGAAAGCACATTTATCACACTTATCTATTGTTATAAATCTAAAACAGACGAAGGCAGCTAAACCAGAATAGATAATACATTTATTAAAAATGATATTAAAGATGTTGAAAAGGTTTTATACAATTTCTCACTTACTGAACACATCATATCAGAGACCTACCCTTTTTTCAGTTTGTATATACATCCAAACTTTATTAAAAATGAGATAAAGGTGAGGGACACTTGATTTGATGCATAAATGAGAATAAAGTCCTTCCTTTTTGTTGGATTTAAAACTGTTACCTCTATATGTGAACTGGCAGCAGTTTTATTTTTCCTTTCATGAAAGAAACAAAATCGATGAAAGAAAAGAATCAAAACCACCAGATAAGACCTCAGAAAACCAGCATGGTTCATCTATAAAAACAATGTATGTGTTATAGTCCTCAAAGAGATATCAAAATCGCAATCAGCAGATCACAAAGAACATTTTGTAAACAGCAGGTAAAAGCCTGATCGGTGCATCTCTACAATCGTTATCTGCTAGTGCGAGCGTTCGCCCTCCTCACCGTCCTCCATGTCCTCCTCTGTGTTGTTGTGGCCGTCTGCCATGGCCACATTACCGTTGATCACCGGGTTGGCTGGGATTCTTGGAGGGTCATCTGTGTCCCCAGCTGTGAAGAAAAGACAAACAACATGACGACATGGTATGGATTGTGCCTTTCATCTTTAGACAGCATAGCAGAGAGAGAGCAGGGCTAAAACCTGTTTTCAGCTAATTTAATAGTTAATGTTGCAACAGAAACCACCTAGAAATAAATTTGTGTATCATAATAAAAGGTGTCAGATTTTTTTTTTTTTTCTCACTGTTGAGTAATTTCACTGAAAACCCTGTGAATACAAACACATTTCCATCCGTTTCTTTCCTGTTTTAGTTCCAACTCCTGGTCATGACAATAAAACAAAATATGTTTTGTTTTTTTTTTCTTCCATGGTGTTCCACCCTGTTGGGAAAATCATGCTGTGGCAGTGTGACAAGCGTTTCCCAAAATGTGTGTAAACAGCTTGATCACAACAGAAAGAGAATGTGTGTATGTGTGTGTGTAAAAAACAAAAAGAGTGCATAGAAGAGTAGGGTAGATAATTATGAATATAATGAAGAATTATGCTCTCATAAACATATGTGCTGGCAGACATTAATTATCCCATTTGAATGAGATAACTTGGCTAAGTCTGATTCAAAGAAACATGCTAATCAAAGCGGCAGAATAATATCAGGTTAGCTTCAAGCGAGGGTGGGAATAAAAACCTGCCAGAATCTGATGATGCAGTCAATGTTGCTGCTGAGACTTACACATCTCCCTTAGTGTGTTAAATGTCCTCTTCTGCTGAGTTTTGTTTACTTTTCTACTCCTGGTTTCATTCCAGGTTTACAGACGCTGCAGTGTGCACCACCAGTCTTCTGGTAACACTGCTCAACCATTCCTTTAGGAGGCTGACCTGGTTTCCCCAAGTGGATTACACCACGTTAATGGACTCCGTCAGCCAGGTGCATGACAACTTTGTCCCGCTTACTGCATGAGACTAGCTTGAAACCTGCAAAGGCTATACTTAAGAATGCAACACAGAAAACCACAGGAGATTTAGCCATCATACAGCAACAAAATCGCTCTACCTTCACCTATTAGAAAGAAAAAAAAATAATCTTCAGTATCTGAAAAACTAAATACTGTTACTTAGAAAGGTATTCCCACACAGCAGAACAATGAAATATGTAAATGTCAGCTTTAATTAAAAACTTTCTCATGAAACTATGTGTGTACTGGTTCAAGGGAACAATTTAAATGCATTCTAATCTTTGTTACTCTTTTAGTAGTAGTATAAAATGTGAGACAAATAGCTATCCACCATTAAAGATGGTGCAACACTTAAGTGATTTAACCCCTAAAGCCTAGCTAATTATTAGAAATATCAGCATGTTTAACCTTTATTTAACCATGTAAGGTCCTACTGAGATGAGACAAACCAAAAATAAACAAATAGGGAATAACATCCTTCACCCATTTTATTGTTTTGAGGGAAGGTAAAAAACCAAAACATAAGGGCTGAATTTTGTTACGGCATGTAATACCACCTGTGTGATTTATGTTAATTAAATACATCTACAAATTCAACTTTCTTCTTATAACTGGTAGGAAATATCCTGGTTGTTAAAGCAATTTCTTTTTAGACATTCTGATTTATATGATTTCGGTTATACGGAATAAAGTCCAGAAACAAATTCTATTTTCCTTCTTCCATACTCATCCAGAGCTGGCAAATATTAAAAGCAAGTTCAATTGAGGCCAAGTAGGAACCTTGAACTTAAAATAAAAACAAGACTTCCATCCTAGTCAACAGACTGTGGTGATGTGGATAAATGGTGAACATACATGTGCTGTCTAAACTGCAGTCTAACTAGGATTGGTACCTGAATAATAGATATGTGTTAGAATAAACAGGGGGAAATGTTAACAGATGTGTTGGTTCACTAAGAGAGAGCCCAAAACAAGTGACCCTGGCAAAAAAGGGAATTCACCTGCTAATAGTGAAACAGCAATAAAAGTCAACTATTAATACTGGTGATACTAAACAGGCATTTTCAGTCAATGTTAATCAGAACAAAGTTACTGTCATTGGGCGTGTGTTGTTAAATGATCATCATTAATGAATGTTAGATTGGATAAAGTTAAATCACTGAGGCTGAATGACGCAGTGAGGCTCTCATACAAGTCTGAACGGACCCGAAAGTCAACGTTAATAAAAGCTGAATTAAAGTAGAGATTATGATGTTGTTACGTGTCTGAAATAGTCCCCACTGGTTTCATTAGCTCGTCCCGGACTGCAAATCGATCTAACAAAAACAGATCATTAAAAATGGCGAGAGCTCCGAGTCGTTTGGTCTTCCATACAATGAAGCAGCAAATCCCCGCGCCGCTGCCCCCTGTGTGGGCCTGGCTTACCGCACCACCGACTTTCACTTTCCAGCTCTGCCGAACGTCTCGTCTAAAACATTATTAAACGTAGAAAACAACATGCTTAACTGGGAGATTTTACTATTTTTGGTGTTTGAGACGGTTATGGTTAAACATAAAACGACAAAGCGGATTTATGGTGGTGAACACCAGCTCGTACTGACGCATCTGCGTTCCCGTTAGCCACCTAGCAAACAGTGGCGACCAAATGACCAACGGGCCCTTTTAGGCGGCATTAGCTTTAAGCACACACACTAACTAACATGCTAAAACCTATACAAGATGAAACATGCAATAAAACATCGACTGTGTAGTATAAACTGAGGAAAATACAAAAAATCCGCACCGGGTTACCAACCAAGGCCCAGAATCGAAAAGGCCACCATTTTGGAACGCCACACACCCCCCTCCGTTAGCATCAGCTAACTAGCATGCTAACCAGTGATGACACAAAACGAATGGGGCCTTGGAGTGAAATAACTAGTTTAGATTTGTTGTCTAACGACGTTCGTTGAGTTTTCAGAGCTTTATAACTATATAGAGAAAATAGATGACATTCTCAGAGTACGGATCTTACGTTAGTAAAATGTTAATTTATTTGAATTGTGGAGCATTTTACTATGTAATTAGCAGCCTTCAGTTCAAACACGATGCTAACACTCACCCACTTCAGGCTAGCAATGTTATGTACCGAACGGAAATTAACGACAACGGGTGGGAAACTAGTTTATTCACAGGAAGGTTGATGGTTATGCGGAGAGGTACTTTTATCTGTCAAGTTCAACTCCGAGAGTAAAGTGAAGCAAGATTAATTTACCGTGAAACCAATTAGTGTGATTTGCAAGACTAAACAGCGTTGTTTACAAATGTTTAGGTTATCAACAATCAACACAACCTGGAATTTAGAGAATGGATGCCCATTCTAAACGACTTTCAATTAATAAACTAGATCAGATCGCTTGTCAAAACAGCGTCGGTGGCGAAAACTGAACAGCATGAGAAATGCGGTAGCCGAACCGAATGAATGATTTATGTGGCCGATCTCCCGACAACCAAACGAAGTGGCTTTTATTTGCAAGCAATTACTTATAACAAACGTGGGAATATAAATTCTGCACCCTTTGCTCATAGCACTAAATGAGGTCATCTCCGCACAAGTATGCTGCAACGGGCGCACAATCAGCAGAAATTCAACCGGCTATCCCAGCCAGCCGCAGGCCTTGTTGTTTACTGTAATGTTGCACTCAGACTGCACCAACAAAACGTCACATATTTGCCATGCAGTAGGAAAATAGTGTCAAGCATTTTACAAAAAGTCTGTTATCCCATCTTACCTTCCATCTCCATGTCCTCTGGTTCGCTGAGCTGCTGCTCACCGGCTTTCTGCTGCTGCGTATGGTGGTGGTTCATCTCGGCAGCTGCTGTCGTGATGCGGTGCTTTCTGCTATCTCTGTCACCCTCGACCTTGTCCGGGGCAGGCTCGGCGGGGAACCGTGTTTTGGGCTGCTGGTGAGGTATGGCTGTGGGATGCAGAGGTGGGGTGGACAGGTCGAGTCTCGGCGGCCGGGCCTGCTCTGTTGCGACCTCGGCCTTGTCCGCTGTCAGCGCCGGGGAATGAGGGGAGGTCAGTTGGGGAGCGGGTAGAGAAACGCGGACGTATTTGCTCGCTATTCGCCCAATCTCGGCGCTTTTGTTGGGTACAAGTCGCTGGCTGACTGCGGAGGATTGGGACTCCGGGGACGGAGACCCGCTGTATTGAACTAAATCAATCCGATGTAACCCCGGGAAGCGAGGCTTGCCTTCAGAAGCAAATACTCTGCTTGCAGCTAGCGTTCAGCTACCTGACACTAGGCAACCAAATGGTAATAGAGTTGCAACAATGAAAACAAAGGCTCATTTGCTAAGACACAATTAGCAACTTTGCCAGATGTATCCCCAGTCCGTTTGCTCCACCGATTGTCCTACGACCGGGGAAGAACGAAGGGAAAAGCTATCCATTCAAACCAGTTTCCACTGTTTATTTGGAAGTTCACGAAGACAAGAGTTACAAGGGCCCCAACATTGATCAGTTCCCACAAAAAAAAAAAAAAAAAAAAAAACGTCCCTAAAACGATAAACGACACGACGCGGCTCCTCGCTGCATTTTAAAACTAACCTCTCCTCTCTTTCAGAGGAATGTGTCCGGTCATACGATGCTGTGCGGCGGCTCTCGAACCGCTCCTCCCGCGGCTTGTGATGTGTTGGGTCTGAGGGAAATCTCAAAATGGCGGCCGCGCTCTTCTCTGAAATGTCACATCCGCATGGTGATCCAAACACGAGCCCATCCCCGGCGAGGTTCCATCTATAGCTCACATGGGCCCGGCCGGTTCCTCGTTAATTGGTGATATTACACCAAATTCATTTATGATCGGAACACAATTAACACGAATGATAAAAAACATAAAAAAGCTTATCAACATTTTTGAACTAGCGCGCTAGGAGCAACAAAATGATTTCCCTAGAAATAATCAAAGAAACGTAGCTTTTGATAATATTAGCAGCGCATTTCCGATGCATAAGCAAACCAAGCGGCTGCTTTGACGGCTTAGTTGTTCTTTCAAACAGTGAAGGGACTTGCACAAATCAATACTGTACTGAGAGTACAATACAGTACATTAAAATACTTTACTCAGAAATTATGTTTCTTTTGCAATTTATTTGCCGTTTTTTAATGTGAAGTGATTAGTTTGAGTAAAGGAAACCCCATTCAATGAACAAAGTAACAATACTAACAGGATAAATTAGGTTGTTTTTTGTTTTTTTTTTGCAAATTTCCCTCCAAAAAGTATTAACTGTAAAGAGTATGAGTTTAAAAAAGGTGAAAAAAAAATCTGCATTTGGCTAAAAATCAAGGCATTGGTTAAATAGCGTGATAACCATTCAGGAGACAAATAAGGCCTTGGAGTAATTAACCAACTTAGAATTGTCATCACAATGTTCATTACACTTAAAAAACCGGTTGAGGGGCACAAATGATGAACTTAACTACAGTGAGTAGCCTCTTCAGGTTAGCCATATGTTAGCTGTTAAATGGTTATGAATGTTAGAATTGATTATTTAAACTGCATGACTAATGCCTAAGGTCAAGCAAATATACTCACAATTTATTAATTATGTGAAGTGACAAAACAGATTATGTGTCACTGGTCTTCTGTGCACAGTATTTATTTTTATAAATATGAATTTAAGAGAAAAGAAGAAAACTTGCTTTCAACATTTATTCTTACAGTCTTGTCAAAGAATGCAATTTTTTATTCACACAGCTGTTTGATGAGTAAAACGAAGTTATTTCGGGTATTTACCTGCAGTTAAATCACTTTTGTTCACAGCGTTTAATGAAAAAACATTAGACATCGATATTCGAACATGTCTTCATAAAGAACTGATTTTTATTGGAGGTATGTTTGCTTTATTTATTTTTTTCATGTCTTGTCATAGTTTTACATTTTAGTGAGAAAGGTTTTGTTCCATCACATTTTCTAAAATCAAAACACTACCAACATCAGATAAAATCTGAAATCTTAATGTTTTGATTAAATTGCCTCCATCTAGTGGATATACACAGCTTTACAACCAAACCTCTCTACAGGATGCAAGAAAATAAAACTATCATCATGGATTTTTTGTCTTTTAAAAAGGAGAGATGGAAATACATTGTCTGGGCAATAGCTCATTTGAACATTAATAATATCTTATGTTCATTTAAAATAGAATTTCAGAATAATTCTTGGTTCCACACTCATTTATTGAACAAAATAAGTAAGCTAATGAAAAAGCTAAGTTATCTCTTCAAAAAAAATCCTCATTGAGAGTAAGTAGGACCAAAGCTAAATTCCTTGTTTGTGTGCACAAATAAAGCACACGTAGAGCCACTTTTGCCAGCATCAGTAGTCATTTTATGTCTGTCACTCTTATATATGTCAGTCTGGTGGAATTTTGACCCACCCCTCTTCTCTGCCTTGCATTTGTTTTTGCCCTTTTTTGATGATCCTCTATAGCATTTTAATATTTGAGGCCACTGCTTTTGACTGGGTCACCGTTACACTTTTATTCTATTGTTTTTCAGCTGTTCTGTTGTAGATTTGCTTTGCTGTATAATTGTCCTGTTCCCTGACCCAGTTTGGACAAAACTTCAGGTGTGGGATAGATGGCTTCACATTTGTCTCTATTAGAAGAGAGGAGTTCATGGCTGACTCATTGGGTGCAGGAAGGTTATTTCCCATGGCTGCAAAACAAGTCCAAATCATAATTTCTCCACTACCATGTTTGACAGCTGGTATGGGATGTTTGTGCTATTTTGCGGTGTTTCTGTGTTTGGTTTTCTTCAAATACAGTACAGACCAAAAGTTTGGACACACCTTCTCATTCAAAGAGTTGTCTTTATTTACATGACTATGAATATTGTAGCTTCACACTGAAGGCATCAAAACTATGAATTAACACATGTGGAATTATATACTGAACAAAAAAGTGTGAAACAACTGAAAATGTGTCTTATATTCTAGGTTCTTCAAAGTAGCCACCTTTTGCTTTGATTACTGCTCCGCACACTCTTGGTATTCTGTTGATGAGCTTCAAGAGGTAGTCACCTGAAATGGTTTTCCAACAGTCTTGAAGGAGTTCCTAGAGATGCTTAGCACTTGTTGGCCTTTTGCCTTCACTTTGCTGTCCAGCTCACCCCAAACCATCTCGATTGGGTTCAGGTCCGGTGACTATGGAGGCCAGGTCATCTGGCGCAGCACCCCATCACTCTCCTTGGTCAAATAGCCCTTACACAGCCTGGAGGTGTGTTTGGGGTCATTATCCTGTTGAAAAATAAATGATGGTCCAACTAAACGCAAACTGGATGGAATAGCATGCCGCTGCAAGATGCTGTGGTAGCCATGCTGGTTCAGTATGCCTTCAATTTTGAATAAATCCCCAACAGTGTCACCAGCAAAGCACCCCCACACCATCACACCTCCTCCTCCATGCTTCACGGTGGGAACCAGGCATGTAGAGTCCATCCGTTCACCTCTTCTGCGCCGCACAAAGACACGGTGGTTGGAACCAAAGATCTCAAACTTGGACTCATCAGACCAAAACACAGATTTCCACTGGTCTAATGTCCATTCCTGGTGTTCTTTAGCCCAAACAAGTCTCTTCTGCTTGTTGCCTGTCCTCAGCAGTGGTTTCCTAGCAGCTATTTTACCATGAAGGCCTGATTCACACAGTCTCCTCTTAACAGTTGTTCTAGAGATGTGTCTGCTGCTAGAACTCTGTGTGGCATTGACCTGTTCTCTAATCTGAGCTGCTGTTAACCTGCGATTTCTGAGGCTGGTGACTCGGATGAACTTATCGTCCGCAGCAGAGGTGACACTTGGTCTTCCTTTCCTGGGGTGGTCCTCATGTGAGCCAGTTTCTTTGTAGCGCTTGATGGTTTTTGCAACTGCACTTGGGGACACTTTCAAAGTTTTCCCAATTGTTTGGACTGACTGACCTTCATTTCTTAAAGTAATGATGGCCACTCGTTTTTCTTTACTTAGCTGCTTTTTTCTTGCCATAATACAAATTCTAACAGCCTATTCAGTAGGACTATCAGCTGTGTGCTGTATCCACCTCCTGCACAACACAACTGATGGTCCCAACCCCATTTATAAGGTTTGAAATCCCACTTATTAAACCTGACAGGGCACACCTGTGAAGTGAAAACCATTTCAGGTGACTACCTCTTGAAGCTCATCAACAGAATGCCAAGAGTGTGCGGAGCAGTAATCAAAGCAAAAGGTGGCTACTTTGAAGAACCTAGAATATAAGACATATTTTCAGTTGTTTCACACTTTTTTGTTCAGTATATAATTCCACATGTGTTAATTCATAGTTTTGATGCCTTCACTGTGAAGCTACAATATTCATAGTCATGAAAATAAAGACAACTCTGAAAGAGAAGGTGTGTCCAAACATTTGGTCTGTACTGTATGTCACTTATCATTAAGGTCAAACATCTTTACGCTGGTATCATCAATCCAAAGGACATTGCTCCAAAGCTCTTTATTCAGATGAAAATCTAAATTATGCTGGCATATTTATGGTAGAGAAAGGAGTTTTTTTTTGAGGCAACTCTTCTATACAAGCCATAGATTGAAACCTTAAAGGTTGTTTCTGTCGTTTTTCCCCCTTAGCATTTTGTGAAATTCAAAAGACCATTCAAAGAGACTGTACTCTCTTTTTACTATGAAAATAGCTTGATAGATAAAAGTAAACTGGTGAAAGATACATTAAGGTTAAAGTAAGCAGTATTATTTAACAATTTAGATAATTTAAAAAAAAACGATTTAAAACTTATTTTAAAAAAATGGTCTTGAGATCTGAGATTGAAAAAGTGCAGACAAGCATAATTTATGTCTCTATATTGTTTCAGAGTTTTGTTTTATCCAAAGTTTCTCTATTTGAGCTTCAGCTGTGTTTCCTTTTTTTTATCTTTTTCTTCCAGCTAAGAGGTGAAATTGTGTTGCTATAACTACAACTTGGCAATGAACTTTGTAAATTTAAATAACAAAAAAGGCTAAACTCACATTGTTCACAACTAGTGGCTCAACAGGATCACTTGCATTGAGTTTTCCTCCCTGGCATTCAGATATCCCTTATTGTGAAAATGGATTGCGCCCTGAAACTTGATTGTGAATTAAACTCAGTGATAAAATCTTGCCAATTCCTGTTATGGCATTTGTCAAAAATCAAGTCTGTTTTTTTCCAGAAGCAATCGTGAGACAGTAATCCTTGCTTTTATTGCGTTTTGCCTTGATTATTGCAATGCTCTCCTCTTCGGCATTAGTCAGACTTCAATTGCCTAAAACCGATTTAAAAATGCCGTTGCTTAATTTTCAACTGGATGTGACCACATTTTACCAAGTTTTTGCCTTCCTGAATTTATTTTAAATGCCTCTTGTTTGTTGTTAAGTCTCTTTATAAGGCTCCATTTGATCTGTCTGAACTGCTTCACCCATGTGTGCCATCTTTTTTTCTCAGATTGGTCAACCTGTTGAGTTTAATGGTTCCATTCCAAAGACAGGAGGTGACAGAGCTTTTTCTCTTGCAGTTCCCAAACTTTTGAACTCGTTACCTTTACATGTCAGGCAGGTTCCTTCTCTAACTGTTTTAAATCTGTGCTTCACTGACAATTCACCTCTCTGTAGGGCATAGGATTGTTTCTTGTATCTGTTTGCCTTGGCCTCCTGCGGCCTTCTGGAACAATGTTCACCTGCCCTTTGCTGCTCTTGGTGGCTGAGTTTTTCAAGGCTTTCTATTGTTCCCACCATGCTAACAACTTCGTAACTCCAGGTGACAATTTTGGGTACATAAACCCCCCACCCACCCACACACACATCTTTTCACTAATAATCCAAATAGTTGAAGGTTTTGTAAACACAGGTTACTATTACTGCACAGTGTGAGGCAGGACACATAAAACGACAAAAAAAAGAAGAAAAAACAAGTACAAACACTGCTGACTGAGTTGTTGTATGACATAATGTGCACTATTTAACAGCTGATGATGGAACCAGAGAAACAGATGTTGTGAAAATTAAAGATAACTGAACATTAAAGAACGGCGTACCTCACTGTTTATCTGTTTGATCTGTTTTTAATTTTGATATGTCACTGAGTGAATTGTCCATTAAGAACTAATCTGACAAGCAAAGGTTTGCAGTGATTTATAATTCCTTATTTGTAACATTTGATGATTTATTTTATTTTAAGGTAAACATTTTAAGTTAGTTTTTCAACCTATGTTACCATTTAGAAATAGTAAATCTGTATAATTTGTTTTGTTATTTATAAGCACATATTACATTGGGTTTTAGGACATACTTTAGTTTACACAGTGCTGAACTTTATTTCCCCCAAAAATGACAAAATCAGGCAAAATATTTAAGCTAAGGGTGCACCGGTCAATTGGCTCTGATTTTTTATTTTATTTTGGGCAATCAGCGATAGACTGATTCACGTGGAAGCTATCATCACACTGTCCTGTTTTGGTTCTGCTGTGAAAGAGGGCTGACTGAGAGATCCACTCACTAGGTCACTTGCTTGGTTCACAGTTGTCTCCCCAATGTTGACAACATAAGACTGGAACACTGAAGGTGTATTGTGACCTTATGACACCTAACAGTGTCAGTTATAAAGAAAATGAGTATCGGCCAAAATTAAAATCGGCAGGTCAAGCTTTTCGAAAAACTAATGATAGGTCAAAACACAGCATTTGGTGCTCCCGTAATTTAAACCTTAAAACTGTTGAACCAGCATATTAAATGTATGATCTGGAAATGTTTTAAAAGGCACAGAATAAAATGTATTCAAACTAAAAATTCTAAGCTATAAGATCAAAATCATTTATGTGTTTTATTTAAAAACGTATTTTATTTCCTAAAATTATGTTATTGCTTTAAAAATTGTATTGATTAAACTATTTGTTAAGGGAGAGCAAAATATGTTTCATAGGATGTTTTTCATAAACTACGTACTAAATGCACATGACAACAAAACAGGATGATTAATTTCTAATGTAAATATGTAATATTTAATAGAGTAGAATAGAATATAAAAAGCTCAGATTTTACAGTCTAAAAGCAGATTTCGCAACAAAACTAGAACTGTCTGAAGCTCTAGCTCCATTGTCAGTTCCGGGATGGACGTGTCGGAAAGCCAATCATAAAGTGTAAAGATCTAAACCCCACCCACAGTGTTATTGTGGCCAATCGTAGTTGACATCTGTAGCAATGGGTGGGGTGAAGTACATAACACGATAGTGTGTCCTGTATATATCCAGACGTCGGCAAGTAGAGAAAAATAGTTAGCTAGGCTTGTCTTCTGAGATAGTCGGGTGAGGGAGCGGTGCTACATTAGAGGACAAAAAGAAGAAATATTTAATATTTGACTTTATGTATACAAATCTATATATGCTGTTCAAATACTATCAAATAAAAAGTTAGAAAAAACGAATTTCCTCCGCGCTCTATTGCATTAAATGGAGGAGAAGAAGGAAGACGGGGACTCGGAGATACAGGAACACGGACCAGAGCACTGGTTCTCAAAATGGGAGCGGCAATGTTTAGCCGAAGCCGAGCAGATGGACCCCGGTGAGGAGGAGGCCGACAACGACCAGGATAAACTATGGCATCTCTTCCAGAACTCCGCCACTGCCGTAGCCCAATTATACAAAGGTCAGAAAAACAACGCATTCTTTTCAGCCTGTTATGGGTGAGCGAGATATATGTAGCAATTTTACCATCTGCCACTTGGTTAGCAGCCTGGCTCTGTATCTACAGTAACTGTCAGCTAAATGCTAGGTAGCTTGTTACTCTACTTGCTAGCCGGTTTTAGAAATAACGTTTACAGGTGACTTTTTAAGATAAAGTTAGCTGGCTTGTGGTTGCCAGCGATTAGCATTTACTTTTCGCAAAAATATATAGTGCTCCACGCTATTTTTTTCTGGGCAAATCAAGTTTAGCTATATAAATACATGTTAGCGACTACTTTCCTTTTAAAATGTGTAGTTTGTTGACATTAAGGAGATCGTAGCTAACTTAACATTAGCCAAGTTGTTACAAAATGGCGATGGTAACAACAGTCGTAGCTACGCGACATTCCCAGCTGACTGTCAATGTTAACAAATGCTAATAAGTGTGAAAGTGGATTTCTTTTACCTGTCTTTTACAAGTTTAATAACAGTGCATGACTGTATGGTTATTGTTGTATAAACCCATGGTTTCTTGCTGATTTAGAGGCTGCTTTTGGCAACCGTTAAAATTACAAGATGGCGAGGATAATATTGGTTCCCTACTTTAACTGTCTGGTATTTATATATATATACACCTAAACCACAATAATTTTGACCTATTTTTTTCATCTTGTATGTGTATTTCACGTTACTTATAAACTTCGCTGCTGAGAGTGCAGTTAAGTTCGGTACTTTCTCTCCGCTGCCCTGTTGGCCGTCTAGCTGTGTGTTGACATCTATTTTTATGCCAAACCCCATCTCTGCAGTTGTAGAGGCCAGACAAAATGGCGTTTAAAAGTGAACCTCGCTTCAATCCCAACCCTCGCTGTGCTTCAGTCACATATGCCTCACAGGGAGTCTGTATGTAAAAGCTCGATGTTGTGTAGTGTACAGTAACCCACTATTTGCCTTCTCTTTCACAGACAGGGTATGCCACCAGCAGGGCCTGTCACTGTGGGTGCCATTTCAGAATGCTGCTACAGCAGTAACTAACCTTTACAAAGGTAACCATCCATCTGATTAGCACATGCTTTTAAAGCTGCTTCCCACTGAAGGTGAAAGTTGTTTAGACTTCATGCCACTAGTTTAAACACTGGCTATCAGTGTACCCAGACATGCTTTTATTGGCTGGTCCATCAGACGATGAACTGAACAGGTGTCCTCATTTTTGTGGATCCATGGTGAGACGAGGTCTTCATGGGCACTTTTGTCAATGCATTGATTGCTGGATTAAGTGAATAGACCTCACAGGATCAGGTATTTGCAGGGGAAACTGAAACACTTGTACAGAAGTAAGAGCAAAATTGGCCAGTACTACAATACTAAGTTAAACTCTCATGGTCAATTTAAGCTTGTTTAGTTTTTATACAGTATGCATTACAGTGCCTTGAAAAAGTATTCACACCCCTTGAACCTTTATGTTACAACCATAAACTTTAAGGTAGGTTTTTAAAATTCTGTCTAGACCAATACAAAGTAGTAGGGCTCCATGATATAAGAAAATAATGTAATGGTGCTAACGGTTGTGATATAAACATATTGTCTTTTCTCTTCTCTTTCTAATCTGTGCTTCCTACATTCTGACCTTTTAGGATTTTGGGCAATGTCATCTTTGTACAGTGCGAGCAAATGCTGCCGTGAGACTGTCCAGCTGGCTGAATATTACATTGGCATGTAAAATGCACGTTGATGGCACTTTAAAATATAATGGCCCACAATTAATGCACTCAGATATATGTTGCACACAATGATGACAATATATTCATGATGTAGTGCAGCTCTACAAAGTAGCTTATAATTGTGTCATGGGATTTGCAGATCTGTTTTCAGTCCCCTGGAGCCAATGCTTTCAAGGACCACTTCTCACAGTATTCACTGCTGCAAGTCTTTTGGGGTATGTCCATACCAGCTTTGCATGTGGACCTTCATCCCAATCTCAAGTATTTTTACAGCCTGTAACATGTTTTATTCTAGGATTGCATTGAACTTCGCTTCATCCATATTCCTTTTAACTTACTTCCCTCTTCATGCTACAGTAAAGCAGTCACAATGTGTGACAGTTTTTTCCCCACATGAGCAGTCAACCTCCTCCAGAGCTACCATGGTCCTCTGTGCTCCTTCTTTGATTAATTCTCCCCTTGCCTGCCAGCTGGACAACCATGTGTGCCATATGTATTTCATTTTCCAATGATTCATAGGACAGTTCTTCCTGAGGCGATTAAAGCTTCAGATACGGTTTTATAACCTGACCGACTTTAAACTTCTCAAACTTCATCCCTGGTCTGTCTCCAGTGTTACTTGGTCTTCATGATGCTATCTTTCCACTGATGTTCTCTAACAAACCTCTGAGAATATCAATGAACGACTGCATTTCTCCTGGGGTTAAACTACTCATAGATGAACTATATAACTAATTAGGATTTTATTACAAGGTATTAGATTAAAGGGGGTTGGATACAAATGCACAACACACTTCTCAGACTTTTTAATTGAAAAAATAAGTAGAAAACCATGTAGCATTTTCCTTTCAATTTACAGTTAAATTCTACTTTGTGTTGGTTTATCACCAAACAATTCTATAAAAATGAATTAAAGTTTGCGGTCGTAATGCGACAATTTAAGGCGCAGCATGTATTATTGTTGCTCTTTTACTCTATAGTACTATACTATTAAGATTGATTAGTTTTTTTTAATTATTATTATTGTATTATTAGATCCATGATTGCAGGGTTTTCAGATAATGATCAGTAATGTTCTCTATCACAGAGAGTGTGGAAGCCCATCAGAGAAGTTGTGACCGAGGCATCCAGATAGGTCACCAGCGACGTAACAAGGTAGGTCTATGTTTTTGTTGCTCTTCTTTTTTTTTTTCGTTTTCTCAACTAAGCTATCTTGTGTTTACTCATTCCCCTCATATTTGTTTGCAATGTAGAAAACAGTTGACTTCATATTACCATACATGCCATAAAAACCAAAGACTCAGATATCAGATACAGCTGATTTATTTATTGCAGGATATGCTGGCTTGGGTGAAAAAGCGCAGAAGAACCATCCGTAGGGAGGATCTTATCAGCTTTCTGTGTGGCAAAGCCCCACCACACAGAAGCAGCAGGACCAACTCTCGGCTGGCCATGGTGGCCCCCAGCCGGGCTAATTCCCCAGCTGAGACAGGCTCGTCTGTGGAGACGGACCTGCAGCCCTTCAGGGAGGCCATAGCTCTGCATGGTACGGAAAATGTAGTGTCCCTATGACACAGCAAATAGTCTTGCAATCTGATACATTATGTTTACTGGCACATATGGGAAGTATTGTGTCGATAGAAGCTGCCATTGGCTGGTGTTTATTGTAAATGTTTGATCCACTAACACAGCCAATGCATGACATCTATGGTAAAGTAGTTTATATGGTACAGATGGGAACCACGTGACTTTGTTTCTGTGTGTGATAGCATGCTTCAGTAATGCTTCTCTGCCACATGTCACCATGAGATATGTTTCTTTTGCTGGGGTGTGTCTGCATTGGCCAATAGTGATAGCTGGTCCTATTTTAACTCCCACTACAGGCATGTTACAGAGCACATTAGACTAAATCACAAGTTTGGTTGTTTTTGATTTAAATCCACAAATCTCCATTAACACCAACTCTTTGGAAACGCCCCTTGTTTACACACTGTCTTTGAAAACAACTACTCTGGATTTTTCTGCCTTTTGTCGCAGATTCCACTTTGTCTGGACAAAGTCGTCCAGAGTGGTACAGTTGTCACCTTGGAAGATTAAACTAAAGGCTTGGAGATATTTGTGTGGTTTTCTAGTACTTGGGCTGCTTTGCTGAGTAAACAGTGCACATGTTGTCTTAAATTGAGGACATTTTGAAATCATTCATTTTACTCGAATACTTTTTCGAGGCTGGGTTAGACTTTACCTCATCCAAAAGGTGTATTTTGAATGCTACACATTGTACGCCTTGAATATTTTCACATTTTGTTACAACAAACTTCAGTGAATGTTATTGGATGAACAACACAATTAATGTTGAAGGAATTATTACAGATCTGTAAGGTGTGGTGCCCTTTTTGTATTCACCCCCTATACACCCATCCCCTGCATATAATCTAGTGAAGCCAATTGCCTAACTACGTAATGGTGTCCACCAAATGGGTAAATTTACTTCGATATTAATAAAACAAAACTGTGAAGACCTCATGTGTTTAAGGGGACAGAAAATCAAGAAATACAGCAGGTCAGGGATGTCATGTTTGGTTTTACTGATACCTTGCAACCCTATGGTTGGGTTATAAAAGGACTCCCCAAGTTTTAAAGATGTTACAGTGTGCTGCTCTATCCATCATCTGAGCACAGAAAGAGTTTTGCAAACTGCAGATCTACCAAGACACGGCCATCATCCTAAACTGACAGTGCGGACAAAGAGAGCATCAATCATACAAGCAACCAAGAGGCCCGTTGTAACGTTCAAAGAGCTGCATAGCTTTGCAGCTCAGGCTGGAGAATGTGTTGGCAGGAAATGGAATAGGTGTGTACTTCAAAAATCTGGCCTTTTAAGGAAGAGACAAAAACCCCATAAGTAGTCCCGTTTGCTCAAACTATGCAGAAGACTTGACAAACGTGTGTAAAAATGTTCTGGTTACATAGGACCAAAATTACACTTTTTATGTGTGAGTAGTGCTGTCTGTGGTGGAAAATCTATATCTTCCCACTGTGAAACATGGTAATGGTAGCATCTTGGTGAGGGGTTGCTTTTATTTAATAGAAGTTGGTTGGAATGGTGGAAGACTTGAGACAGGGGAAGAGGTTCAGAGGACATTCACCTTTCAGCAGGACAATAACCCTAAACATACAGCCAGAGGTACAATGGAATGGTTTAGATGAAAACATGAATGTGTCCGGACCTACAGGTCCTTCTAAAAAAATTAGCATATTGTGATAAAGTTCATTATTTTCCATAATGTCATGAGGAAAATTTAAAATTAATATATTTTAGATTCATTGCACACTAACTGAAATATTTCAGGTCTTTTATTGTCTTAATACGGATGATTTTGGCATACAGCTCATGAAAACCCAAAATTCCTATCTCACAAAATTAGCATATCATTAAAAGGGTCTCTAAACGAGCTATGAACCTAATCATCTGAATCAACGAGTTAACTCTAAACACCTGCAAAAGATTCCTGAGGCCTTTAAAACTCCCAGCCTGGATCATCACTCAAAACCCCAATCATGGGTAAGACTGCCGACCTGACTGCTGTCCAGAAGGCCACTATTGACACCCTCAAGCAAGAGGGTAAGACACAGAAAGAAATTTCTGAACGAATAGGCTGTTCCCAGAGTGTTGTATCAAGGCACCTCAGTGGGAAGTCTGTGGGAAGGAAAAAGTGTGGCAGAAAACGCTGCACAACGAGAAGAGGTGTCCGGACCCTGAGGAAGATTGTGGAGAAGGGCCGATTCCAGACCTTGGGGGACCTGCGGAAGCAGTGGACTGAGTCTGGAGTAGAAATATCCAGAGCCACCGTGCACAGGCATGTGCAGGAAATGGGCTACAGGTGCCGCATTCCCCAGGTCAAGCCACATTTGAACTAGAAACAGCGGCAGAAGCGCCTGACCTGGGCTACAGAGAAGCAGCACTGGACTGTTGCTCAGTGGTCCAAAGTACTTTTTTCAGATGAAAGCAAATTCTGCATGTCATTCGGAAATCAAGGTGCCAGAGTCTGGAGGAAGACTGGGGAGAAGGAAATGCCAAAATGCCAGAAGTCCAGTGTCAAGTACCCACAGTCAGTGATGGTCTGGGGTGCCGTGTCAGCTGCTGGTGTTGGTCCACTGTGTTTTATCAAGGGCAGGGTCAATGCAGCTAACTATCAGGAGATTTTGGAGCACTTCATGCTTCCATCTGCTGAAAAGCTTTATGGAGATGAAGATTTCATTTTTCAGCACGACCTGGCACCTGCTCACAGTGCCAAAACCACTGGTAAATGGTTTACTGACCATGGTATCACTGTGCTCAATTGGCCTGCCAACTCTCCTGACCTGAACCCCATAGAGAATCTGTGGGATATTGTGAAGAGAACGTTGAGAGACTCAAGACCCAACACTCTGGATGAGCTAAAGGCCGCTATCGAAGCATCCTGGGCCTCCATAAGACCTCAGCAGTGCCACAGGCTGATTGCCTCCATGCCACGCCGCATTGAAGCAGTCATTTCTGCAAAAGGATTCCCGACCAAGTATTGAGTGCATAACTGTACATGATTATTTGAAGGTTGACATTTTTTGTATTAAAAACACTTTTCTTTTATTGGTCGGATGAAATATGCTAATTTTGTGAGATAGGAATTTTGGGTTTTCATGAGCTGTATGCCAAAATCATCCGTATTAAGACAATAAAAGACCTGAAATATTTCAGTTAGTGTGCAATGAATCTAAAATATATGAATGTTAAATTTTCATCATGACATTATGGAAAATAATGAACTTTATCACAATATGCTAATTTTTTTAGAAGGACCTGTAAAACCAGTTAGTGGCAAGACTTAAAGGAACTAATGTTCAGATTATCTCCATCCGATGTGACTGAGCTTGAGCCATTTTTCAAAAACTAACAGACTGAAATGTCAGTTTTTAAATGTACAAAACTGGAAGAAGCATTCATACACACTAACAGCTGTAACTTTCTGCAAAAGGTACCGACTCAGTGGGGCTTGATGGAGATGAACACCACACTTTAAATGTTAAAATAATACAACATTTTCTGTCAGATTTTAAAACTGTGCTTCTTTGTGTTGGTCTTCTTTGTGTCACATAAAATCCAAATCAGATGCATAAACATTTCTCATTGCTTGTGACAAGATGTAGAAAAAGTTTTAGGGGTAGGAATACTTTCGCATGGCAGTATAAATGGAAATTCTCGTACTTCGCTTATCCGGGACCGGGTCGCGGGGGCAGCAGAGACGCCCAGACGTCCCTCTCCCCAGACACCTCCTCCTACTCCTCCGGGGGGAGCCCAAGGCGCTCCCAGGCCAGCCGAGAGACGTAGTCCGTCCAGCGTGTCCTGGGCCGTCCCCTGGGCCTCCTCCCGGTGGGATGTGCCTGGAACACCTCCCGAGGAAGGTGTCCAGGAGGCATCCGGTATAGATGCCCGAGCCACCTCAACTGGTTCCTCTCGATGTGGAAGAGCAACGGCTCTACTCCGAGCCCCTCCCGGATGGCCAAGCTCCTCACCCTATCTCTAAGGGAGTGCCCGGCCACCCTACGGAGGAAGCTCATTTCAGCCGCTTGTATCCGGGATCTCGTTCTTTCGGTCATGACCCAAAGTTCATGGCCATAGGTGAGTGTAGGAACGTAGACCGACCGGTAAATCGAGAGCTTCGCATTTCGGCTCAGAGCTCTCTTCACCACAACGAACCGGCACAGCGCCCCCATTACTGCGGCAGCCGCACTGATCCGTCTGTCGGTCTCCCGCTCCATTCTTCCCTCACTTGTGAACAAGACCCCGAGATACTTAAACTCCTCCACTTGAGGCTGGAACTCCCCTTCAACCTGAAGAGGACAAGCCACCCTTTTCCGGTCGAGAACCATGGCCTTGGACTTGGAGGAGCTGATCTTCATCCCAGCCGCTTCACACTGCGAACCGCCCCAGCGCATGCTGTAGGTCTTGGCTAGAGGGGTCCAGCAGGACCACGTCATCTGCAAAAAGAAGAGACGAAATCCTCTGGTCCCCAAACCAGACGCCCTCCTTCCCTTGGCTGCGCCTAGAAATCCTGTCCATAAAAGTTATGAACAGGACCTTTGACAAAGGGCAGCCCTGCCGGAGTCCAACATGCTCCGGGAACAGGTCCGACTTAGTGCCGGCAATGTGAACCAAACTCCTGCTCCGCTCGTACAGAGACTGGATGGCCCCTAGTAAAGGGGCACCGATTCCATACTCCTGGAGCACCCCCCACAGGGCATCACGAGGGACACAGTCGAATGCTTTCTCCAGGTCCACAAAACACATGTAGACCGGTTGGGCAAACTCCCATGAACCCTTGAGTAACCTGTAGAGGGTATAGAACTGGTTCAGTGTTCCACGGCCGGGACAAAAACCACACTGTTCCTCCTGAAGCCGAGGTTCGACTATCAGCTGGACTCTCCTCTCCAATACCCTGGCGTAGGCCTTACCAGGGAGGCTGAGGAGTGTTATCCCCCTGTAGTTGGAACACACCCTCCAGTCACCCTTCTTATGAAGGGGGACCACCACCCCAGTCTGCCAATCCAGAGGCACTGTCCCCGACCGCCACGCAATGTTGAAGAGGTGTGTCAACCATGACAGCCCCACAACATCCAGAGACTTGAGGTACTCAGGCCAGATCTCATCCACCCCTGAAGCCCTGCCACCATGGAGCTTTTTAACCACCTTGGTGACTTCAGCCTGGGTGATGAAAGAGTCCAACCCTGAGTCCCCAGCCTCTGTTTCCACCAGGGAATGCGTGATGGCAGGATTAAGGAGATCCTCGAAGTACTGATTCCACTGCCTGATAATGTCCCCAGTCGAGGTCAGTAGCTCCCCACCCCCACTGTAAACAGTGTTGGCGAAGCACTGCTTCCCTCTGATGAGGCGCCGGACGGTTTCACTTCGGAATCACTTCAAGGCCAACCGGTAGTCCTTCTCCATGGCCTCACCTAACTCCTCCCAGGTCCCAGTTTTTGCCTCTGCCACAGCCCGGGCCGGAGCACGCTTGGCCTCACGGTACCCGTCAGCCGCCTCAGGAGTCCCACAAGCCAACCACAGCCGATAGGACTCCTTCTTCAGCTTGACAGTGTCCCCTACTGCCGGTGTCCACCACCGGGTTCGGGGATTGCTGCCGCGACAGGCACCACAGACCTTACGGCCGCAGCTACGGGCAGCAGCGTCGACAATAGATGTGGAGAACATGGTCCACTCGGACTCTGTCTCAAACATTCCCTGGAATCTGATCAAAGCTCTCCCGGAGGTGGGAGTTGAATATATCCCTGCCAGACGTTCCCAGCAGACCCTCACTATGCGCTTGGGCCTGCCAAGTCTGTCCGGCTTTATCCTCCTCCAGCGGATCCAACTCACCACCAGGTGGTGATCAGTGGACAGCTCATCTCTTCACATGAGTGTCCAAAACATGCGGCCGAAGGTCTGATGATACGACAACAAAGTCGATCATTGACCTCCTGCCTAGGGTGTCCTGGTGCCAAGTGCACTGATGGGCACCCTTATGTTTGAACATGGTGTTCATTATGGACAATCCATGACTAGCACAGAAGTCCAATAACAAAACACCGCTCGGATTCAGATCGGGGAGGCCATTCCTCCTGATCACGCCTCTCCAGGTGTCACTGTCGTTTCCCACGTGGGCGTTGAAGTCCCCCAGGAGAATAATGGAGTCCCCTGTCAGGGGCACTATCCAGCACCCCTGACGGGGACACCAAGATGGCCGGGTACTCCGCACTACTGCTCGGCCCGTAGCCCGAAACGACAGTCAGTAACTTTTCCCCAACCCGAAAGTGCAGGGATGCGACCCTCTCATCCACCGGGGTTAACCCCAACACGAGACGGCTGAGCTGGTGGGGAACAAGCAAACCCACACCAGCCTGCCGCCTCTCCCTGTGAGCCACTCCAGAGTAGAAGAGAGTCCAGCCCTTCTCAAGGAGATGGGTTCCAGAGCCCACGCTGTGCGTGGAGGCGAGCCCGACTATTTCTAGTCGATATCTCTCGACCTCCCGCACAAGCTCAGGCTCCCTCCCCCCCCAGCAAGGTGACATTCCACGTCCCTAGAGCCAGCCTAAGCATTCGGGAATCGGGCCGCCGCGGTCTCAACCTTCGTCCACCCCCCAATCCTCACGTTTCCCCCTGTAGGTGGTGGGCCCACTCCTCGCGTCTCTCGTTCGGGATTGCCCCGGCTGGGTCCCGCAAGGAGCAACCCAGCCACCAGGCGCTCTCCGACGAGTCCCGACCCATGGCCTGGCTCCAGGGTGGGACCCTGGCTCCGCCGTACCAGACGACGTCACGTGTCTCGATTTAATCGTCGTCATGAGGGGTTCTTGAAATGCTCTTTGTCTGACCCGACACCTAGAGCCTGTTTGCCATGGGAGACCCTACCAGGGGCATTTAAGCCCCAGACAACATAGCCTCTAGGATCATTCGAGCACTCAAACCCCTCCACCACGTTAAGGTGGCGGTTCAGGGACGGGATAAATCAAAATTGAATAGCGAAATATGGTCTGAGAGCGAAATAAAAAAAATATTCTCATTCAATAAATGGAAATTGAAGGAGAATTTTTTTTTTTTTTTTCGCTCTCATGTGAATGTATGTTTGTTACCTGTCATCTTTCAGTAATGCCTTTTTGCTTGGTGTCTCCCCGTCCTTCCTCAGGTCTGAGTGGGGCCATGGCGAGCATCAGCGTGCGCTCCGGTGCTCCGGGCTCTCCAACACACGTCAGCGGGAGCAGCAGTAACACAGGGAGCGCGAGTGGAGGCAGTTCTTCTGGCTCTGGGCCGGTGTGCCGCAGCAGGCGTAATGGGCTCCAAGACGTCGATCTGAACACTTTCATTACAGAAGAGATGGCCAGACATCTGGACTCTACCGGCTCTGCTACCGCCGGGGGAGGAGGAACCAGGAAACGTAACTCCACCCAGTGTAGTGACGTCATTACAGACTCCCCTACGCACAAACGCAACAGGGTGATCTGATCTGTTGTCGGCCTGCCTGCCTGCGTGAGAAGGTTGGGATGAAGTCTTCAAACCCAGGATGGATATAGAGTTCCTAGCGTCTGGGCTGAAAATGAAAGTGAGACCTGAAGCATTTGTTCATGAATTGTGTTCCTTGTCTTCTTTCCCAACACTAAGTACAGATCCACAATCAGAGCAGTGTGTTTGTGTGTGTGAGAGAGAGAGAGCATAACTAAGTGGGAAGTTTGGACTGCCTCACAGATTCCTCAGACCAAGCTGCCCTGGAAAGGAGACAAAGAAGGAGGTCACTTACTAATTCTGGGATGTAGACAGTTCTCGATGAGTGGAAATACGCCGTGCTGTCCAACAAGCAAAAAGCCACTTAATCTCCGACACGTGTGTGTTTGTGTGTGTACGTGCTCGCGCTTCCCTCCCCTCCCAGGCTGTCATCCTCACCCATCACCTTAATAAGGAAGAGAGGGCCATGATCAAATGTCGGACTCTGTGAATTGAGTTGCTCGCCAAAAAATGTTGGACCCATGCTCGTCCAAGGCTCGCCTCCTGGTCAGACAACCTATTTGTGTTTTCTGTTACTTCCTGTTGCCTGACAGTGGTGCATCACATTTGGGACATTTGTGGCATTGGTAGCCGGTTGCATATCTCTGTCTGTTAGGTGGATGACATCTAGCAGCTGGATATTAATGTTTGGACATTCAGACCATGTTTTCATCTTTCTGCCCTGCTTCAGTTGTGACTCGGTCTCCAGTCATGTTTCTGTTTAACCACCAGTGTTAAGATTATAGGCTAATTGCCACTCTTTGCAGCTGGAACAGCCAAGTTAATTCTACACAAACTCTTTGCTCAGCTTTTTTTTTTTTTTATGTTAGTTTGATAATGGAAATTGTCTTGCGGTTTGTCCGACACACTTCTTTCTCTTTCCCTGCATTTTATCCTGAGAGCAGCTGCTCCTTTGTGTGTTTGGGTGACAATTCTGATGAGTTGCAGTAATTATTAAATTTTTCGCACTTAGCCATCTCCTCTAACTCATGCAAGCAAATCGGCTCTTCCATCCCCCTCCCCCACATAGTTGTTCTTTAACCCCAAGCAGGCCAGCTTGTGTTTAAGTGCTTTAAAAAAAAAAAAAAGAGTAAAACATTTTATTCCAGCCAATGGCACGTTCGTGTGGCTATCCCAGTGTGAGGAAATTATTTAATTTATTCTAAATGTTGTATTGGTGCACATCAGGTGCTCTTAAGCTGGGCTTGTATGTTGGAGCATTTCATGTCAACGGGAGTTTTGCATAAATAAATCTAATTGTCCGTCCCCCACCCCTTCATAATAAATAATATTTCTGGGGCACGTTTCATTCATAAAATGTTGGTTGTTTCTGTCCTTTCACGATGGATTACAGCAAACACTGAGGTCAAATAAATGAGTATGTTTGACTAGTTGTGGTACAATACATGTGAACTGGTCTTATGAAGGTTTTAAGTTAATTAGAAGATTGAAAGAAAAGACCCTGGTAGCCACACCTGTGATCTGATTATCCCCATAAATAGAGATGCACTAATCAGTCTTTTTCTTAAAGTTTGTTTTCTTTATTTCTAATCAGCCGATTTAGCTTTTTTTTTCCCTTTCTTTAAAGGACTAAAGCAAAAATTAGAGTAAAATGTGCTGCATCTTTAAATCTAGAAGAAATGAAGTACTAGAACATCCCCGTCTATCCATCAAAGCACAGATCCCTAACCATTATCTTATTTGTTTTTGTTAAACTCTTGAAAAAATCTTGGAACGGTCCATCGAGCGAAAATTGGCTGGAAGTTTGGTGCATCTCTAATCGGATCATTCCAGGAAGCCTTTTGTTGGAAAAGATGAACTGAACCAGGCGTAGCATCCGTTCATAAGTTAGTAGAAAGCTCTCTGGGATTGAAATGATTTTCATTTTGCTGACTTGAAATGTCTCTCCTGCTTTCCTTCTGCCCCTCCTGTGAACTTGGTTCGCGCCATTCAATTTCTATTTTTATTTATTTTTTTGTCCTTAAAGTTTTACTTAAAGCATACACTGCTGTGCCATTTTAGTCACTGATTTCATTGTGTTAAATATCGTCATCTTTTATATTCGGCTGTTGGCTGAAGGAAAAACTGACTGATTTGTCGATTCTGTTAAAACGGGTGGAAATGTAACAAACTTCCCAAATTATTTTGCGTGAATTTAATTTTTTTTTTTTTCAAAACATTGCCAATAAAATTAAGTATTGCTTGCTCAGGGCAGATTGTATGCAGAAATCAAACATTTCCCTGTGATCTGCCCCATTTTTCCAAACGTCCTACTACCCAAATATAGCAGTTCAGTCTGTCTTGAATTTACAGATTGTTCAAGGCAGAAATACTGCACAGGAATCTGAAGTAATCCTGACCTGTCCACATGCCCCTTGGTGAAAATGTCTTCTTCATGCTGAGCCTGCTGTTAAGTATATTAACACTTCCATTTTGGTGTTGTTTGGATGTCTGCCTTAAACAAACTTCAATGTTTGGCTGTAAACCTTCTGTTCTTTTTATGACATGTTGGTGATGTCTTAGCAGGTGGTGGGGAAAAAAATTAAACCTGGTCATTTGAGATTGTTCTGCTCCCTAAAGTTTAACTACATTACCCAGAATTCAGGTTGTTTCTCCAAACTCCTGTTCGGGTTACCACTCACGGCCTGTTAGCTAGCTTTGGTTTGTTTCCAGTTCACATTTTCTTTTGTTCCTTTCCTCAGTCGGTCATGGTCTTCATCACCTTCATCCGACTGACTCCGTGCCACATGATGTCTTCAGAGCCAAAACTATGATCAGCTGTTTCTGGATACTTATTTGTCTAAAATAGGATAAATGGCTAATCTATATACTTAAGTATTTGTTGGTATGATTATATGTGGTTCACTTTGCAAAATAAATAAAACAGTTCAGTTGAAATTGTATGAGTTATGTTTAATTAAAAAGAAGAAATGCTTATATTGTGGCTCCGAACTAAAACTGAAGTTTTTAGAGTGGGTTCTTTTTTTGAAGCATTTTGTTTCTCTATTAGAAATTGGGTGCTGGGCCTTGAAATACTAAAATTTAAAATGTACGTATTATGATGAAAGTGACAAAAGGACACATTTTGCAGCAAAAATATTTGGCACCCCTTAAATTGAGCTTTTTTCAATTAAGTACTTGAGGAATTGAAGTTGGCATAGATGTAGAAAAGACTCATTTGTGATTCAGGTTAACATCTGATAACTGGTACAAGTTAGAACTGTTTTAAAATTCAGCTACTCCTTTTTGTTATTTTGAGTTGCCAGTGACAGTTTTCCCACAATCTTCACACCTCACCCTGATTGGACAGTGAGCAATACAACCGGCCAATCAGAAGATAAATTGTTTGGGCGGTTTTAGAATCCACTACTTTATTTTAACAGCACATTCTGGTTTTGTTCATTGAGTTAAAATGTCATTCGCTGTAGTTCACTTAATCTAAAGGAACTATTATATCTGAACAAAAGAACCAGAATAAACACTAAACGGCACATAATTCTGTTTTACTGCAGTTAATAAAACACGTGAAATGTAAGAGCAACATTTAATGATGCTCTCATGGAAGCAACGAACCCAATCATGTAAAACAGCTTTTAGGTTTGCAAACTTTAATTAGTTTATCATCAGTTATCGAAATATCCTTTTCCCAGAGACCTTGAAGACCTGCTTTGAGCCACCAGGGGGCGCCAGAACACTGTTATATGATCCTGAAGCTGGAAAAATATGCCCGTGGATCACATTTCTGTGCCTGCCGTCTTTACTCTAAGAGAAGCTGTATTTTATTTTGCATTTGCAAATACAAGGAAGAGACTGCCTTGCAGTACTTCCTAATCTAAAGTTCTGCTCTGTATTCATAGAGCTCAACATATAATCTATATAATTGAATTGAGTCAGTGGTGAACGGTTTAGACAATTACACACATTTGCATTTATTTACAGGCTTAAATAATTGCTTGTTGCAAAAACTGTAAACTTAAGAAATGACAAATGCAACGAGCCAACCTGCAACAACTGGATCAAATAAACAATATGGAGTTTAACAACATCTGAGGGACAGGGAAAAGAAAGCAAGCAAATGCAAACTGTTTTAGTTGAAAGAGAAAACTACGTAGGTTGTAGGGTTACATATACCACCAACATTGTTGAAGATTTGATGCTACAGTTTTGGTCTATGGTTAAATCTCATAAGGTATCACTCCTTCACTTCCTATCTGAAAAAAAGACACTGATGAGGAAAACATTGGTGTATATGAAATAAATCTGGATCCAGGCTCTTTATATATCTGACATGCTGGAGAATTGCCAGGGCAAGGGTCAGCTAAATGAGACTAGTGTTCTGATGAGAAAGATGAGCTCTCAAAAGTCCATTGCAGTCTGACAGGAGCGTCAGACTGAACGCAGAGCTGGGTTAAAGTATAATGGTGTGACTCAGATCTGGCTGAGGGGCAGGAACTTCTGGTAGTAACTCTTGGTTACATCAATCATTAGATCCTGTGTGCACTCTGGGAGCTCTCCAGAAAACAGACCTGAGAGAGCGAAAGACAGAAAACACTGTTAAAGTCAGGCCAGGTAGGAAAAAGGAAAAATAAATGTCTGGTGTGTGTCCTGCTGACCTGGGCATCCGGAGAAGACTGTGAAAGGCGGCACGACTGTCTCAGGAGGAAGCACCGTGTTGTCTAAGATCTTGCAGCAGTCTTTCAGCACGCATCGACGACCCTGCATGGCAGAAGTAAAAGTAACACAAACGTGGCAGTAATAAAACATTTCACCTCATCCAGAAGTTGTATTTATTCTATGGATTATATAGCAGTTTTTTTTTTTTACTACACTAAAGAAGGAATGTTTTAAAACCAACATTTCCAAAAAAACAAGGCAAAGACACTACATCTCTCTTTTTATTTATAATTGTGCTATCCACTCTTAAACATTCAGTAAGTTCCTATCTTGTTGGAGTTACTTCTTAAAATAAAAGCTTAAAAAAAAAAAAGATCACATAGTCATGTTAAACTGGAAATCCACTTCAGCTCTGTTTAACACCAAAACTAAACATGAAGTCAGAAGGCTCAGCGCTCTGTTTAGATTCCTTACAAGTCATATTTCATGACACTGTTTATAAAAAAGGAAGTTTGAGTGGTCCCCTGTAGCCAACATTTTTTTTTTTCAAGATTAGGGAGTGAGTGGATCGTAATGCATCTCTTGTTTCCACAATGAAAGGTTCTTAATTTTCATGCAAGTCACATATTTTTCCACACAATGTTTTTTAATACATGTTTGTGCAGTGATCAGGCTTTAAACATAGAACCTACAAAAGCTACATTTAAGAAGGGTGAGAGGATGGATGGACATAACAACTGATATAACTTTTAGACAATGGTACAGGGAATAAAGTTTGGAAATGCAGATATTTTTTGATACTCCACACTATTTTCCCATAGATATCCATGCTACTCTACTTTTATCCCATACATTTCCAGACTGTGTATGACCTATGAGAAATGCTGTCTACATGGGCACCATTTTTCCCAGTGGACACATAAGTTCTTAAAAAAAAAGACATAATAAAGTCCACCCTAAACAGTGTAAGCCATTATTTCAGTGCTGCCTGTCAGCAGTTTGTTTCTGCTGCTCTCCATCTCTGTAAAACATGACCACCATGTGACTGCAGGAGATTGTAGCTGGAAGACCGTTTCACATTTTTCTTGCATGGCTGTCCTTTAACTGTTCTGAGTTTGTTCATATGCATGTTTGTTTGCCTTTTTTTTTTTCCCTTCACTCACTATCACGCAGTTCTTGCCAATGTGGACATAGGAGCCGATCTGTGCTGCATTGACCACACAGTCCTCCTCGATGAAGACATGATCTCCGATGTGGAGCGGGAAAAACGCCACACTGAAGGAAAAAACATGGATAAACCAATATAAATTACCTTTGAAAATCATAGAGAACAACTGATTGCAAGATAGTTTGATTACTTGGATGCATTATATACAGAGATGAAGACATAATTCAACTTAACACAGAACGAAAACGAGATTGAATGTGATCTGTGTTTAACATTTGACGTCAGCTTGAATATGTGGAGCATAAGAAGAATATTTTACCCTTTGCTGAACTTTTTAAAAGGTGGTCGAATAACGCTCCGGCTTTTTACAACACAGTGTCTACCCACTCTGACGTTAGCCAAATCCCCCCTGATGATGCAGTCATTCATCACGATAGTCTGAAGGAAAAAACACACAAGCAACGTATTAAAAACAGATTTCTTTATGTCATAGCAGCGTTAGACCTCTGCATCCCTGCTGTTTTCTCACTTTGCCGTTCAGGACGATGTTTTGACTCCCGCACAGCACAGACTGCCTGCTCACTTTGTTTCCAGAAGCCTGTAAGAAATTACAACAGGAGCATTAAAACCCTGTTCTTGCATCCGACGCCCCTTTTCAATATTAGCAACCAGCTAGTCATAAGAGCCGTGGCTTTAGCTAAAAACAATGCTTCAAACGCCACTCATATTACCGTCTCAATGTACTCCGCTTTGTTGTACAGTATTTCAGACAGCTCCATGGTTAGTAATTACGTAAAATATCAATGACAGCCGCTAATATTACTTGACAATTACATCTACTTATTATTTGCAGTTCTGAGCGCAGCACTTTTCACTTCCTGTTTTCTGCGCAGGCGCATTCTAGGATCGATTGGTCATACCTAGACACTTCCGTAATTTTCCTTTCTAATAAACTTATTTGCATAAATATAATTTGATAGTGTTTATTTAGTAAATTACAAAATATTAACCAAAGATCAACGGCAAATTATTTTTAAAAACCCAACGGTTTATGTAATGCGCATGCGCAGTTTGGAGCCCTTGACCTGGATTCTTAAAACTTGCCTCTGATCCAGCAGCAGGTTCTCCTACAACATGGCGGCCCGTGTCCTGCAGCTGTGTGTCCGCTCGCTCGCACGGCCCTCGCTGGGGCTTTTCCCGGTTAACCTCGCACTCAGAGCGGCTGTCGCTCCGGCAGTCACCGTCCACCGACCTTTCTCCTTCGCCGCGGACAGCCGGAGAACGCGGTGGCTGGGACAGAGCAGGGTGAGTCCCCTGCTAACGCGGCGCGTAGCTCAGTCCTAGCTTTAGCAGCAGTGTGACCTACCCGATGTCTTTCAAAGCTAATGGAGTGATGCAGGTTCATTCTGCTGTATGATCTTTGTTTTAGTTGGAAGAGTATTTTTTTTATTTTCAACTTCAGAGTTTGCTCAAATCTATGACACATTGTGAAGATATATTTTCATGATACACCTGCTGTGTTTTGCACACAAAGCTAGCTGTTAGCAAAATGTACTGCCATGTGTTGTGCTTGTACTAGAGATTTCTACATCCTAAACTTAAATTGGATTAAATGCTTGTAACAGAGGGTGGAAATCACGCTACAAATGCTCATTTCCTAAACGCTGACGAGACTACGAAGGGATACTAGAAAACTTTTGTTTCTGCAACATACACATCAGCTTTTAGGATTATTCTCCAAGGACTTTTATGTCATCCAAACATACGTGTCTGCATCACCACTTTATGTAAATATTGTTTGCTAGCTTTTCCTCTAAAGATGATCTCCACATCTGCCCCCTCACACGGACACTCGGCATACCTGAATAATAAAACTAACTAGTAAAAATTATTCTTCCTGCAAGTTATTCTTCTGCATGTTACCCAAAGATGACGTGAAATCCTCTCTGCACTGTAGTTAACATTTTTGTTCTAGTTTGTAACAATTTCTTCCAAAGATGCACTAATCAGGATTATTAGGGACGGGACGTGTCAGTTTGATTTTTGTTTTTAAGATCATTTTTTAGTCATTATTTCCACAGTACTATAAAGGTTTGGGTTAGGTTAGGCTATGAGGTTATCAGCTGCACTAGAACAAGTGTTGTGCACTTTTATATGGTGAAATGCTGCTCCATAGTAACCGAGAGGTGGAATTTTTCCCCCATTTATTTTTAATATGTGCCACCTTTATGCTCAGAAGTGGTACCTTTTAGACATGCATCTCTGAAGCCATTTTGTATGGTTAGGAGCAGCAAAAAGTAGAAGATGGTACAGGACTGGAGGTGAGGTCTTTAAAATAAATCGGTGAACATTTTTGGTGTCAGGCTATGTTATTAACAGATTTGATTGTGTGTCAAATATAACTGTCTGTTATAATCAGGACCGATTTAGCTTAAACTCACCCAGTAGTCAATAACTGATTTCACAGCGTGTCTTTAGTTTCTTCAACAGAGCAACAGTGAGAACAAATGATTGTACATTGAATCATGGTCTTACATGACATCCTGAGCTTTCTATTTCTCCTTCTGGCCTCATTTAGATCTCATCAGTGGAGTTGTTGTGTCGACAGTATGGCGACCTGCCCCCTCTCACCCTAGAAACCATCAAAGACCGTGTCATGTATGTCCTGAAACTTTACGACAAGATCAACCCAGAAAAGGTGAACATTGTTGCTAGTAAGACTAAAGGTTTCTAAGGTGCTATAAGAATCTAGAAAACTACAAAACTTGTTAGTGTTTTCTAGATCTTGATAAGCATGGAACAACCAAACAGTGATTTTATTTTAATACCTGAAAAAATAAAATAAAATCCTCATTCATTGCCAGACCTGTGACTGTGCTCCTCTGGACGACTGATTCATTTCCTTGAAAACTTGTCATTAAATACCTGATTTTTGTCCTCCAGATTCAGGCAACCTCCCATTTCATGAAAGATTTGGGCTTGGACAGCTTGGACCAGGTGGAGATCATAATGGCCATGGAAGATGAGTTTGGTGAGTGTATGTTGTGCATAGTTGGGTTTAGTTATCCAGATTGAGATGCAGTACAAAAAGAGAGATATTCAGGGGTTTGAAGTCGGCCTTGATGCAAAAATCAGTGCCTTGTTTGCCTGGCAGATGTGGTGATTTTATAGCATAAGATGATCCTAAACTAAAAAGATGGAAAAGTTGTTTTCTCATCCGAAATAGGGGATGGCTAGATGTCATTAGTTTCCTCACCAGCTCAGCAAAAATACAGCAATCATAAAACTTGTTAATCTCAATGACCTACTTAACTCACTTTAATAACCTAAATGTCTCCACGCATATTTATTTACACGTGTACAAAGTTGAATTGCATTCTGGTTCATGTTGTGTACCGGACCTTTGTTCTGTGCGTTTTCTGCTGCAGGCTTTGAGATCCCAGATGCCGAAGCAGAGAAGCTCATGACTCCAGAGGAGATTATACAGTACATTGCAGACAAGAAGGATGTTTATGAATAATGGTTGCAAGGCAGGTGGGTCCACTTTGTTCACAGCTCCTCTGGTGTACATTATTAATTGCTTTTACATCAATTTCCTTTATTTCCTACCTGCAGAGGGTGCCCGCCCCATGGGAAGTACTTAGGAAGCAGATTGGTACCAGTTTTTCCACTTCAACCCCCATCAGCTCTCAAGTCCATCGTGGCGACGTCTGCATCGCCTGCCGTGTTTTGTGTTTCACTGTATTTAAAATAAACATGCTTGAAAGTTCGGATATTAAAAAATTTTATTTTACAAGGATTTGTCACAACCCCGATTTTTATTTTTCTTCAGCTTCCAGCCTGTGAGATTGATGCATCATTTTCTTGTGAATTGATCAATAAAGGCAGGAAGCATGGTTGTGTGAATTTGGTCTTACTTCATTTGAAGGATCACAGATGTGGTTTGTGCATAGATGATGCAGCTGAGTTGAGCAGATTATGTCCTAAACCAGGGGTCTGCAGCCTTTACAGTCCAAAGAGCCACTATCGCTCTCGGACCAGCAAAATAAAACTCATTTAGAGCCGCAACTGTTGCATGACCTCTTGATTTGTTTTAATTTTTGTAAACTTCCACTCAATTTCTATTGTTAGCTTTGAAAATGAATAGGAGGACGGATACATACACTGCTCAAAAAAATAAAGGGAACACTCAAATAACATCCTAGATCTGAATGAATGAAATATTCTATACAAAGTTGAATGTGCTGACAACAAAATCACACCAAAATCACCAATGGAAATCAAATTTATTAACCAATGGAGGCCTGAATTTGGAGTCACACACAAAATTAAAGTGGAAAAACACACTACAGGCTGATCCAACTTTGATGTAATGTCCTTAAAACAAGTCTAAATGAGGCTCAGTATTGTGTGTGACCTCCACGTGTCTGTATGACCTCCCTACAACGCCTGGGCATGCTGATGAGATGGTGGATGGTCTCCTGAGGGATCTCCTCCCAGACCTGGACTAAAGCATCCACCAACTCCTGGACAGTCTGTGGTGCAACGTGACGTTGGTGGATGGAGCGAGACATGATGTCCCAGATGTGCTCAATCGGATTCAGGTCTGGGGAACGGGCGGGCCAGTCCATAGCTTCAATGTCTTCATCTTGCAGGAACTGCTGACACACTCCAGCCACATGAGGTCTAGCATTGTCCTGCATTAGGAGGAACCCAGGGCCAACCGCACCAGCATATGGTCTCACAAGGGGTCTGAGGATCTCATCTCGGTACCTAATGGCAGTCAGGCTACCTCTGGCGAGCACATGGAGGGCCATGTGGCCCTCCAAAGAAATGTCACCCCACACAATTACTGACCCACTGCCAAACTGGTCATGCTGAAGGATGATGCAGGCAGCAGATCGCTCTCCACGGTGTCTCCAGACTCTGTCACATGTGCTCAGTGTGAACCTGCTTTCATCTGTGAAGAGCACAGGGCACCAGTGGTGAATTTGCCAATCCTGGTGTTCTCTGGCAAATGCCAAGCGTCCTGCACGGTGTTGGGCTGTGAGCACAACCCCTATTTGAGGACGTTGGGTCCTCATACCATCCTCATGGAGTCGGTTTCTAACCGTTTGTGCAGACACATGTACATTTGTGGCCTGCTGGAGGTCATTTTGCAGGGCTCTGGCAGTGCTCCTCCTGTTCCTCCTTGCACAGGCGGAGGTAGAGGTCCTGCTCCTGGGTTGTTGTCCTCCTACGGCCTCCTCCACGTCTCCTGGTGTACTGGTCTGTCTCCTGGTAGAGCCTCCAGGCTCTGGACACTACGCTGACAGACACAGCAAACCTTCTTGCCACAGCTCACATTGATGTGCCATCCTGGATGAGCTGCACTACCTGAGCCGCTTGTGTGGGTTGTAGAGTCCGTCTCATGCTACCACGAGTGTGAAAGCACCACCAACATTCAAAAGTGACCAAAACATCAGCCAGAAAGCATCGGTACATTATTCTGCTGGGGGACTTCAACGCCCACGTGGGGAACGACAGTGACACCTGGAGAGGCGTGATCGGGAGGAATGGCCTCCCCGATCTGAATCCGAGTGGTGTTTTGTTATTGGACTTCTGCGCTAGTCACGGATTGTCCATAACGAACACCATGTTCAAACATAAGGGTGTCCATCAGTGCACTTGGCACCAGGACACCCTAGGCAGGAGGTCGATGATCGACTTTGTTGTTGTATCATCAGACCTTCGGCCGCATGTTTTGGACACTCGGGTGAAGAGAGGGGCTGAGCTGTCCACTGATCATCACCTGGTGGTGAGTTGGATCTGCTGGAGGAGGAGAAAGCCGGACAGACTCGGCAGGCCCAAGCGCATAGTGAGGGTCTGCTGGGAACGCCTGGCGGAGCCCTCGGCCAGGGATGTATTCAACTCCCACCTCCGGGAGAGCTTCGACCAGATCCCGGGGGATGTTGGAGACATAGACTCAGAGTGGACCATGTTCTCTGCATCTATTGTCGATGCTGCTGCCCATAGCTGCGGCCGTAAGGTCTGCGGTGCCTGTCGTGGCGGCAATCCCAGAACCCGGTGGTGGACACCGGCAGTAAGGGATGCTGTTAAGCTGAAGAAGGAGTCCTATCGGCTGTGGTTGGCTTGTGGGACTCCTGAGGCGGCTGACGGGTACCGTGAGGCCAAGCGTGCTGCGGCCCGGGCTGTGGCAGAGGCAAAAACTCGAGCCTGGGAAGAGTTCGGTGAGGCCATGGAGAAGGACTACCGGTTGGCCTCGAAGCGATTCTGGCAAACCGTCCGACGCCTCAGGAGGGGGAAGCAGTGCTCTGCCAACACTGTTTATAGTGGGGGCGGGAGACTGCTGACCTCGACTGAGGACATTATCGGGCGGTGGAAGGAGTACTTCGAGGATCTCCTCAATCCTGCCATCACGCATTCCGTGGTGGAAACAGAGGCTGGGGACTCGGGGTTGGACTCTTTCATCACCCAGGCTGAAGTCACCGAGGTGGTTAAAAAGCTCCGCGGTGGCAAGGCTTCGGGGGTGGATGAGATCCGCCCTGAGTACCTCAAGTCTCTGGATGTTGTAGGGCTGTCATGGTTGACACGCCTCTTCAACATTGCGTGGCGGTCGGGGACAGTGCCTCTGGACTGGCAGACTGGGGTGGTGGTCCCCCTTTATAAGAAGGGGGACCGGAGGGTTTGTTCCAACTACAGGGGGATCACACTCCTCAGCCTCCCTGGTAAGGCCTAGGCCAGGGTATTGGAGAGGAGAGTCCGACCGATAGTCGAACCTCGGCTTCAGGAGGAACAGTGTGGTTTTCGTCCCAGCCGTGGAACACTGGACCAGCTCTATACCCTCTACAGGGTGCTCGAGGGTTCATGGGAGTTTGCCCAACCGGTTCACATGTGTTTTGTGGACCTGGAGAAGGCATTCGACTGTGTCCCTCGTGATGCCCTGTGGGGGGTGCTCCAGGAGTATGGAATCGGGGGCCCTTTATTAGGGGCCATCCGGTCCCTGTACGAGCGGAGCAGGAGTTTGGTCCGCATTGCCGGCACTAAGTCGGACCTGTTCCCAGTGCATGTTGGACTCCGGCAGGGCTGCCCTTTGTCGCCGGTCCTGTTCATAACTTTTATGGACAGGATTTCTAGACGCAGCCAAGGGCCGGAGGGGGTCTGGTTTGGGGACCAGTGGATTTCGTCTCTTCTTTTTGCGGATGACGTGGTCCTGCTGGCCCCCTCTAGCCAAGACCTACAGCATGCGCTGTGGCGGTTCGCAGCCGAGTGTGAAGCGGCTGGGATGAGGATCAGCTCCTCCAAGTCCGAGGCCATGGTACTCGACCGGAAAAGGGTGGCTTGTCCTCTTCAGGTTGGAGGGGAGTTCCTGCCTCAAGTGGAGGAGTTTAAGTATCTCGGGGTCTTGTTCACGAGTGAGGGAAGAATGGAGCGGGAGATCGACAGACGGATCGGTGCAGCTGCCACAGTAATGGGGGCGCTGTGCCGGTCCATTGTGGTGAAGAGAGAGCTGAGCCGAAAAGCAAAGCTCTCAATTTACTGGTCGGTCTACGTTCCTACCCTCACCTATGGCCATGAACTTTGGGTCATGACCGAAAGAACGAGATCACGGATACAAGCGGCTGAAATGAGCTTCCTCCGTAGGGTGGCCGGGCACTCCCTTAGAGATAGGGTGAGGAGCTCGGCCATCCGGGAGGGGCTCGGAGTAGAGCCGCTGCTCCTCCACATCGAGAGGAGCCAGTTGAGGTGGCTCGGGCATCTATACCGGATGCCTCCTGGACGCCTTCCTCGGGAGGTGTTCCAGGCACGTCCCACCGGGAAGAGGCCCAGGGGACGGCCCAGGACACGCTGGAGGGACTATGTCTCTCGGCTGGCCTGGGAACGCCTTGGGCTCCCCCTGGAGGAACTGGAGGAGGTGTCTGGAGAGAGGGACGTCTGGGCGTCTCTGCTGAGTCTGCTGCCCCCGCGACCCGGTCCTGGATAAGCGGAAGACGACGAACGAACGAACGGGTCCTCATACCATCCTCATGGAGTCGGTTTCTAACCGTTTGTGCAGACACATGCACATTTGTGGCCTGCTGGAGGTCATTTTGCAGGGCTCTGGCAGTGCTCCTCCTGTTCCTCCTTGCATAAAGGCGGAGGTAGCGATCCTGCTCCTGGGTTGTTGTCCTCCTACGACCTCCTCCACATCTCCTGGTGTACTGGTCTGTGCCACTTGTGTGGGTTGTAGAGTCCGTCTCATGCTACCACGAGTGTGAAAGCACCACCAACATTCAAAAGTGACCAAAACATCAGCCAGAAAGCATCGGTACTGAGAAGTGGTCTGTGGTCCTCACCTGCAGAACCACTCCTTTATTGAGTGTCTTGCTAATCGCCAAAGATTTCCCCCTGTTGTCTATTTAATTTGAACAACAACATGTGAAATTGATTATCAATCAGTGTTGCTTCCTAAGTGGACAGTTTGATTTCACAGAAGTTTGATTTACTTGGAGTTATATTGTGTTGTGTAAGTGTTCCCTTTATTTTTTTGAGCTGTGTATTTGTGGAAATTAGGTAAAAAGAACATAGTTTCCAACCTAATGAAAAAATACATCTAAAAAATACAACTGGTGGCAATTTGTCCATGAAAAAACTAAAATATTGCTAAAACCTGCATTTTCTATTATAGCTGCAGTTAAAAACATTAGTTGGTTCTTCAAATTTTTTGCCAAAGTTATTAAGAGCCTTTGTGGAACGTCCAAAGAGCTACTTGTGACCCCAGAGCCGCATGTTGCAGACCCCAGTCCTAAACCTTTCACAAGCTGAGTCATGTCGATTACATACAGGAATTAGGTTCTGTAGGACTGCCGTTTTACCTCAACGTAAATCTTTTTAATGCCGTCATTATAGTATAAAAGAGCATGCCCAGGAAGTTTGGGAGGTGTTCACAAAGGAGCAGAACTAAAACTTCAGAATTTGTGACCCTAATCCCCTATGCAAATATAAAGTATTTTGCCTGCTGTGACAGATTTTCCAATTAGGTCTAAATCAAACATCTGAGCCCATATTCACAAAGATTCTCGATCCTCTCAGAGAACTCCTATCTTAGCCTAAAAATTCCTGGCAAGGACTCCAGTTCTCTGTTGAGAGCGACTCTGAGCGAGGAGATGACAGAAAGTCCTATCTTAATGAGGAGGTGTGGTTGACCCCGTTGCTCGGTGGGACACTGTCTTCTAAGAGCTGTGATTGTTGTAAAAAGAAACACTCCTAGTAATCAATGGAGAGAAATTAACCAATGAAAGAATTTAGACTGGATTCAGAAATGTGTAAATCATGATGATGACTTAAAAAAATGTAATTAATTGTCACAGCATCAAAATGTCTGAACATAGTTTATTTATATGCTCATTATTTTGATTTACTTATGTTTACTGGCCATGCTGGTCGTTTTCATACTGCATCTATTTCATATTAATATTAAAATTCTGTATTTTACTGTGATCTTGTATAATGAGGTTTAGTTTGGTAAAATGACCAAAACAAAATGGAGAAAATGGTACAGAAAACCAAACTGAACAGAGGAGGAGAAGAGAGGAGTGTTGAAAGGTAGATTTGGTCCTGGGATCACAGTCCGAACAAACAAGCATTCCCAGCAGATCAATGCATCGTTCCCTCTGCTTTCAGCACCAGCCTGGGATGTGAGCAGCTCTGGTACCTAAGAGAAAACAACAAACCAGAGAGCTTCTCCACAGACGGAGGGTGTTGTAGATGACCATTTAGGCTTACACTACTGACATCATGAACAACACAGCAAATACTTGTTCACCTCATATACATCTTCCTTCTATGTATATAGTGCTTAGATTACTGTAAATGTGTGAAATAATCCCAATAAGAAATACTTAGACTAGTCTTCTCTCTCAGTAGAAGAACTAGCCAATTATTATGCTCCTCTTCTCCCTCAATACAAATGACTGCACCTCAGTGGACCCGTTTGTGAAATTCCTGAAGTTTGCATATGGCACCATTGTTATTGGACTGATCCGGGACGGTGATGAGTCTGCATTCAGACAGGAGGTGGATCGGCTGGTACACTAGTGTAGTCAGAACCACCTTGAACTTAACCTACTTAAGACTGTGGAGATGATGTTGGACTTTTGGAGAACACCACCCCTACATACCCCCCTGACCATCCTCAACAACACTGTATCTACTGTGGACCACTTCTGGTTCCTAGGAACCACCGTTTCTCGAAACCTGAGATGGTCCTCACACATAGACAATGTTTGGAAGAAGGCCCAGCAGAGACTGTACTTCCTGAGACAACTCAAGAAGTCCAACCTCCCACAGGAGCTGCTGATCATCTTCAACACTGCCATCATTCAGTCTGTCCTGTCGTCATCCATCTCAGTGTGGTTTGGCTGCAGAGAAAATAATCCAGGCTGACTTTCCCTCTATCCAGGACTTATAGAGGTCAAGGATCAGGAAAAAGGCAGCTAAAATCTCTGCAGACCCCTCATACCCTGCACACAAACTGTTTAGGCTTTTACCTTCAGGTGGCGCTACAGAGCGCTGTCTGCTAAAACCAGCCGCCACAGAGACAGTTGGCTCCCCCAGGCTGTTTCTCTGATGAACACTTGACAGTCAGAGTTCCAGAACAACACCATAAATATTTGGACTGATCTCACATTATATTTTATTGTAAAGTCACTTGTGTGTATATGTACATTTGGTGTATGTATGTATATTTAAAAAGATACTCTTTATCTCCACTGCTATATTTACAAAATTAAAAAATCCTCATTGAGAGCAATGTACCAGAGTCAAATTCCTTGTTTGTCTGTACAAACTTTGCAAATAAAGCTGATTCTGATACTGATCTATTGTTACGTAACATTAAACTAAACAAAAGAGGTAGTTTTTTGTACAAACAGTAACTGCTCTAACTTGAAGCATAGAACTGATACATCCTACATGTATTGTGGCATAATTGAAGCATCAGTCGAAGCTTGCTTGCCCTACAACAAAAGAAATAACAAGGGCAGAATTAGACCCGGTCGCAACACATATTAACATACATACTATCAAAAGTTTTTGAATTAATTATTTGAAAAAAAAATGTCTGCAGAGAATCAATTTGGGTTTAAGCCTAAACATGGCATATATGTGCATAAATGGCCTAAAAGAATGACTAAGTAATTACAATAGCAAAAACTGTACAGTTTTTATATGTTTCCTAGATGACTCTAAGGCTTTTGATCGTGTAAATAACAGAACACTATTTTTAAAACTGTGGCAAGCTGGTGTACCTAAATGTATAGATGTCTACGTTGTTGGTATGCCAACCAGTCTATGCGGGTCAATTGAACCAATACCCTTTCAGGTCTGTAATGGAGTAAGACAAAGGAGCATTTTATCCCCTGTATTGTTTAATATTTATGTGAATGATCTCTCTAAGCGGTTAACCCTTTGTAGAACTGGCTGTATGGTTGGAGATACAGTAAAAAAAAAAAAAACACTTAATGTATGCTGACGACTTAGTGGGTTTTAGTCCAGCTGGTCTTCAGCAGCTCCTTAATGTATGTTCAGTGTATGGTGAACAACATGATGCCAAATTCAATCCACTAAAAGGGGTCATTCTGATCTGTCGCAGTGAACAAAAGCAGGGTCTTCTCCAACTTTAAGCAGTCCTGCCGCTTACTTAGTGTCTCAAATGAAGTAAAATATCTCAGTCATGTGTTGACAGACCGTCTATCAGATGATGAGGAGATTCACCATCGGTGTCGTATGTTGTACGCACAAGCTGATGTCCTATCTTGGGGGTTTGGATTTTGTTCTGATGAAGTTAAACTGAACTTGTAAATCATACTGCACCTCACTCTATACAGCACACTTATGGTGGATTATAAAAAGGCCAGCCTCCACACATTGCAAGTGGCTTATAACGATGCATTAAGACTTTTGTGTAAAAAAACCCAGATGGACCAGTGCCTGTGAATGGTTTGTGTCTGCTGTCAGCTGAATGAGTCTGATAATAGAGTCATCTTGCGACTAACACTGAATATAATGCAATTCGTTATTCCTCTGTACTTTGGGAACACTGGTATACATATCTCCTAAAAGGTTAGGTATTTATGGTTATGTTTGGAGGTTATGTTATGTTATGTATGGTTGGTTTTTTTTAAATTATTGTTTGTTTTTGTAACATGGACCCCGAGTCTGCAATAAAATTTGATCAGATCAGATCTGTTTCTTGTCTGGAGTTTGTATTTTTGTATATACTGTATATATATTTGAGTTTTTCCTATTTTTCCAAATTTATTTTTTGAAAGCATTTTGCAGTCTGTAAATATTTAAACAATTCTATACTATATTGTTTGTAATTTTGTTCACTTTTTATTCATGGTAATTAATATTGTTTCTATTATTTATCCTTCCTAATATTACCCACTAGAGGTTCACCTTTAATTTCTCCTGCCACTGAAACTATTTCATTTTGCTCTATAGGGGGATGAAAATACTCATCTAATCTCTATATTAATAATTGTGTGATTGTTATAGTTTATGTGCTCATTTACTCGACTATTAAGAGGGTGGATCCCTGCGTGATCGAGCTGGTAGCATCTTATTGATTTACTGTTCATTGTTCGGAGAATATCTCTGTCTTTTCACCATATTTGCTGCTTAAGACACACTTAGGCTCACCAAAAGTCCTCACTACTCTTAACATTTCCTCATGTTGGGAGCTCTCTTAAGGCCTAAGATCCTTTGTGAATAACTTATCTTAATGAAGGATAATTCTATTCGAGAAATTCTAAGGTTTTTCTTAGAAAGTCACTAGGAGCTACTTTTAGTCTTAGGATTCTTTGTGAATATGGGCCCTTGTGCAGATTTGTAATGCTTATCCATTTACTGTTTTCCACTGAGATTGGGTCATAGATGTAACGGGTCCTAATGGACATTAAGACATTACACTCTTCAGTGGACTCTGGGACTCCAGGGTCAAAGTGGATAAACAGCTGGATCCCAAAGTAGAATATCACTGAAAAGTGAACTGATTCAATTCATTGTCACATTGTTATCACACAGCAATGCATTCAAGTATTATGTTAATCGTGACAATGAATTTCTCCTAAATATGACTTACAACCAATAAATAAAAAATAAAAAAATGTTATGGCCATTACCATCATGGGAAAGACTGCAGACGTGACACCCTTCACAAGGTCAGTGCTGAAGAAGTTGGCAGAATGCTGCATTCAAGAATATTACATATAAAGTTTAGTTGAAGAAAAGTTTGGTGGGGGAAAGAAATAAGTAACAGGGATGAAAGCAGCCTTCAGGGGATTGGAAAACAACATCCAATCAAGAGTTTGGAAATTCATAAAGTATACACAGTGACATATCACTAATACCTGGTATGTGTAGAATAATTAACTAGGATCAATTGGAAGCACTTTAATACCATCTAATGGTCTGAGTCATGCCAAATTTCACTAAAGTTCCTACTAAACCAAGAATCTGGAGAAGCAGAATCCCAATTCCTTTAGGTCCAGTGTGAAGTTTCCACAGTCAGTGAGGATATGATGATCCATACAATCTGCAGGTTTTGGTTCACCATGTTTTATCAAGTCAAAGCATCACGAGCTTCCCTCAGCAGGACCACAGTGACTGCCTCCAAGCCATGAGAAAGGAGCTTGTGCAAACTTGGACATAATTTTCAGAAGGGCTGATGTTTCTGTATTAAAAAGCATTATTAATGCCAGTGCGTAATATTATTTTTCTGAATTTATGGTTTACAGCTCAAGAAGACAGTGTAATAATGAGCAGAATAAGATATTTTTAATAACATATCACACTGAGTGAAATTAATCCAAGTTTCACTTTGAGCTGAATTACTGAAATAAATGAACTGTTCAATATTCCAATTTATTGAAATGCACCTAGGAAATACTTCAAATGGAGTAGACCTCAACTGACTCCATTAATACAGAGGAACAGACTGTTCCAGACGGTGTAGGAACCCTGGAAATGAAGACACTGAGCTGAGCTTTTTCCTCACTGTTAGTCTTTTATTGAGGGTTGTACCCAAGTTATACAGCTTTGTATGCTGGCTGCAGGAGCCAGAAGGTTACAAACAGTAATCAGTATACGAGTACAGCCAACAGAAGACCTACTAACTACTACTCTACACCTTAATACAGATTCTCATAAGAACACTAAAATCTGGAAAATTAAAAGGAAAAAAAAAAACAAAAACAGAACAAACCAAGCAAGAAAGGAAGGAGGATAAAAAGATTAAATGAACCCAAACATATAGACAGCATCAGAGGAGACATTCATTATTAGAGCACACTGGAGTTGGTTTTCTATACCATGTAATATCAGGCGACTTCGTTTTTTTTTTTTTTTGTCAATTTATACCCATACAATTAAAGATTGTCCTTCAAAAAGTGCAGATTCCACAGAAGTTAAGATAAAATCCTTTGATGAGCCGAGGAAGACATTTGGAAAATGAAAAACAAGGTACTTCCTGTTCGTGGTGTTGGAAAGGATGGCGTCCTCTCAATGATTATAGACACTGTGTACGCTTATATTTTCATATATATTATATATAGTTTCAACAGTCTCCCCAAAGCAATGTGCATAATAGGTTTTAAAGGTGATCCAACTACACACTGTGGATTGATAGAATCTATATAAAAAGCCTTGTGGTCATTGTAAAATTTGCAGTTTCACCGGCCAAGCTGGGAAAATAAATGGACTTTTGCAAATCTTAACCTGTCCTCTCCTGCTACAACTGGGCCGACGCCTGCTAGGTAATAAAGGTTTATCAGGGTTTTTTTTTTTTTCTTCTTTTTTTGGTTTTTTACAATATTAGAAGCAGTACAATTCAAAGATGGCACGTGTTTGAGGAACGTTATTGGGAATTCCATCTCAGCTGCGTTTCTACAAAGGGCTAGGGATTTTTTTTAAATTCGATTTTATGGTTTTTTTTTCAATATAATTTAAAGAAAAAAACAATAAAACCCAAGGTGGACATGGAAGCCTGGGTTTAACGCTCCACTGCATAGTCTCTCTGAGGAACACCCGCCCTGAAAACCCACCCGCCACCCTAAACCCATCCCACCCATATCTTTGTGCTGGTTAGACTAAAGCTTTTCAGGGTTTCTACATGTGTGGTCATACTAAGTGTAAAACAAAGACAGCAGATTCTCACAGTTTTTATATTGTTTTTTTTTCTTCTATAAAAAAAATAGCCTTAGCACTTTTGATAGACTGTAGGAGCTGTTGGGTGTGTATTATAATATAATGTAGCATTTAGTCACAGGATAGTTAAGAGAAACACAACAAGTCACATTATTTGTACTTTAAATATTTAAAAAGTAGTAGAGTATCACCAGCAAACCTCCCTCCTCTCCCACCAATCTCCTTCCTTCTCCCCTCCCCTCCCCTCTTCTGGCCCTGTCATGAAGCTGCTTGGCAGCTTTGGGGATTGTACATTGCTCATGGTGGTTTTCCTCACATCATCCTTTAGCAAATGTTTTTTTTTTTTTCTTCAAGCATTTAAACATTGTCCAGCTTTTTAAATACACATATGCACATGTACAGCTAAAAAAAAAAAAACAACAACTATAAGTCAATCCCTTTCCTTCCCTAACTCCCCTCCCTCCTTGATTTGGCATGATAAGTTCACTCACACATACATGCGTCTTCACACATACCAACAGTGGATTTAACAAGACAGAAATATAGCACAACTCTGCTGGGAATAAAAATAACATTGTTACTCAGGCGTTTTACAGACATTGCTTGTCCCTTCTCTAACAGAGCAGCAATGCTACCTCCTGGGCTGATCAGAGATCAGTTGTCGTCCCACTAACGTTTAAGGTAAGGATACTAAAGTAGGACAAAACCGCCCTTAAATCAGCGCTGAAAAAAAAAAAAAAGGGACATTGCTAAAAATCAGAATGAACAAAGTGATTTTGAACTAGCAGAATGGGAATATGGACAGATCCGGGTTGACTTGCTCCTTTTTCTGACAGTTTTTGGATCTTCTCTCCTGTAACTGAGCTTAGCTTAAAAGGAAAACCTATTTTCAGTCAGGAGCATCTCCTGCCATAATCACCAAGCATGGTCAGAACACCCTTCTTGCTCATTAACCCCCCCAATCCAACAACCACGAGGAGCAGCTGCAAATGTTGATCTCTCCCATGCAGAGGGGACTTTGCTGAAGACGCTGAATGGGACAGAGGAGTCAAACCGGACCTTCGCTAAGCCTTTTTTTTTTTTTTTTTTTTAACCGTTTCAGCTACAATCTTGCAAGGAAAAACTAGGCATCATCATCTTTAGTCGCAGCTCACGCACACAATAGTTACCCTGTTAATAGATTAACACCCGAAGACACCAAACTAAATCCTCGCCGCATGTCTGACCCCCGACTCTGGCATTTCCTCCAATTCGCCCTAGTGCAAAATCCAAGGCTCCTCAGTTTAATCTGTCAACTTAAGTTAACTTAAAAACAAAAACAGTTCAGATGTTCCATTTGATAACTTCAAGACAAAAAGCAAACACAAATAAGATATATATTTATTAAGCAAAGATGTGGAATTAGGTAAACTAATATTTTGTATGACTGAATTATTTGGTAGAGAGCGTTCAATACTGACACAAACCACTGTCAAGTCTGACTAATACTCAAGGTTTATTCACTACATACGCCTCAAAGTCGTTATGTATATATTCACGGTGAAAATAAAAAAATGCACCAAAAGCCAATGCTTGTATTACTTCTGAAATAAAATAAAAACCCTATCTCGGTGTCGGGGGAGGGGAATAAATGTGTGCACGCCAACACACACGCATAACAGGCTGAACACAGGAAGAGGAAAAAAAGAAAAAAGGACACGAGAAAAGAAAATTAAGGTCCATGGCTTCGCTAATGCTGATCTCTCGCCCAACGTGCTCTGAAGCTTTCGCCTTGTCGCACTCCATTGTGCATCGTAGTAACTCAACAATCACTGGTATATAGGTCAATTTAATATTAACCAAAGTATTTATTTAATCAACATTTACACTCACACTGTTCTCTTTCACACACAAACAAATTCATGACGTCAGAAACTTCAGATGAGTACCCCACCCTTCCCTGACCCAAAGGAGGGGAAGAGAAAACCAAATAAAAACAGTACAACAATACAATCATATTCTATTTGTAAACAGGTAGAAGCCACTTGACTTGTTGCATCTTCGGACACATTTAGGATCAAGGCAATGAAATGTGGACGACTTTTGCACTGTTAAAATATCTTCAACCAAAATGTGTACGTTTTTCTTTTTTAAACACCATTTGTGGCAATGATTAAAAACAACCAAAAAAAAAAAAAAGAAAAAAAAAAAGAGAGCATGTAGTCGTACTTAATGAAACCTTTTAAACATTTTTGAGAGACGGAACAAAAATGAAAAGAAAACCTCTCGGCAGGCCTTGTGAATGCGAGAGGCTACAGTATGCATAGATACAGATCTTGCCTTTTCTCTTGGTTTTTAAAAGTGACGAGACAGAACATTTTACACTCACGATTAAAACAGTCCCCCAAAGTTTTTACAACTATGGAGTGGAGGAGTAGGAGGAGGGAGAGGGGGAGGGAGGGAGCGCTGGGATAATTTCCAGTCTCTCCTCCGTCCATTCCACTCCCTTTACTGAAAAATGCTCCACCTCCCTCAAAACAAGACAGCATATTGAAAGCAGTGTGTGAACTTCTCCAGCTTTAAAGCAGTTATTTGGCAGAGAAAAAAAAAAGACCATTACAAAGTTTGTTTTCAGTGCTAGAAGTTGGATTTTCCTTTCCTACAAGGAGTAGTAGTTTTTTTGTTGTTTTTGTTTTAAATTCAACTACAATGGGCAAGGGGGGAACTGGCTTGATTTCCTGAGAACCATTGCAGGTTATTTAGGAGACAAAAGGAATAGTTTAAATAACCAACGCCATGGCCAAAAAAAAAAAAAACACTGATCCGAATTCCCAGAGTTACAACGCAACGTCTTCATCCTCAAGAGTTTTTTTTGTTGTTGTTTTTTTTTCTATTTCTTTTTATAATTTTTATATACACTTTTTTGGTTTTTAATTTTTTTTTGTAATTTTCAGTTTAGTTTATCTTCTCTTTAAAATGAAGAATGAACACACGTTCTGCCTCCTAAGTCTTGTAAACAAGAGGTTGCAGTGTGGCACCTCCAAAAACATTGAAAGCCTATTCTGAAAGTGCTGTTCCCTCCCTGCCCCGCTAGGGGGCAACAGGGAGGGCTTGCTAGATAGGCCCCGCCCACTTTCTTGGAGCGGGAGGGGCTTGCTAGTCCCAGCTGCGGCTACAGTCCTTTGCACTGCAGAGCTCAACTTTCTTTAGTTTTAAAACAAAAATTGGTGCAATACTTTTTAAATGTCACTTTTTCTATCACCAGATAATCATCCTAAGTCAGGTTTTATTCTTTTAACTATCTGTTGATCTTGAACTCCACAACAACGCAGTAAGGTAGGCGTGCCAAGGCAGAGAGGAGCGCACACATACTCATTCACAATGCAATCATATACACACAAAGTACTCGTGCGCGCGCACACACACGTACGATAAGGACCTCAATGAGTAAACAGCTACACTGGAAAAACTGGCTGCTCCCTCTATATTGCAGATTATATATACTGAGAAAAAAACCACATTCAGTGCAAAGTTAAAAAAAAAGCTCATTCTCCAACATTGTCAGCAAACAAAATGCAAAAAAAAAAACTAAATGAAATGAAATGAAAATGTTGAAAATAAACGAGTTGGAATTCAAATAAACATGATGAATGAAACAAAATATATATAATAATAATAATAATGAACTTGACTGAAGCTTTTTTCGGTCTGAAAGAGCACTACCTGGAAGCAAATATCCATCCGTTCACATTATAGAATTGGCCTGCATTATTCAAGTATTCCGACTGATATGTTTTTGGGCTAAAACAAAGTGGACATATGTGCAGAAAGAGAAACGTAACTTGTATTCCACAGGGGAGACCCCGTTTTGTTGAATATCTTGTAAGTGAGAAAGAGTCCAACTAGTGCCATTGCATTTCTAACTGTTTACTTTCCATTTTCTTTAGCTGATTATTGATAATTCTCTACTGACCCTTCTTCCAGCCTGTCTGACACACAGGAAGTTCACATGGAGCCTCCGGCCCCCGTCAGGTGATCCACTGGGAGGAAGGAGCTGATTGGAGAGGGGTTGCTGAGCCTCCCTGGCTCACTGCCGCCAGGGTTTCCCCACAGGCTACTGGAATAGTTGGGCCCGCCCCAGAGAGAAGATCTGTGCAGGTCGCCGCTTTTCCACTGGTTCGGTTCAGAAGCGCGGCTGGGAAAGGGGTGAGACTGATCCATTCTGCTTTGAGAAGAACCAATGGCCTGCCAGCCAGAGGAAGGAGAGGCCAATGACTGCCCTTGTGCAAAGAAGCGGCTAATTTCCTCCTCGCTGGCAAACTCAGCCAGTATAGTAGTGTTCCCCAAAACACACCTGTAGAGACACAGAAGATAAGTGCATGTTTGCTCCAACACAACATCATAAATAAAGTAGAGTTGTTAAAAACATTTGAGTATTTCATGTCAGCTGAAATCAAGCTTGGGTGCAAGCCCTCTCATTTATACCAGTTTACAAAAAAGGTCCTCCTACAGCCAATAGCAACGATTTATTTGGAGTAAACAGTTTATAAACCAGCTTGTTATCAATGATCTAACTGCAGTGTGAAACCATTGACTGACTGGTTAACCTCTAGGGGAAATGCTACAAGCTGAGCTAAAAAGGTGAAAAGGAAGGATGCATACAGAAGCACTAAAACATATGAGGTAAAGAGCTAGTTATTATTTAAGAACATACAGCAGGTATACGGGGGTTTTTTTTTTAAAGCATTTTAAAAGATAAAGCTGTGTAGATAAAGGCTGAATTCCAAGAATTTAAATGAAATATTAAATGAAATTGTTAAAACGAAAAGGTGCAGATTCAGACAATAGAAAACCAATAAGTGTCAGACTTCCAATTCTACACACTGATGTGTTGAAATATTTAAACATCTTAAACTTTTTCATATTTAGTCATAGCAACCACAAACCTGCACAATACATTTTACCAGGATTTTATTTAGGCTAAAGCACGTAAAATGAAGCCTTTTGCAACCTCTGAAGGGTTTTCTTCCTGTATTTAACTCTAGTTTCTTATTAACGCTGACCAGGTTCCCACAGCACTATGCTGCCGTCACCATGTTTTACCAAGGAGATGGTGTATTTCGGGTATTGTGCACTTTTCTACTCATGACCCATCTCCCCTCTACTTGCCACCCAACGTAATACAGTTTGTGATTGCAAAGTGAGCATTTGTTAAAAAAAAGAAGAAGAAAGAAAGGTTTTGATAATGTAGATAATCAGGTTTAACAATCATTTCTAAAACGTCTGTGGCCGAGTGGTTAGCCTTGAATCAGGCCTAAAATAATTTATCCTATTCCGTCTGTGTTGGCGTCTGATGCCCTTACATGTGCAGGCTCTTCTGGGCCTTGGCGGCTTCATCCTTTGAGCTGTAGCAAACCACGGCGTTACCATGTGGCAGGTTGAGGTGGAATGTGATCAGAGGGCCATGCTGCATGCACAGAGTCCTCAATGTGGAGCCGTCAATCTACGAAACCAAAATAAGCATTTAAGTTCAATTTTGTTCACTTGGAGAATGGTATACTTTTTTTTATTTGTGCAGCTTTTGTTAGGATTTATACCTGAGGAGTGAGATTTTTCAGAACAAGCCATTGGGTTCTCCCTGAGCTGCTGCTGTCACCCCAACTGGAGCCTGCCAATAAAAGTATGTCATTCAAAATGTCCAAAAAAGTCTAAATAAAGTTTTATTTGGATATGAATAAAACATAATTTACATTGGTTACTTAAGATCAAACATCTACAAGGCAAATGTCCTACTGTTCAAAAACAATAATCTTAAAATACTTAAATAATTATGAAGACCAAGTAGTGACAGTATACATATTAGAAGACAAGATCTTTTTTTTTTTCCCCCTGAAGATCAGATTTCTTTATGGTCAAACTCATCTGTGACTGACTAGACACGGTAACTCTGTATTTTGGTGGTGTCTGTTCTGTATCCCAAAAAATAAATCCCAAATACTCCATTGCTGTCTCACCAGGTGTGTATCTAGACTCAGTAGAGGTCCAGCCCCCAAGCCTCAGGGCAGAGCCATCCCAGCCAGAGGAGGCAGGGCTGGGCTTCTGGCTAGTGAGGCCAGGTGGTGGTCTGGAGGGGGCTGCTACTGGCAGCGGCTTAGAAGACAGGGGGACCTTCCAAAGCTCATGGGCTAAAGAGGAGTTGGACACAGACCCGCCGCCAGGAGACCACTTTGACTCACTGGGTCTAGCTGCAATGGAAGAGAGTTTAATTTTGTTTAAGAATCAAGAAACGATTGCCGTCTAATCCAAGAAAAGAGTATATTTAAAGAAAAACATCTGTTAGATCCATAAAAGGAAGACATAATGAGTTTGGATCTGAAACACACCTGAAGTGCTTTGTGCTGTACTGGTGAGGGAACCGCTGTGGCTGGAGGCACGAATGGATGACCAGGCACTGTTAGAAGGCATCGTGGTGTTCAGTGATGAGGATGGCCCTGGGAAACAACAGCAACAAGTTTTCAGATTGTGTCATCCTATTTACTGAACTTTGCATCATATCTACTATTTGACCAGTTCAATACATTTGTGTGACCTACCGATGTTCCTGTCCCTGAGGAGGTCTGTGTCGCGGACGGTGTTGATGGAAAGGTTGTTGATGACACTACCAGGGGTCACATAAGGGTCAGTCTCAGGGTCAATGTTGGGGTAACCTTTCCAAGGCTCCCCGGGCCGGAACTCTGCAGATAGTTGAACGCAATAATTAGCCGTCATCCAAAAGAAACTATTCCAAAGGGTTTCCTAAACTGATGGTGCATTTACCTGGGGGCCAAGTGACAGTATTTCCATGGGGAGGGGGGGAGTTGGCATGGGGTGGCCAGCCATCACCCACTGAGCCCATTGATTGACCAGGGGGACTCAGGGGTGACGGGCCAGGAGACAGGAAATCATAGAAGGGAGAGTCGTCCAGACGGAGTCCAGACGACATAGCACCTGTAGGATAAGCAACACAGGCTTACAGACGCACTCACAAACAAGACAAGGAGATGGTGGTTCTTCAAAATCAGTGCATGTACTATAAATTCTCTCTTTGGGGAGTAAAAATAAATAAATAATCTGAAGGTTTCAGAGGTTGTCAGTACAATAATGTTTAATATCCATGGCTACAGTAAGAGAATTAAAGGAATTCAATCTGCCCTACTACTGTGTAATTACAAAAAGCACTTAAGGCATCATGTACCAGGTTTGCTGTTCTGCTCCAGGGGGTCAGCAGCCCAAAGTTTCTTCAGTCTGGACTGGGGTGGCTCTTTGTAGCTCACAGCTCCTCCACCAGTACTTCCACCCCCAACACCCATGTCCAGGGTTACATTCTGATTAGAGTTCAAGCCTGGTTGCAAGAGATGGAGGCAGAGGTCAGCAACAGTAACATCACCTTAATGAAACACAGTGGTTTGTAAAAGTATTCACACCTTTTAAACGTTCACATTTTTCACGTCAGATATGTTTCAGCTATTCTGCAATCACACATATGTTGAAGCAAGTCCCAACAATGGCTCAAGATCAGTCAAATTGGAAGAAGAGTAATCTGTGACAGATTAATAAATGGATTTAGGTCTGGAACTCACATGGGACTTTGAATGTAGGCAATAAAGTAGAATTTTTGGTCTCATGTGACCAGAGCACCTTTTCTCCACATGCTTGTTGTGTCTCTTTGAAGGTAATTTGCCAATTGGCTTACTTTTAACAATGGCTTTCTTCTTGCCACTCCTACTTAAAGGCCAGAATTGTAGAAGGAATAATAAAAGGCTGTCCTATAGACAGATTCTTCCACCTGAGCTGTGGATCTCTGCAGCTTCTCCAGAATTATCATGGACCACTTCGCTGCTTTTGCGATTAATGCACTCCTTACCTGACCTGTCACAGTTTAGATGGACGTCTAATGTCTTGGTGCGCAAAAACAATGAATAAATAAAAACCCCCAAAATGTGAAAACATTAAGGTTTTTTACTTTATCTGAAATCAGAGAAACAGGGTCGGATAATTTAGAAGAATGACGAACAGTGGTCAACATACCAAATGAGAAGTTGCTGAAGGATCCGATAGCGGAAGCATCCTTCTGCAGGTCAGGGGTATTTTGGGACAAGTAGCTATCAGGGTATGTTTTGAGTTGCGAGGCCTGTTTCAACAGGGAGGGATCCAGGTGCTTTGGTGGTTGCATCATTGATGGAGACGAACCAATAGGACGCGTCTGTGGAGAGAAAAAGGAAGGTTAGAGAAATCCAGGAGGAGCAACTTTAAGACATTCTACTTAAATCTGGTGGAACCTGGCTTGATTTTCAGAAATGTCTTGGACTCTAACTCCCACCTGCTCAGTCGGACGACCCACAGGCATGGCTCTCTGGCTTTGAACTTTTTGCTGTTGCTGATGCTGAAGGAGAAGACGCTGCAGACAGATGATGCAGTCAAGCATGTAATTCATCGCAGAACAACAGTCAAACTAATCCTGTAATAACAGTTTGTGCATTTTAACTTGTGCAAGTCTCCACATCTGTACCTGTATCTGGTTGAGCTGGTTGAGCTGGGAGAGTTGGTTGAGCTGGGAGAGTTGGTTGAGGACAGCCACCTGCTGACCGAACAGAGGGTTCAAACCACCATTAGCTCCTGGGTACTTCAACAAAGATGGAGGGACCTGGACCAAAAAAACAAGACGCAGGTTTAAGTTTAAAAGCCTGTCTGCCAGGGGGCAACAAGATCTCATGGCATGAGATGAGATATAAGCACAGTTAGCCAGCTTGAAGAGAAGCATTAAGTTAAAGTAAAAGGCCACTTTACAGTTTGTGCTTAGTTTGAAATCTGAAGCACGCAAGAGATAAAACCTGAGCTGGATAACGCTACATGAACACAGGTTCTTTACAACACAGATTTATAAAACCTTTATTCCATTTGTGAAAACCAAAACATTACATTTTCAATGCTTTTTGATACTGGGATTAGAATCGGACAAGCAATAAAGCGGATATTTATGGACTAGTCAAAGCTCGCCTTAATTTTTTTATGCTGCAAACAAATTCTTCAAAACACATTTTGTGAAACCTTTATTATATTTGCCAAACAAATGCTTTTGTTTTCCCCCTAATTTGTTAGAACGTCATATTTTTTATGAACCAAATCTTTTCTGTTGTCTCGTCAGCGGGATGTATTAGTTTACCAAGTTTGACATTTGGTGTCAGTTTTTCCTCATTTCAAGCAATAAACTAAAAGAATTAAATAGATTTATACTCCTATTTATCATTTTACAAAAACAAGAGGAAAATACACATTTTTGGCAGGTTAATTTTTAATGATTAGTTATTACTGTAGGGCTCTTTTCTAAATCAGAAAATTTTTTAAAGAAACATTGCAGCCAAAACTCAATAAGCAGTCAGTATGAATGTTTATACTGCTACTATAGTATTTTGTTGGTTTGTACTACCTGAGAGGGCAAGATGGTTGGAGGCACTTGGTTGCGAAGATTGGGCTGAGGTTGGGACTGGGGGCCTCCTCGGCCCTGTGCTACGCTGCTGCCACCCGACATTGGGTTTACATTCTGAGGGAGAAAAAAAAAAACACACAATAAAAGAAAAATATAATACTTTACACGATCTACTTAAAACTTTCATTACAAATGATCATTAAGTCACACAATAACATTAACAGTTTGAGGTCTGATCTTTAATGAAGGTCCGGAATTTGTTGAACAATCACCCACAACACCAGCCATGTAATATGCAGACAAAACAGATCTAAAAAAAAATAAAAAAAAAGCTTAAACAGAAGAAAACCACCTCATCATCCTTCCACACTCACCTGCGGAGCAGCCCCAGAACTAGAGTGGGAAGGGGATGGCCCAGAGTTGAAACAGGGGATAGGCTGAGCAGAATTGCTAGAGGAAAGGCTCATGCTTTGATTGGAGGAGAACTCATCAGAAGCAGGGCTATCATAAGCAGAAAGCTGCAGAAACAAAGGCCGGGTGCGCGCAGCAAATGGACGCAAGCACAGAGGGACAGGAAGCACATCAGCAGCCAAATGAGCACAGAGAGGGAAGGAGAAAAGAAACAAAGTAATTAATTTTGCATAAAGAGAAGGAGGTTGATAGAGAAAACTTTTGGAAACAAGGGTGCAAGACAAAAGTGCAGCAAAGCAAAAATAGATTTAGAAGAAAAAGTAGAACACAAGCAGTGTGGAAAACAAAACGTTTGCACACAGTAGCAAATAGACCTGAAAAGTTAAGCTAGACAGAAAGGAATGAATCTAGCAGCAATCGTGTCGATGCCAACGCCTTACAGGAGGCGGTTTATCAAGTCAAATCTGATTATTTTCAAATACTTGCGACAATTACAAGTAATGCTGGGTAGCAACTGAGTCCACACATTTCAAACTAACAACATTTACAGAACAAGTTAAAAAATACAGCAGATCAACTGAAGACATGCAGTGTGTCAGAACAACCACTGAGGGGCACTGCAACTCAAAGAAGACAACAGTTAACCAGACATACCTCACACTAAAGGCTTGGTAACTAAACTAAAGCTGCGTACCTTGTCAAAGTAAGGACGCTCAATGACAGAGTCCTTGTGGAAATGGTGTCGAGAAACCGGGTTCTTCCCCATGACTCCATTGTAGTCTCCCATACCGCTCATGTCCATCCGTTTGTCCGTCCCCATGCCGGCTCCTGGCTTCATAGAATCATCAGGAGAGTCTCTCTGACAGTTTAGAGGCAAAAAGATTTAGCAGTGAGTAAAAGTGTTTCAGACTCCGTTCATAGTTCAATCAAAATATCACAAAACTGTTTTTTTCCTTCACTGATTACATTCAGAAAGATTGTATGCCTCTCGACTCTGAGATTCAAACCTCGTTTTCCAAATGAAAAATGAAAATGAACTTTCATCTGAAAAGAGGACTTCAGGCCACTGAGCAACGGTTCAGTCCCTTATCTCCTTGGCAAAGGTAAGACACTTTTGACATCATCTCGGGTGTTAGGACAATAAATGCGATGGTTGTTGTAAATGTGTGTGGCAGCTCTAGCAGCAGTCTACGAGTTGTGTGCCACAATTTTTTTTAATGGGCTTTGCTTCACATTTCCATCAAAGTTGTGTTTATTTCTTCCAAACCTTTTTCTACCACAACTTTACTTTTCACCAAACATTCCATTTATAGGCTAGGAAACAGCTTTCTGAACCAGCTTCTTTGTCAGTGACATTTTGTGGCATACTCTGCTGACGGATGACTGTCTGGAGTGATTGTGTACAGCATCTCTGGGTTAAGGTTTAACTGGGGCAATATTCTAATTTTACAACAAAAAACAAAACACACTTCTGGGTTTTCATTAACTATCAGTCCTAATCGTCCATATATGCAAGTTTCTCTGTAACGAATTACCAAAATAAATAAACTTTTCAAATTTCCTGAAATGCACCTGTATATTAAACCCATTTTGACTCATCTCCTCAGTGTCCAAGCTGTACTAATACTGTGTGATTATTTAACATGGATTAAGATTATTTTACACTAGCTATGAGATCAAGTCAAGAATTTTCAGGCATTCAAAAAGAAACTAACACTGAACTCTGAACAGAATGGGAAGAGGCTTACAGAGAAGGACATGCTGTTGAACTGGTTGATGAAAGGTTTCATCCAAGGATCGTCTTGTTTGTTGACTGGTTTGTTCATCTAAAACAGATTAATACATGTCCCATGTCAATTTGTCAACAAAACGGTAAAAAAAAAAACAGATGAATAAATTATGTGACCATTCTGAGAATAAAGCATCAAAAGATGAAAGTATTTTGGCCCTTTTTAATAAACTTGTGTGTTTAATTCTACAGACCTTGTTGGGACCTTTTTGCTTGTAGTTCCAAGTGTTCTGGTCATGAGATCTGTTGTCTTGTTGGTTGTTGCTCCACATCCCAATCTCTACCTCCTCTTCCTGATCCCACCTGTTGCCCTTGGACACGTCCTCTCCACCCCACGTCTCCATGGGCTTAGGACCTGGAGATAAAAGGGAAAGACGAATAGATGTAGTAACCAGAAACAAACACTTAATGCACAGTTATGGTACATGTATACTGCAAAAACCCATCACAAGTGTAAGAAAACTTACCAGACTTATGCTGGCTGCCCCATCCTGACCCAGACTCTCTGACGTCCTTGCTTGGTCCATCCCAGCCAGTGCTGGTGTCCATGGGCTTCCCCCAGGCAGATGTCCCATTGTCCACTGTCACAGGTGGACCAGCTGAAGGCTCCCCCCAGGACGAAGAGTCCTTTTGCTGGGAATAGGACTCACCCCAACCTGCCAAAGAGGAGGAGGATCTCATATGAACCACTGCATTATTTCTGAGGAGTCCTCTAGAGTAGCTCAGACATTGTTGGTATTTAGAAGGATCTATCTTTGGCTAAACACGGGTAACCTTTGCAATCAGTAAAACCTCTGTGGTCAAGGCAGCATTTTTATTCTGTTTGGACCAATAAATGAAACTAAGGCAGGGTTTTGCTGATGATTTAAATATCTAGCTTTTACATGTATGGGTTCAAAAGGCTCTTGTTACAGCTGACCACACAGGCCAGCAACGTCCTCCTTTCACTGCAGAAGTTCAGGAGGATGCCAGGGATACCTTTGTACAAAAATAGGACTGACCACGGGATAGCCAGAGGTTCCAAAGATCCCCTGCTAAACGTGCATGCAGTTGTAGACTTGTATAAACCTACAGGTATAAAGGCGTATTTTAATATCGCTCCGGACAATTAACATGCTGTGTGTGCAAGGTTTTATCTGCCTATATGCACCACGGCTGCAAGATATAAGAAAACATATGCAATAATGTTAGTAAATGTCAAGATAACGCTATTTAGCTAATGAAATAACTTGTTTGTAGTTTCTTAAGGACTTAACTACATTACCTCTATTTTACCTAACAAAATATTTTGAGTGTGCATTAAACAACTAGTGTCACCCACATTACATTATAAGCATAGAGAGCCTGAAGGCATGGAATTAACACTGGTAGCAAACATTTTTTTGTTGTCCAAGCAGTTCCTTATGATATGCATATTGCCTACAGTGATATTGTAAGGTACGGTATATTGTTCAGCCTGAATATGCACGCCTCGTAGCAGATAAATCACGATTACAAAGTGAGAATCAAGCATTTAGATTGTTAAACAATAAAATAAATACAAAATAACATCAGAAAAGCTTGCTTCATTCTTTTTGAAAGAGCCATGCTAATGTATTCTACTCATCTTATAGCTTGTCAGTAACTTTTAACAGCTTCCCTTATCCATGCTGGGGAAAAATAATCCCCACAGCATCATGCTGCCACCACCACCGGGTTTCATTTTTTACAATTTTATTTGTAAGAAATGTTGGTGACCATTTATTTTTTACCACTTCACAATTATGCAATACTTTGTGTTGGTCTTTTCCACATAATAAAAAAATATCATTGATGTTTAGGGATGCTTGCAAAATAATGAGGCTGTAGTAGCTGGTTCACTGAATAATCTCAACAGCCCCATTCCTGCATTTCTCTTTCTCAGGCCCTTTCTACAGAATAGCTTCCTTACGTTGAAAACATTCCCATTACTAAACACAGAAGTCCTCCTCCTCTGCCATTCATCTTCTCTCTTGCTCATTTCTACTTCAACTCAACAAAGTGTATGTGCAGAATTGGTGGGTGAACCAAAAAAGAAAGAGGTGAATGAGAGAAGAAAAAAATGACGCTCTTAGCATTCCAAAGGGATGACCCAACTAGGATCAGAAAAAGCTCAGCACAGGCGACACAGTAGTAGGACTGAGAAATAGTTTCTATTGGTTTAGTTCTAACCCATGCATCTCTGAAAACCATGCATGTTGTATGTATTTGTGAGTATCTGCACATCTACAAATAATGTCTTTTAAAACAGAGATTTGGTGCAGAACTTTGTTTGTTCTTAACCCTTCGGAATGGGGTTATGGAATGTAAGGCTGTCTATCACATTTGAGGGTTTGCCTCTTGATTATTGAAACGGAAATTTAAAAACTTTATATGTGCGTGTTCACATATTCCAACCTACCTGAACCAGAGGTTTTGTCTTGGTTGTGATGCTGCACAGGCGGCATGGAGTTGTGTGCAGGGTGGGGTTTATTCTGAGAGGGTGGGCCCATGGCTTCCTGGTCTGACTGTGTCGTCCTGTTCCACATATTGACAGAGCCTCCGCTGTATTTACCTGTGAAAAGTAGTACATTTTGTTTTAGGCACAAATATGCAGGCACATTTTGGACATTTTTTTTTTTTTTCCAAAAGATCATACTCAGATGCACATTTCTTTTTAATAACAGTACACTATTGGTTTTCGTTTGCTTTAAATTTACTCTTTCCTGTACAATCTCCTATTCCTTATTTTCTGTTATCATATTTTACCTTGTTTGAATCTGCTTGCTTCCATTTTTTTGGCACTTTGCTTCTGAAACACCTGAATTTCTCCACTCGACAATAAAGGGAATTTCTATTTCTATTCTACAATATTTTTAGTGATCAGTTTATAGCTTTTAGATTCCTTCTAATGTAACCCTATAATTCTTTTTCTTGGGTAAGCATAGGTCTTGTTAAAGAAAGTTCAATATGCCTTTACCAGGATCTCCCCAAGCTGCAGTTCCATCATCGATTTCCATCCTCCGACGGATGGACTCAGGAGAAGGCTCCTCCCACCCAGTTGCAACTTCCTCCTTCAGTCCTACTGGAGGCATTGGGCCTCCAAGCCAGCCTGAAATATCAACAATTTACTTGCATTAGTTTGCTTATTGCTCTAATAATGATATAACTCTATATAATAATATTGCTCTAAGACTTTGATCAATTCTAACAACAATATAACCTGTTATTCCTACCTGTGGATTTGCTGGAACCTGGATTTCCCCTGGATATGTTGGATTCAGGACCTTTAACCCATTCATTAGAAGGTTTAGTGTTGGATTCCCCCCAATTCTGAGCTCCATGGTTGTTCTTCCCCGGCTCACCCCAGCCTTGACTGCTACTTTGAGGGTTGGGTTTGTGTACAGAGTCTCCCCAGTTGGAGCCAGGGTTTGGAGTGCTCTGGTCAGGAGTATTTGATCCTCCACTGCCTACCCAGGTGTTGCTGCTGCTGGTGTTGGTGGTTCGGCTCGGCTCACTCCAACATCCAGAGCCGGACCGGTCGCTGTCGCTGTCCCAGCCCACTGAGCCGGCACCTTTCTGAGGTTCCCCCCAGTGGTTGCTGACTCCTGTTCTGGTACAGTCACTGCTGCCCCATCCTTCACTACCGTTTCCACTATTTGTCCCCCAGCCATGCTGCATTTTGGGTGTATTAGTCCATGTCATTGACCTAAGGAAGAAATTGGTTGATGAATTGCAAATCGACAGAGAAATATATAAAATCTAAGCATTCACAGGAAAATAGAAGGCAAAAGATGGTTACTGGTATGAGGTCTAAATGGTTTTGGTTTAAAACAATAGTTTCGAAAACAACGTTCCTATGGATTAACAAGCTTTTAACCAGAGATCCTGGTTAAAAAGGGACAAAGTTTCTTATGGAGCAAAAAGTGATGAAGCACTGCCTCTCCCTCACCTTATACTGCACAATGATGGTCAGCTGGCTACAAGAAGGCTCCTATGACATTTATCCCTCTTGTTAAGATAACATTGTTGTGAAACTGCAGTTGGCAAGCTACAAGCAGGATGCCTGCCCCATTGGCTACCGGAGTATATAGCCTTACTAATTAACCAGCTAATATTAGCTTGTTATACTTGTGCATATCCATAAGTAAAATAAACAGTAAGGCGTAAAATTATGAGCAATAAGCAACTGAAAACTAAACGACTGTAATAATCAACATATTTTAGCAACAGTAAGAATAAACGTTGCTAAACTGCTTTATTTAAAAGGAAATTAAGGCTACGTTCACAGTGCAGGTCTTAATGCTCAATTCCGATTTTTTGGTGAAATCCGATTTTTTTGCGTGGTCGTGATCTCCTGTGTGAACGCATTCATACAACTCATGTGTCCCGCATGCGCAGTAGACGATGCAATGACGTCACATGAAGCGAGCGTGCTTAGTGTTTGCGGAAGTAAATAAATGTTGGACTGTATCTTGCGAGTTTTAAGTTGTTTTCCAACCGGAGCCAGCACATTAACAACCATGTCCGCCATGGTTTCCGCGTATTGTTTTTCTTCCCGTTTCCGCGTAGCAGGACCCAGAGTAGTGACGTTTGTCGAGTATCGATGACGTACAGGTCGGATGAATGCGACCTGGCCGTACAGACACAGGTTTGAAAAGATCAGATACGTATCGGATTTAGGACCACATATCCAAGTGGCCTGGGTCACATTTGAAAAACTGGATCTGTGTCGTTCAGACTGTCATGAAAAGTTTGGATACAGGTCGCATACAGGCAAAAAAAATCAGATTTGGGTCACTTCAAGCTGCAGTGTGAACTAATTAACCTAACCTAAATTGTGTTAAACAGTTTTAGTATTTGTTATACTGTGTATTAAATATTTTTAATCAAGCTTATCCTGTTGTGATATTCTCATATTATCCCATGCTTAACACCACTGTTTTAAGGTATGATGTAACTGGTTAAACTCAAAAACAGAAGCAACAATTAACACTGATGCTAACATAAGGTTTAAGCACCCTTATTGTGAACAATATTAAACATTTTCTCCACTTTTTTTTTTTTACACAGGTATAACAAGCTGGTATCAGCTGGTTAATAAGTCAGGCTTATCTGGTCCAAAGCCAGCCTGCAGTCAACTGCTTATCAGATATTCTGCTCATAAGATTGCGAACGATGACTGCCACTCATTTTGTTCCTTTCAGCCAGCTAATCAGCAGTGCATAGCAACAGGTGGCTAAGTTGCAAGTGCTGCAAAGCTTTATGGTTTGTACATTCACTGAAAATATAGGTTATTTTAGTATTTTCTCTGGCCCGTGATAAATCAGCCGTTAAACCTTAAGAAGAAGAATTCAAGGAACCCTGAAACCAACTTGGTCAGCTCTGACTGTGGTAGTCGGCCCATGTCTGGATATGGCTGAAAACTGTGGCATTAATTACCTGTCATCTTTAACGTTGTTGTTCCAGGTGTTACTGCTGTTACCACCCTTGTAACTGGATCCATCATCCCAGCCACTTCCTCCTTTACTGTCCCAACCGGATGTTTGTTTCTGATCTCCCCAGCCAGAACCTCCACTATCAGGGCCTGAGCTGCTTGGCCCAACTCCCCAACCTGCAGGTACATCCAAGATACAGTGATTAACTTTCAGGCTTTTTGGTTTTATAGCAGAAACAGTTTTACGTCAGGTGTTCCAGATTAAAGACCAGCTTTTTAAAGTTCCTACCTCCAGAGGTCTGGGAGGGAGCTGCCGTTGTTACTGCGCCCCAGTTGGAACCTCTGCTGCTTTGCTTTCTGTCATCCCCTTTAGGACCCTGATTATTTATAGGAGAATTGACATCCCAAGCGGTGTTCTGCCGTATGGGCGTTTGTCCCCATCCAGTGTTGGAAAGAATCCTTGGGTCTACATCGGCCTGAGTTGAGGCTGATATTATTGACGTGGTATGGTTAACATTCCTGCGGTTTCCTCCTCTAGGCTGGTTGATGTCTCTGTCTGAACTGGATCGACCACCAGAGCTTTCGCAACTTCCTTCACTTCCTCCGGAGCGGCCCCAGCCTCCAGTGACGCCTCCTAGGCCATGACTTCCACCGCCTGCTCCTCCCATCCCCATGGCATCGTCCTCAAGGCTTTTCCACCCATTGTTGGGAGAACTTCCTTTCTGAATTCCTGCATCTGTACTGTTGTTACCAGTAGTTGCTGATCCCCATTCTCCAGTTGACATCTTGCTGTTAGAGGTGGAAGAAGACGATGACGAGGAAGAAGAGGATGCGCTGCTCCCCCAGGGGTGAGGAATCCCTGCTGGAGGGCCCATAGTAGTTTGATTTCCATTTCCTGGCGCTTGGCCTGTAGGGCCTGGGATTTGATTAGAGCCAACACTCCAGGACAAGTTACTTTGAGGCTGGTTTGGGGTATTGGTGGGCCCTTGGTCCCACCGTTGGGCCCCAGTGTTATTGTGGTTATTATTACTCTTAAAAGCAGCAGTAGAGGAGATCTGGGGGTTCACAGTGTCTACATTAAGGGGGGCTTTGTCTACAGGATAGGTAGCTGCACCCCAAGGCGTACCAAAAGCCCCAGTGCCCGCTGATTCTTCTTGAGGGTTCTGGGGAGCTAATGAGGGGTTTCCATTGGCCTGTGGCACTCCATTTCCTCCTCCAATGGAGCCCCAGGAGCGATCCTCGCTGAGTAGGGGTGAGGCGGTAGAGTCTGGTGGAATAGAGGTCATTGTGGTGTTAGTAGTAGTAGTATTCATCATGATAGTGTTATTTGGTCCATTGGGTTCAGTGTTAAGGTTGGTAGGCTGCAGACTACCATTTCCACTGTTGCTGCCTCCTAACACCTTGCTGCTTGATGTACCATTGTTCACCTCAGTGTCTTCCATCATACTGCTGCTGTCTGGAGCTGCCATGCCACCCCAGCCCATTAAGGGCCCCTGTTGAGGAACCACACCCAATTTGGAAGTCATCCCCTGAGCCTGCGAAGGCCTTTGGCCTTGGCACAACAGGTTTGGGGTTGGATTCTCTGGCCAGGCACCATGGTTGGCATTTGGGTTTAAAATGTTTGGGTTTGACCCTCCATTTATATAAGAGTTGCTTCCACCAATGGTGTTCATGTTGTTGCCTGACTGGGAGCCCCATACACCACTGCTGCCAACTAGCTTGTTGTTGTGGTTACTCATATTATTGCTGCCAATACTGCTGGACCCAGCCATGGAGTAGTGTGAAGACCTGGTGATATTTTCATTATTTGCGTTGCTTAAGGTTCCTATGCCTCCAAGCTGACAAATGTTGCCATCTGCATTCACACCAACCATCATGGTGGATGTCAGAGAGGAGGGGGAAGAAGCTGTAGAGGACACGGAGGAAGAAGTGTTGGCTGACATCATCATCACTGTAGCTGCAGCAAGGCCAAGGTTCTTCTCTGAACCAACTGAAGAGCTAGAATCTGCATCCATGCATTCTGATGCCAATTCTGGATCTGACCCTGAACCACAGCCAGAGGAAGATGAGGAGCAAGAAAATGAAGAGGAGGAGGGAGGCCAGACAGAGGAGCTGGGTGAACAAGTGTTATTGGATTTGTCAGAACGTCCGTCAACTAGGACTTTGCCCCAGTTGCTGTTACTGTCGTTGCTGCACGGGGAGCTAGTGGACCAGGGGGAGGGCTCATACTGCGAATCCAAACCAGGATGCTCCAAACCTGAGGAGAACAGAAAGAATGCTACATTTATTAAAAAAGGAAATAATACCTAATGTTAAGAAGTGGCATTGAAATATGTACTAAGCTAATCTATTCAAGACAGTAGGGGCTCCTAATCATTAAACCAATAAAGCACTCTGCTTTATCGTCTTCCATAGATGCCTCTGGGACAAAAACAGACATTAAAATTCCAATAAGGACATACAATGCATACCTACTAAGTGTTACAATGTACTGGTACTATATACACATTTCTATAGCAAGGGGAAAAAAATTAAACAAATACAGGTCCTTCTCAAAAAATTAGCATATTGTGATAAAGTTCATTATTTTCTATAATGTAATGATGAAAATTTAACATTCATATATTTTAGATTCATTGCACACTAACTGAAATATTTCAGGTCTTTTATTGTCTTAATACGGATGATTTTGGCATACAGCTCATGAAAACCCAAAATTCCTATCTCACAAAATTAGCATATTTCATCCGACCAATAAAAGAAAAGTGTTTTTAATACAAAAAACGTCAACCTTCAAATAATCATGTACAGTTATGCACTCAATACTTGGTCGGGAATCCTTTGGCAGAAATGACTGCTTCAATGCGGCGTGGCATGGAGGCAATCAGCCTGTGGCACTGCTGAGGTCTTAGGGAGGCCCAGGATGCTTCGATAGCGGCCTTTAGCTCATCCAGAGTGTTGGGTCTTGAGTCTCTCAACGTTCTCTTCACAATATCCCACAGATTCTCTATGGGGTTCAGGTCAGGAGAGTTGGCAGGCCAATTGAGCACAGTGATACCATGGTCAGTAAACCATTTACCAGTGGTTTTGGCACTGTGAGCAGGTGCCAGGTCGTGCTGAAAAATGAAATCTTCATCTCCATAAAGCTTTTCAGCAGATGGAAGCAAGAAGTGCTCCAAAATCTCCTGATAGCTAGCTGCATTGACCCTGCCCTTGATAAAACACAGTGGACCAACACCAGCAGCTGACACGGTACCCCAGACCATCACTGACTGCGGGTACTTGACACTGGACTTCTGGCATTTCCTTCTCCCCAGTCTTCCTCCAGACTCTGGCACTTTGATTTCCGAATGACATGCAAAATTTGCTTTCATCCGGAAAAAAGTACTTTGGACCACTGAGCAACAGTCCAGTGCTGCTTCTCTGTAGCCTAGGTCTGGGGAATGCGGCACCTGTAGCCCATTTCCTGCACACGCCTGTGCACGGTGGCTCTGGATGTTTCTACTCCAGACTCAGTCCAGAGCTGTATGCCAAAATCATCCGTATTAAGACAATGAAAGACCTGAAATATTTCAGTTAGTGTGCAATGAATCTAAAATATATGAATGTTAAATTTTCTTCATGACATTATGGAAAATAATGAACTTTATCACAATATGCTAATTTTTTGAGAAGGACCTGTATGTAGCCTCTTTCATTAAAGCATTGGGCCATTTTGCTGCAAAGATGAGTCCCGGTCCAAACTGTCTCTGGCCATTCATAAACTGCCACTTGAGACAGCAAAAGTAACACTTAAGACACTCTAGTCAAGTTGTGCAGTTAGAGCTATATTTCCTCCAGACTCATCTTCTGCCACCACTTGTTGAATAGAGGTTGATTTTTGACACATCTGTTAAAAATAAGAATAGAGTGAAGTCTGTCTGTAACGACAGCACAGAAGTCAACACCATTCATATCTTGATGCCAGAACTGGTTTGCAAAGGATCTACACTAAAATCTACTTAAACCTTCCATAGGACCATTCCAGGGTGGTCACCAAATCTCTTAAAAGCACAGAGGACTAACAGCACATGATTTCATTCTCCTTTGCTACCTCGCTACTTTCAGAAAACCCACAAAGACAGCTACATTTCCAACTAATTTCTAGCTCAGTTCTTCAAATGTCTCCAGAGATTCAGTTTAAAACAACACTATTAGGGTAGCTTAGTAAAAGATGTGCATCAAGCAATTGCTCCCCAGGCTTCAGTTAGTAACAGTTGGTATATATTAATGTGATACAGAGCTGTTTAACTATGCTACAAACTCAACGATCTTTTCCTGACAACTGATGCTAAATCAAAATCTTCAAGCCAAAACAAGATCAACCAGATCGTCCATTATGGCACACAGCACAAAAGAAACAGACCTCCAATAATACTACAAACATCAGCAGGGTGGATGGTTTTAATTGAACTCCTCATTCACAATCTTATGTTTTGTTATTCTCTCCAAGCTTTAATATGCCAACTGTCCAGAACGTTATTTGCTGCCAAAACTAGGCCTGGACACAGCTGCCACCATTTTGTCTCCACAGCAGGACACAAAAGCATGCCAAAACGATTCAGTGAGGCAGGCAGGCAGGCGACTGGCTGCTGCTGAAGAGGAGTTGGAGGGCATAGGAAGGATGGCAACTGAGTGGGGAAAGAGAAGGCAGAAGCTGGCAAGGCAGGGGAGGTGAAGGCATCTAAGACTAAGTTCACACTGCAGCTTGAAGTGACCCAAATCTGATTTTTTTGCCTGTATGCGACCTGTATCCAAACTTTTCATGACAGTCTGAACGACACAGATCCAGTTTTTCAAATGTGACCCAGGCCACTTGGATATGTGGTCCTAAATCCGATACGTATCTGATCTTTTCAAACCTGTGTCTGTACGGCCAGGTCGCATTCATCCGATCTGTACGTCATTGATACTCGACAAACGTCACTACTCTGGGTCCTGCTACGCGGAAACGGGAAGAAAAACAACAACCATGGCGGACATGGTTGTCAATGTGCTGGAAAACAACTTAAAACTCGCAAGATACAGTCCAACATTTATTTACTTCCGCAAACACTAAGCACGCTCGCTTCATGTGACGTCATTGCATCGTCTACTGCGCATGCGGGACACATGAGTTGTATGAATGCGTTCACACAGGAGATCACTACAAGTCACAAATATTTGGAAATGTGAACAACCACGCAAAAAAATCGGATTTCACCAAAAAAAAATCAGAATTGAGCATTAAGACCTGTCGTGTGAACGTAGCCTTAGATCATCAGTATTCAGATCTGGCATAGTTTTTAAATTAGATTTCACAGACTATATCCAATTTTGCCTTTCTAACCATTAAAACACACCCATTGTGTCTCTGAGGTGACTCCCTAAATCTTCAGGAGGTATATTTACTGTAGTAATTCTGTCAAATTACATCAGTATTTCATTCTCATAGTGGGAAACAAATGTTTGTTATTAAAAGCGAAGTTTAATGAACCCTGATAATTTGACACTAGTGTAATAAAAGCAGTCAAGAGGATCTTTAATGCAACAACTAAGCTGTTTTTAAATCATAATGCAAATGAGAGGGGTAGTCCGTTTTAATAATTACCATCATGAAAACTCAGTTAGAAATGTCATTTTAGAATGAAATGACTTATAAAACCATATTTGGGGATAGTGCTTTTAAAGACTTCAGCTTTGGGGATTGTTCATTTAATGCAGATGCTTCAAGCACAACCAGGAGTCAATTAAATTAAACAGAGGTAGTTTTAACCATGAAAGAGAACAAAGTTAAAAGTTGGTGTTTTTTTTTTACTTTATAACGGAGCAAGGAAAGCTTTAATATGCGGGAAAAAAAACGATCTGGGTAGTTCTCCACCTGTTATATCACGTAGATTTCTTGCACTCCTCCTATAGTAACCAAGGGACTGGTTATACCTGGCAGGACTGCAGGGTAATAATACAAGGCTCTTTGCCTCAAGCAGTTTAATGAAATATCAAGACAGCAAGTAACTCGAGGCAACTTCCTGTAAACCTTCATAATAAAAGCATTAATGAAAATACTACACACACCGACCTTAGAAAAAGCTGATAAACAAAATTCAGTTTCTTTCTGTTTGTAAAAGAAATAAAGGCTTGTGGGTTAACAGAGTGTCCAGACTGCAGGGCAGCTGCCGACCTAGTCAACTCTTGTAAAAACTCAACTCTGGGTGCATCTTTAGTGAAATATTTCCGACATTTACAAATCTGTTGTGGTTGTCCAAAGTAAATTGTGCACAGGTGGAAGTTAGGGCATAGGTTAGTTTTCCTTTTATTTTAACCTCTTCTCACGATAGAACCTTATATGTAAAAGATGTTTTGACTTTTAAACAGATTTTTGAGTTACATTACATCACACTAATACAATAATGTAACAGGGGTTATTCTACTGACTTTTAATCACCTGATTTTAAGCACATTTTAACAAAACTGTGATTTTACTGATGAACGTGGCAAATTTGCACATAATCATGATACAGAATTTTCATACATTGGCTGTTTTTGATGGCGAAGAAGTTCCCAAACCACAGACCGTTTAATGAAGCCGTGCCAAGTTTTCTAGCTGGTGTAGAAAGCCAACAGGACTGGCTACGAGTCAACTAAACACTCCTGGCCGTCTAGATAAGGTTTGCCTTTTTATTTTTTCCATTTAGCGTTCTCCACTTTCTCAAAAAACAGGTCTTGGTTTGCACATCTTACAGTGTTTGCCAGATCTTTCCTTGCACCCTTCAACAATCACTTCCTCGCTTATATATCTCCATAACACCGATAAGAATTGAACACAATGCATCCTCTGTCAAGGTCAAGAACCAGTCCTACAATTTTTAGGCAAACAGTCATCATAGGGCACTACAGGGAAGAAGGGCATGCAGATACAGAGTTCAGAAAGAAGCCATGATGTTGTGTCACCTGTTTGATTAGGGGAATGGCTGACGGAATCCCGAATGGGAGCCATGCCTGGAAACAGAGAGGAAGGAAAGGATCAGACTTTAAGGTGGGATAGAGGCAGAAAACAGAAAAGATGTTAGAAACAGCTGAAGCTCAAATGAAACTCAATGAGAATCAAGAAATGCAGAGAGGCAATGTCAGGAACATTTAAGAGAAGAAAGGCTTGCAGATAAGAATATTAGTTACTTTATGCAGCTAAATTTCCAGTTCTCTTTAGTCAGGTTTTATGAGTAAAACACATTTTCAGTTCTGATAAATTACGTTTCTCTGCAAATCAAGTTTTATTATAAACATCATAAAACTTCAATTTTTTTATATTTGTGAATTAGAAAGTTACACGTTCAGTGCAAAATGCTCAAATCAATAAAAGCAAATTGTACCTCAAAGTTCACAAGCTAAATGCTTAGAATAGACACTGTCTACGTCAAGTGTCGATAGCTATGAATTAAGTACATACATTATTATTACTATGCAATTATGAGTAGGTATTACTCTAAAGCAACAGAAGGCTCGTGAAAATTAGTACAATAGTAGATAGTAGTAGTAGTAATAGTAGAACAAAAGTAAGAAAAAGTCTTTAGTGAGTTTGAGCTAAAGGAGACATGCATTAGCATTCGGATTCATTTTAATAAATCTGAATGCTAATACATGTCTCCTTTAAGAATGATATCTCTAGCAAACAATGGAGTTACGAAGCATGGTGTCACTGTAAGAAAAGTTCACTAAAAGCTCATTTGCTTCTCACCGTTTACCTTTGAAAGTCACTGGTGGCTGCAGCTCCTGGCAGGACAAGAGGGCGTCCCCGACTTCAGCGGAGAACAGGCGACCTTTGGTTTCCAGGTCGACAACTGGGAGGTCAGTGGTCAAAGATTGGTTACGCACAGCCTCAAGGGTGTGAGGTGATGAGGCAGAGCTTGTCAGAGCAGGCAGCAGGCCGATCAGCCCCCCTTGGCATTGCTGGGGACTGTGTGTATGTGTGTGTGTGTGTGTGGGGGGGTGGGGGGGTTGTATATATGGATGGGGAGGGGGATGCGGTTTTGATTAGGGTCTCTGTCTTGACCAGGTATGCTGTGGCACTGCAAAAACAAGGGAGAAAAACATTGTTTAAACCACATCTATATCCGTAACCTCTTCAACTAATCAGATTCACCAGATACTTCCCTCAGCTAATTCCGCCATCTCTGAATCACTCAAAGCATTTTAAACATCTATCATAAACTTGTGTTTTATTATTGAGATTTCCCTTTGAAATAATTTTTTCGATAACATATGCATGAAAACAAATGCGGAAAAATAAGCTGAAATCTTTGGGATTAATAAAATATTTTTGAATTGAATTGAAATAGAGTCTAAAAAGCAGCAGACTGGCAAACGTTGAAATCTGAACACAAGTTTTCAAAATATTTAAACACTGAAAACCCTGTCCTTATAGCGTATTTGATGACCTTTCAGGAATGATCATCGTTACACATCGCTGTTAAACTATCAGACCAAGAGAGAGGAATTAAGGCAACATCAACAGGAGTTAAAGAACAAAGCTAAACATAAAATGTCATCTTCAGCACAGTTTGAAAATACAAACAACAAAAGGACTGGAAATACCATCGGCGTGAACAATCTGCATCACCAATCTATATATGGGCTGAGAAGATGAAGAATAACTATGATCTGAAGATGAAGAAGGAATGTAGCAGACAGTTACAAAACTGGCAAAGCTGGATGAACAATGCATGACTGTGCAAGCCTGTAGGAAAGCACTGAAAGGCTTTCAGACTCTTACAGCTCATTTTTAACCAATGCAACTCTTTTCACTCAATGTTGCCATTTCTGCTGCATTTTAATACAAAAAAGCTACAAATATCAACCAACAAACATTTACATGTTCTACATGAACATGAAATCATCATCTCATTACAAAATTCAGCCCTCTTTTCTGCATTATTTATTTTCATACAGAGACAAAATGGGGTTTTCCTAGGTCCAAAAAAATGTACTAGTTCGTTTCCCTCCTCTTGGACTATAACATATAAAACAAATCTGTGCAACTTTATACTGATATAAACGGAAAAAAGATCTACACATTAACAAAAACATATGTGCAATCTTTTCTCTCTTCACATTTCTGGAAAAGGCTCCTCTTTTTGTTACCATGTGCTAAATTACACAATTATTACACCTTTTTTTCCATTCTCCTGAATAGAAATAAACATTCTGCACAGACGGGGAATGCTTCAGAGCAGGTTCCATCATGTTTACAACAAAGCAGTATGCTCTGGGAGGATTTCAGGGAAATACTTCAGGGGCAGCAATCCAATCACTGAAATGGAAACAAGTTTTGGCACAGAGCTTCAAGCTTCAGGCTACGAGAACACAAAAATAGCCCTAGCTCATACTAACTGAAGTGTAAATGTTCTGTTACTCAGAAGGGCAACGAACATAAAAATGATTGGAATATCTATTAGGAAGAACAGCTAGCATGCGACGGCCCCTGATGTAATTCAGCTACCCCTAAAATTAGTTGCTCATTGGGCAACATGTAACTCCGATATTTAGGACTGCATCTGGAGTTTCTGTTCAGCCAAAATGAGTCTGTATTGCTATGTCATGCATCTGAGGGTGTGCAGCAGAACAAGTTCAACAAGGAAACACTGATACCAGCTGAAGTAACAGGTTGGTGGAGTCCATCTGCAGGATCAGACATTGACCGAGGAAGCTGAAGGACATAGAACCACCAGCACTTTGACCTTTGACTTGGATTATAAAAGTCGGGCAACCTTAACCACGTTAAACAAACAAAAGCAATCTCAAAAACGTCCCAGCAGAGTTTAATGTCCATCGGATTATTCAAAACCAAGTTAGACTAAAATTTTCAAGTTGTATATGTTGCCATTATTAGAGAGGCAGGGTTGCAACCAAAAACATACAGATTTTACAAAGCTGGAACACAGAGCTCAACTAAATACTGCAAGTCTTATAGGCATCGCTGATTCTATCTGTAGCCTTCAGATTTTAACCCAATCTCAGATTGCCCTTTGACACAATCGCTTCAAAGCTGTCAACACTGTAATGGCCATGCCAAAGCAGCAAACATTTCAAGCTAATCATTTCTAATAGAACAAATATCACAGAATAAATGAGGAAAAAAAAGGGACATGCTGCTGAAGAAAGACATCTCTTCAGCATAAAAGGACCAGTCTTAAAAGAAAAAAAAAAAAAAAAAGACGTCTATTTTTGCCTCACTGCCTTTATTTCTTTTTAGACCACAGGTTAAAAAAGGCATGTTAATTTTTTCTGCCTATTTGGGGAACACAGACCTATTTATACATTTGCAGTTCAAAAAGCAACCAGTATGTCCTTTGGCCAACATAGGAGAACAAACAAACCCATGTGGACAACCACCAAGTGTGCAGCTGCAACACAGCACAGCTGTTTACAACTAACAAAGTTTAAAAACTGCAATATCCAGCCATTTATAGAAAATATAGTAATTCTGGTGAATACAGTGTGGGAAATCATAACCAGTGGAACAAAACCAAGATCTTAACTCGGGCAAATCACTAGTAAATCTGAATGAGTCTCCAGAGTCAAGACATTCACCCTGCAACTCTGGAAATATTATTTAACAAATAAAAAACAAAAATTAACTTGACCAGGCAGTCATGCAAAATGCATAAAGGAAGGGCAAACTCCGGGCCAAACGTTGGAATTTTATTAAAAGAGCTTTTAGCCGTAGGAGCGCCATGACGGACAATTTTTAATCATTTTGAAACCGTAGTTCTTTAAAAAGCGTGGTGTACCCTAAGACCAGTAACTACAACACAACAAATCTGTTGAACCATATAGCATTAAAACAGTGATCTATTGCCAAACTACAGAATGTGACCAGAACTTATTTCTTATATCTCACCAAAGTGTAGATAAATGGATAGGATCGTTCAGTAGCGGCGCTGTAATCTGACCTAATTTTTTGATCAAAATAACTTATTAGTTGTAACTATTATTGATTAATTAATTTATTTTCCAATATAAAATTTTTGTAGGCATCAGAGAAGCCTTTTAAAACAATTCATGGTTCTTTAAATGTAAGAGAGCCGTTGTTTCCCCACCATTGTGTTTGATTTATCGGTTACCATGACACCACAGATCTATTTAAAGCTACCTGCTTTCTGGACAAAGAAAAATGACACTTTAACATTTCCATCAAAGCACAGCACAGCAAGCCAAGAAAAGCTTACAAGAATCGTTGAAACAAATCTACTCGCTCTTAAGCGTATTGTTAGGAAATGTCTTACAAATATGGAATAACTATCCAGTTAGTTTAGCCATCTGTACATGCTTGAAAACCATAAGACTACTCATTAAAAAAACCTCCGACATCAAATAGTGGACATAGTAATTTAACATTTTAAAATGTTTTTCTTTTTGAGAACAATCAACTTAAATATGTTTCCTGGCGCTTAATCAGCTCTAGTTATGATGGCGATGTTCTAAAACCACTCCCCATTCCTCTGGGCTTGTCCGAGCAAGATGACATCAGTGTCAGGAGCAGTCTCCCTCGACAAAGCAAATACCTTTTAGCACAAACTCATATTTTAAGATGACAGAATTGCTGGGGAAGTGCAAGAAAACGGATTAATTGAAGGAACATGACATTTAAGAAAATGCAAAGAAGAGCATGGGAGGCCGAACAGAACGGGGACGATTTGAGCACAAGCAGAGTTTATGTCCCAGACGCGACTGTGGGGCTGCAGTAGGTCTGTAATTCTATCAAAACAGCATGACGTGCAGTTACATGTGTAGCTTGGCCGTGTGCAGGACCAGATAAGAACACTTGTCGTAGTTCACTACTGTGACAGCAGCTTTGGGAGGGGGCTCAAGAGGCACCCACACAGAGTTGTCCAAACAGGGGAAATGTGCGCAGAAGTACAGGCCTCGGGTCTTTGGGGATGAGTCATCCACTTGTTTTAACAGTAACCTGCCCACCCACATTTCTGCTTTATCTCCTTCATCAAAAGTTTAGAATTAGTCAATGTTAATGTTTGTTTTTCCTTCTTGAGATATTTTGAACACTGGAGTGAGTGAATCCCTTTTTTCCCCCCTTCTCATACTGTTCCAAACAAGTCCATTTTCAGCCTATTTTGACATAAATGCAGAAGTTAAAAGTCTGTCCAGGAAACACCTATAGGGCTACACATGCAGTTTTCCTATAGTGGGACCATACAGTCTTCACTAGGGCTGAAACAATTCATTGGATTAACTGATTATTGTCAACTAATTTAGTAATAGAATAATCTTTAACTGGAGTATACAGAAAAGATGTAAAACATGCTATTTACTAAAAGAACAACCCACCCAGAGCAGTAGCTGGGTCAAAACTGTACAAAAAAATATCCTATTAAGCGACTTTTGTCGACAGTTTAATCGATTAGCAAAATAATCATTAGTTGAAGCCCTAGTCTTCACTATGCAGTACAGTACCTATATTCATTTTACAGCATAAACCTTTTCTGGAAATGGCTGCTTGAAGACTGCTGTGCCTGCTATATTATGTGAACCTGTGTTAAAACTTTACATTATAATTACAGAGAATATCATATGGAGAAATGCTCATGCATTATAGCTACAGACAGGTGACAAAAAGAAAAAAGAAAAGCAACAGGAGGGTTTAAAAACTCTTTAAGGTCAGATAAAGTTTTCTGGCCTAAAGTAGCCATGACAGTTTCCTTTTAACAGTAGACGACTCGGTGGAAACTAGGAGCAATACAAATGGAAGCAGTCTGAGTAAACACATCTACTACTGCGTCAGGAATACTGCAACACCAATCAGTGTGAAGCAACAAAGAAAAATATTTCAGGTTTGTTTAATTGTTCAATGTGACCATGCATTTTTCTGTGTTTTGAGTGTTTGAATGTTTTGAGTCTGACACAGAGTTTAATGCTGAAAAATTACCATAAAATAATTTCATGTATGCCAAGATATTCTTTATATCCAAAATTCATAAAAAATCCTAAACAACTAACGTAAAGTTATGCATATAACTACTGTTCCCTGAAGGAGAGTAACGAAGTACAACACATGAGTATGGGATATCACGCCCTGCGTGTCCTGGCTGAAGCCACCTCTAATCATGCCTCCTAGGCAAATGATGTGATGACGACAGGTGACAGGCCCCGCCTGCACTATATACCTGTCCGTCATCATCGTCATTACTCAGTTCGATAGCCGCTATTCACCGAGCCCAGCTGAGCAGCGGGGCAGCAATGTGTTGTACTTCGTTACTCTCCTTCAGGGAACAGTAGTTATATGCATAACTTTACGTTCCCTTTCAGTCGATTCACTCAGTACAACACATGAGTATGGGACATATATAAACGCCCCGCAGAGCAGCCATCAAACCTGGATCATACACTGCATACTAGTGCAGCACTTCAGACCCAGCAGAAAGAACAGAGTGAGCCACAGAAGGGGTTGTCACATCCAAACGATAAAACTTTACAAATGTGTGCGGCGAAGACCAGCTGGCTGCAGCACAAATGTCACTCATGGGCACCCCTCTAAATAGTGCCCAGGAGGTCGCTATGCCCCTGGTGGAGTGAGCCCTCACACCACATGGCATTGGGAGACCCCTGTTGCTGTAAGCCAGAGAAATAGCCTCCACAATCCAGTGGGAGAGTCTTTGTCTGGACAGAGCTTTCCCCCTTGCTGGGTTAGCAATACACACAAACAGTTGATCACACAACCTCACAGACTGAGTACGGTCAACGTAACTACGCAGTGCACGTAAAGGGCACAGGAAGTGTAACCTCCTTTGTTCCTCAGATGCAAAAGGAGGTGGACAAAAACTCGAAAGCTCCATAGTCATGGAGCTGTAGTCCGAAGGTATAACCTTAGGAAGATAAGATGCATTGGGTCGCAAGGTGACATTGGAACCATCAGGTGAAATGTGTATGCAGGTAGGATTTACAGACAAAGCATGGAGGTCTCCAACTCGCTTTGCAGTTGTCAGAGCAAGAAGCAGAGCAAGCTTATATGAAAGGAACTTCACATCTACTGACTCCAAAGGTTCAAATGGAGGGTCACAAAGAGCTTCTAGTACCAATGTGAGATCCCAGGAAGGAAAACTGGGTTTAATCACAGGTCTGAGTCTACGAACCCCCTTTAAGAAGCGTACAGCCAGAGGATGAGCACCTGGTGTGACTCCATTAAAACCAATATGGCAGGCAGAAATGGCAGCCAAGTAGACCTTAATTGTGGAAAAGGAAAGACCTTTATCCAGCAGATCCTGTAAAAACATTAAAACTTCCACCATAGAGCACTGAAATGGAACAATGTGCTTGTCCTCACACCACTGCTCAAAAGCTCACCATTTATAAGCGTATAAGCCTCTAGTGGAGGATGCTCTTGCATTCTGTATTGTTGCCACCACATCAGGGGGGAGGCCTTTGGCTAATAAGCTGGACTTCTCAGCAGGTAAGCATGCAGCTTCCACATCTCTGGGTGTGGATGAAATATCTCCCCCCCTGCCTGAGTGAGGAGATCCCGGCAAACGGGGAGTTGCCACGGCTCTGCTGCCAGCAGGCTGATTATCTCGGAATACCATGACTTTGCAGGCCAACGGGGTACTACCAAAATTAGGGACAGGCCCTGTTTGCGCACCCTCTCTAGTACAGGTAGTATCATTTCCACTGGGGGGAATGCATACAGGAGTACATTGGGCCATGGATGGGCCAGGGCCATCCACTCCCAGCGGAGCATCCTGATCTGTTATGGAAAAGAACAGAGGACAGTGGGTGTTGGCTCTGGTGGCAAAAAGATCTACTGCTGCTGTCCCAAACAGACACCATATTTGTGCCACCACGGAAGGGTGAAGCCTCCACTCTCTCACCCGAGGTCCGCCTCTGGAGAGCAAATCTGCACCCAGATTCAGACGTCCCGGGACGTGAGTAGCTCTGATAGACAGAAAATGTATGCTGCACCACTGTAAGAGGGTGTGAGATAGTTTCAGGAGAGGAAGTGAACGAGTCTCTCCCTGTCTGTTTATGTATGAAATCACAGCGGTGTTGTCTGTCCTGACCAGAACATGTTGGTTTAACAGAACCTGGCAGAAATGTTGCAGAGCCAGCAGAACCGCTAAGAGCTCCAGGTAGTTTATGTGGAGTTTGGATTGTACTAGTGTCCAAACCCCCTTCACGGCCATGCCATCGCACAACGCGCCCCACCCCCTCAGGGAGGCATCCGTGGATACCACCTTGCGAAAGGTTACTCTCCCTATTGGCGAACCTCGGCACAACAGTCCTGGTTCCCGCCAAGGGCTGAGAGCCGACATACAGGCAGTGGTTATCGTTAGCTTTCTGCTGCGGTGACGCCATGCACACAACCGGTGAGAGCGGGTCCACCGCTGGAATGGGCGCATCTTCAGTAGACCGAGCGGTACTACTGCAATCATAGATGCCATCATACCCATCAGCATATTTCCAGACCGAGAAATGAAAATTGCTGACTTGGGATCAGCGAGCTTTTCTGAGAGTTTACCAAAAATCCTAGGGCTTGAATGTGCGACAGAACCCGAGACAGCTGCACTGTCGCCTGTTCTCTGGAACTGGCTATTAAAGCCCAGTCGTCCAGATAAGTTAAAATGCGGACCCCTGTCTCTCTGAGAGGTGCTAGCGCTGCTTCTACACATTTTGTAAATGTGCGAGGCGCTAGAGACAGACCGAAAGGCAGTACGAGGTACTCGTACGCCTTGCCTTCGAAGGCGAATCTCAGAAACTGTCTGTGGTCCGGGTGTATAGCTACGTGAAAGTAAGCGTCTGTCAGGTCGATCGTGGCGAACCAATCGCCCGGGCTGATAGCACTCAGAAGCTGCTTGAGTGTTAACATTTTGAACTTGTATGTTCGGAGATATTTGTTCAGAACTCTCAAGTCCAGGATTGGACGAAGCCCGCCCCCTTTTTTCGGAACAACAAAATAACGGCTGTACCAACCTCTGTTCATGTCCGACTCGGGAACCGCACGGATAGCTCCTTTTGCCAACAGTGTATTTATCTCCTCTCTCAGAACCTCTGCTGCTTGGGCCATTACTGCCGTGTTTACCACGCCAACATAGTGGGGTGGTCTCCGGCGAAACTGTAAACGGTAACCCATAGCAACGGTCCTCTCCACCCAAGGATGGAGTGCGCATGCGCGCCACATATGGAGACGTGAAGCCAGGCGACTGGCCTGCGGCACTGTTGGTGGAACGGTGCTGCCCTCTCCCGATGTGCGAGAGAGGTGCAGCCTCATTTGGCTGTTGCCTGCAGCTCTTTGATTTTGACTTTTTTCATAGAAAAAACTGTCTTTATTGAAACATTTGGAGCATCCATACAAACATTTGGAACAACTGCAGTGCTCAGAAACACATTCAACGCACCCAAACTGGGGGCTTTTAGTGCAAATATATTTGTTGGGAAATTGTGCTTGGGAGACTGTGCGGGGGAAACGCAGCGCCTCTTGGGACTGGGATCCCGAACAACACCAGCAAAACCTCTTTTGGACGGCACCCGCCGACAACTGGCAAACATGTCTCCCTGCTCCCGAAACTCCTGAGTCCCGAGTCCCACAGCTAGGAGGACTGTGTTTTCTTCTTTCGGGACGTCGAGTCCCTCTGGAGCCCCGGAGGAGGACCCCTGCTCCAGGACGTCTTTCGGGGAGCTTGGCTGTGGTTTTGTGGCTGTGCCGTCTGAGGGTTCAAGCTCACGGGTCGCGTCATCCTCTTCGCTGGGGGTGGCGGTACAGCTGGTTTGCGAGTGCCCGAGCTGGATTTGGGTCTCACATCTCGCCTGGGGATGATACTGCGCAGTGCTTCGGTCTGCTTTTTCCTCTGCTCGAATTTCGCCTGTATGGCGTCGAGAGATTGTCCAAACAGCCCGTCAGCTACCACCGGTTCATCCAGGTAGACGGCTCTATCCCTATCCGGGATGTCAGAGAGCGTCAGCCACAGGTGCCTTTGGGCAACCACCGTCGATGCCATCCCTCTGCCCAGTGATAGCGCTGCACAGCAGGATACACGGAGGATGTAGTCAGCGGGGATTCTCACCTCATTCAAGAGTGGCATCACAGGACTCTCCGGCGGTGTTGTGGCTCCAAGCTCCGCCAAGCGCATAGCTTGGTATGTTTGCAGCATGGTAATGGAGCTCAGGGCACGAGCGGTGGTGGCTTGAGCCTTGTAGATTTTCTCCAATTGAGCAGCGGAGAACCTACAGTGCTTAGACGGAAGCGATGTTGGACCACCCACACCGTGATTTTGGGATGGGGCCAGATATGCTGCCAAAGACGCTTCCATAGGCGGAAGATTCACCAGTCCGGCTTTTTCGGCGCCTTCCAGGTCCAGATACTGTCCATAACCCGGTACCGTGACGCAGGTGGACAGTGGTTTGTTCCATGAAGACGTCAACTCAGAGATAAAGTCTGGGAACATGGGTAGATGATGCTTGACTGCGGCCGGCTCCGAGGAGAGATAAAACCCCACGAATCGCGATGGCTTCTCCGCAGGAGGTGGGGATGGCCATTCCACGTCCAGTGTATCAGCTGCACGGCGGCAAAGAGAGAAGAAAGACGTGTCGCCCGGGTCTTTTGGCGCAGCAGCGGCAGCCTGACTCGGCAGAGACTCATCCTCATCATCAGACAGACTATGAACATCCAAAACGATGTCCAGTACGTCCTCTTCTCCCTGAAGGGGTTCTAGCTGAAGCTGAGACCGAGCACCTGCATTATCGGCTAACCCATCAATATACTCCATATGGTCTGCCCAGCTGGAAGCGGGGACTTCGACCGAAAAGCCGTCCTCGTCAGAATCGGACGAAACTGGGTTTCCCGCCTTGGAGAGCAGTGGGTCTCGCCGTGAGACAGCAGCCTCTCCCAGCACCTTTTCGAGGAATTTAACCCGCCTCTCCAGGGTCGAGCAACGAAGCTGGCGACAGAACGCACGTGCTTCGGGCTCCGCCAACGCTCTGCGAGCGTGAACGATCCCGAGACAGACGGGACAAGCCTCATGCTGATCCTTCTCAGCGAGAAGCCGCACCCCTGAGGACAGGGACGAATAGATGACTTCTGCTTCGCTTGTGTTGGCTTTGTGCTCATCCCGAACCACAAAGCCAGACCGAACTGCTTGAAATCAGCGCTTCGCGGGCAGACACGCTTACCAGCAGGCAGCAGTGACTAACTCCAACAAAAGCAGTTGAACTAATTCCAAGTAGCCCTTTGAAAAGAGACACAGAGCTAACCAGCAGCAGCTAGCTAGCCTGACTCAAAGAGGTGTTCTTAGCGAGGTGAAGAGCGTAAGAACTGAGTAATGACGATGATGACGGACAGGTATATAGTGCAGGCGGGGCCTGTCACCTGTCGTCATCACATCATTTGCCTAGGAGGCGTGATTAGAGGTGGCTTCAGCCAGGACACGCAGGGCGTGATATCCCATACTCATGTGTTGTACTGAGTGAATCGACTGAAAGGGAACTGTATACACTCCCAGTGACAGACATGTGAAATTCTCCCCCCACTTCAACTACAACAGTCTTCTTACCTTTTGTCCAGTCCTGTATCTTACTGGATTCCTTCCTTTTCAAACCAGCCGTCTCTCTCTCTCTCTTCCATCCACTGTTCTTCCCTCTATGGGTGCGTTCCCTGCAGATGACAATGACAAGCTTACTCTCCCACACTTTGAGCCTTATTAGCATTTGAGATTCGCTTTTATTGTAGTTGTGCTGGCCTTAGTTGTTAAATTATTTAGTTCAGTGCTTGGTGTCATAACTATTTCATAACTAAATTATTATTGACGGGCGCAATTATGTCATCAAAAAGAAAAAATCTTGGTGCCGAAAACATGGCAAAGTCAGACAGCAATTTGGTGCCCAAAAAGAATGCTAAGTTGGTTATTTGGGCATATTTTAGGTTCTATCCAAATGCTAACGGTGAGCCTCAAGACCGAACACAGCCTATTTGCACATTATGCAAATTATGTGTACCTGCGAAGGATAGGCAAACCACAAATTTATTCGCGCACATTCGAGTCCATCACCCCGCCGAGGCCGCAAAACTGCCTCCAACCAGCAGCGCTGCAGGTGCTTCTGGGGGACAGCCACGGGGGCAGCCCACAATATCAGCAGCTTTTGCTAAATCAACTAAATACAGGCCAGGCAGCGAAAGATGGACCAAGTGTACAACAGCTGTTGCAAGATTTCTGGCGAAGGAGTGCGTCCCATTTCAGGCGGTTGAAAGAGAAAGTTTCCAAAAAATGTTGACTACACTGGATGCGCAGTATAAACCGCCTGGGAGGAAATATTTCTCGGAGACTGCTGTGCCAAAACTGTATGAACAGCTGAGAGGGGAAACAGTTAATGAATTAAAAGAGGCCAACTTCATTGCTTTGACTACGGATATGTGGTCAAGCATTAACATGTCTCCTTATATGTCCATAACTGCGCACTATGTCTCAAAAGACTGGACATTAAAATCCAAATGTCTCGAGACAGCTTTTACCCCAGAGAGTCACACCGCGGCGGTGCTAGCTGAAGCACTCCAGGATGGGTTGCAAGCATGGGGAATAGGAGAAGAGAAAGTCGTCTGCATTACAAGCGACAACGAAGCCAACATCGTTGCAGCTGTTCGTAATTTTAAGTGGCCATGGATCAGTTGTTTCGGGCATAATTTGAACTTAGCCGTCAACAATGCCTTGAATAAAGAAAAAAACAAAACGGACCGGGCTTTCGGAGTGTGTCGCCAAATAAATGGAGCCTTTTCACACAGTTGGCAAAGGCGACAGCAACTCAGGAAAGAGCAAGAGCAACAGGGGATAAAGAAACCGCTTTCTTTAATAACTGTAAGTATTAACATATAGCCGTTATCCCACCAAGCGATAAACTCAGTTTCAATCATATGTTTTCTGTTAAAAATGTACAATTTCATCACTAGCTTAGTGTTGCCACTGTATTATTACCAATAATAACATAACATAGATTGGAGGATAGTTTTATCGGTGTCTGCATACAAACATACACACAGAAGACAGCGCATTTAGAAAGTAACAATACGCACATTGCTTTTACTCAACCTTTAACTGCCCTTTGCCCATTATATTTTCTGTTATAAAACAGGATTGTGCAACGCGCTGGGGCAGCAAATATGCCATGACAGAGAGGATCCTCACCCTGCTACCTCACATCAGAAGGGTTTTTGCTGATGACACGAGTGGGCGCAGACTACCAACCATTAGCTGGCAAGATGTAAGCGTGCTGGAGGCTTTCACAGAAGGCCTGAAGTCTGTATCTGAATTTACAGACATCTTGTCAAGTGAGCGTGACGTCACCATCTCATCGCTGCTGCCTCTGCTTCACTTGAATAAAGATACTCTCAAGGAAAAAGAGAGCGATGCCAAACTGACTGCAGCCATTAAACAAACGATCCTGGAGCAACTTGACAGTAGATATGACAACGACAAGATCATCCAGTTAATGCGCACAGCTGCCCTCCTTGACCCGCGGTACAAAGCTACTCACGTGGGCAGTATTGACCTGGACTACATCAGAACCCAGCTGGAGGATGAGATGGTGCTGTTCTGGAAGCAGACTACTTCCGGACCACCTGTGACTGTGCGGGACTCTACGGATGACGACGATGCACCTCCTTTCTCCCAGTCTCAGCCAAGCAAAAAGAAGAAAACACTTGGCAGTCTCCTTGGCACAATAAGACCTGCTTCTGTTGCAACTCCTGAGCAGCGAGCGCAGGCGGAAATGGCGAATTACCTCCAAGAAGAGGTAGTTGATGGAGAAACCAACGCTCTTGAATGGTGGAAAAGGAACAAAAGCCGCTTACCCTTAATGGCAAAAATTGCACAGAAATATTTGTGCATTCCTGCGACCAGCACGCCATCGGAGCGCATTTTCAGTAAAGCAGGGAATGTTGTAACCCGGTACCGCAGTCTGCTAAAGCCAGATAAAGTTAACATGCTTGTTTTTTTGTCAAATAATTTGTAAAAGTAGGTCATATATTTATTTTCATTTGTTTATCATACGCAGGCTGCAATGTTCTATTGTTTAATGTTTTAAGCTTTAAGTTCATTTGAAATAATTTCTTATGAAAGGCAAACCTAAGTAGGCGTCATATTTGAAGTGATTTTATTTTGTGGTAACATTCACATTTTCTAAGAAATTCTACCGTTTAAGCTTTTTTGTTTGTACACATTATTTATTAAAGCCAGTTTATTTCACACTGTAACTCTCGATTTGTAATAAAGTTACTTGTTCAAATGTATGCCTGTCATGGTTTATTCGTTTTGTGACTATATGTGTATACAGCACCATCGGCACCACTTGTGGCGCACAGAGTATATAGCACAAGAAGATGACGAGCGGAGATACGAAGAGGAGCCGCGTTGGCGCTTACTCCAAGAAAAATGAAAGGAAAAAAGAGAAAGGCGTATTTTATTCCCTCTATTGCACAGATCACGGGGATGATGATTAAAACATTTTAAATTACAGAGAAGCGCGCATATAAAATTGATTTTACATCCCCAGCACGGCATTAAATTAATTAATAAAGATCGCCCTTTGAAAAAATAAATCATGATCCAACCCTTCAATCGCCGATAGACGATCCAATCGATAATCACGCCATCCCTATCTATAACCCCTTTTGCTACAACAACCCACTCAGAGCAATAATTAGGCAAAAATCGGGTCAAAAAATATTTACATTTGCATTTAAATTGAAAAACCTTCTTTGTCTGCAATTATGCTCTATCCAAAACTCCTCAAGTGGCACAGCTTTAGCTTCGCCTGATTCAAGTTCTGGACAAAAAAAATTTCCTGTTAAGCACCTTTGGCTATCCGATTATTAATCGATTATTTCAAAAAATAGTCCACAGATTAAATAAGCAAAATAATCATTCGTTGCAGTCCTAAAAGAGAAATTGGATAAATAACAGTAATTCTGTGAGTTTAGTGCTGAAACTAAAAAAAAAACCCACTAGTTTAAATTAATTAGTTGGGGTAAATAAAGACTCCATATATTGTAAATATATACGACTAAAATAAATGGGTTTTATGGTTTTCTGACAGTTTTTTGTGGATTATTGGCTACAACTACTATAAGGGCAATGTTTTAGTATTTTATAGGAACAGTAAGACTTTATTTTAAATGAAGTCTTATATTAATAAATAAAATGTTATATTGTCTATTTTTGTCATGAAGGTAGAACATTAAACATACATTTCATACTTTAATGAGTCTTTATTTAGATTTTATTGTTTGACATGCAATAAAAGGCTAAAATGGCTCCAAGATAAATTAAAAGGAAACGAAAAACAGAACTGCCTTTGATTTTTAATAGAAAAGTTGTTTAATGAGGATGGAAAAACCGTGGTTAGTGGCAGCTTTAATTCAAAATGCCAAGAAAACAGACAGGTGTATCCCGACCTTATATGACATCTACCTTTAAGTGGCCCATAAGGTTCTGTTTCTCCCTGTGTGAATGATAAAGTCTAGATGTTGTGGCTCCGGTGTGTGTGCCATTTAGCCAGCAGGAGAAGGCTGCAGTCTAATCCGATAACGAGATTACTGCTCAGCACTTATCTTCGCTTCACCCACACATACAAACAAAGATAGTGAAACAACTCAGACGTCCCAACCACATTAATTATTATTTGGAATCATTTTAAAATTCTGTGCAATTGCACATCAGCTAATTGAAAACAGACTGTAAATATTTTTATATATATATAATAAATCAGGAGTATTTTATTTCAGAATGCATCTATAATATCAAATACATTTTTAAAACACCCTTAACCTGAAAACTGAGCAGCAGCCTTAAATATCATAATAGAAAACTATTTGCCACTGTGATATAAACCCAGTCTGTAGCATAATGCATGGGTTCTGCTAACCTACCAGGTGGTGCATTCTCCATTAAATCCTTGCACTGCTCTACCATAAAGGAAGATCATAATCTGGATGCTATTTGAAAAGGGTTGCCAATAGATGCGGACAGTGTTTATTATACCAAGGTGGTGCAAACAAAACTACTCACATTGAAAGCACATTTAAAGCTGTCAAGTAGGAGCATGTTTGTGCCTGTTGGAGGTTATTGCTGGTCTGCCAAGATCCAGACTGGGAAGTCTCACTGAAGCTTAAAAGTGGCAAAAGCTATTCTGGTCAACATGTTTTCAATAATAGTAGAAATCAGCTCTTTGCCCTCCGACATAATTCAGCTAGTTACATGTTTTTTGCCTTTATTAACAACCCACACCTGAATAGTCCCCAAGCATGTACTTCCAACCATCAGGAGCTTCAGCAAATGGTTTCACATTAGAACACATGGGGAGCCCCCCTAGTGTGCATACATACACAACAGGCAGCATGTGTTAATGAATGGGTCATCAATCAGCCTTCCGCCAACAAGTACAGTTGAAAGAAGCAAAGCAGAGGAGGCAATAAACCAGTAGAGAATGGGGAAATTTACTTTTTTTTTCCTATTCTACAGCCAGTTTTAATGATTGGCACGATGTTCTAAATTAAAGATCCAGTTTTTTTTATGATAAAATCTGTTTTGATAGAAACTGAAAGAAATTAAAATAGTTAACAATTAATAAGATTCATTTTCCAAAACTGACATAGCCTAAACATATTTCCCCTGTGGAACATTAAGTAAAAAAAAAAAAAAAAAAAGTATACTTTCCCAACTAGCAATATATTGATACACAAAATCCACTTTATTGTACTGTTTATGCCTGTAAAAGTGTTTCAGTCCAGGAAGAGAATAATACCCATTAACACCCAGTGCTGGTCTCAATCTCTTCTACATCGTGAAAAAGGGCTCCACGAACGTCCTGACAGGCCACGTGTATTGTCTGTTTAACTACATTTTAAAGACCACCTTTATCATTGTTATCGTCATTGTTCAACGATAAATTATTGTTTTATTGCACAGCGCTATGAACACTACAGTTCAACAGAAAAATATTAAAAGAAGCCTTTCTTGTCAGGCTCAACCGATTACACCTAGCCTTCCTCAGGCATATTTACTTTTCACTTGTTTATTTACCCACACATTAAAAAGGAAGAGAATATTCCTTTAAAATGCACGTCTTCTAGTGCTGTCGGAGGATTTCATTCATCCGCACTAAGTATAACACAGTTAAATCACAGCAATGTTTTTCAATAAAACAAAGCAACTTTCCTCAACTTTGAATAATTCAACTTGAGTTTACATCACACCACTAAGACTGTTAAAATAAACAGGTAGCTATTTGGAGAGAAATAAACAATACATAGTTTGACAAGTTCTAACTAGGATGGATGTGTGACCTACAATAACCACATCCCAATGTAGATATTCCAGTCATCGGGAAAGATGCTAAATCCCCATTTGGATCTAAACCACAAAATAACACTGACAGAGTTTTGTTGTCATTATGCTACACACATTAATGCATTGCATTGCTGAAGAGAAACTGGTATTTCCTTTCCAATATTTAAAATGATATTTGGTGTTCAGAGAACCAATAAACCCAGAAATTGACTGCCATATTTTCTAGGAGACAGAAAAAGCCCTGCTGGACAGACAGATATGAACACATATGCAAGATGACAGATTCAAAGATACCTGAATAGAGCAGTTACCTTGAACTATAGATACAACATATCTAGCCTTCAGAGAAAATACCCAGAAATTTGGCACAACAGCTGCTCGCACAGGGCTCTCATAAGTAGCTGAAAAGTATGAACAGCAGGGGAGCTATTGAGCAAGTTGCTCTGTGCAAATGAGACGAAGGCTGCAGAACAGAAAATGAGCGATTAGGAAGTGCTGCTATGGTAACAGACGAAGAGTTAAGCATTGCATAACTTTAAAAGTTCTCAGATCACATATATGTGAAATAATGCATCACTTCTTCACCCAGGAATCACTTGGAAGCCGACCAGACCAAAGTCACACCTGCCCAAATAAAGAGCACTATCCAAGGAAACAAAGCCTGTTTGAAGTGGACCAAACAGCCCTGGCGTGAAAGCGCCTTTAAACATTTACAAATCAACACCCGTCCCTGATTAACACACATCTCTGAGTGGCCGCGTGGCTAATTTGCACATCATTTGCATTGATTTGCATTAGTGTGTTCTCACAGAGCCTAAACAGTGGAGGCTTCCACCCAGGACAGACATTCCTCCATCAACGGATGATACATATTTCGTCACAACAAACCACCAAATACCAAAGGCTTTTATGAATTTGTAACATGTGACGTTTCCAGGTGAGCTAATCGGTATCTGCTTGGTGGAATCAGAATAAGGGCAGTTCATTTCAGGTCAAGGTAATCGAAGAAAGGAAACATGATACTACAGATGGAAAAACAAGCAAATAAATAAATAAAGAGAGAGAGAGAGAGAGAAAGGAACACTGCTGCTTTCAGAGGAGTTAATACATTCTTTTAGATTTAGCATTTAATTTTAACACAAAAAAAACTATAAATTTTTAATAGGAGAATCTACATAAAAGTAGAGTGCAAAGAATACAAACACATTCTGTGAGATGCAAAAGTGCAGCAGAAGAAAACAAATAAGAAAAAGTGTAAAGTCTGGGCAAAACATTGCTTATTTTTTTCCCAAAAAGGTGTCCAAGGTGCTGCTGTGATTCCACTACCAGAGACGCTGCAGAGCTAGACGGCTCGACAACTTGCTTATGCAAAACTGCCTTTCTGTGGCTCACATCCTGTCTGAGCATGCATGGGTAAACTGCATCAAATTCTCCATTTCTGTCCCTGACTTGTTTCAATCTCACAAGCACCTGGGTGTGGTTTGTTGCTCAGAGGGACCATGACCAACTATCTGACTCTCATAGCCACAATGCAGTAAAGCTGCTTATCTTGGCCATTTATGACACTGCAATATCAAAATATAAACATGACATTATCAGCCTGGTGCAATTAAGTTTTTAGAATAATCTAACAGTAAATTTAAAAACCTAATCTAGAAAACTGTCATGAACCATTGAGCAAAAAAGCTCCCACGTTTTTTTTTTTTCTTTAAGTTTAAACGTTTGGATTTTTTATAATTTTGCATGTTAGATTAGATTATTAATACCTGGAGGGATTGTTTTTTCTCATAGTAGAGTAAAACAATCTGTGCAAACAGAATATAAAACATGATAAAAATATAAAAAACTGAACAAATTAAAGAAACTATTGGAAACTACAAGTTAGAACAATAAAATGTAAAGTTTAGGTATGGTATCTATAAGAAGCAATCAAAAGAATAAACTGAAGTGCACAAATGCAACAGGGACACTTTTTTGGGTAAAACAATCACAAAAAGCAAAAAAAAAAAAAAAAAAAAAAATTCTGTGTATAAAATTCCCTTCATGTAAAAATGAATACTTTAATGTTATTGCACAAGCATTATCACCACATAAGTGTAACCGGCTAACATGCCATTTCTTTAATCACATTGCTGATGTTGCAACTCCACAGTTCTGACACTGTTGTATGAAGGGATATACAAGATTATTAGTACATTTAAAATAACCATTGCAACAATGCGGCTGGGCTCAGGGAACAGTAATCCAAGACTGAGAAAAGAAGTGAAAGCTAAAACATTTTAGCACCCTGGTATATTAATAGCACTGTGTCTCCCAACACACTGGAGCATACTTTCATTCATCTGGAAAGTATGCTCCAGTGCCGGGAAACTATGAAACCCAAAGTAGCTCAGCAACCAAACAAACCTGCATTACAAGATTTACTTAACAAAACAATTTTGCCTGTTAAAATGCCCAGACTAGACCAACAGTTCAACTTCATCTCAAGCAATAAAAAACACATAAATATCAAAAACTCGCTCAGGAAACTGAAAACATAGAGACGATTCATGAAGTAATCTAGGCTCTTAAACACAGAAAGACTAAACTGTTTGGTTGTGAATGAGATGATGATCCACAGCTCCATTGTGTGCCTGCGTGTGGAGCACAAAGAGCTGCACAAACACCCCTCCACACAAAACATTGGGATTCTGGCTTCTCATTTACCAGTTTTAAAACAGCAAAGCTTACTCAGCACAAGCAGCCTAGACCAACCCAGACCCACCAATTCAATTCAAACGGAACTGCATGTGCTAGCATAAGCAGGGGTTGCCCATCCCATCCCACCCCAGACACAAACACATACCGCTGTGATGGAACAAAGAAAAGTTCTTCACCACCTAAAGAGAAATGGCTAGAAAGAGGATGCAAGTTTTTGCCTGTTACTATAATGCACATGTACTCATTTAACATCCACCTGACATATAAACTGAAACACATTTCAGCGCTTTATGGAAGTTTATCATTTTTGTTTCCCTCCTGAACTTCCAATAGGTGCTGGTCATTTTGTGTCTTTGCCCTTTCAGATGTTTGCAGTTTTGCTCAACATGTTTTGGTTATAAGGTGGAGCCGTCTGTTTCATACCCAGTCTGACACTCCACAAGTTAAAGTAGTGTTACATAAGCCACTCTAGGGCTGAAACAAATAATCAGATTAATTGGCATTAATCAAATATTGAAATAATCGTCAACTGATTTAGTAATTGAATAATCGTTAATTGGAGTATACAGACTCTAAAACATGCCATTTCTTTGTCAATATGCTCTATCCAGAACTCCTCAAGGGGTACAGCTTTAGCTTCCCCTGGTTCAAATTCTGTAAAAAAATCTCCTATTAAGCACTTTTTGCTATCTGATTATTAATCAATTCATCACAAAAATAGCCAATTGATTAACCGATTAGCAAAATAATTGTTATTTGCAGTCTTAATCTACTCATCGTCTGTGGAGTTTTTACTAATTCAGATACCATGGTGCATAGATACAGAATGGTTTGTTTATAGTAATAAAAAAAGCAACACACAAGTACAAAAGTAGGGATTAAAAGGGAAAATTACAAACAAAATGCTAACATTTGTGAGCTATAGATATCTGAGTACAAGAAAAATGAAGAAAATGTAGGTTAACATCTATAAATAGTTTGTTTCTGTATCGCTACCAAAAATAATATATCCTCCACCAGGAGTGCTGATTTAAACTTGCTACACTAATGTGGAAGTGTGTGTTAAGGATGGCACACCAACCTGTTAAGATGCTTCAGTTTCTTTGGTGGCAACAGCTTTCGATTCCAAATCTCTGAAATAAATAGAAATAATAAAACATTACTCTTTTAAAAATCTAAAACAACGCTACCACAAACAAACAAAAATGTGTCGTAAAGTTAAATCTTTCCTGATTGCATAAAAATACTGCCTTACTGTGATTAAAAGCCTGTAAGCAAAATGCATGCAAATGGATTTGGCTAAGATTGAGCAACAAGGTATAAAAACACTCATCTCAGTAAACACTGAGATAGTTGTTCTATATGTGAAACGTGAAGATACATTCTCTACAATCCTTTTCAGCCGGAAAAATGTTTCAAGAAGTTATGTGGAAATGCAGGTTTGAACAGCATAACAGGAAAACACACGACCCAGATCTGTTAAAGGCCTGCGACCGTGAAAGCAATCAGCATACGAAAAAAATGAAAAGATAGAGTGAGTAGGTCAAAGTTACTCGGGTCCTGATCGGCCATTATCTCAGCTGTTGCCCGAGTTAGAGCTTAACCAACATGGCTTCTCCCGAGGATGGGGTTTGTTCAGTGCGTTTAAATGCTACACTCTTCACACAGTATCAATGTACTTTGATGCACGTTAATTACAATTGCAATGTTGCTACATTTAGGGTTGTTTGCTGGTTAGTGAATATTTTTTAGCTGAATATGACTGAATAGGTACAGGAGCGGGGGTCGGACATTTAGCTGCACATTGCAAGACGTTATCAGCCGACAGAGGGCGTTAAATGCAGATTTTAAAAAAAACATATCCTGCAAGTTAATCATTTTAAACACAAAATCTGTGTACAAAACGTAAACAAACTAAATGAAAAAAACGAATTTACTTTTACACAACCGTGTTTACAACCCAAGTAGCAAAGATGTGAAACAACAGTCCACTGTAACTGCGTCGTCAAATTAGCATAGCCGCTAATGCTAGAAGCGGCTACCCGATTGAACCGGTGTTATTTCAAACGCAGCCATTGCAGATTCGATTCAATTAAAAAGGAGATTATATTGGATCCATATAAAACAATTTACATGTGAATAAATTCGAAATCTGCAAAAATAGTGTTTTAAAATGCAGAAAAACTTCTGAGAAATGTTCGCACAGCTGTCGAACAAGGGTTAAACTAATACCAACTGGCGCAAGGTTAACGTTAAGATGCCGTTTTATATAAGTGTTTACCCAGAAGATCTAATTTCTGCTTTCTTCTTTATGAAAACTTAACTTTGATTTATTTTACG